>NW_024104465.1:2400000-3000000 GCF_003945595.2 Pipra filicauda
CTCTCTTTAAGTAAGGGATAAAAAAAACAACAACACACAAACCACCAAACCAAACAAGCACAAACCCTCAAGCTGAAATTAAAAGTATGCAAATTTCAAGTTCACAGAAAAGCCCCAACTCTTTGGTAAATCATTGCAGCTTCCTTCACTGTTTTTGTGCAAGATCAGCACACAGTGGAAGGTTTCTAAGAAAGTCCTGCTGCTGCAGTTTCAAGTACAGAATTCACAGTGGGGCCTGTGGTAGATCTTTTAACACATGAAAGACTATCCTCAGCCCAGCTCCAGGTTCCCTTTGCATTCCCCTGTAGTTACGGCAAAATTCAATTCAAAACTCAACACTTTAAAATAAACTTGATTTTTTTTACTGCTTGATTTCAACAGAAATCACACACACCCCCCAGTGAAGAAAGTTATTCTGCAGCCTTCTGGTTTCACACGCAGCATTCCCCAGGAATGCCAATGTGCACACGGGAAAAACAGTCAGGAATACCTTTGTCTGCCTGCAATTTCATACATGCTATTACTATTTTATATACAATTACATATGACTGGTTCAGATAAAAGCATGACTCCATCCCAATATTACAGGCATTAAACAAATGCCGGTTACATGCCGCAATTGCTTCCTGTGTTACAGGCACTCCTCTCCGAAGAATGTGGATACCTGGAAGAATACAAAGCATTTCTATTAAAACACCTCTCAAACCAGCTGTACCATTGCTCCCAAGGGAGATCATGCCATGCCAGATGCACTCGTTATTTCAGACCACGGGACGTGAACTGCTACGCAATTCTACTGCAGAGAGGGGAAACGTAACACAAAGAAATCCTGTGAAATTAAAATCTCCATATTCTGCAAATGCTGTCAACAACCCTTCCTGAGCCATCCCCAGCCCAGAGCCATCAGGGCACGATACAGACACGAAAACAGATGGAAGTTTATAATGAACCTTTAAGATACTTGGCCACGGAACAGAGAAATTTGGGACAGGCAAGGGTGCACAGGGTATTTGCTGGTCTCCACAACCCCGTCAAACATTTCATTTCAGCAGCCTATTTTTAAGTCAAAACAGCAGAAAAATGAAAATATTTCAAGCTGGTCTCTCCCACAGAAAAGGCCAGACCCACTTCCAGCAGCAGAACAGGAATCATGAAGATGTATGAGCAGCAGTGAACAGTACATTATGTGACCATCCATCTTTCCTGAAATGCAAGTCATCACTTAACACATGGTCAGACACTGTACTTTCCAGGAGGGTGGTAAATAAAAACTGTTCCTTTGCCTATATAAGATTTCCAGTTCTTTTGAAGAATAGCAATAGTTTCAAAATTACCAGTGGCACTTTTGTCCTTAAAGCCAGATACCCCTCACAGTTTATAGCTATCGATGGTAACTCAGAGCAAGGAAGGATGAAGAAGAAAGTATCTTAAATTATCACCTTCTCACAGCACTAAAATCACACATTTTCCACCAGCTGTTAAATGCAAAACCATTGTGTTATCAAAATCATTAGTAAATATATAATGGCACAAGTTCAGCTAAGAGCAAGCAGCTGTTGGAGCAGAGGCACAGATATAACACTGAGCTAAGGGCATGAACAGCTGCCTAGAAGTGAAAATGTGGAAATGCAACCTCCTTTAGTGTTCATGTACGATGTGAAGAGTTATATCAGCAGTATTATGATTCACATATGCAATTCTAACATAAAAAACTCCTTTTCTTTTAAGGATCACACGCAGTCTTTGCTATGCTACAGCACAAAATTTAGTACACTGAAATCTCCTTTTAGAGCAATTAAATTCATCTAGCATTTGCTGGGAAGAAGGGAGGCAAGAAAAACACTGGAAATAGCAGCAATTGTAGTTTTTGCACTACACATAGTATATACTTAGAAAACATCACAAAGTTCAAGCAGTGTGAGAAGGTGAGAACACTTCAAGCAGCGAGGTGTCATTACAGTCTCTTCACCATCTCAAAGCACTTCTACAACGTTAACCCTCAACAATCTTACCAATCCACAAGTCACTCATCTGAAAGAAGTCTTGCCAAAGCTTGCCGTGGACTTGTAATTTGGAATTTAAAAGAAAGTTTCCAATTGTTTTGTAAGTTTATCTATTCAAATACCAGAAATAACAAACAAGATTATACATAAATTTAAACAGTGCCATATGAACAAAAAGTCTTCATCTTCTTTAGCTGCCAAATATTTTTCTAAGTTACTCAGTGACAAAACCAACAAGATTTCTGACTAACAGAAAAATCTAGGTTTCAGACAGGAAAAACCTAATTTTTCAAGGTGGTTGCTTACACTCTCACAGAAAGCTTTTGTTCTGAAGATTTTCCCAACTGCATGTTGAATGCCAGGTGTTCCACAGCACTCATCATGTATTTCAACATAGGGCTACAACAGCTTTTTTAATTTTCTTTACAGCACACTGATCTCCAGATTTTCTGCTAAGTACTCAAAATAGACATTTACAAGAAGCATTACCCACAGGAAGGATTTCATGATAGACAGATAGATAAATAAATACACACTGCTTTAATTTCCAGCCAGCTTCATGTGTTTCATAAAACAAACAGATTTTGGCCATTATAAAACAATCCAGGAAGCCCTTTCAGGTTTAATAATCTCCTGTAGTCTTTCCGTGTAACTGAGAACTTTTTCCTTCCGGAGCCCAAGCTCTGGGAAGCCACAGTGCATCTTTCCTGGGCAGTGTGCTGCCCTGGCCCTTACTCTGTTTGAAACCTGTATTTTCTGCCTCATTTTTAAGACTTTCAGAGGTGCATTTGGACTAAGACACCTCCTGCTCACATTTAAACTGCAACTTATTTCTTATTCATCTTCCTCTTTTTTATGCAAAAGATAAGGGATAACTAGTTACTTGAAACGATTCGATTCGTTTATTTGAAAGAAAGGCAAGGAGGATCTATATATGTAGTATCTAAAACCACTTTTTCAACACAGTAAATCTCATTTTAGAACTTCCAATACCAAAGCAAGGCTGTAATGGGCACATGAGACAAAGTGTTGATTCAACACAAGTTCACTGCTGGTTCAGTTTCCTGAATGAATGTGATCACTTGGCTTTGAAACAGCAAATTCAGATCAAATTAGCTGCTGTCTGTCCACATTAGGTCAGATCAACTATGGTTTGTCCCCCTGCAACCAGAAAGACTGCATGCTCCAGCTAATTCAGCAGAGATATACTGGTACAATCCAGTGTCCATTAATGTGGAATTGGGGCCTCATAATAGTTGTCTGCTAACAAAGTCAGAACATCTACTAATGTACTTATTTTTTAAAACATTAGTTCTAACAGAAGAGACATTTTCTGTGTCTCTTCAGAGGCCAGGTCACACCATCACCAGGGTGAGAGAAGGAGCAGGGGTGGAAACAGCTCTCAGGAATGGGCCAAATCCATCAGCTGTAAACATTTCTGCCAAGTGACAGAAGCCAAAAAGCACCCTTCTAGTCCACAAGCACTATTTACACACCAAAATACTCCTGCAAAGATAAGCTAGTAGATGAACGAGAAAACTTTGGTACTGTCTTCACAGGATTATTTCTCTTCCTTCAATTGAACACAAGAGATATAAAAGAGATTCAGTCAGAAGAAATGCTACATCCGATAAAAATGCCAGAGGCCCTGTCTCAGGCACAGACAATAAACATCTCCTGTAGAGCATTAGGTGAACACACCAAAGTTTTCAAAATCTAAATTTCAACCTTATATTTTCAAGGCACTGAAGATTATCATTGTAGGAATCAGCAGAGCACTAGAAAGACAAATCTCTCCTAAGGCAGAAATGTATCCCTGACAGAAGACTCCACTCACTCACAAACCATGTGTTCCTAACTCTAATATACAAACAACAAGCAGTACAAAAACCTTGATGTCATGGCAATTCACAAAGTCAGAGGTAGAGATGAGGAGCCAGAGGCTGAAACCAAAGCCTCCAAAATATGTCTCAATTCAGGACAAGGCTTTGATACAGAAATAAAACTCAGTGACTACAATCACTGATTACAGAAGTTTGGGGGTTTCTACTTGCAATTACTTGACTTCTTATCCTTTATTAAAGGATTCAGCAGACAGGAAAGCCTGACACATTTTCTTTTAGTAGCAAAGACTACAGATGCACATTAGATTTTAGCGTTTACACAGCAAGTACAGATTTGAATCTATTTCACATTTTAATACAAAGAAATGCCATTTTCCATTTCCCATGCTAATTGTTCTTGTCTACTGAGCTTCATTTGTATGGAAATTGAAATTTGATTAAATGTACGAACCCGGTACTTAATGTTATTTCAATTATAAGCTATTACTCTGAAAAGCATGTATTGGAAAGGATGAGCTGGAAGTACCTGGTTTGGTTTTGTATGTAAGCTCTTAATGAACAATGGTGGTTTTGTGTGCACCTTACACGTACTTCACTTATTTTGGTCACATTTCTCAAGGTTGGATCCGGCAGATCCCCGGCATAATTTTTATTTACAGACCAAAGGAAAACAAAAGACAAAACTACTTCCTGTTTCCTCAGTGTAAGTCACTCATTGTTCCAAACCAGATGAACCAACCTGTAAGAGAATATTCTGTTCAGATTTCAAGAGGCAATTACAGCCATCAAAAGCTGATTAAGCATTAACAAAAACTCTAACTACAAGTGCTTAGACCTGTAACTCTCCTTATTCAGATTTTAACTCGTCCAACAGGTCTTTCTTATGTTTTATAATACTCAACCTACATACTTAACTTTAGACCTGTACCTACACGTTACTCTGTTGTTTCATATTTTAACATTTTAACATTTAAGTTTACTAAAACTGAAAGTTGCTTTTTTTCTTAAATCACTGTTTCTCTATAACTTGAGCCATGCTACAGTGCACAAGCAGGATCAGATCCCAGCCCCCTCAGCAAGAAGCCCAACCCTCGAAGATCTTTGCTCCTGGAGATTCTGCTCAGCACCAATGCTCACCAAATGCCTGCAAACAAGCATTAGAAACAAAACAACAACAAAAGGAACACCACGCCCATCATCATCACAGAAACAAACACAGCTCCATATCTAATATTTATGCTCAAGAGGGAGCATAACACAAACAATATTTCTCTAAACTGGCTTTTACTGCAGTAACATAAACTTTAAAATATTCTTAATATTCCCAACACAACAATAACAGTGGTTATCATAATGTAATCCTCAGCAGACAGGCGAAAAAACTGTCCTTAAGGTAGTCCTCTGCACTTGAAAAGTAGTATTCCTAACCTGGACATCCCCCAAGTCCACAGGTGAAGTTCACTGGAGCAGGTACTCTGTATCTCACAAAATTCCTGAAAATCTGCCAGCCTGGAAAGAACAGGGCCATCCTGCCCCACCTCTGCTCGTGGTGGCCAAAAGGCAGTTGCTGAACAGCTTTCGGGGACTGAGCTGCCGACTACAAACAGCACTTGAGGATGCTCTGACACAGACTTTGAACAGGTTTTCTTGTTTTTAACTTGTCTTTGAGGTATCCCTGATCCCACACAAAGGCTCTTCTCTCAGGGAAGCAAGGCCATACCTAAATGGCATTTCCCTCAGCTCCAGATCTAGAGAAGTTTTCACAAACCATTCGCTTCCCAGCAGGTCTCCATGGCACTTGGTGATTCTGACTTCCATTACATGTTTTTAAGTTTACTATTATACCACCCACTGCTGCATTCAGCGTAGCACAGTAAGTACATCCAGTACTTTGTAACAAAGCCACAGTAGGAGAAAAGCAGACTATGATAACACCAACTTATTTCCAGAGGAGAAAACTATCTATGAAGCTCATATGTCACCATCAGACAGTCATCCATTTCATAGATAAAGTTTATTGAAGTTCCTCAATAAAACTGGTTCTGTTTACTGTTCCTCCAGTTAAAAGCCTATAGAATAATTAAAATTAAAAGCCTTCTGAAGAATTAAAAAACTAGGAAAGGACAGAGCATTCCATTTTCATGTTCCATTACACAGGAGCTAAAATGACTGGCCATTCACCTGTGATACTGAAAATGTGTCTAAGGTACCCTTACATCAGGTAGCTTTGGTTGATCACAGCCTGAGTACGTGCAGAAGTATGAAAGCACAACAGAGCCCGAGGGGAAAAAAAGGCCCCATGATATGCTCATAGCCAAAACACAACCCACACCTATTCCCAAACTTAATTCCAGCTCCTGAAAATTAGAGATTCATAAGTTATAATCCCATTTAATAGGAATGCATCAGTTCCAAAAATAAATAAATAATACATGTCAGAGGCACTGGCATTTTCTGCATGACCTCAGCATGCTGTTTCATGAAGTAATTAAAATTGTGACAGCACTCCAGCTGAAACCTGTAAATCCTTAATGAATAACTCTAATGAACATTCAGTATTACTCAGTGTTCTGTCACAGTAAGTTACACTACATCACCCCAACATCCACCAAAAGCTTCATCTACCTAGACTTCAGCAGAGCTTTGACACCATTTCCCACAGCATTCTCCTGGAGAAACTGGCAGCTCACGCCTCCCATGGGTGCACTGTTCACCGGGTAAACAAGGGCCTGGATGGCCAGGCCATGGTGAAGGTGCTCCATCCAACTGGGGCCAGTCACTAGTGGTGCTCCCCAGGGCTCAGTACTGGGGCCAGTCCTGTTTAATGTCTTTACTGATTATCTGGATGAGGGGATCAAGAGCATCCTCAGTAAGTTGACAGATGACACCTCGTTGGGCAGGAGCATTGATCTGCTGGAAGGTAGCAAGGCTCTGCAGAGGCACCTGGACAGGCTGGATCAGTGGGCTGAGGCCAACCATGTGAGGGTCAACAAGGCCAAGGGCCAGGCCCTGCACTTGGGTCACAACAACTCCAAGCAGTGCTTCAGGCTTTGGGAAGAGCAGCTGGAAAACTGCTCGGTGGAAGAGGCCCATGGCATCCTGGCCTGTATCAGCAATAGTGTGGCAGCAAGACCGGGGCAGTGACCCCCTGTGCTGGGCATAGGTGAGGCCACGCCTCAAATCCTGTGCTCAGTTTTGGGCCCCTCACTACAAGAAGGACATTGAGGTGCTGAAGGGAGTCTAGAGAAGGGAATGGAGCTGGGGAAGAGTCTGGAGCACAAGTCTGATAACAAGCAGCTGAAGGAGCTGGGGTTGTTTAGCCTGGAGAAAAGTAGGGTCAGGGGAGACCTTATCACTCTCTACAACTACCTGAAAGGAGGTTGTAGGGAGGTGGGGGTCAGCCTCTTCTCCCAAGTAACAAGCAATAGGACAAGGAGAAATGGCCTTAAGTTGCACCAGAGGATGTTTAGATTGAATATTAGAAAAAATTTCTTCACTAAGAGGGTTGTGAAGCACTGGAACAAACTGCCCAGGGAAACAGTGGAATCACCATCCCTGGAGTTACGTAAAAGACGTGTAGATGTGGCACTTGGGGACATGGTTTAGTGGTGGACTAGGCAATGCTGGGTTAATGGTTGGACTCAATAGTATCAAAGGTCTTTTCCAACCAAAACAATTCTATGATTCTATATTTATTACACCTACACCCTGCACAAGCTTGGAACTGACCCAGTTTTATCTTGCTCACAAGTGTCATTCACTGCAATTCATTGTCTGCTCTTTGTCTGGAGGGCAAACTCAATGCCAGTAAGGATGGGGGGGAAAAGGGAAATCAAAACAACAAAGAAAAAAAGCACAGGCAGAGCAAGAGATCCAGCATTCAGCCAAAGCAACAACACCAGAGCATCTTGAATGGGAAACCTGGCTATAACTTCTTAAGATTTACAAAATACAGACTTTGTGCTTCATGAATGTGGACACATTCCTAAGGCTGAAACAGAAAAAAAATGTATTTCCCAATTCTCCAATACTGCTAAAACCAAAGAGAAAACAAAACTTGCTACTTGAACTAAACTGAAAGAATACTGTGAATTAGGCAATGCAGCATTCCAGACTGAAAAACAGTTTATTTGCATAGCAGTGAAAATACCAGGCTAAGCAACAGGCTCACGCTTTTTTCCCCCCCTAAGAAACTGTTATATTATGATAATAAGTAAATGGGCAGAAGGGAAAAGCAAAATACAGCACAGGCACAAAGAGCACTCAGTGCAAACAAAACCAAAGCCATGGGTACTTGAGAAGCCCTCAATATGGCTCAGAATTAAATCCTACAGCTCCTCTACACTAACACCCTTGTTCAGGACTTCAGATGTTTTGTACAGGTGGGGCTTCAGTGTTCCAGCACAACAATGACAAGTGACTTAAACCAAATTTTTTACCCTTTACCTAAAGAAAGCTGATCAGTGGATGAGTGGAAGTGCCAATGACACCTCACAAATTCACTAAACAATTTTAAGCAAGCTTGAGAAAAGTCAAGACTAGGAAAACACAGCGTATAGTGTGGTTCTAAGCTTTCCAAAGCTTGCACAAGGGAAGGAAACTATGACCCTGAGCTTCAGAGGGCAGGAAACCCTGGTGTGGCTTGCACTGCTCAGCAGGTGCCAGCGCAGGTGCTGTCACCTGTCACCACAGTGGGGTGGCTCCCAGCTGGCAGAGGAGGGAAGTGGTGAGCTGGGGTAACTGAACCTTGCACCAGACCCTGCAGGACTCCCAGCTTCCTCATGCCAGAGGACAGACAGAGGGGACATGGGGAAAACACAGCCTTATTAAATCAGTGTCAGGCAAGGGTACTACAGCAGAGGAAGTACAGGGACACAGGAGACAAGGTCAGGAGTTCAGGTTTCATCAAACCCCACTACTTATGAAACATGCTCATGGGTGCTAAGAAGATAGCACTGTTCCTCACACAGAATTTAAATAGAGTCACACACACAACATACTAATTCTCCCAACAAATGCAGCAACAGAGAAAAAGTCCTTTAAGAAAGACATCAGCAGTGACATACTCAGCAAGTCATCAACTGTGTTCAGAAAAGAGCACCATCCCCAACAGTGCTTTCTCCCTACAATCCACTCAGGTCAGGGCACATGGATTATCCCACACACACCACAGATACTTAAAATACCTGGGTACCTCAGCTCAGCTGTTTCTAGAGTCCACTCTCAATCCTCACTTCAGACCTTTACCATCTTCTAAACACAGCTCTTACATGATTCTCATACCCCACTGTATCCAAACACTCTCAAACATCACATTAATGTACACATACTCTTCTTTCTTGCTTGCAGTTCTTCACAAAGGTGGGTCATTCTGAACAAAGGAAAAGCACCTGGTTCTCAGCTCTGTCTTCACAAGTTTTCAGCATTACCTGCACCTCCTTCCTCCCAAGAGGCATCTGCCCTGGTCCTTCGCCACATTTGAGTTGTGTTCAGAACCACACAGCAGTGCCAGCAACCCTAGAAGGATCAGCCTGGTAATCAGTACTATTTGAATACCAGGAACATTTCTTTTTCCCCTCATTTTGCGACAGTGTCTGTACAGGCTGTTTGATGAAAAGCCTCTAAAGCGATCTAGAGAAATTATCAGTAAAAGTAATCTAGAAAGTACTTCTATATCTAAAGCTATTACCTGGTAGCTGCCTACCAAAAACTGCTCCCAAAAAATCTAGGCATGTGACACGGTTCCTCTTCTCTTCCTGTATTCTCAGGATTAATACCTATCCAGTCAAGTCAGTTTGGATCAATATTTGTTCATGTGCGAAATGGTTTTCACTTAGGAATAATCACCAGGGAAAGAATCTGTATTCCCTTTGACCAAATAAACTGCAGGTGTCTAAAACAACCAATAAAAACCCCCCAACCAATCAAACTAAAACCCAACAAATACACTATAAAGATCTGTTTTCCTCAGAGGAAAAATTCAAATAAAAAATTTTACATGAACTGTATTAGTGTTTTCTTTAGATCAGGTTTCAACAAGAAGAGTACTCAGATGAAACACGATAATAGCAATTCAAGAACTGTCAGAGCAATCAAGGCTAATTTGTAGCCACCATTAAATTGCAAGGAGGAATTGCCAGATTTCAGCAGTATTACTTAGCGTGCCCATTTACGTTCAGCAAGACAACACATGTTCCTACTTCACAGGAAAACAAGAAAAGTTCCTCTATCTCGTCCTTTTTTTTTTTTTTTTTAGTGCAGGATTCAGCAGTATTTAGGCATATCCTTACATTTTCAGCACATGAGCAATTCTGAAAAGCTAATGAAAATATGCCATTTAAAGCCAAGTATGTATTTGCTGAAATAAAACATGAGGAATCGCAGTAGTCTTTAAAGTGAAACAGGTGACAAAATTCTGCCTATGAAATCAGGTATTTTTTAACCCCCCTCTCCAAAAACTAACACCATTTCTTAATTTCAAAACCAAATGAATGTGGAAGAAGTTCTCTACAGGGCCCTAAGAAAGGTCAAGGTCTTAAACACGAATCCAACAATTCAGGGAGAGCGGAAAGCTGTGCCTGAGCACTATTCAAATGCAGGTCACACTAAAAAAGGCTTTTGCTCCTGATTCTTTCTTTTTGCCTCCACCTCTTGTAGGAGACTTGATGAGCAAGCACCCAGAACACTTAAGAGCAAAAATCTGATATACAGAAGTACTATGACCTCAAATACAGAAATCATGTTTTATGCTTTGCACAGGAGCCGGTGCAGTGGCTCTCCTGTACTGGAGCAAACGGCTCATGCTTTGAGTAAATAAAATTCCCCCCTTCCACGGAATGGGAACGCAGCAGGAATGTGGCCGCTGTCAGCCACCACTGCATCTGTCCACACTGTATGAGATCCCGTGCTTTCCTCTTCCTGGAGAGAAATTCCACATATCAAACTCCTGAGTTTAACAGTTCTATCAGAAGCAGCAAATAAAGGTCCAACGCGTTTATAAAAAGCCACTTAACCCTCTAGGAGTAGTTCTCTCATTCCCCAAACCTTCTAATGACTCAAGTACTGCAGCACTCTTCAGTCAGCATCTATCATGCACGTGTTAGGTACCACACCACAAAACTCTGCCATTTTTTAGCTGCCACATTAATATAAAAATTACATTCAACACCATTATTGCTCAGAAAGACACAGATGAGCACTATAGCATCCTTGAATCACTTCTCTCCAATCTGATTACTACCAGAATTGAGAGAGCATAATACTTCTAATTAAGTCTTGGATCTCACTCCTGCAAGATTCCTGATAATTCATAAAGATTTTCCAAGATCTCACAAATAGAGTACACTTATGTTACTGATTTTAATTGCTAAAGAGTAATTTAAGCATATTAAATAATTTCACAAATTCAACAGAGAGAAAACACAAACACAGTTTTGACCATCCCTTCATAAAAACAAGCTGTAACAAGTTTTAGAAGTTTAGTGTACACAAGGCAAAATGCTGCTTGGGCACAAACTCCAAGCAAGCAGGTGTGAGAAGCAGGATTACTTACTTGTTTACTTTTAAAGTGTATAAGAAAACATAAATTACTTCTAAGTCAGAATAAATCTTTTTATTTACATTGCTGAAGAAATATTAGCACAGACAAAACATAGAGATACTCTGAAAGAGAAGACAACGTAGGAAAAAAAGAGTTACACAAATGAATATAAGACAAAGAAAAATCATTGAGTGAAAGGACAAAAGAGTAGGGAATTCCCAAAAGCAGTCACCAAAAGCTACCTCTACATTTCCACCCACTGAGCCAGCTGACAATTCTCAAGCACAATAATCAATAAACAGAACAGAAACTAAATGCAATGGTTAGATCAACCAATTTTAATTTGAATTAACTAGGAAATTGAATGTCATTTTGTTTAGCTATAGTTAATGAAGCAACCAGCAATTGCTGTTAAACTTAAAACTGTATTTCTAAATTATCTGAATGACAGGCAAACACTAATAATAACTTCCTTGGGAGTTCCACATAACAAATACCATTAAAGCAATGTTCAACAACCCTAGAATTAGCAGGCTTACCCTTTAAAACAAAGAAAAATTTAAAGTTTCACAGAAACCACAAGATGCCAGAGGATTTCACAGTTCGGGGAATGTGGATTAAAGGTTAATCCCAAACTCACGTTTTTAAGCAACTCAGTTACTTGAGTTCTGCTACAGCTGATCAATGAGTTCACCAACCCATCCGTGACTTCTCCTCAACTCAGGGGGTCCTGTACAAAACCACCACTGAAGTGTGACACGTGAACCTGCCATGCAAGGATCCTGAATGGAACAGAAACCTTTCCAGAGAGGCAAAAGCCAGGAAGGAAGAGGCACTACCAGGCACCCACCACCCTTACCACTGTGGAAAAACTAGTGGGTCCTGGTACCTGAATGGTCTTGGGAAACTCAATCTGCTCTTTAAAGCTGTAGCTTAAGAGGGACGTGCATTAGACTGCACTTAGACACAAATAAACCCTAACTGCAGAACAACAGACTGGCAACTGGACTTACCAAAAGAATCTGGTGTTTGGAGTCTCTATCACAGGAAATCATTAGCAATAGGCTAGACAAACATCCTTCAGGAATTGCCTGGGTTTGCCAGATGTTGTTTTAGGACAGGAAGACGGACTACCCAATCTCTCAGTACTCCTTCTAGCCATAACTTTCCATCAGTCTACATAGAATAAAAGATTACCAAGGCTCTTCTCATCACAGGTTAACCCTTGAGATCACACAGGCAAAGATTTGCAGAGCCTTGGGTTCTTGCATTGATTTCAAAACACAAAACAAACTTGAGCAGCCTCATTAACCCCTGACGGGCAGGAGCAGTGATGCCATGGAGTTGTTTCCAGGTTCTGCTCTGGCCAGGCTTCAGGTACCACAAGTTCCACTCAGGTGGAAGTTATTAACATGCATCTCACAGCATCAAAGGAGAACTTCTAAAAGGTGCAAGAAACCACCACGTAAAAACCCAGAGACCCAGGCTTTACTCAAAGATGGACCACAGAGGTAGCTACTATTCTTGCATTACAATTCAACATCAAAACCAGCCCTAATAAAGCTAATTCCAAAGGAAGGAATGATTCATTGAACTCTTGTCAGAAATTTTTTACATTCCCTGGGGGATTTTACATCTTTCATACTTAGTATCTAAAGTTCCTCTCTCTTCAAGCTAGCTGGGTCTTTCCCCTCAACTACCGAGAAAGCAGCACAGCTGCCTCCTCCTGATACAGTGCTCTCTTTTCCATCACTTCTGCTGTTCTGGACCAACCTTCCTCTGCCCCTAAACCTACCGTAGGGATATAAAAGTCACATCTCTGCAAATCCCCATGGAGTCCTTCTGGTTTATTCCTTCTCAGAGCAGTGCATGCAAACAGCCCTATGCCTACTGACTCCTTTCTTCTCCTTTACTTTGCAGCCATGGCTAGTAGCAAATCCACTTGCACCTCAAAAATTTTGCTTTATAATTAACATCAGGAATTACTAGTCTTAAAGGTTCAGACCTGCTAATAAGGTCTGGTACCTTCTGCTTTGTCTCCCTGCTACACTGAGGGCAGACATAAGAAACTCTTTTCACGTCCATCAGCCTCGCTCTGCAGCTGCAATAACAGCAAACAGCAGAGCAAGGAACATCAAGACACGAGCTCACCAAGAGGTAACAGCAGGAAGAAAAAGAAAACTTAAAACCAGTAGACAGAGAAGTAAGAGGATAGGGGGGAAAACACCAGACTGGAAGACAGGCCAAGCCCCACTTTCAGCAAAACTAACTGAGAAGGTGTGATAAAAACCCTTCTGCCCCTCACACCTAGAACCTTTCACTCGGGAATTCAGCTAAATACACAGACAGAGACTGCAGTTAGTGACAACATGAACCCCAACAAATTCACCACAGCTCTCACTAAGGTAGAGACGGAAAACAAAGACCAAAATAAGGGCTTTTATTTGCCTACCAACAAACTCCTTTTAGAGCAGAGGAACGCTGGGCCAGAGTACATTTTATCAACAATATATTTGGGTCTCCAATTGAATTAACCAATACACTTCAACTGGACAAAACCAGACACATCCAGTCACAGCACACAAGTGGAGCACATTGAAACTATGCTGATTGTGGGTTTGTTTAGGCCTCTACTCCAGTGAGCTCTCTCTTGCACTTAAGACCTACAACTTTTGACCAAAAGACAAGAAAGAGCAAATTAAACACACTTGTCAGTTGTACCGTGTCAGAACACCAACACCCCACCTGTGAGGGCATAACCACAGCTGTGAGCGAGCTCCAAAGCAAAGGGGAAGTTCCAACTGTGAGCTGGAGTGTAGGATTTTAACCAGACCCCTTGCACTGGCAAGTCTTTCTAAGCATTGCAGATTAGGTATGCTGTGCAATATTTTTTAAAACAGACCTCGGGTAATAAAATTACTTCCTTTAGTTGGCTTTGAAGTGGAGAAAAAACGCTGCAAGAACTAGAACTCAATTGGCTTTTAGCTGCCTGGCAAACGCTCTAATAAGAAAGCCCGATGACCTACATTCACAAGGCTCTGTACTAAACCACTATTACAAAATCCAATATAAAGCCTGACCATGTTTAAGTGTTTTCCATTAGCACACAGCAGTATCTTGTTAGAGAAATATGAAAACATGTTATTGTCTTTAGCGATGATGATCTTAATTAATCCTCTAAACACTTCTGAAACACGTTGTGCTGATCGTTCCAGACTGCTTAAGTTCCCAACGCTACACAAAGACAGCAAAACCCCAGCTTCTCAGTGGTGTAATGGCATGGTAAGAGAAAGAGGAACTTCTTAAATATTCCCCCACTGTGAAAAACTGCATTCATAACAATTTACATCTCTGATGCTCCTTTGATAACCAACAGAAATGCACTGGTTCAGAAACTCGGTCCAAATCCACCAGAACAGCTTACTGTGACTCAGCTAACAGACCACTGAAGTATTTCTTTACTTAAAGACACCAGCTCTCAGCCAGACAGTCAGATAACCTGAAGCAGATGTTTGGAGTTGTCCTGGAGAAGATATTATTAAACCAAACCCCCTGTGGTAAATATCCCTAAAAAGCAAGTGTCTGAATGCCAGACAGAGTAAATTCAGTAGTGTTTGGAGGAAATATTAAGTTAGTCCTTCACTCTACACCCATAGACTTGGAAGAGTCCAATACATTCAGCTCCAATTCACATTAGCAGATTCCAAACACATAATGAGTAACACAACTCAAAGAGAAATGCCCTATTTTTTTTTTTAAAAAGAATTTTTTCAAAAATGCATTATAAAGCAGGCAACTAGTCAAAACAAGTAGGTTATGGTCAAAACAGAAAGAAAAAGACTGGGACAATGAAAAAGTCAAAGCAGAGATTCTCAAAGGCACAAAATTATAATTAAAAATCCACAGGCTCAGAAAATTCTAACTGCCCACAGCACCTTCAGGAACCCAAGTCTCCACAGCTGGGGCCAATATCGTGGTATGTTGAAAGTAACTCACCCTGTTAGTGATGACAGTAGTGTAAAACACTCATGTAATCAAGGCGGAAAAATCAGGGTAAAAAGAAGACATTTTAATTAATTTCTCTCTTAATTTACTAAAACCCATCTCATCCTAAATGCAGAAAAAATAGGTCCACGTAAAATCACTGCCTTTCAGATTGCATGAAAAGATACTACAGTTGAGGAGGCTTAAAAGAAGGTTTTATTTATCTGAAGAGCACAGCAAGAACACGCACACAAAGCCAGTGTCAAATTAACATGGAAATACAAAGAGATGCCTGATCCGCCGGGACTGAATTGTGAAGGGACTACACATTCATCTCAGAGTACATAAAGCCTCCCATCACTCTGCAGCACTCATCTCATAGCTCCAAGTACAGATTTAAGCTAAGCAAGCTGCAGGTGTCCTTTCTAAACCAGAAAGACAGTTGCTACAACACACAGGTTTAAAGAAGCAAAAGGTAAAGCAAATACCACTAGGGAAATAAATCCTAAGTTCAAATACTCTTTCTGAGAAGGAGAATACTCTTCTCTTCCTGTCTCTCCCCCAAAAAAAAAGACTACAGAGACTTCTTCATCATTGATTAAAATGGTAAATTTGGTTCTGTACATCCTCTGAACTTGCAAGAACCAGGTTTTCCCTATTTGCACCTCGTGTTTCAGTATCAAACCATATACCATTTAATCTACTGAACAGGTGATCTATTTGAGACAGCATGTTCAAGATATTAAATGAAGCAAATCAAAAAAAGGAATTAACATTGGCAAAAAGCTGTGAGCCCACTCAGAAGTGATGGACTCTCCTGAAGAGGAAGGAGAGGCATCACCATGGACAGCTCAGCCATCACACTCATCTGGAGCCACCAAGTAAACAGGATGGATGAGTGTATTCCAAATGGAACTCAGAAACAACTCATACAGCAAGGAATTCCAGCTGCAGCACTATATCCAGCTGTGTTTCTTCACATTAGGTTCAGGAGTACATATGGTTTGGGCAAAATTCATGGAATTCACATGGAGTCGCCACAGGGGAATCCTAATGCTGCAGGTTTCAAAGGCAGTGGTTAGAACCTGAGCAGATAAGGTTTGCTCACAAGAAGAACACTTCTGCCAGTGAGGCTACAGCAGCACAAATCTCTAAAGTAGGTACATTAGAGAGCCAGTGGGAAAAAATCATTTGTCTTAAAGAAGCAAACCTCAGTGAAAAACTTGTCTTCATCCATCAAGCATCAGCTGCTGACAGAGGTTCAATATCAAACTGGAACGACAAATGTGCTGACACAATATGAAAAATGCCATTTGCTAATTCCTAGGAGGCTACAATGCTCAACACCAACTGAGTTCAGGGTCAATTCTACCCACCTGTAAAAGCACACACGCAGCTATGAATCTGAACCTTTCCAGCCAGCAATCCAGCTGCCTGTAGCACTTAGTGACAGCTACAGAGGAGGTGCCTGAAATCAGTTTTACATAGTACCTTCTCAGCCATAAAAGCCTCTAGCTGTAATAATGCTAGGCTAGCAACACCGTGTACTTTGCTTTTTTGGCTACTTAAGTGCATATCATAAGCCCTGTGTATACACTGCACTGCCAAAAAAACAAGCTAAAACAAAACAAGGCAAACACAGAGCAGTTTCAACACCTAAGTTATTTCAATAACTCTGCTTACACTGACCCAACTGTGTTCCAGCTCTGCTGGGAACTCGCTTAGACGCAGCTCACGTTTTATTAGTCTGGGTCGTAAAAGTTATTTCGACGAGAAAGAACAAGGGGGTTTCAAAGAACACCATGGTTCTCATTCTCCGATTTACAAGGAGCAAGTACCACCCAGGAGCAGTCGCTCGGTGCGATGGGAGGATGGCTCTCAAACCTGCAAAGCCACTCCAGGCAGCCTCACACTGGCTATTGATGCTCTTTGGCAGGAGCAGCCCGAGATACTTGAGGGCTCTGCCGAGCTCCAAGAGAGTTCAACACCAAAAAGAAACCCCAGCTGAGCGGCATATCAAGAAAAGCTGTAGTTTTCAACATGCGAACACCAACCATTTCTCCAAAGTTAATCATCTTAAGATTTTAAGCTCCGTGCCCAGCAGCTAGCACACAAAACTCCATCGCTGATTTATTTCCCTAAAAGAAGGACAAACAGAACTAGAGAGACGACACAGGAACCAGGATTTTTTTTCTCCTTCTGGCAGGCTCGAATGGCACTTTGAAAGTGAGTATTTCGTCTGGCTGCGTTGGCACCCAAGGCCCACAACATAAAAGCAGGTAAAGTAAGAAGCACCTGAAAACTTAGTCACGGCATCACATTTCCAGCGCTCTTTGCCCGTAGGGTTATGTAGATTTCTACCCAAGCTTTCACACTTTAACAGGAGCGTTTTTCCCTGACTCACAGGGTAAATCCCGGCTCTCTCTGATCCAGGCAGCCGGCACAGGGCACCGATGCTCGGCCGGGTCCCGGCTCTGTTTAAGCGCCAAAGCGGCTGTAGAGCCCAAACCGGGCCGGGACCAGCTCTAGGACACGCCGCTCCCGATCCGGGCTGTCCCCGGGGGCTCCCCCCGCCGCCCGCTCCCCCGCCGCGGAGCAGCCCCGGCGCCCCCGAGCCCGGGACCCGCCCGCGGGCTGAGCAGGAGGAGGAGGGCGGCCCGGCACCCCCGGCCCCGCCGCGGCCCCGCCGCCCTTACCTGGCCGCAGCGGCTCGGTGATGCTCAGCACCAGGAGGAAGAGGAGGAGGAAGGTGCCGCTGTCCGCCTTGGGCACCATTTATCCTCCGTTCATCCTCCCCCGGCACAGCGCCACAAACCCGCGGAGAGGGACGCGAGGAGCGGCGGGGAGGAGGGGCCGCCGCCGGGCCCGCGGGGGGGGCTGCGGGGGGCCCGTCCGCACCGGGCTGTTCCCCTCCCTCCGCCGTCCGCCGCCGCCCCGGGGCGGGGAGCGGGCGGCCCTGGGTGCGGCGCGAGCGGCGGGAGCGGCGGGTCCGGCGGCCGCGCTGGGGCCGCTCGCAGGCTCCGCCGGCGCACAAGATGGCGGCCGCGCCTCCCCGCCACCGCCGTGCCCGCGGCGACACGCCCCCGCCCGCCGCGCGCCGCCCGACCAATCGGCTTCGAGGGGGCGGGGCCGGGCGCCGGGCTCGCGTGTGCCCCGCCCACTTACGGCATGGGCGGGGCCGGGTGGCAGAGGGGGTGGGGCCACCGGCAGGGGGCGGTGGAGGGTTTGGGGCCGTGTGCACAGGCCCCTCAGGGCGGTCGGGGGTCTCTGTGCCCCCTGGGACAACCCGCACCGATCCATCTGTGTCCCACGGGATGGCCACTGCCAGCCATCCCCAGCCCCCCGGGATGGCTTCTACCAGTCCCCTCAGTCCTCACCAGAACGGCAAGCCCAGTTTCTCCATCCCCCCGGGATGGCCTTGCTCAGTTCTCTTCAGCTCCCGGGACAGCCTCCACCAGTCCCCTCTCCCTCCAGGACAGCGTTTCCCTGTCCCCTGCTGGAATGTCCTTTCCTGCTCACTTCCATCACCACCAGAAAGCCTGGCCCCAGCCCCAGCCACACTCCTTTGTCTCCCAGGATGGCCTTTCCAGGCCCTCTCCATTCCTGCTGCAATGGCCTTCACCTGCCCCTGCACACACTTCCCAGTGGCACCACCCTCCCTGACCCAGCGAGCTCCCAGGTTGACCATCATTTGCCTCTTCATTACTCTGCTCCCACCTACCCAGGGCAGGGTGGGACAGTCTCTGCAGGGGTGGCACCTGGGACATCCCCGCAGCCAGTGCTGGAGATGGCTGGTGTTTCCATACCCCCTGGAAAAACTACGTTCCCAGCTCCCAGGCCCAGACAGAGAGGAAATGCATAAAGAAAGCTAATTGTGCAGCTCAGGTCGTTGTCAGTGGCCCTGCAAGTGACAGGTGCCTGTAGGAATTTGACCCTGGGTGTTGCCACTGGGGAGGAGGCAGCAGCCCAGTGCCACAACTGGTGCTGGATGGAGGTCAGCCCAGGTGGCATTTTGGATCAAAAGGCAGTTTTAGCATCAACACCTGCTTCCCAAATTGATCTAGAATTTCCTCTGACAACTGGAAGTGTTTGGGCAGCGCCAGGGCACGAGCTCAGCCAGGGGCCAGGCACAATGGCAACTGGGGTCAAGCAGAGAGCCATCACCTTCCTCTGCAGGGAGTCCCAGCTTTTCAGTATAATCTTGTTCAGAGTCAAAGTCACAATCTGGGAAGCTGCCTGGGACATTTTTATAATTTTTTTATTTTTGTTTACAACAAGGTGTTTTCCACTCTTATGCTACAATTTGAAGTTCTCAAATAAAACACTAAAACCATTTTGGTCCAATTTTACACACTCCTCGTTTCCCTGTTAATATCTGCTACTCACTATACCCAGCAACAAACTTCCCTCAGGGGTATTCCCGATGGATGTACAGATACTTCTGCTCCCCCTCAGCCACTGCCCAGGCCAGCTGCTGACCTGCAGGTATGGAATGAGGGCTTCTGTGGGATTCCTAGAATAGCATCTCCTCTGGCCCCACAGGAGCTGCTGCCGTGCTAAGATCAGCAGCACCAGGGAGGTGCTTTTTCCAAACCTAAACGTGAAGTTTAATGTGGCAGTGGAAATTGGTGCCTGCCAAGAGGTCCCTGGTGCTGGGGTAGCAGCAAGCTTGAGCTTGGAGCTGTGAGCCGTGGGGGCTCCAGGAGCACTGCATGGCTGGGGACATGTGCTTAGGGACCCTCTGGAGTGCATCACAAGCAACAGGACATTGCCTGAAGATTTAGGCCAAAACCCACTTTGCCAACTTATGTGTACTGCCAAATACTGTCATGACCCAAGCATCCACAGGGACCCAAAGCATGACAACATACTCCAGTACAAAGCATAAGCATCAAACTCCCAGCTTTGCTCCTCCCATGGGATGCTGTGGGGACAGGCTGTTCTGAGCCTGGCTTCCTGCAGCACAGCTTCACAGGCCAGCCCTAGGCTGATCCAGGGCATTCCTTATCCACCCCAAACCAACAGCACCCAGGGCTGGGCATTGCACCATACACCAGGATGCATAATTAAATATCCTACGATGCCTCCACCATGAGAACAGGGCACAGGCTGCTTGGCCCTGGCTCTGCCCAGGGTGTGCGGGAGCTGGCACGTCCCAGGCACTCCGTTTCCTACTGAGAACAAGTATTTCTCTAACCAGCAAGAGCAGAGCACCTGTGCTGCTGTGGCCAGGAGAGGTGGAGAGAAGGGGCTAAGGGGGGTGGTGGCTGAACCTGGCTCTGGTCCTGGCCTGAGCCTGATGGGGTTTGTAGCCAGCTGCTGTTGGGCCAGCATCAAATGCAAATATGAGGAAGTGGGAATTGCTTCATTTCCCACTCCCCTGAGTGAGCAGATCCATTTCCTCTATTTTTGCAGAGAAATAGCCCAATCCCCCAAAACAACAAAGTATCTCCAACCACAGCTTCCCTTCTAGCTAAATAATCAGAGAAGTAGAAAGCAGCAGAGAGCCCCAGCCCTTAGAGGAACCTGTTTTCAGGTGGATGAAAAGCTGCAGCCCCTGCACCATGGCAGGGGTGGTTACCCCTGGCCCAGGGAAAGGCTTCTGGTCCTGAAGGTGAAGGGCTCAGTAATAAGACTTATCAGAACACGAATTTCTTGTGGTCTCTCATCTTCTATCCTGCATAGAGCAAGTAGCCAAGGCCCAGGCTGCACATGCAAGCACCCAAGGCTCTGGATGTGGTATTACAGCCCCGAGTCACATCACATGGCCCCAGGTCCAGTGAGGCTCCTGCAATTTCCAAGCAGCCCATAATCCACAGCAGCCAGCCCTGCCACCAGGAGAGCCCCACGGCCACCACTGCTCACCGCCAGCCACCCCTGCAGCCTCAGGAGAGCTCTGGGTGCTATTCTGGTTGAGGAAGTGCCTGGACTTTGCACATAGGAACTGGAACAGCAACAGAAAAATAACCTGCTGAAAAATGGGAGGAAAAGAGAAAATCACAAGTCATCAAGAACCAAGATGGCTTTTCACACTAGATTTGGCCCTGTAAGGCAGATTATCTGCCACTGCTATAGCAGCAAAAATATCTACAACAAAGAATTTACTGATTCCCTAATTACAGATATCAGGGGCTGAACTGCAGCAGGAAGCAGAGACCAGATATTACAGGAACAGCCAATCTGAAGAGCACTACAGCCCCTTCAAGAGATCCAGTTTTATAGCATTCAACTGAAAAGAAATTACATTTCCAGAAACCGTGTGAAGGCCCTTCAGTGTGGCAGAATCAAGACTGTGATTTTAGTACAGCTGTCTAGGTTAATTCACTTGAGGGCAAACACAAAACCAACACCATCCACAGGATATTTAATGCAATCTGCTTTTAGGCCTGAATTGCACAACACGGAACTAACCACTCTCAGACATCATATTTCCCTTTCTATTATTCCAGCTATACCTTGGTATGAGCACAACCAGTTTAAAATGCCATGGCAGACACGTCACATCCCGCTCCTGAGCCACGTGTACTCCCCATCCACAGCCCCTGAAACACTGCCCATCCTCATGTACATCCCACACTCAGAAGAGAGAACTGCCACACCCACAAATGGATAGGAATCTCACGTCTGCTCCTTGCTCCTGGTCCCCTCAGCGACCCAAACTCCAGGCCAGGGCCTGACCATCTGCCTGTGCACTCCAACAGAGAGCTCCTGTGTTTAATGGAGATAAGTATTTCACTATGAAATAAATAATTAGTATTTGAAATTACCTAGGAGCTTGATTGGTATTTAGCCAGTTCTGTCCTTAAAGGACATCTCTGAAAGCATGAAAACTTTAGTAAATGGATTCCTTTTACATTCATTCAGGGGTACCCGAGAATAATATTTTAGCTTAAAGAAAAAACTTAGCCTTCAATTATTTCTGGACAAAAAAGGGAAAAATTATTAACTTCTTGAGTCATGATTCCTGGAAATGCCATGTTGATCAATTTATTTTTAAAAGGTGCACTATAAAACCCAAGTCCCTTGGAAGGGTTTTTCGGAGTCAGGGACACAAGTTTTGGAAGTAGCAGGGGAAACCACAGAGGAGGAAGTTCTCCACCAAGACAAACACAGCATCCAACACCCCAGACCTTAGAGCAGGCTGCAGATCCTCAGAGCTGCATAAAACTTTCCATGGATGTTCCTTCAGTAAAAGATCACGTGATTATAGCAAATGTCAACACTGCCAAGCGTTACACAGCCTGTCTTGTACTCAGGTGTGGTGCAAGAAGTGCACACATCTGGCTACTTCTGCTTCCTCCTAAACGCTGCTTCTCCAGGCTGGATCACACCACACAAGGGCTCATCCCACACACAAAGGTCAGCTCACACTGGAGTAACCACAGCTCTGAGAGCAGGCTACAAATGGTTAAAATTGCTTTGCTTTTTTTTTTTTTTTTTTGGTTGTTCTAAAAATTAGCCAAAAGTTTCAAAGAATGGGAGGAAAACACCAAAAAAAAGCCCCTGTGTGGCTATCAGAAGTACCACTTCTGTCCTCCAGAATGGCACTGTCATCCTGGTAGATGACTCAGGACTGTCCCCAGCCCTTGTGTTGTGATCATCAACATCGTCAAGTCTTTTGAGTCACACACAGAGCAGCTATAAAAACAAATCTGGTCCCTTCCCCTCTGCCAGCTGCAGAAGAGGGCAAGCCCAAAACCCGTGGAAAGAAAAGCCTGAGCAAAAGCAGCAAGGCAAATCCCATTCTGCACAAGTATAAGGAGTGGAGGAGGAACAGGGATCCTCTTAAGGACTGCTGGTTTTAATAAGATCACAAAGTTGGTCTAACTTGTGAACTGCATCAGTTTAAATTCAAATTAAAGAGAACCTCTCCAAAATTCTGTGTTATGTCTCAGTTGTGTCCTCTCTTCTGCAAAGTACAAACTCAAAGAAGTTTGACAAGCTGGAACAAAGTCTAGTTCAGCCTTTTAGGAAGGCTTAGCCCATTTTAGAAATAGATGTATCTGTACAGAAACGAATTCAAATGTGTGGCCAGCTTAAACAGAGAAAATTATCTTCATTTTCCCAGTTTCCAACAACCAGTCTGCAGTCCCGAGCACAGCCAGGTCACCACCACCTTCCTAGTGATTGGAATATTCAGAGGAAATCAGATGCTTTTCTTCTTTTAGGAAGCTGCAGTAAATTGTCCGTGATTGATGTAGTATCCTGAGATACTGGTGTGTGAGACACTGTCCTAGACTGTGGGGTGCTCTGGGGTGTTTGGGGCCCACTGGCCGGGGTCTTGTAACCAGGAGTTCCTGTGTGGGCTGGGGAGGGGGTGTAGCTGGCTCGCAGGGCTTTGTCGGTGTATTTACTTGCAGTCCTGTTTACCAGTCTCTGCAAAGCTGGTGACATTGCTGGGCTTAGTCCTTTTGGAGTGAGGCTGAAATAGAATAAACAGTTTTAAAAGATTTTACAGTAAAAAAATCTGCCTCTGTCACGAAAAGCATTATTGCCTCCACAGGTGAGCTCAGTATCCACTCCCCCCACAGACCAGACCCACTGCCTGCAGAAATCATCCTGCCTGCAGGTAAACACAGCCTGTATCTCTAGAGACAAGTGGCATAGAAACCTCCTACATCCCTCCCAAACCTGCCTCCAGTGGCACTGCCTGACATTTGCTTTGAGCCTGTTCTGTCCTTCCCATGACCCAGCCACACAACTCTTACCGTGTCTCCTCTTTGCAATGAGGCAAGACATTGATCCACTGCTGGGTGGCTGTAGGGCAGAACAGCAATGCTGACAAGAGAGAGTATCAGGGACAGCCACCAGCCACCTTCCCTCAGGGATTAAGCTTTTTAATATCTAAATTTTTAATTTCTAAAAACTTTCAGTCCGAATGTACCTCTTCCTGCTTCCAGTATCCTTCCCTTCCACCATTCCTTCCTTTCTACATCTGCTGATTTAAATCCCATCAGGTAACACCCATCCCCAGTTCTGCTGTCAAAACAGAAGTCTCACCTGGCCAAGTTTTCTGTCACTTTTCGAAGTGCCTCCTGCTTCTTTGCTCGGTTTTTAGCTGCCACTTCATTGGCCATCTTGAGTCCCAACCTCTCACGGCGCCCAGGCTCCAGGATCTGTAAAGGCATCACACAGTTCACTCATGAGTGCTGCAAAAAATGAGTTAAAGCCCCTTCACAGCTGGATTCCAGTGTACAGGGATCTAAACCACAGAGAGGCTGGGTCAGCCTGCACCTCTCTGCTGCTATAAAAAAGCCAGAGAGGACACAGAGACCTTCAACCTGCCTTAGCAAGTAACAGAAATGGTAAAACCAGTCCAGCCAAGGAAGCAGCCATTACCTCTGGCATTTCCTCCTGCTGTCTCTCCTAGACAAACAATGTCACTTGTGTCTTGCCTGGCCTGTAGCCAGCCATCTCTCAGGCAAACACAGACATTGCTAAACAGCAGGAGAACCAGTCAAAGGCTTTGGAGTCTGACAAAACAAGAGGCACATACAGCAAATTACACCTTTCTGAAACTCAAGAGTCTCAGCTCGCATTCAGTGACACCAGCAGGGGACAGGTAGCACGCAGGGTTAGGTGCCATTAGCAAAGGCAGCATGTCTTTTCTACTCTCAATTGATACATCTGCCTCAGGCTGTGACAGCCAGAAGATCCAGACAGAGGGAAATCCCACAATTTCCACCCGTTTATACATTAAAATCAGAGAAATAGTGTGTCTCTTCAGCTTCTTCTGAACGCCCCTCTGTCTGGGTCCGTCATCAAATACAGAATCTCATTTTCCTGCCAAGAGTGTGTATTGCACCTCAGGTACCTCCACCAAGTGTCTTTTGTGTGCATCCATGCCCACCTCCACCCTCCAAGCACAAACTAGATTATTAGTCTCAAGGACTGGGAACACCACCCAGGGATGTGTCACACTCCACAACAATGTTAATCTATTACTTACTCACTTGCCTTTCCCTTCTTAGTCCTCCCCCCTAAAAAACAAATGGGATGTTGACTCCCTGACATGAAATACCTTGAAGGCTGGTCCAGGTGTTCTGTCCACATAGGGTGTTTCTGACCCTTCCAGACGCAAAGGGGTGCTCTCAATTTCACCCCATGTCATAAAAGGAGACTCATTCACACCTAAAAACAAATTTAAAAAGTCATGCCCGTGCAAAACATTTGACTGTCCATTCACCACAAAAAAGAACAGAGAAGCAAATTAGGAAATGCGGGAAATTCATCCACACACCAAGGAGCCCCTCCACTGCAGAGGAAATCACAGCCAATGTGAACAGTGGTTCCCATTAAACTCCCTTACACCTTAAACTCCCAGGATTGCCTGTAGCTGTGTCACCCTCTCAGTTACAACAGCCCAGCACTGACCTTTCTATGTGTTTATTTTTACATTTGGTGAGCTTTTGCTTAGTGACACTTTCAGTTTTCTCTCTACAGTACTACTCTTCCCCTCTGCCACTCTATGAAAACTCCTTCCACACAGGGAACTCTTTGAAAGTAGGAAAACAGGCAGAGGACTTAAGAAACACGTTACAGCCACATGTACCCTCCAGTCACCTTGGGGCCACCCTGTGCCAAACAGTGACTGTGCCTTGGCCAACAGCTGCAGAACAATTTCTAAGAGCCCGATTAAATCTCTGGCTAGAAAATCGCGCTGTCCAGCGCTTGGAAAAGGCACCGACAATGGATAAAGGAGGTGCGCTCCAAACGCCACCTACAGGCTTCCCGGAGGGAAAGCCCCAGTACGGTCAGTCTTGGGCATAATGACAAAAAAAACAGAGAAACCAGCGTGGCTGGCGAGGAACAGCTATAAATTCAGTACCACGTTTCAACTGAAAGAAAAATAATCAGTCTGTTCTAACTGAAAGCATCTCGCAGCTACTACATCTGAACCAAAGGAATCTATAATACACAAGTGCATGCAGACAAAGGAAGAACCTAAAAAGACCTGGATGAAAACAGTGGGTTAAACTGTGAATGAAGTGAGATATGCCACATCTTCTGAGCCAGGCTGAACCATCACTGAGTGAGGACACACTGACACAAATAAGGATCCGAGCTTGTTAGAAGATTAGTGTTTGTGAAATTTTGAATTCTTATCTTTAAGCTCTAGAAAGGCATCACCCAGGGATAAAACAAGCAGCTGCAGCACCGCAGTTGCCAAGGGAGGTTCACCATGCCCCAGATGATTCCTGAGCAATGAATGGCACAGCAGCTGGCTCAGAGCCTTCAGTACAGTGTGACTTCCAGCAGTGTATTGGACTGAGACTTAAGCCCTGCATTGAGCTGCCATACACAGCACACAAAATGTCACCAGCTCATGAGATACAGATAGATACACACAGATAGGCTTTACCTCCTTGTCTAACCCAGTAATGACAGCCTGGTGTTGAACAAAGAGAACATCAAAATAAGTGCATCTTAAAATAGAGAAATAAGAAAATTCTCTTACCAGGGGCAGGAGAGGGGGTAGCCACAAACCCATATCCATTCACTTTTGGAGACTCCTGGGGTATCAGTTCTTTCCCATCTGGTCCCACTTTGCCCTGTTTGTACTGAAATAAAAAAGACAAGGCCATTCACGTGGAGAAAGGTGTGAGTCAGCTGTACCCAGCACACACACACAGCTCTCCTGGTGGATGAACCACAGAGGGCAGAGCAATAACCAGGTTTTAGTCAGAAGAAGTAAGATTATCCAACCTGAGCATTGAGGGCTGCAGCTTGCTGGAGCTGTGATTTGCTCACAGCTTGACTAAAAGGGTCCTTCACAAAGCGGGTGTTTCGATGGACAACTTCCCTGGGCTTCTTAAAGACATCACTCTCATCAGGTACACCTTGAAAAGCAAAATGTCTTTTAAGAAAGGGCTCAGGTAACAGCAGGCAGTTGTTCTAAAGCTCTTGATCAACACAGCATTTGCCACACATTCCTACACAACACAAACCACATCAGCAATTTCACTTTGTATCTACAGCAACTTGAAACAAAATTTGCACTAGATACATGCTTTGTACCACCTGAAATCGAATTTTTAGTTTAAAGAAAAAAGTAAACAAGACTTTCTTTTCTCTACTTCACTGGTTTACAGAAATTACCAACTGTACACTTTATAGCCAAAAAAGAAAACTGCATTTACAAAATTATGTATTTTCCTATATAAGCCCAAGTAGCCCTCTTTGAGCAGAAGCAAAGAATGAATAAAGATGACAACAAAGTGCTCATAAAGACAGACTTTGCTCCTGAAAACAAGTGCTTTTATAATAAGATAATGAGCTTTTCAGAGACAAATAGAACATGACCAAAGTTTGGAATCAGAAAGTACGAAAGAAAAGGAAAAAAGGAAAAAATTACTTTTTAAAACAATTTTGCATATCTGAGCTTCACAGAAAAAAAAAAAACTTGTAAGAGCTGCTCAGTCACATATAGAAATGCTGTAAGCACTGTTTGGAGTCAACCCACCAGAACCAATGCCTTTCCCATGAGACCTGTGTGCCTCACCTGTTGGATAATACATGAGGGTGTTCCGAGCTGTGTATTCCCAGGTATCCAGTCCAGCCTTCACATTCTCCAGAGCTTGCTGCTCTGCTGAAGGAAGTGCCAGGTTTTCATTTTGTCGCTGAAAAGGTAATAGGAAAAAAATTTAAAAGGGTAGAAAAAAAAAAAAAGAGGTCTGAAATAGCCTCCTGCAATCTTTTATTCAGGCAGACACACTTTGGAGAGGTCAACCACAGGCTCAGCCACCTGCCCTTGCACACTTTGCATCAGGCACAGCACAAGCACTCTCTCTTTGGCAACTGGCATTTGAGAAACCATCCTGATCCCAGGTGAGCTTCCAAACAACCACTCCCTATGAAGCACACCATGCAAGGAAATGTAAGGTCTGACTAGAGTGCTGGCTGACAGTAAGACACAACTCCAGCACAAGACCAGCTCCAGTAGCTTCACCTTGACCTGAAACAACCCCTGTGCTTTGCAAGAGCTCTCCTGCTGCCTGCCTTTTAATTCTGGATGAAAGCATTCAAGATGTATAATGAGCCACAGAGGGCATTTTTACTGTAACAGACTCTGAGGGTTTACATTAGCTGGGATAAAAAAATAACACTCCCTCACAACAACAGCAGTAAACACTCATGTGTCAGTGCCAAACTTCATTAAAGGCACTGCAGCCCTCATCCATCACTGACACATCTGGCAGCACTGCCAGCTGCTCACTGCTGATGGTTAAGGATTGACAAGGCAGCCCCAGAACAGCTCTGGACCTGCCCCAGAGGGAGCTGAGGAGGACAGCACAGCCAGCCATGCTCACACAGTACTGTGCTTGGGCAGCTGAAGGGGGTAGGACTAGTAACAGAAAACTGAAATGAGACACACAGTCTAACTACAAACAATAAAGGGCTGATGGACAAACACCAGGAACTGTTCTCAGCTGTTCTCCCTGGTGCTGCTGCTTACAGAGGAGACTGTCAAGGACAGCAATATCTGCACTCAGTGCAGTGCTTTGCAGTCTCAAAGCTTTAAGAGACAAATCCTCAGCAACTAAGTCAACACTGTTCTTACAGATGGGGAAAAAATAGGACTGCACAAAGAAGCAAAGAGCAGTCACAGGACTCAGGCTTAGCTCAGACTTAGTCATGATCAACCTATGCACCCACTATGCAAAATTGAGATCCTTCTACTCTTACTCAATAATATGAGTGATTTAACAGCCCAATGCAACAGCCAACAGCCAACAATTCTCATCAGTATTTACAGTAAGATCAGAAAACAGAAGGCAAGACAATATTCTGTTTATCAAGCAAGCAAGCAAGAGAGTGAACTGGCATTTCCCTGCCGTGTCCCTCCGGAAGGGCAGTCCCTACCCGTGTGTACTCCTCCTCTGCACTGTACAGCCAGGCGTGCTTGACCTTCTCCTTCTCCTTGGCCACCTCCATGATCTGCTCAAACGAAGCATTATCTTCACTCGTGTGCTTGGCCAGGAAGGTGTCCAGGCTGGGAAGGGCATCTTTATCATCTTTTTCTGCTTCTCCTAACAAGAGGAGGGAAGAAGCCTGAGAAAGGTTAATGCCTCCCTTTCTGTGAGAGCACTACATATAACTGCTAATCCTCCTGGCAGCGAGCCCTCCACGGACACACTGACAACTAACATGGAACTCGGTGAAACAAATATATTCACACAGGAATAAATCTTTTTTTGGAACACATATAACCAACTTTTACATAAAACCTTTTATGGCCTTTATAGCTATTTGTTTTAATGGTAAAGCACATAAGAGGACAGCTGCTAGCAGACATTTGTAACGTGCCCTACAGACAGCTCTGCCCCTCCAGTCTTTGCTTACTGACAGAATTTATTTCAGGTGACACAGGAAAAATTTACTGCCTTTGAAGAGATCAGCTAAGTTAAGAATTTACACAGCCACAAAGAGAATTCACACAGATGATGTAAAACATTAAATGTAAAACATTACATCAAGTCCAACTTCAGAGGGATCATTTTCACCTACCAGAAGGTTAAAGGAAAACTGCTTAAACATGTTCTAAGTACCCAAAACCCTTAGAGGAGACAGGGCTCACAAGAATATTTTCCTGCTGCTGAAGAATTCAGCTAGAGAAACAACATTCTCCTACCTTCTTCTGAAGATTTGATGCCACCTTTGGATTTACTTCCCAGTGGAAGGCCGCCTGGATGCACTTCAGGGGTTTCAAACGTGGCTGGGGTAACATCTGTCACAGAAAATAAAGGTTCACTTGGTTACCAGAGCACATATCAGGACCCTTGCTCTGAGGGTGATGTGCCAAACAAGTCACAGAAGGCACATCAAGAGGACAAATTAATTAAAAACTTGTGGAAAGACCCCAAAATACTATATTCAATCCTGTCTAGATTTTGGTCATCGTTTTTCTCCTCCTGGGAGAAATTCCCAGGAGAGCCACAGCCCAGTGTATTTGCCACCCTACCCCCTGCTTTTGCCTACAGAAGGAACAGCAGAACAATCCTAACCCAGTCCAGGGCCAGCACCTGCACTGGGGAGGAAGGGAAACCCCCTGGTGACATGTGTCCTTTGTCACAATAAAGCCACTTACTCAAACCCCACTGAGAGAGTTCAGCCAGGGGCTGGGCTTTAATCTAAAACCCTGAAAGGGTAATATAAAACATATAAAAATATAACATAGAAGTATGAGAACAAAGTATAAATTAGGAGTATAAAAATATGAAAGTGATATAAAACCCTGGAAGTGAAAGGAAAACACAGAACAGGGCATTGGATATGGGAACCTCTGATAACCACGAGCTTCCAACACCTTCTGTCCCTAATACATGATAATCTTACACATCTGTAGGTGCAACAAGAACCCCTAAAACTACAGTAAGGGTTCAAAACACAGCTTAGGATTTCTGATAGTGTTAATATTGCACATTAGAGCATGTAACATTCCCCAGGGAGCCGGAACTTGGCAAAAGATGCCTGTAAGGAATAGTTATTCAAAAGCTGCTTTGTCCAAAACCCTTCCTTCAATAAGGAGTTATCAGACACCATCAAAGAGAGATTCAGCATCAGCCACCAGACAGTGGCTACTGCCCAATCTGGGACAGTAACTCTCATGCAATGTCAACCTTTAACCTTTTAGATAAGCGCTGTCTGCACCAAGTTAGATAGCAGAGCAACAGTATCAGATACAAACTCCTGATGCCCCAGAGAGGCACTTCTTACAGGGTGCAGGTGTGTCCCTCGACGATTTGCTCAAGGAGGAGCCAAACTTGATGGCAATTTGCCTCATCTTCTCCAAGTCGCCGTTTTCCTCAGCCTCCAGATACTCTTTCTGCGCCCGCAGCTTCTCCACGTCGGGGAAGAAATCCCGCTGAATGATCTTCTCCAAGCTCTGCAAACAGAGGCGGCTGCTCAGCCACGCCGGGACACCCGGGAACGCCAGCTGAGCTCGGGGCCGGCCGCGCACAGCCCCGGGCAGGACGGGCAGCCCGCGGGCCCCGCGCCGGTGGCGGAGCGCTCTCAGCTCCCGCCGCAGGCCCGGGGGGCGGCCACGGCGCTGTCCCGACCCGCAGCCGCGGTTACAGCGGGCAGCGGCCGCGGGCGGACCCGGCCGGGCCGACCCGAAGCGCTCGGCCCGGGCACCGGCGGAGCGGGGCCTGCCGGGCCCGCCGCCTCACCTCAATGTAGGCGTCCTCGTCCAGGATCTTCTTCGCCTGCCTCGGCGCCGGCGACGTCGCCTCCTTGGCCGTCCCGGCGACGGGGCCCGCGGCGGCGGCGGGCAGCAGGGCGGCGGGGGAGGCCGCGGGCAGCGGCACCGGCAGCGCCTCCATCGCGTCGGGCCCGGGGCGGCCGCGGCCTCTTCCTCCTCCGCCCCGTGACGTCACAGCTGCGCGCCACGGGGCGGCCCGAACGGCCGCGCGCGCCCCCTGCTGGACGGGAGGACCTGCCCGGTCCCGCTCCGGGACAAGGGATGAGGATGGGAACTGGCGTGGGAACGAGATGGGAGCTGGGATGGGAACTAGGATGGGAACTGGGATGGGAGCAGAAAGGGAATTGAGGTGGGAGCTGGGATGGGAGCTGGGATGAGAGTTGGGATGGGAACTAGGATGGGAACTGGGATGGGAACTGGGATGGGAGCAGAAAGGGAATTGGGGTGGGAGCTGGGATGGGAACTTGGATGGGAGCAGTAAGGGAACTGGGATGGGAGCTGGGATGGGAGCAGTAAGGGAACTGGGATGGGAGCTGGGATGGGAGCAGTAAGGGAACTGGGATGGGAGCTGGGATGGGAGCAAAAAGGGATCTGGGATGGGAACTGGGATGGGAGATGAGATGGGAACCAGGATGGGAACTGGGATGGGAGTTGGGATAAGAGCCAGGCACGATCCCCCAGCACCCCCCACGGCCGCCTCAGGCCTCCTCAGAAAAACCCCAGGATCCCCAGACTCGGGAATGGGTAAGGTGTCCCTGGGGAGCAGGACTCCCGCCCAGCTGCTCGGGCAGAGGTGGCATTACAGTTTTATGGATCTCAGTGCTCTACAGGACGTGGGTTCTCTTTGTCCCTGCCAGAAACATGGACATGGCTCGTTCTGGCAGGACCTGGCTGCAGCACAGAGAGCTGAGCACCGGCTGTGCCAGCCCTCCCATCACAACCCATGGCTCATCCCTGCCTCAGGCTGTGGGGACAAACTGGGATTTCTTTATTATGGAACAAATCACCTGTTTAGCAAGTGCCACCCCCAAAGCAACTCTGGATGCCACTGAGGTGCTGCAAATAGGAAACATTCATTTGCAGGATATTTTGCAAATTACAGCAGTAAACCAAGCACAAATACTATGGGTACAGAGCGCAGACAAGAAGGGGACTCTCTCCTCTTGAAGCACACACACTTAACACTGGTACAGGTCTGTCCCCTGCACGCCGTGCCTGCCGAGTTATTTGCCACGTGAACTAGGTTTGCAAGAGGGATATGAAAGTGCCGTGTCTGCTTTTACCTGTCCTCCTCCTCTGTGAATCACAGAGATTCCCTTGCTTCATTAGTGCCCCTCCGGTTATCCCCCCTGCAGAGCCCATCAGCCACGGGCAGTGGATGCTCTTGGTGTCACTCTGCTGAGCTGCAGCACCCACAGCACCCACAGCACCCACGGCACCCACAGCACCCACGGCACTAACAGCTCTCCTCGGGGGGTGGCTTGGTGCCCTGCAGGATCAGTGCTGAGGCGCTCGCCCTCTTCTGGTGCCGCCACTTCGCCCGACGATTTTTAAACCAAACCTAGAAAAATGCAAAACAAGAAAAGTGCTTTTGCCTTTCATGTATTACTGGGCGGGGGGGGGGGGGGGGGGGGGGGGCAGCTACGCTGCTGAGCTGTGCCATGTGAGCTTTAGGACACTGTAATACATTTCCTGATATGATCAGTCCCTCCACTACAATCCTGCTCAGATACAGCTAAGGGGCACAAGGGAGTTGGGACCCTCCCATGGCAAAATCAGAAGGCACACAAAGCACATGAATAAGGAATATACACTTGGGTGCAGGGGATGGGTGGGCTGAGCACATCTGTGTGTTTATACAAGTGGTTCTGGGAGAGAGGCATCGTGTCAGTGGGACTGGATACCAGAACAAATCAGCCCAGCAGAACAGGTTTATATTCTTCCGTTGTTTGCCGTTCCCAAGTCCTGTTTTGTCAAGTACACAAGACTAGATTTCAAAACGAGGCCCTGGGTCTGCAGCTCCTGAAAAAGACAGCCCTGGTCTGCGTTCCTGGGGGACTGCAGGAAGCAGCACCCACCGAGTGGCAGGACCTCACCTCTACCCTCTCCTCCTTCAGGTGGATGCGGTTTGCCAGGTGCTCCCGGGTGACGACATCTGGGTACTGGTTCTGGTGGAAAAGCGTCTCCAGGGCCTGCAGCTGCTCCTCGGTGAAGATGGTGCGGTGCCGGCGCGTCCGGCGCTGGATCTGGTGGAAAGTCTGCAGCTCGCTGGGGTTCTCCTGGGGACTCTTGCAGACCCTGACTGCCGAGTGGAAGAGCCTCATGGGCCAGGGGAACCGGGCATCTGCAAGGGGACAGGGAGAAGGACAGTGCTGGGGTGGGGAGCTGGAGCACCCGTCTTGCTCAAGGCAGCTCAGGCACAAGTTTCACCCATGCATAGTGCAGTCACCTGGAGCGGGTGACAGGCTGAGTGGTCCCCACACAAGCGAGAGAAGAGCTTAAGGCATCATTTGGGAGAAGGATGCAGGTGGGGAGCACTGGTTGGGTTTTCCTCACTCACCAGGTGCACTATGGCCAGCTCCAGAAAATGGCTGGAAACTCACAGCCTGGCAAGGAGCTGTTTTGGTCCTGACACAGGGGATTTCTGAACTTTCAGGATGCTCTTGAACTGCATTTTTAAGGGTTTGCTACTTTTTTTTACCCTAGATGCAGTAATTTTGTGAGATGTAGCCAAAACTCTTTTCCTTAAGGGACAAGTGAGGTTCTCCAGGGCTGGTGTAGTCAGGAAGCACAGACACAGCTCTGCACTTGGGCAGCATGGTCATGGGGCCCCACACTCCACATCATCCTCTCAAGAGTTTCACACTAAACCAGTAATATCAGTAATAAACAGCACCTGCTGCTTTTCAGACTCTGATGACATTGCAGATTGGATGCAATGGATTCCAACTGTTGGGAGTTCTGCTGAGAGCAGAGCTCAGCTCACTGGAGCTGGGGTCTGAGACCAGCGTGCCCAGATGCCACAGTGTCACTCAACACCCTGGTTTTCCCCCACACCCAGCACTATCACCAGCCCCTCTGTGAGCCCCACGCCACAAATCAAACCCAAACACTCACCCAGCCAACCCGGTGAGTCCTGCAGGGAGCGGGTGCTTGTGTGAGAACAGCAGCAGCAGCCACAGCCTGCCCCTTCCAGCTCTTCCTCTTCCTCCTCCTCCTCCTCTTCCTCCTGCAGGGAGCTGGCTGGGATGGTCTCCAGCTCACACAGCCCTTTGGGTGCGCAGTCTAAGATGCTCCGTAGGCACAGTGGGACCAAGACCTGGGGGCTCTTCTCCACAGGGCTGGAGAGGATGTCCTCGATGCTGAACGGACACGGCTTCTTCAGGGCTCTCCTGCTGGGGTCGGCGTCTGGTGCTGGTTCTGAAGTCATCCTGTGCTGGGAAAACAGGCAGCCTGGGCTGAGGGGGTTTGCTCTGCCTGCACTAGCTCCGTAGTGGGGTCTCACAAGGAAAAGGACAGCTTATATGGCTTTTTAAATGGACTGCAAAACCATCCAGAACCGCTGCTTTGTGTTGGCATTTCAAGTGACTGTCATTCTCGCAGCTGAGTTTTTATTTCATACACACGCACACTTTTCCTCCTTCTGACCCAGCTGCTTTATGACTGAAGCCACCCTAAATATATATAGAGAGAGATATAATCCCTTTGGAAAGAAAACCGTAAACCCCCCTGTGAATAAAATAAATTCTAACTAATCTTGGCAGCTTTGTGAAGGGTTAGTGTGGATCTAAGATTTAGCTAATCCCACAAAAATGACTGGAGAAGGAAATCTGATTTCTCCATCTCGGGTGTAGATTTGAGGTGGTTATGATCTCCATTGTGCTGCAGCCTCCGATCCAAGGAAGGGGGAGGATAGCTGTTCCCAGCCCGGAAATGGACCAGAGGATTAACTCCTTAAAAGAAGCAAATTATCCCTTTCTCTGGCCAAATGAAAGCTTTCCCATCAAAAGAGAGCTGTCATATCACACAATATGAGAGAGGAGAGAGTTCAGCTTAATAAAAAATCATTTTTTAATGACAGCACAGCCTTTGGCTGCACCAGAACTCTCTATGAAAGTTGATTTATTTTCTGCTGAAAGCAGAGAAATTGTGTTTTCCCTCCTTCCCTTTTCCCCCAGCTCTGCTGCACTAATCACTCTGATAATGCAGATGCTTTGCATGTATCCAACATACTCTCTGTAAGGATTCAAAGCCCTTATTAAATTAGATTACTGGCAGCTCACAGCAGTTCTGCACCATAGCTTACTGGCATGTAACCACCTCCTGCACAGCTCTGTGTCGGGAAGGGAAGGGGAGGACTGATGCTGCTGTCTCCATGTGCTCTCAGGCAGGCAGTGAAGTCCTGTGGTCAGTGAGCCCAGAGCAGCCAGGACAGCTGTCTGGGGCAGCCAGGCTTCCCCAAAAACAGTTCAATTCCCAGGTCCTGTCCAGCCAGAGAAACTGGGCTGAGGCTGCAGCCAGGAACAGTGACTCAGGACAGGAGGGGACGCTTCACAAGGGCAAACAGCAAGGCCTGGCAGAAACAAGTAGCTGGGAATAAAATGAAGAAGGTGTGATTGAGCTCAGGTTGCTTAGGAAAGTTTAAACCAAGTTCTCTTGCCCTCAGTGTGGCTTAAGCCAAGGTGAGTAGCCAGGCCTCAGGAGCTCACATGGGGAGTGCTCTCCCGCTCGATGTTTCTCTCCCCCTGTTTGCAGGAGAGAGAAGTTACCAGTCTCTCTCACAAACAGGTGGGTGCTGTGAAACCATTGCACATCAAACCACAGCAATAGCTCTGGCATCATGCAAAGCTGATAGCCAGTTCCCAGGAGAACCCCCTCTCAATCCCCTCTTCTTTTCTCCTTGGCCCTGCTCACTGCCTGCCCTTCCTCACCTTGGAAGTACCCCAGTTCTGGGAAGAGATGCCCTGTGGCTATTCTACCTGTGACTCACTTAAAACCAAACCATTATCTGTAATTCCATTCCTGTATTTGCCTCTCCTTCAGCTGTTCCAATGACATAACATGGATTATAACCATGGTCTGTGAATCTTTACGTGTTTGCTGCAGGTTTGAGAGGAAGACGCCCTTGTAGCTGCCCAGTCTGGATATGTTCACTGCTGCCCTGCCAAGGTGTCAGCGCTCCAGAGAGACACTGGGGATGTGATCCCCTAACACCAGGGACCATTGCAAGCTGCTCCCAGCTTTAATTCATGTCCAAACACTGGCACAGAATGCAGATGTGGGGCCAGGTCCTGCTCCCCACACCATGCCGGTCCAGAAGGACTGTAGGGCTGGTGAGCTGGGACATGCCATGGTAGGTGCAGGATCCCACAATTTCTGCTCTGGGCTGTAATAATCATAAGCCTGAAGCGGATTAATTCTCCTTCCCCATCCTTAACAAAGGACCCCTTTCCCTGGGCTCCCTGGCCTGGCCCTGCCTTCCCACAGCACACGCATTTAGCCTATTAGGATCTCCGCTGATTGCTTCCTTTCATTCCTCTCGTACCTTTCACTTCAGAAAATGGACTGGTAATACTTCTTTTATCAAAGAATTATGGGATTTAGGATCCAGATCTTACAAAGAGACTTTTGATAGCTGCTGGTAATCAAATCCCAATCGGCAGACACTTCTCTGCACCCTGTTACCGGAGAGGAATAAAGGAAAGGGATTTTTGATGTTCTGTTTACTGAGCCTCTGGGAGATAGGATCGCTGGGCTATTTCATATTAGAAAAGGAAAGGAAAATAAAACAAGCAAGGAAAAAAATGCAGACAAGAGAGGACAATATAGATATAGATAAAAAGAAAAGAAACAGGCTCTTATCATTTTCTTATTGGTTAAGGAGATTCCAAAGCCATTATAGAGGATTAGCAAAAAGGTTAATCTGCTTTAGCTGTTCACTTGTCAAAAGTGAATTTATAGGGTTTGAAAATCCTTCCTATGGTGAAACAAGAAAAAATTCCCCTTTTCCCTCCCTTGCCTCTCCTTTCTGCAGGTAGCACAAGGGAACGGGAACAGGAGCATTGGGAACCCTACAACATGGGAGCACCCTCCTCTGCCTTGCCCCTGCCTGGGTGCTGGCACCTGTGGGAGCTCTGGTTTGGCAGTGCTTCTCCCCATTCCATCATCACCTCTGTGGGGTGGCCATGGTGCTCAGAGAACAAAGAATCAGGTCTGAGGGATGTGACCTCCTCGGCCTTACCTGGGACAAATCCTGGGCTGTTTCACTGAACCCTTGGCTGGATTTGGGCTTCCAGACTGGTTTCTACAGCAGAACAGAGATGGATGTTTCTGACAAATGTTGCCAAAAACTACAGGCTGGGTGCTCTTCATCCCTAAGTGCAGTTCTCGACCAGGGAGCCACATCTCAGCATCCTCCTGGCCACCCAGTGCAGCCACAGGTGCATCCCAGCCAGTTTTCCTGGGCTGTCTGTGACACTGGCTTATCCAGTGGCATCAGGAGCCGATGGCCGTCACTCACACCAGTGCCACTGTAAGAAACAACACAGGATAAGAACAAGCCTTCAAAGTCAAAACCAAGAAGCACTTTCTGGATAGCTGAAATTCAGTGGGATGCATTAGTCAGGTGCTAAAACTATGATTAACAAAACTGCAGAAATAATGGAGTCATGGAATGGTTTGGTTTGCAAGGTACCTTTAAAGGTCACCTTAAAATTGTGCCTATTAAAATAGTTCAACCCTGTGCCAACTGATAAAAAGAATAAAATAATTTGGATTAGATGATAAATAACATCTAGTGTTATAATAAATCTGTTTCTCTCTCTCCAAAGGCCATTTCATCCCCCAGGAAGAAGTGGAGTCTCTCCACTGGGTGTTGGTGTTATTAGTGATGCTGCTGGTAGGGATACTGGATACCAGAGAGGGTACCCATGGGGTAGCAGGAGGACTGTGGGGTACCAAACCTCCTCTTCTGCAAAGAACCGCGATGGAATGAGACAACTATTTCACCCTGACGCATTCCAGGCGGCATTTCAGAGATCTCACCACCTCACATTGACCGAATCCCTCTGTGCTCGGCAGGCAGCACCGCGTCCCTGTTTTTCAGCCATTCTGGGGTCTCTCACTTTTAACTGACTCTCGAAACAGTTTGGGATGATGGTGATGCTTTTCAACCCCTGGCACGCAGCCGGCGGTGGATCCAAGGATTCGGCTTCGCGCGCATCCCTCCTCCCGAGCGGCGCTCCCGGGAGCCCCGCGGTGCCCGGCGGAGCCCGGCGGAGCCCGGCGGGCCCGGGGACAGCGCTAGGGGGGGCCGCTGAGCCCGGCGGAGCCCGCCCGAGCTCCAGAGAGCTCTATGGTCTGTGGTGCCGGCGCTCCCGGCCATGGGAGCGGAGCGGGAGGCGCGGGCCTGCGCCGCCTTCTACGGGACGCTGGGCATCGCCTCGCCGGTGCTGTCCTGCCTGCGCTGCCTGCGCCAATTCGCGGGGTAAGGCCGCGGGCCCCGGGGAGGGAGCTCCCGGTATCCCCCCGCTTGCGGGTCCGTCGGGGAACCCCCGGTGTGGAGCCCCCGCATCGCCCGGCGCGGATCTCGGCATCCCCCCGAGCATCCCCCCGGCGCGGGCCGGCAGGGAGGGAGTGTGAGAGGGTCGGTACCCAGGGGTTCGAGCTACCCCCACGTGTCCCCAGTCCCTTCCAGCCTGCTCTGTAGCAGCAGGGCAGCAGTCTTTAGGATTTTTCATGTCCTTCTGCACCGCCCGCCCCGCCCCACAAAGGGTTTGCAGGCTCTAACCTTTGAGGAGTTCGTGTCGTTTCCCCCACGCGATCTCCCCTTCCCCCCAGTGCAGTGCTGAGTGCAGTTGGAAGAGAGGACCCTTACAAGATGGGCCACTCCAACCCTGACACCTAACAAGCTGGAGCACCCCGACCCCAATCCACATTGCACTGGAACATTCTCACCCCAGACCCGACTGAGCCAGGGTATTCCCCCCACTACAACCTCCACCGGGCCGGGGTATCCTCACCCCATGCCTGTGCTGTTCCAGGAGTACTGCCAAGAGATGCAAAGAGAAGCACCTGGAGGAGGCTCTGCTGCTGACACGGGTGCTGAGCGAGGGTCTGCAGGCGCTGGGTGAGGCAGAGGCACGACCCCTGCTCCGCTGCATCCTGGCTTTCCAGATGGAGGCAACCAGCAGCTCCAGCTCCTTCCAGAAACTGGAACAGGTCTGTAATGCAACCGGCTGGGCTGCGACTTCAGAGCAACTGTTGGCCATAAGTGCAAGGTCTCACCCCGCTCTTCCTGGCCCTGGCACGGCTCTGGAGCAGAGCATCCTTACTGGAGACACTGCAGGCTCTCCTGGTAGCACTCTGCAGCCAGTGTCTCTGGGGGGTCTGGGCACAGTGGCTGACTCAGGGTGTCTCCCAGCAGATGGTGACCCAGCTGGCAGTGGGAAAGGAAGCCCTCCTGGCCCAGGAGGTGGGCACGCTGCTGGCCAGCCTGGCACTGCAGGGAGAGGTGAGAGAACCTCAGCTGTGCGGTGGCACTGACTTTCATGGGGGTTTGGGTGGAGACTGTGTGTGACAGGGACCTCCTGGTTGGGGTTGCTCGGGGTCCTTCACTTCACTTCCCACCATTCCGGGGATTTGCCCTTGGTTGCAGCTGGCAACATGTGGCTGCCCATCACACCAACCCTTTGCTCATCCCTGGGGCAGCTTCTGGCACAGGCAGGACCCTCCTGTCCAAGGCACTGAGCCCCAGCATGTCATCCCGTGGGACAAGCTGTCCTTCTGCCCCTACAGGTGCTGTCTCCGGGGGACCTTCAGTCAGGTCAGTCTCTGTTCCTTCCCCTCTGGGGGCTTCTCCAGCCCACACCACCAGTGCACGGGACATCCCCTGCCCACCCAGACTGAGTCCTCTGCACTCATGGGAGGGGGAGCAGGGATCAATCACATCTGTGGGATCTCTGCAGAGGTCCCAACAGCACAAAATGCTCTGCCCACTCACCTGGGACAGCTGAAAACCAGGCAAGCCAAAGCATCCCCAGCATCCCAGCCCCGTTCCCACCTCACTTACCAGCACCACAGCCCTTGACTGAGCTGGGGGAGCAGGGCTGGCTGTGAGCACAGTGCTGGGATGGCACTGATGGTGTCCCCTTGCCCGCAGTGTGCATGTTCCTGGAGGAGAGCAGCCTGGGACGGCAGCACTGGCGGGAGAACCTGGCCCTGCTGCTGCAGCGCCTGGCCAGCACCCTGCACTGGGTGCTGCAGAGCCAGCCCGTGCCTGGCAGCACCTGGGGCTACCTGGGCATCAAGGTAAGAGCTGGATTTCGGAGCAGGAGAAGGATCAGTACCTGCAAGGACTGGCTGGGCACTGGCAGCAGTGTCCAAGAGGGGTGTAACACATCGAGCCGCTTTAAATGGCCATTCCTGGGACATCACTGCTTTTTTGGAGGTGAGGGATACTGATGGCCATCCCTGTGGCACCCATCCCTCCTGCTCCTCCAGGCCTGCCTCCAGCTCTTCCAGGCGCTGCCAAAGGATGTGGCCCCCCTGGTGTGGAGTGCAGTGGGAAAGAGTGAGACCCTGCAGAGCCTCTTGGGACTGCTGCTGGAGGTGGCCTGGGGGAAGGTGAGTAAGGCTCTGAGAGGGATAGGGCTGCCTGTCCCAAGGAGCAGAGCAATGCCATCCTTCCTAGGAGCTTTCCCCATTCTCTTCCCCAGGGGAAGCCTGCAGAGGCAGCCCAGTGTCTGGCATGTCTGAGGGACCCTTTGTAGCTGCCTGCAGGGGCATGGAGGAGGCAGTTAAATGGGTTTTGGTTTTAAATGGTGGTTTGAGTTGTGCCTTTGCCTTCCCTGCGAGTCCAGGCCCCGAACAAGGACACGAGGCTGCTGGCAGGCACAGCCCTGAGCATGCTGGTGAACACGGCCCCACAGCCCCAGTGTGGGGCCAGCGCCACGCTGACCCTGTTCCAGCTCCCCAGCCAAGGTGGGTGCTCCATCCCGAGCTGGGAATGGCCTCTGGCAACGGGTGACAAGAGTGTTTGGGTGTAAGGGGACAGAGGCTGGTGCCAAGCCGGACTCTGCTGCTGTGTCTGTCTCTCGGGGTCTGGGAGTCCCAGCTGCCTCTGGCATCCCAGATGCCTCATGGCATCTCCCATGGCCACTCTGGGATGAGCCAGGGTGGTTGCTCTCAGAGCAGCATTTGGCTTTGCCACCTTCCTGCCATCCAATGCAGCCATTTTCCATCAGGCACTGGGGAGCTGAAGTTTGGGGAGCTGGCAGTGGAGGTCCCCCCTGTACTGGAACCAGATGGGATAGAGAAGCTGGTGCTCACCAGAGGTTTGCTGACATGCTGCAAGACAGACATCCTCAGCTGCCAGCTGGAGGGCTTCCCTCACAAGGTAGGAGAGCTCAAACCCAGCAGCCAGGGCTCGAGAGAGCCCTTGGAGAGAGCTGGCAGCCTCTTACAGGGGCTGTGGATCCCTGGGAGATGCAGCCAGGCTGCACTGCTCCACACCAGCAGCTCTGTGCATCCCATTGAGCACAGTGAGTTAGCCAGTAACTTGCTTTTTCCAAAGACATCTGAGCAGGGATTTCCCTCTCCTGAGGGGCTGAGAAGCCAAGCAGTGCCAAAAGTAGCCCCTGCACAAGCAAAGCTGTGTTTCACCCCATGGTCCCACAGGATCCACCCAGAGCTGCCCCTGTGGAGCACAGCCTCCAGCCCTGCCCATCTCCAGCCTCTCCCAAGTTCTCAGGAGCTGAGGACTTTCAGACAGGGAGTGAAAGTGAGCAATAAGCTGCTGAAAGAGCAGGAGAACCAGGCAGCATTCTCCTTGCCTGTCTCACAGCAGGGTTTTCTCACCCTGGAAAGCCTGTGCCTGCACCTGCCTATTCCCTGAGCCACTGTGCTCCCACAGGCCTGTCTGCTGCTGGACATGGTCTTTCCTGCTGTGTGTGCCCTCACCAAGGAGCAGAAGGACTGCCACTACTACTGCTTCCAAGGTAGGAAGTGAACCTCCCTGCCACAGTGGGGAGGTTTGAAAGGTTCCCTGTGCTTGTGGTGCATAGAGCTCCCATGTGCTTCGTCTTCTCCCTGGGGAGATGCTTTTCTGGATCTTGGTAGCTGCTATTAATTTCTGCTCCAGCCCCAAGGACACTGACCCTCTGGGGCTCTCATGTACCTGACGGAGGAACTGCTGCCACTGCACACGGAGTCCTTAAGCCCCCAGCCTGTTGCCGGCTCTGCTGCAGGCGAGTCTGGGGGCAGGGGCTGCAGCAGAGCTCTCTGCTTTGGCAGCCTGTGCCCTGTGGCTGCAGCGCCTGCGGGAGAGCCTTCCTGCCATCTGGCACCTGACGGGGACCCGCATCCTGGCCCAGGACACCGAGCTGCTCCAGCAGGTCACGCAGCTGCTGTGGGACAATGCTGAGACCCCGGTAAGGCCAGGATGCCAAAGGGCCATACCATGGCAGCCAGGAACAGCCCTTCCTTCAGCCCCAGCCCATAGCCACCCCTGCCTGTTTCAGCTGAATACACCCCCTGGCCTGTGGCTGCCAGGGCAGGGGCACCCACTCTGCTGAGGGCGTGGGCGTTGTCACACACAGGCTCTGCAGGGCCATGTCCCAGTGTTTCACCCGCCCTAGGGCAGCACCCACCAGCACAGTCCCAGCCTGTCCACACTGCTGGCTCATTGCCTGCCATCTCCATATCCCCAGCTCCTAATCCCAGGGTTACCAGCCAGTACTGAAAGTCCACAGCCACAGAAAATCAAGACAGGAGAGGGAGCCCACCTTAACCCCTCCTGTTTCCTGTCGTTCTCCTGCAGGTGGAAGGGGTGTCTGAGTTCATCCACAGCTCCTTCCGACTGCTCCTGGAGATCTACCACCTTGAGTGCCAGCACTTCCAGGATCAGGAGAGATCCCTCTACCGACAGACGCTGCAGAGGGTGGTTTCAATGCCATGGCAGATTAAAGCAAGATATGTGCCCCTGTGTGCCATCATCCCCTACATGGGCAGCCAGCAGGTAGGGAAGGTGGGGGAACAGGGAGGCTTGGTCACAGCTGGTACTGCTGCCAGGGAGGCACAGCCTCTGTCCATTGCCTTTCACCTTCTACCCAACTCGGCCATGTGAGCAGGCAGCCTTCTCACCCAGGGGGGCTGTTTTAGCATCACCCAAGACATGATATCCCTTGGGTAGTGAGCTACAGCAGTGCCTCCCTGGAGAGTGCCAGTGGGAAGGGAAGCTTTGCCTGTTGGTGCCCACCTAAAGCTGACCAAAAGCAGCTTGAGGTGGTCAGTGCCAGGGCTGACTGCAGCGTAGTCTGTACCCAGATCTGTTGCTGCCATATGCAGCTCTCAATCTGACAGGGAGATGAGGGTCACCTGCCTTTCTCCCAGGTGCTGGATGCCTACCCGGACCTCCCGCAGCACCTCCTGAGCTGCCTCTCCACCAACCACCTGTGTCCTGCCGCTGCTGAGGTCTACAAGGTGCTGGTGCGGCAGCAGCTCAGCGAGTGGCAGGAGGGGCAGCAGGGCACAGAGGCAGCTCTGGCAGAGCGCTGGGCACTGTGCTGGCTATCCCTGCTCTCCCAGGCCCTCCGCTCCCCCCTGCCCATCCTGCAGAGCAACGCTGCCAACCACCTCCTCACCTGGACCCTACGGCAGCTCCCAGCCTCCCAGGCGCCGCTGGCCATCCAGTTTGGTGGCCAGGACACGGCGTCACTCCGGGCTTGGGTCTCGCTGCTGAAGGCACAGAAGAGCGTGGCAGGGGTCCTGCCACTGTGGGACGAGGCTCTGGAGCGGCTCTCCTGCTGCCTGGGTGCCCGCGAGGAGGGCATTCGGCTGGCAGCACTGGGCCTCCTCTGCTGCAGCCCCAGCACCAACCAGCCCCTCTCAAGCACTGAGATGCAGCTGCTGCGGGAGTTCCTGCCCCTCAACCTCAACTGCGACTCCTCCTCGTTCCGGCAGCTGCTGCAGGCAGCGGTGAGGAAGGCGCTGGTCCGGCTGCGGGACAGCTCACTGGCACAGCTGCGGGGGAAGGTGCCGCGAGGCACCGAGCCAGGACAGGGAGCTGGGCAGCTCAACCAGGCAGTAGGTGAGGCAGCCACCCAGCACCTCCACCGCAGCCCCAGGGGATCCACAGGTGGGTGCCCAGCCCAGCATCCCTCACTGCTGTGTTCTCTGCCTGCAGCCTTCGTGGAGTGGCTGCTGCAGCTCAGCATCGCCTCACTCAGCCCGGGCTCCAACTACCAGAGGAAGAAGACAGCTCTGCTCCTCCTGGCTGCTGTTTTGGAGACCTGCACAGACACCTGGAGCCCCAACAGGAAGAAAGGCCAGCCCCCACGTGAGTATGGGAAACCTACCTGGAGTATCACTCCTGGGCTGCAGGGGTGATCCCTGACAATCCCATCCCACTGCCCCATGTCCCCATCACAGGGACCATGGCCACACTGCTGAGCTACGCCAAGCAGAGAGGCTGCTGGGACTTCTTCTCCCAGCCCAATTTGTTGGCACTGCTGAGCTGCTTGCAGGACAGCACTAACGAGGTGAGCCTCCTAAAAACAAGGAGAGGTCATAAAGATGCCTGCCTTGGCCTCGAGCAGGCTCAGAGGGGAAACCGACCACGCTTCCCATTCTCCCATGTCCCACTTTCCCCCACCTCTTCTCTGTCCTGGCAGATCAGAGACTTGGCCTCGGAGCTGCTTGTCCGCTACTTCCCTGCTACATTCCCTGAGCCCATCGCCCTGGCACTCTTCCAGCTGGCCCAGGACACCCTGGGCAGCCCCCGAGTGCAGGAGGCTGAAGCTGGAGCTGTGCTGATGAAGACCATCCTGCAGAAGTACGAGCTCCTGGCCCCTCCCTCCCTCTCCCTGTGGTGGCACAGGAGCCCCGAGAGTGCACTGGCAGCACTTGTGCCTCACTAGTTTGCGTTTATATCTCAGGGCAGCAATGGCTGGCATTTGCGACAGCCTTGCAGTGGGGAGGGTTGGGGCACAGGAGCCTGCACCAGGGGAGGAAGGAACCTCATGGCACAAAATGAGCAGGAAACTCCCCGGTCCTCGCAGCAGTGTCTGCCTCTTGCCCCAGGTCAGACAGTGGCACCATGAAGAGCCTGGCCCTGGAGGCCGAAGCAGCCCTGACGCTGCCCAACCGAGGGCTGTGCTTCGCCCAGCACCTTCTCCACCTGCTGCAAGCCCAGTACATGGTGGCACGTCAGGACCTGCTGCGGGCAGCGGCCACCGCACCCATGCACGGTATGGCCCAGCCTAGCAGGGCAGTGAGCAGCTCCTGCAGCAGCTCCCCAGGAATTAGAGCAGGCAGGAATTGCACAGGCAGGACTGAGGTCACATATGCTGGTGCCACATCCTTGCCTCAGTTTCCTTGTATTGCCACTCCCCCTGCCCAACACGCCCTCACCCAGGGCCCTGTCCTTGCCCCTGCCTGTGAGCCACATCAGCCACGGGCTCAGGCAGGAGAGCCAGGGCTGTGCTGGTACCACAGTGACCAGGGGTGGGTGTCCTGCAGGAGCCATCGCAGCCCTGCGGAGGTGCCTGCTCCAGGTGCCGGAGGTGGCCGTCTCCATGCAGGCAGCAGAGTTGGCTCAGAGCTGGCAGGAGCTCCTCACCCGCCTCGTGACCACGGTGAGAGACGTCACCTCCTTCCTCCTGGGTGCTCTGCAGAGCCAGCAAGGCCCTGGCACCAACGAGCAAGGTGAGCATGTCCCCATGGAGGGAACCAGCCCTGGGAACCACTGACACCTGAATCACAGCCATTCCTGACCCAGCAGCCCTCCAACCTGGGTGGATGCAGTTGCTTTGGGCTCAGTGTCTCTAGCAGGGGACAGTGCTGGGGTTGGGCACAGAATGTTGGCCAGGGAGCAAAGTCCAAAGCAGGACACCTGGGAAGGATGCTCCAGGTGTTGGGAAGAGGGTCCTGGAAGCTGCAGGAGCTGGGCAGAGGATCCTGGAAGCTGCAGGAGCGTGCCTGGCTTTGAGTCCCTTTCTTAACTGCATGAAGAGGCAAAAGCCTTCCAGAAGCAGCAAGGCACCTGCAAGATGGAAGCAGCTGGAAGAGCAGTGGGCAAAGGGCAGCTGCAGTCCTGAATGGGGCGCATGGCAGGGCAGGAGCCACTAGGGGCCAGACAGGGATCTGTCCCCCTGAACCCCAGCAGCACCCCCTCCTGCTGACCCACACCACCCTGCTCAGACAAGGCTTTCCCTTTTGCAGCTGCTGCCCCATCATTTGCAGAGATGGGGAATGCCATTGGCTCCCTCATCATGCTGGGGAAGGACCAAGGGCAGGAGGAAGAGGAGGGGGACTCAGTCCTCCTGTCAGAGGAGCACAGCCTGATCCTGACATGCTGCTGGGTGTCAGTGAAGGTAGGGATCCCTTCCTCATGGTAGTGGGAGAGGGGCAGCCTGGCATGGTGCTCACCATCCTGCCCACCCCAGCTGCTCTTCACCTCCCCTTGGGGCGTTCACCCTTGCTGGAGATGAACACGGGGGAATCTGTCCTTACCTCGGAGCTCTCACACACATCCTCACCCCTTCCAGGGAAGATGCAACCACCAGCCTTCCCAAAAGCACCTCCCCTCCCTGCCTGTGCTTATGAAGCTCAGCTGGTTCCCAGACACTGACAGCCCCCAGTTGTGGCAGAGCTGGGCTTCCCAGGTTGCAGCCCTGCAGCTGCCCATCCCAGCTCCTTTCTGACAGCCTCACAGCTTATCCTCCTCTATGCCAGTCTTGCTGACCTTCCTCTTCCTCCCAGGAGATTGGGCTGCTCCTGGGGGGCCTGGCTGAGCTGCTGCTGGCCCCAGCACTGCCTGCCGATTTGGGCCCCCTGCTACCACTCCCCACCCTGCAGATGGCCACCAGGGTGTTCCAGGAAATCCTGCTGCGGTGCCGGCACTGGGTAAGAGCATGTCCTGACCTCTTGCCTGCCCCTTCAGCTCTGTCCTTGCTCTGGCCTCACTGGTGTGGAGGGAGGGCGAGTGGAGCAGGGCAGAGTCTGCTCCAGGCAGGACGTGGGGACAGCTGGAAGCCCGTGGCTGGGATCCCCTGTCATATCCCCACACCATCGTGTCTGCTTGCTTTCTCCTTCCCCTTTGCAAAGAGGTTTTTGGGGCTGGGGGGGGCTGGTGGATGCAGCCTTTGGGGTGCAGGGCCCTGACACTGCTGTGCCCCAGGGAGCAGTGGAGGGCTGCAGCATGGGCTTCACCAAGTTCTGTGCTGCTCTGCTGAACCACCCAGATGCGGAGCTGCAGGCCATCCCCCGGGCCGTGCTGGAGCAGGTACTGTGCTCGTTGTGCTCCTTGATTCCCCCATGCCCCAGGGAGCCCCGGGGTTGTTTCCCTGTGTCCTCACACCCTGGGGCAAGCACCAAGATGCTGGTGCTGGGCACTGCAGGGCAGCTGCAGGCTCCATGCAGCGGGTTTCCAGCCATATCTCAGTGGGTTTTGTTTCTCTGCCAGGGCTTGGAGGCGCTGAGCGGACCCCGCAGCAGCTCGATCACACGCCGTGCCGCCGGCTTCCCCATGCTCTTCCTCTGCATCGTCAGCGGGGAGGCCCCGGCACAGGCACGGCCGCTGCTGACCCGCTGCATCCAGACACTGCTGGCCTTGGCCACCACGGCACTGCCACAGGACTGGGACCAGACCCTCGACCTCCCACAGGTGGGTCTGGGGCTCCTGGCTGCTGGAGCCTGTTGGGGACAGGGTGATCTGCACAAGGTCCCCTGAAGGGAGCCGCACTGGGTATCCAGTGCTGGTGTGGAGACCTCAGAGTGAGCAAAAACCCAAAGTCCTGACTGTGCTGCCCAGCTGCTGCTGGCCCCTTGGCTCCCCTGTCTTTTCCCACCATCTTTTCTTCCTGTGGAAGCACGAATGCCCTCCCTGCCCAGTGATGCTGATCCCTGCACTCTCCCCAGGTGTGTGCCCTCCACGTGCTGCAGACGCTGGTGCGTGGCACAGGGCTGGGTGGGGCGGTGCTGTGCCACGCCACACCCATGATGGCCCTGGCGCTGCGGGGTCTGGGCTCACCGTGCTGGGCCATGAGGAACGCGGCCATCCAGCTCTTCAGTGAGTACTGACAGGGAGAGATCCCTCACCCCTGGGTTCAGAGCCTGGCTGGGGTGAAGTGCAGGGGGTCGGGCAGGGTTGGATGGGACCTGACGCTGCATTCTCTGTCCCTGCAGGCGCCCTCACGTCCCGGCTGCTGGGGCAGCCGCGGAGCCACGGGGAGGGCTGCCCGGCGGAGGGGGTGAGCCTGCCCGCCTTCCTCGGGCAGCACCCAAAGCTGGGTGCTGTGCTGCTGGATGAGCTCAGGGTGGCCACAACGCCCATGCCAGGGGGGCTCCGTCTGCACCCCGCGCTCCACGCCATCCTCACCCTCCTGGCCCAGCTGCATCCTGGTGCTGACGGTTCCGGCAGGTGAGGGGGCAGTGGGGATGCTCTGCCTCAGCCAAGGACTCCTACAGTGGGAGGGGGTCCTGTGGTGCTGGGGGTGGCCCTGGCTCTCAGGGGGTTTTGCTCTGACTAGAGCATCACAACACGGTGCCTTTTTGCTCCACAGCTCCTCTGCTCCCTTCCTGGGGCCACTGCTGGGACTGGCAGAGAGCCCCATCTACGCCGTGCGAGCGATGGCTGCCAAGGCCCTGGTGCCCGTTGTCCCACCACCCCGGCGCCGTGGGCTCCTCCTGCAGCTCACCCGGCAGCTCCCCACGGCACCCGGACGGATCCGCTCGCACAATGCTGTCCATGGGCACCTGCTGCAGATGCGGGCACTGCTGGCCTCTGCCACGGGCACCAGGGGGTGAGTGGTGCCAGGCTATCCCCCCACCTACAACCCCTGTGGTTACTGCGTGCCAAGACACAGCTTTTTGGCCACAGAAGGGCGGCCAGCCCGGCGTTGTGCCCGTGGTAAGGCCGTGTCTCCCTGCAGGCTGTCAGCCGAGGCGCTGCACCCCGTGGCTGTGCAGCTGGAGGCACGGGGCTGGCTGCTCACCCCTGCCCAGCGCTGCCCGCTCGTCCGCGCCGCCTTCCTCCAGGTCCTCGCCCTCCTCCCTGCATCCTTCAGCCCTGGCTTCGCCCGGCACATCTGTGATTCCATCAGCACTGAGCTGGGCAGCCTCCTGCCGGGGGGAAAGCCAGGCCGTGCCGAGCCACAGGTACCGCTGCCTGCCGGGAAAATCATGGCCATGGCCGGACTGGCAGTGGGCCTGGGCAGGGCACAAGGACCGCTCGCTGGAGGCTGAGCACTGGGAGAGGAATCCTGGTTTTTTCTGCAGGTTGGCTTGGCTGTTCTCCACCAAACCATGGCCCACTTCATGTGCAGCGAGGCAGCTCAGCTGGCAGACAGCGAGCGGATTGCTGCTGTCTGCTCCCTTGTCCAGCAGCCCAATCCCGATGTCCAGCTCGCCATCCTGAGCTGGGTGGTCGCCAGGGAGGGAGGAACATGCAAGGAGCTGGAGAAGGCTCTCAGGCTGACACTGCTGGTATGACAAGGCTCAAAAAGTCACCAAGTAAAGCAGGGGGTCCCCAGCGCACCACACAGATGGGATCCCTGAGAAGCACAGTGTTCCCCAGGCTGAGGGTGTGTGGGTGTGGGGCACTTGCCTGGTTGACACCCCGCAGTGCTGGGACCACTAACCATGTACCTTCTTTCCCGTTGTCAACTAGGAGAGCTTGCGGTCGGTGCTGCGAGAGAGAAGGGACAAAGAGTTCCTGAGATTGTACCTTGAGGCTTTGCTGCATCTTTACAGAGATCCCTCATCATGGTCTCAGGAAGCTTCCCACAGACTCCAGGGCTCCTGGGCAGCATGCCTGGAGATGCTTCTGCACATGGTGGAGGCTGAGCATCCTGGCCCCGACCTCCTCTTCCAGGCGCTGTGTGCTGCCAGCCTGCTGCTCGCCCACTGGTAGGTCCCTGCTGCTGCCGGGGAGCTGCCCGACTCACCCAGCAGATTCTTAGTCCTTGCTGGAAACAGAGCCATGACTTCTATAAATCACAGCTTTGCACCTGGGTCCTGTGACCTCAGCGCCGCTGGTGGACTTTGGTCCCCGTGACGGAGCGGGAAGGTGTGCCTGAATCCCCTCTCCTTGCCTGGCCTCTGGCAGGTTCGGGGACGAGGACGGCCCGCTGGTGGAGCGCTGGTGCGCGGCGCTGGAGGACTGCTACCGGCCTGCTTCGTGCGAGGTGCTGCGGCTGGCGGCCGCCCGCTCCCTGCAGACGGCGGGGGCCGCTGTGGTGCGGCGATCCCTGCGAGCTGCCCGGCCCTCGCTCGCCCCCGTGGCTTTGCGGTAGGTCCCCGAGCCCATCCCCGTGGAGCGGTGCTGCCCCGTGGCCGCAGCACGTTCCCAGCAGCACTGCTCCCTGAAGCCGTAGCGTGCTGCAGGTTAACTGACTCTGCAAAAGGTGTCCCCTGCAAAAAACTCATTGAAGAAAACCCCACTCATTCAAAAATCACTGGCAGCCAAGAGCTTGCAGCCTACAAAAAAACGCCTGGTTGGCATTTTAATAGAAGCAGCCAGTCCCTTATGAGCAGCAGATGACACTGCTGGGTCCCTCAGTCCCAGCATGGTCCCTGCCCTCCCAAGCTGCAAGTTCTTGAGTGCTGGTTGTGCCTTTTACAGTCCAGGAGAAAAGTCCTTCAGGGACTCACAGAGACTGTGAGTGCTTCCCTCCCCTCCAGGCAGGCTGCAATACTTTGTGTGCAGTGTCCTTCCCTTCTCTCTTCCCTTTCCCCAGGCTGATAAACATGGCCATTCACCTTCTGCAAGACGAGGAGCGGGAGGTCCGGCACGAGGCCTCAGGTTTTGCCAGCCTCCTGCAGCAGAACCCCAGGGAGCCACTCCGAGATGGCTGCACCTTTGTGCAGGACAATGTGGGGCTCCAGAGCCTCCTGCAGCTCCTTCTGGGAGAATTCGGGGAGCACCCTGAGACCTTCAATTCACTGCTGCAGCACCTCCCCATCCTAGATCTCAGGAGCATTGTGGAGGAGCTGGAGGCCAACAAGTGAGCTGTGGGCTGGTATGAAGGAGTGCAGGGTACCCTTGAGCCAGCCCTTGGCTTCACTCATGCCTTGGCCTTCCCTGCAGAGCTGCCAGCCTGTACAAGGAGGATGAACCCAACGTTTTTGCAGAGCCAGCCGTCCTGGCACAGCAGCTGCTCCCTGTCCTGATGCAGCTCCTGGAGAAGGTGCCTGCTGGCAGCCCACTCCATGCCTCAGCTCTGCACTGGCTGGAAGCCACAGGCCCCGGTGTGCTGCAGGAACTGCGGTACTGCAAGCACTGCTGGAGCCAAGGTATGGCGAGTGTGGAGCCCCCAGGACAAGTGAGCTGGTGTCCCCATCCCCAGGCCAGCTTTTCCCTGAGAGACCCCATCATGCTCACAGCTCCTTCACCCTCTCTCTCCTCAGGGACTGGTGCCCACTGGGGGATGAAGGTGCTGGGCTGTGCCAAACTCCACACAGCCGTGGCCGTCCTGCTGGTGAGGGCCCGGCTGGTGGTACGGGTGCTGCAGGTACTGGGGGAAGGTGCCACTGCTGTGCCAGGGTTGGACTGTGGCACCCAGGAGCTGGAGCAGGAGCTGGAGCTGGTGCAAGGGCTGCTGGTGCAGCATGGGCTGGCCCCTGTGTCCAATCAGGGCAATGCACCAGGAGAGCTGGGACCACCATCTGGGACTGCCTGACACCTCCTGGCATGCAGTGGTGTGACACGAGACCCTGCAGTCACATCCCTCTCTTTGCTGGATGGTCTCTGGCCACCAGCCAGGCCTGTGGGTTCAGTGGTTTAACTCAGGGGAATCACACGCAGTGGGGGACACACTCACTTTGTTCCCACTGTTTTCTAACTGTCCACCTGACTCCAGTGCATCATCACCTTGGACTGTGCCCAAGGCATCCCTGCCCTTGGCTCTGGCTGGCAGGGAAGGCCCCGCCCGCCAGAGCCCTCACATCCCCTTGTGCTCCTCAACTCCCACCACCTGTTTTTTTAACCAGTGTTTTTGTCCACGGCCGACCTGGGATTTCATCCCAAATAAAGAGGCCAAGAACGTTCCCAGTGTTGAAGCCTTTTAATTTCCCTGCCCAGCAGGATGGGGTGAGAGGGAGCTGTAACAGGCAGCAGGAGCCAAACACATCCTGGGGCAGCAAACAGGCAACAGCCATTGGCTGCAGCGAAGGAACCTCAAATCCTAAGCCCCCCACTCAAGCCCCCAGTCCTACGGGCCACCCTGGCTCATGGCCATAGGCAGCTGATGGGTAGGTGACAACCCAATGCCTGGCTGAACCCTCCTCATTACATTCCACAGAGAGCTGGGCAGCTGACAGTCCTCTGCAGGCACTGGGACTGCCCAGGGCCACAGTCCCCACTGTGGGGACAGTCTGTTCCTCCTGGGGATGGGTGCTGGTTGCCACCCTGCAGCCAGAGTCCCATTGGATGAGGCTGGGGCAGCTATTCCATGAGCTGCCCTCTCCTTCCCACCTCCAGACCTAGGGCTGTCCCCACCTTGGGCTCCCTCCTCCCTTGGCCAGCCTGGCAAGAGCCAGCCCTGGCACAGCACATCCTCCCACCACAGGCTGTGGTACTACAGGCCAAGGCTGGACCAGGGACCCCACCAGTGAGGTCACGTCACGCTGAGTGAGGAAGGGCACCAGCACCACCCAGTTCAGCCTCGCTCCCTCCAGTGGGAGCCGCTGAGCCCCACAGCTGGAACTGGACACCCTCTGGCACCATCACCCACGTGCAGGTTTTGGGTGTCTCTGTTTAATTCCTGTCTGCAAACCACAGCACAAAGCTGAGTCACTCTGCCCAGCTCACCCAACATTCACTCCAGGGAGTGATCTCAGACGCTCCATCCTCATATCGCTTGCCAATGGCAGCTGATTGCATGGCATGATGTCATGGCCGAGCATGACATCATGTCACTGCTGCAATCATCTTCTCACTCAGATTTAACCTCTCTGTGATGTTCTTCTATCATTAATCACCATACTTCAGCATTTCCCTTATTTTTAATCTTTATAAGAAGGATTTTCTTCCCATTCTTCAACAAAGTATTTAATGGTAAACACAGGGAGTCGGATACAAGGGTGAGCAGCAAACCTGCAAAGGATGAAATTATAAAAGACACCACATTTTTATTTCATCCCCCCACCTCCCCAGCATGGAGTGGTGCCATAGGGAGGCTCAGCTCACCTTCCCAGGGAGATCCTACACGAAGATGAGAGCGGGTGGGGAGCAGACACAACCCTCCTGCAGCCCCTCCTGTACCCACGAGCCCTGGCACCCCACCACAGAGGCAGCCACCCAAAATGTCCTAGAAGGGAAAATTGTTGAGAACTGGGGTGTGCCACAAATAATTAAATATAATTTAAAAATTATATGTAGTTTTATATTACATATAAGAATACATATTGGCAGTTGTACTAGATTATCATTGTAGGTCCCTTCCAACTGAAATATTCTATTTAAATATATTTATTTTTATACTATATATCATCAATTTATAGTCCACATTATTGATTTATCTTATAACATTACGGTATATTATATTATGGCATATTATAATAATAGTTTTATATATTAATATATTAAGAACATGAAAGAAAGATGCCTGAGGGATATGTAAAGATGTTCTTCCATCTGGGCGTGTCCCCCCCCAAAATTACCACCTACCTGGCTCCTTGCAGCCCATGTCCAGTGCAATGGGCACGGTGGTGGGACACGTCCCCCCAGCATTCCACACACACCTGCTTGTCCCGGTGCAGCCGGCGGCTCCAGCCTTGCCCACGGCAGGGGGGTCCCACCTGCGTCAGGCGGAAATAGCCGCAGTAGCTGGGGAGGGGAGAGCTGGGGAGCGGGGAAAGTAGGGGGGAAGAAAGAGGGCAAATGGTGGGAAAAAACGGGGAATGGTGGTTGGAAAGTAGGGCAGGGGTTGGGGTTTTTTGATGGATCGGGGGTGTAAAGGGGATGTGGTTTTGGGGAGGCAAAGAGGCCGTGGCTGGGGAGGCGAGAAGGGTATTGGCTCTGAGGGGGTGTAGAGAGGCCATGAGTTTAGGGGGTACAAAGGGGTCATGGTTTGGGGCAGCACGATAATGGCTCTTTGAGGGTGGAGGGTGCAAAGGGGCCATAGCTTTGTATGAGGGTGCAATGGGGCTATAGGTCTGCAGGGGGACAAAGGGACTATAGCTTTAGGGGGTGCAAAGGGATCATGGTTTAGGGGGTGGGAAGGTAATGGACCTAGAGGGATGCAAGGGGCCATGGAGGTGCAATGGGGCCATAGTTTTGGGTGGTGAAAAGATTAATGGCTAGGGGGTACAAAAATGTCTTGGGTCTGAGGGTTGCAGAGGGGCCCCAACCCCACACATACCCAGAGGGCTCCTCCAGCAGTGGCAGCCCAGCTCTTCGCCAGGGATCTCTGAAGTCCCAGCTGAAGGACTTGGGGAGTATCTTGGCTACCTCTGGCAGAAGAACAGCCGTGAGGGGCATGTGGATGATTAAAGACACCCCAGGACAGGCAGCGGGGACAGCAGCACATGGGGTCAGCCACAGGAAAGGACATCAGGCATCCCACGTTACCTTTGGTTGTCCCGCAGGTTGGGTGCTCCCCCAGGCAGCCACGGCGCTGTTTGAGGTCAGGACAGGGCTCCCCTCCGTGCCGGGGCGGGACGGTGACCTGGCGGCTGCGGGCCCTGCTGCCGACCCCGCACGGGGAGCTGCACCCACTCCACGGCCCCCAGGGCCCCACCGAGCAGCCCACGGCTGCCAGGGGAGCAGGAGGGATGGAGGAGAGGGAAAAGAGACAGAGCTTCAGCGCCATGAACAGTGGAAAGAGGAGCGCAGGAGGGATGCAGCACAGGGGAGGGGGAGAGGGGAGGAAGGACAAGGGCCAGGGTGACCCCAGCAGCCCCTCTCCCCTGACCCCCGCCAGCACAGGGACATTGTGCGCCGCTTCCGCAGGATTTTATCCCAGCTGCATCGCGCTGAGCTGGGACCCCGCTAATCTCCCTGGAGATTAGGAAGGGCTGACTGTTGCAATTGTCCAGGGGGCCACAGCCGGCACCTGCCTGCCCGCGTTTGGGTCCTCAGGGCGGGCTGGCTCCGCACCCCTAAGCCCACGATCCCTGTTTGGCACCCCCAGCACAGCCCTCAGTCCCTGTGTCCTTGTGCAAGGCACTGCCTGTGACAGTGGCAGGGGTGTTGCCAGGGTTTGTCCTGCTGGGTCCCACACTGACCACTCTGAGGCTTGCAATGACAGCGCCACTGTCAGCTGCAGACCAGAGGCCACCCCTGTGGGCTCTCATTGCACTGGGACCAGCCAGACATTCAGTGTGGAAAAAAGGGGAAAATTCAGATATTGTTACAAATCCAGCCCAGCCGGCACCCACAGGTGCACCCTGTTACTGCTCAAAGCAGGGGCTAACAGGTACCAGCAAACACCCACCACCCAGAGCAGCAGCCCAGGCTGGTGTCCCCAGCCCCGGGCCTGGCCAGTGCCATGCCCTGTGCCACTCACCGGCGCGGCGGCACGTGGCGTGGTAGTCCTGGCAGCAGTCCCCGGTCCTCTGGCAGTACGAGTCGCAGTAGCAGTGAGCCCGGCGGGCGCTGGGGGCCCAGCACACGTTGTTCCTGCCCGGGCAGCAGCGGTGCCGGCAGCTGCCCGTGGCACCCACCAGGCAGCTGGTGGCCAGCAGCCAGCCCCCCCAGAGCAGCAGGCCCTGCATAGCACCGGGACCCTGCAAGCCCAGAGGGATGGCTCTGCCCTGCACCTCCTGGACGCCAGATGAGGAGCGAGGGCTGTGCTGGTGGTGGGTTGGGATCTCAGGCCGTGCCGCACCGCCCCCGGGGCTGGGCGGGGGGACAAAGCCTGTTCCCTTCTGCTCCACTGCCCCTCGCTGTCCCAGCAGGGCAAGGACTTCACACAAGTACCCAGGATTACCAATAAAGCACAGTGCATGGGACAACACAACCCTGGCGCTGCCTGGGAGCACATGTGAATGGTGCACTGCTGGCTTGGAGCTGATGCTCCCCCAGGAGCACCACCTTGGCACGATGGGGAGCCTTGTCCCCCACCCGCAGGGCAGGAGCTGCTCGCTGCTCACTCAGCACCGCCCAGACACCAACGCAGCTGCTAAAGCCAGACTGATTTTATTCAAATTGCGAATGTAAAACAGAATAATAATAAAAAAAAACCAATAATGCAACCCTCGCTGGCTTCAGAGCCGAAAGCCGCAGGTAAACCGTGCCCGGGCTTTCCTCCTTCGCCCTCCTGTGTTAAGGCTGAGCTCATCGCTGGCAACAGGAGGGAGGAGGGTCGGGTAGAGCCCTGGCTCCTGCACAGCCCTCCACTCCCTCAGGACAAGTTTGGCACAAATCGTGTGGGGCCAGCCTGGCGTGGGCAGGCAGGGCTCTGGCCCCACGGCCACAGGTGTTAGTGGGTCAGCGTGAAGCTCCAAAAGCTACAGGATTACCTACGGGGCCACAGAGAGGCGGCGGGAGGGCAGATGGCGGGAATGTGGCAGAAGACAGGGGTTTGCACCCCCCGGCCGAGGGGCCGAGTCTGCGGGGCGGGGCTGCCCCTCCTCACCCCGGCTCGAACACACGTCTCGACTGTAAACGGCAAGTGATGGGGGCACCCAGCTCACCCCAACCCCGGCCTGCCGTGAGCACAACTAAAGGCCTGGCTGTATGTGCAAATTTGGGCAGCCCCTGCCCAGCAGCCCAGGGCTGAGTGGGACCCCAGGGATGGGATGCTGCACGCCGGTGGTCCTGGTGCTGGCAGGGAGGGAGGAGGAAGCCTTGGGCCACACCAGCAGGTCACTGCCCTCGCGGCCCGGGAGGTGCAGGGCTGTTGGGCTCCCCCTGGAGCTGCTGTGACCCAGTGCATCACTCCCAGCCAGTGGTGTGAGCCCCAGCAGCAGCTTGCAATGCCACGTGTACAGCCTGGCATTGCACCATGGCTCTAGGCAGCTCTCACCATCCCCAAAAAGAGCTGCTCCCCGGGTAGACAGCAGCTCCTGGCTGCCAGGAGCCCTGGGGCCACTGTCCCAGGGGACACTTCACCCTGGATAACCGGCACTCACACCTGATGTGGCACCAGGGGGAAGTGTCAGCAGGGGACTGGGGTGGGCATAACTGGGATGCTTGGGGTCTGGATGGTGGGATGCTGCTCCCTCCCTGCTCCTTTTAGCACATAACTAGTAATTTAACCTGCTCCAGCTCCAGAGCCTGTTCCTAAAGATAAAGGTGGCCAGGTTTGGGGGGAGGGCGTGCAGGGCAGACCTGGCCCCTGCAGCGCCAAAGCCGGGTGTGGGCTTGGTCTCTGCTCTCCAGCTGCAGCCCTGCGGGGCCCGGGAGGCGGGGCCGCCTGGCCCGGCCCCTCAGTCCGTTTTCCACACCTTGTTGAGGAATTTGACCACCTCATCGTAGATGATGAAGACGATGGCCACGTCGAGACAGACGCGGCCCAGGCGAGGCACCGTGCCCTTGTAAAACCTGCCGGGGATAAAGGGGGCCGTGGGGCTGGGTGCCCTCACAGCCCCCTCCCTGCCCATCCTGCCCCCCAGCCGCCCCCACCGCAGAGCTTACGCCACGGGCCCTTCGTGTTTCATGATCTGGTAGGCACAGTCCCAGGTGTTCTTGTACTTGTGCGCTTCCAGCCCCTGTGGGAAGGGGAAAGCAGGATCAGAGGCCAGAGCCAGGGTGCATGTGGGGGATTTTGTGGGGGAGGCAGATAGCTGGGGGTGTGCCATGAGGAACTGATTCCTCTTCGCTGCTGCAAATCACACCCGGCAGGGACATCCCCATCTCTGTGCAAATACTTGCCAGCACCAACCCCAGGTATCTCCCAAACCAAATCCCAGCACCATCATGTGCCTGCCCCAGGGACTATGTGAAACAGCTCCCAGCCAGCAGGTGGCCCCAGCCTGCTGCTGGCAGAGTGGTCCCACACCGTGCCCTGGAACCATACCTGCATCCTGGTCTTCACTACGTCCAAGGGGGTGTTGCCAAAGACACTTGCAGCTCCAGCAATGGCTCCAAACACCCCCGTGATGAAGGGGTTGATAACCTTGTTGGGATTGTCCCCTGGGAAGGAAGAAAGTTTGAGGGCAGAGTAGTGGTGGGATGAAGCACTCATTCCCAAGGGAGCCCACAAGGAAGATCCCAGGTCTGGTTGCTCGTGGTCATGGTGCTGAGCTGGGGGTTGGAGTGTTTGGAGGAGACTGTCCAGCAGCAGCAGCCCCACAGAGCCCACACAGCAGCAAGGGGCTCAGGGTGGGTGTGAAAGTGATGCTCCAGCACCAGGACCTTTCAGCCCCATGAGCTGGGGCCACCCCACCCTGGTTTTCATCTTCCTGCATCCTGGGTGACTGAGCCATGAGAAGTAGGGGGTGTGCTGATGGAAAGTCCATCCCAGCTCCCAAGGGTGGGCTGGGGGAGCCAGAGGCACAGCCAGGCTGGCCTGGGGGAATGAGGGCACCATACCTTTGTACCAGTTCTTGAGGGAGGTCATGACGAAGAAGCGGATGGCTTGGTTTGATCCCTGCTTGAGGACGGTCGCAGTTAAGCCCTGGTAGGTCCCCTTCAGTCCTGCAAGAAGAGGGTGTTGGAGAGGAGACCAGCCTCAACTGGCAGAGAAAAACCTCCTCAGGCCACCCATCCCAGCCTGTGCCCATCCACCACCTCCCACCCCATCCCCACAGCACGGGAGTACCCAGGGGGTCAGGGTGCCGCTTCCCCGGGACTCACCCTGTTCCCGAACGATCTCCCGGACGCCATGGAAGAAACCACGGTATTTGGGGTTGGGAGAGGTCTGGTCATGGATAAACTTGACCTACGAGGAGATGATGTGCTCGTCCTGGCTGAGGTAAGGGCAGGTGTGATGGCCCCAAAGGGCTGTTGGCCACCTCTTGCCTTGTGCCAGGGACAGTCCCAAGACCAGAGCCAACCCATGCGGCCGGGCTATACTGGAGAGACCACAGGGGAAGCCTGTGCCCATGGCCAGCAGAGCATTTTGCAGAGCAAAACCCGGGAAACTGCTGCTGCAAGCAGCCATGTGGGTTTACAGTCCAAAAATGGGTGACAAGATTGCTCCTGAGTGTGGGGCTCCTCCCCAGAGGAGGGAAGGGGCCAGGACCATTTGACTTGACCTCCAACAGCTTTCCAGCATCAGATCCTCCCCTACAAAACTAGCCTCAGCAAACTCATGTGGCCCTCAGCTCCCCAAAAGTCAGGCACCCCTGGCTCTTGCACCCTCCCCACCAAGCCCAGAGAGGAGTGCCAAGGCAGGGGACACACTGGTAGCTGCCTTCCACCCACCTTCACGGTCTCCATGGGGCAGACCACTGCCACAGCCTCGGCCACGCCAGCCCCCAGCCCGCAGATGAGGCCCCGCGTGCTGTCCAGCCGCCCCTGCTCGTCTCTCATCTGGTTGCTGAGGAACTCGAACATCCCGAACCTGCAAAAGAGCCACTGTGCCAACCCCTGGGCACCCGGACAGGGGGCTGCAACCCCCGTTCTGGGTCTGCCTCCAGGAGCAGCCGCGCACCCCGCGAGAGGACCTCCCGTCTGGGAAAGCACCTGGCCTTGGTGAAGCACCAATGGAGACACTGAGGGGAAAACCAGTCCCTGGTTTGCTGCTGTTGGGGGTCCCCCCACTCACCCCACGCCATAGGGACACACCTACCTGACGGCAGCCTTGGGGATGGAGCCGTACAGCAGCGAGCTGAGCCCCCGGTACAGCCCCCGGATGCCATGGTCACGGACAGTCTGCTTCACACAGTCCCCTGTGGCAGAGCACAGCAGTGCCACTGTCACCCGCCACGCCGAGGACCACCCCGCACCGCCCTTCCAAATCCCACCCCAGCTCCAGCCAGGCTCCCCAGGAGCCCCCACACCCAGCGAGGGGCTGGGGCCAGCACTGGGCAGGTGCTCACCAATGCCCTTGTAGCGGGGAGGGTTTGCCTTCTCGTCCAGCTGCAGCTGTGTCTTCACATACTCAGTGGGGAATGTGATGCAGATCTCGATCCCTCCGGCCAGGCCACCTGCACGGAGAGGAGGGGGCACTGGGGCAGGAGCAGCACCAGGCCAGGTCAGTGGCTGCTGCCCACTCCACGATGGCTGAGCCCGGAGCTGCCAGCATCCAGTCTGGGCTGGGACACCGTGTGCCTGTCCTCACCAAAACCCTGAGCACGCCACACAGCAGCAGGGCCCTGTGCCAACCTGGTGCCCTGCACAGACATCACTGCCCAGCCATGGCAAGAGACAAAGAGGAGACTGGCCAAAGAGGTGGGAAAACCGTGCAAGACACCACACCCACAGCTGCCTATTTGGCGTGTTGTCCCCCCAAAGGCACCTCTCCCTCTCCAGAGCCCCACACCCCCAGGTGAGCTGCCAGCACTGGGATTTACAAACCCAGCAGTGCTGCAGCAGGCCCACCACCACTCCCTGCACCGGTGGGAGTCCATCTGCAGACCAGCCACACCAGCAGGAAGCAAAATTATCATCAAGCCTGTCCAGCTGCCCCGGGCTCCCGCAGCAGCGGCTGCTGGGGGCTGATTACAGCGGCTGCAGCCCTTCCTGGTAGCCCAAGCAGCAAGGGATGCCGGCTCTCAGCCACGGGGCTCCCCCCAGCATGGCTGGAGCCCTTGCAGCGGGGCCCAGCTGGGCTGGGGGAGCTGGGCTCAGCCCATCCGGCCACGATGGATCACATCCATGCATTTCCTCGCATCAAAGCATGGCCAGGTCCCGCCGAGCAGCAGGAGCCCTTTGTGCTGGAACAAGGAGAAAGTGCAAGGCCAAGCCGGCTCCCTCAGGGATCAACAGGGCAAACCCAGCTCAGCCCTGCCCAGGTCAGCACCCACCAGAGCACTCCCGAGGGTGTCCCTGCTCCTTGCCCAGGGAAGGTGAACCATGCCCCAGCCCTCAGGGGTCAGGTGGGCTGCCAGCTCCCAGTCTCCTATACAGCCTCCAGTGGCCCCTCCAGCCTGGCCACGTCCTCGGTGTGACTCAGCAGCACTGCAGCTCTCACCACAGCCATGGCTGGCTTGCAGCCCCACCACAGACCTGGGGACACCCCACTGTCCTGGGGGGAACACACTGCGATCCTGGGAAAGGCTGGGGCTGGATGCAGTGGTGGTTATCCTGCTCTGCAGCCAAGTGCAGCACAGCATGGCACAGCTCTGCTTATCAGCACCCCACAAAGCACCCCCGTGAGGGGATGCTGATAGGGGGCACCGTGGCTGTGGCTGCTCCCAGTGACAGCAGCAGGAGGCCCCAGCTCCTCAGACCAGCAGAGTTTCTCACAAGGTCATATTTCTTCTCTATGGCCTCCAAATTTACAAGAGAGACACTGGATCTCTGGTGCTGCATCCAGCTCCCCTGGGCCAGTGCCACTGGCAACTGGCATCCCCTGGAGCACTGCTGCCTGCTCTCAGCCCAGTCTTTCTGAAGGGAAGGGAAAGAAGCCTCGTTGCATTCCTTCCAGCAGCTGGGCAGCACCCACCTTAAAAGAGCCTTATCCTAGTTTTTCCCCCCAGGCACAGGAAGCACCAGGCTGCATTGTCCTCCCAAGGGAGCCAAGGAGCCAGGCCAGCACTCAGCACAGCTGGGGCAATGGAAAGCTCAGCTCTCTGCTCAGAGAGCATCCCACTCCTCCCACAGGCACAGCGAGGATGGGGACACCATGGCACTGAGTGCCCAGGGTAGGACCCGCCAGCCCAGCCTGGCAGCATCCCGGCCCCGTGCGGTGCTGGGGATGGGGCGTGAGGCCAGCCCAGCTCCTCCAGGGCAGACAAAGGCCCCTTGTTTCCCAGTGTGTTCCCGGGGAGGCTGGAGCTGCCCAGCCCAGGCCAGGCAGGCAGCTCCTAGGAGGTGGGAACGGGTGACCACTGCCAGCCATGACTCCTCCATGGCACCCTGTGCTTTGGGGGCGTGGGAGGAAGCCACAGCCAGGCCAGCTCATGACACTGCAGCCAGCCAGCCACCCTCTCCCCTGGGGCACCACAAGACAGCCACCATCCCCAGGGTCCCCACTGTGCTCCTGCTGCCCCCTCAACCCTCTCCCATCCTTGGTGGGTCCATCAGAGGTGGCAGACACTGCTGGTCCCACGGCACATGGGCTGCCAAGCCCTGTAATTTCTCCTGCAAAGACAAACAGCTCCTGAGGAACAGCTGGCAGGTCCCCAGCAAGCAGCAGGATGAGGAGCAGCATCTTCCAGCTGAGTGCAACAGTCCCCAAAAAGCTGAGCACTGGCTGGCACCTCTCCACACCACAGCCACATGAACACCCCAGCTGCTGCCAAGGCCACTTCCCTCCCTCCTACACTGCAGAACTGAAGTGCTGGACATTTTAAGTGCCATAAATATTTGCTCTCTCCCAGTCCCCCAGCACCAGCTGCTGCCCCAGTACCTCCGGGAGCCAGACAGCAGGGAAGCACCTGGGACAAGCACCAGTCCAGGGGCAACCAGCACCTGGGCTCATGGCAGCCACACCAGATGGCACAGGGAGGGATGCTGCACCTCCCACAACCTGCCCACAGCCTTGGCTACCACTGGGATTAAGGACATTTGTCCATGCAGGGTAGGCAGAGAAGTTCTGCCCAGAATGCCACAGGCAAAGCCACATCCACAGAAGCCTGTGAAGTGCCCCAGCAAAGGGACGGCGTTCCTGGGAACTGGCAGCCTCTGGGGCACTGAGGTTGCCCTAGCCAAGGATGGAGGAACAGGGCATCCACACTGCCAGGTCCCCTCCCTGTCCCCTGCTGTTGCTCTGGCCTCAATGGGAAGGTGCAGAGAGCAGGGACTTGGGACACACTCCATGACTTGTGGCAATTTTAACCCTTTTTCATCTGCCTGCAGAGAGACAGTGTGACACAGACCACCCACCCTACAGCCCCTTCCCTCCCTGGAAGCAGGACCCATCACAGGTCCTGCTCTGCTGTCATCTCCTCTCCCCACACGGTATTGCTTAAACCTTATTCGGTGCAAATAAATCACCCCACTGCCCACGAGGAGCAGCTCTGTCCAACCCCCTCCCTCGCCAGGGCTGTTTACCCGGACTTTAACCAGCAGCTTCAGCTCTTGCGACACCGTGGAGTCAGCGGGAACAGCCGGCAGCACTCAGGAGGTGAAAGAGCAAGCGGGGCAGCTGAGATGCCGGGCCAAGGCTCTCCACTGTTAGCTGGATGCAGCAGAGCCAGAGGAGACAGGACGTCCTTCAGGGAAGGTTGCTATGCCCGGCCCCAGAGAAGGTGCCTCTGGAGGGGGGATCCCGCTCCCAGCACCAGGAAAGGCTCCCTGCCTGCAGCGTGCCTGCAAATGCTTCAGCTGCCAGCAATCCCAACACGGCAGGCCCAGCAGGAAGGGGGAGATGGGAAAAATACCTGTTTGTCAGCCACTTGGCATGGTTTTCCCAGAAAAAGTTTATCTCTCCCCCGTGGAAGAGCCAAAGGAGGCCGTCCTTGGGCATGTCTGCAGCCCTTGGGTACAGCTGGGGAGAGCTGGCAGGAGGGAGAAGAGGGTTTTTGGGGACAGCGGGAGGGTGCTGCCCCTGTAATGCTCATGCAACAGGTGATGGCATCAGCACACAGAGGTCCAGCTTCACACCCCGTCAGTGAGCAGCTTCTGGGGACACCACCAGCCACCGTGTCCAGGGACCCCAGCTGCTGCCCAGGACAGGGTGGGTGCTGAGGGCAGGAGGATGCAGTTCCAACAGGGGAGACAAGCAGAGTCCCAGGACTTACACAAACCAAGGCTGCACAGCCAGGGCTGGCACTGCCACCCGCTGCAAACCTCTACCCTGAGGCAAGTGCCCCAGTGAGCACCCACTGCCCTGCCCGGGAGCCACAGGGGGCCAGGAGGTGGCACTGGCCCCTCTGCCACTCCTGCAAGTGACTGTGCCTGCAAAAGCATCCTGCTCCTGCAGGGAGACAGAGCAGCAGGTCTCTGTGCAGCTCTGATGAGAAGTGAGCACCTGGAGAGCAATTTCAGCCTCTCCATTTTTAAGAGTAATTTCACATGCTGACACACAAGCACCTGATTTCCATAAAAAAGCTCCTTTTAAGTTCAGATTAAGCAGGATCCTTTCAGGCCAGAGGAAATTGTTCCTAAGGGTCTCTGGAAGCAAAGCAGCAGAGCTCTCCCAGGGCCCATGCCTGAAGCTTTCCCGTTCTGCCAGCCGGGTGGCTCAGGATGGTGGGAAGGCACAAACAAGCTCTCACCTCCTCTCCAGAGCAGAAGCAGAGCCCTGAGTTCCCCCTGTTTGGGGGGCACCCAGCCCACGTGCAGAAGGTTCAGGTGAGCTAAGCACCCGATGTGGGTGACACAGATCACACATGGCAGGCACAGAGGGCAATCCTGCCCACCTCCTGGATGCCAGGCTCACAGCTCCCACTCTCACAAGGGGACTTGGTGCCCTTTTCCATTAGCCAAGGCAGCTTTTGGAGCTGGGAAAATCAGAAAAAGCAAAAAACCAAAACAATACAAAAAACAAACAAACAACAATAAAAAAACCAAACCAAAAAAAAAAACAAACATAACCACCCCCCCCAAAAAACACCCCATCATCGTGCTACAAATCAGGCAGGCAGGTACACTCACTGCCAGCTCCTGACAGGTCCCTGCTCCCTGCCACCAAAGGAACAACTCCTCCTGGTAGCCACCCAGGCTGCTCTTCACCCATCCATTGCCATCCCCCAGCTGAAGGCAGTGGTGGAGCAATCAATCCTGCCCTGCCTGCAGCACTGAAACGGGTTTAACGGCTCCACCCCCTACACACATCCCACCACGGGCCATCTTGTGAAACTCGGGGCTCAGGAGCTGGCAGGCACCTTTCTGGGGAGAGCTCGCTCTCTCCAGGGCTCCAGCAGGTCCTCATCCAGGCACCTCCTCCTGCCACGGACAGCCCTTCAGCACCCACCCACAGCCACATCCTTGGGGGAAACCACCGCGGGGGCAGCTCTGCTGCCGAAGGTCTTATACAGTGCTGAGACAGGGAAGCTGCTTCCTCCAAACCAAACTGCCAGGAAATTACCTGCGTTTTGTTTAGAAGGGGAAAAAAACGTGTCCTGCGACAGGTCAGCAGGCTCGGAGGGTGTCCATCCCTTGGAAGGTCTCCTATCTGACAGGGGCAAGGCTGGTGGGGAGCACAGGGGTTCAGCAGGTCCATCAGTAAACACACACACACACGGCTGGTTTGGTCACAGGAGTGTGCTACAGGCAGGCTGGATGAATTCTGATCCCCACCAGGGATACACAGAATGGCAAACAGGAAAGATGCCTCTCTGTAGCCTGTACCATCAGTGGGTAAACAGCCCTGTCCATGCAAACAGCACTGTAGATAATGCTCTGGATGGGATGGAATAATTTGTCCTGAATCTTACTGGAACTGTCCTGTTTGAACAGGTTGTACTTTCACAACCCACTCATTCATCACCTCTTTGCATTCACTTCTCAATATTACAACTAACCATTATTACATTTTAAACTTCTTGGCTGTGAGCAGGATGGCAGAAACCACTTCCCTGTGCTCGCAGTCACAGTGTCCTCTGCCTTTGGCGCCGACCCCACTTTTGGGGATGCCAAGTCCCCCGTCCTGCTCAAGTCACCTTCTCTCTGTTGTCCCGTGCACCCCAGCCAACCCACCACGCCACTTTGGACACCAGCTTTTCAAGTATCAAAAAACACTTTGAGTCGATGTCAGAGCCCAGGGCTGTTGGATGCCTCCCCCAGCACAGCCCCACAGCTGGATGAAGGAGCCACTGCCAGGACTGAGACTTCCCCAGGGTCAGTCTCTGGTCTCCTCGCCACCAGCACAGGAGAGTGATTGCTGTGCCATGCACTGGAGCACGGGGAGAGAGAAGAGATGGCAAAAAAATCAACTCCTGCTGTCAGGAGGTGACCTGAGACCTCAGGGCACAAGCAGGAGCAAGGAGGCTGCATTGGCATGCACCACACAGGGCCATCAGAGACGAGAGACGCTGCAACATCCCCGAGCTGTCAGCTCATGGTGCTCATTGCCTCGGGAAGACGGATGGCTCCTTCCGATCATTTACATCAACCCAGAGAAAATGGTTGCCTGCAGAATGTCAAGCAGAGCATGAGGCATGTGAAAATCTCAGAAACTCACATTTCAAAGCCCAGAGTTAACCCCAGCACACACAGAATCCATTCAGACCGAATGGACAGCCCGACGTGGTTTCCTGGCCCTGGGGCTGACATCCTCCTCCCACCAAGAGCCCTGGGGCTGCTGTAGGGTTCTGCTGCAGTCCACAAGGGCTCCCAGGCAGCCAAGGACACACTCAGGGCCAGCAGGCTTCTTGTGCCCCAGTCCTCAAGCAGATGACAGCCTAAGGAGGCAACTGCAGGGGAAACCACAACCAGGCATGAAGCACTGAGGGCAGCAGACTTGGCAGGGCCGATTCCTCCACGGTCACCAATCCTTTCCCCTGGTTGTGCTCAGCCCACCGCCAGCTCCTTTGGCTCAGCATCAAGGGGGAAACATCCCCCAGTTTGCTGTGAGCACCAGGCATCCATGTCAAAGCCAGGGAGTGTGCCAGACCACAGCCATTCCCAGCAGCACCCCTCACACCCTCCCAGGAGAGCAACGGCCCTGGAAATCCAGGTGGACTTTGGACTTTTGGGAAAGGAGTCCTGCTCTGCAAGAAGCAAGTCTCAGCTTTCACACCCAGTGCCTGACTCCTCTCCTCTGCAGGTACAGCATTTCCTAAGAAAGATCATATCAGGGATTAACAAAGAAGAGGAAACTGAAGCTCTAATTACTGCTTTGTTTCTCCCATTTTGTTTCTTGGGAGCCTGAGCTCCCTGCTGAACCTTCCCTGCTTCATTCTCTACCCTGCAGGTCCTTTTCTCTCCTTGCAGAATCCTTCTCCCCTGTCCATGCTCCTCCTGAGACCCTGGTGCACATCACTGCTATTTCCCAGTGGCACCCAACACCAGAACAGCAACCACAACAACTGCAAGCTCTTTCCAAATCCAGCACCGTGCAGGACAGCATCCGGCTGTCCTGCCTCCCTGACCAGGCAGGATTAGGTGTAGGCAGGAATAACAACTGTGCAGCAGCCCCTAGATGAGCAGAGGTACCATGCAGAGAGCAAGGCAGCTGGGAGCTTCTCCGTGGGAGGGAGCAGACCCTAGGCTTCAAAGCTGGCTAAAAACAGAGGGAGGCTGTACTTAACTCTGGAGAGGGACAACAAAGCCTTTCATCACATGGGTGCTGCTAACCACGAGCAAAGTTCTCAAGACGAGGGCAGGAGTGTGGGAGTTTGCCTGCAAATGGCAAAGACCATTTGTGCTGGGCTCTAAACAGCCCACCACCTCAACCTGACCCAACAGCACTGTGGCACCCAAAAACCCAGCAAGGAGCGCTCTGGGGGAATCACAGGGGTGACTGTCTCGCCAGCTCTGCCACCAGCATTCCTGTCTCACCACTTGCTGCCTTTATTTGGAGCTCCCCATCCACTCACTGCAGAGTGGCCCCATGCTGGGAGCTGCACAGTGGACCAGCCCTGCAGGATGCTGGTGGGAGGGACAGGAGGCCGGTGAGCTCAAGGGTTTGTTTGGAAACCATGGCACAAAACCGGGAAGCTGGCTGTGGGGAGGCTGGAGGCACGGCTGGGCTCCCGGCCTGCCTGCTAACAGGTTGTTTGTTACCCAGCAGAAGGGGCACAAGCTGGCCCTCAAACCAGCTCGTGAGTTCACAGAAAAATTGTACCAGTCTGCAACAGGTAACAGAGCCAGCAGGAGAGTTGGGAAGACAGTTTTAATATCATTTAATATCATTTCAGCATAAAGCCTGCACATTTACCATTCTTTTAAACAGGTCTAAGCTAAGCCTAACTGCTGTACCTTAAGCCACGTCACTTCTCACCAGGACCACGTTCTCCAAACCAACATTGTACCATCAGTTCAGAGCCTGGGGGCTTCTCCCTTTGCAAAGGGGGTGTTGGGATGGAACAGGGGCAGAGACCCACTCAGCTCTGCCCTCTGAAAGCCCAGTCAGCACAGAGCACTTCCCATTCCAAGTCCTGGCAGCGACACCCACCCAACCAGCCAGTACAGCCGAGCTGCCTTCGTGTGCTCAGGCCACACGCGGCCGCAGCGCCGGCACCGCCCGCGTGGTCACCGCAAGGTGAAGTGCTGCCCTGGCACACCACAGCTGCCAGGACAAATGAGAGCCCATCAGCAAATTAATTTTTAACCTTGCATTTGTCTGTTGCAACGACTAAAGGAGAAGAGCTCTTGGCAGCCAGAGCGTCACTTGTGTCTCTTCAGAAAGGAGCCAGCCCCAGCCTGCTGAGCTCTGGGCAGCCGAGGTTGCTGTGCCTCCCTGGCAGAGGATCCCAATTACGCAGAGGGTCTGGGAGCAGCGAGGCACCCAGGGTGGGATGACGGATGCTTATTTAACCCCACCAGTACAGGCTGATGAGGCACAGCAGGAATGGTCCATCTTCCAGCTCTCCAGAAAGTTGAGCTCTGAAGCACACACCCCTGTTGTGCAGACAGATGTCAGAGGAGAAACCCTGAGAGCATCAGCAAACCCTTTAAAGTCAGCAGACACAGCCACAAATATCACTGCATCCTCCAGCGAGGGGCTGGAGGGCTGAGCAGACCAGGGTGCAGGGAGTTAACAGCAGCTTTCTCCCGTTTCTGTGGTTCTGTAATACAATTAGATGCCACAGAGGCTTGGCTGGACTTCTGCCCATTAACCAATTACTCTGATTACAGCCTGTGAGGAGAAGACCAGCATCTCAATAGGGTCCTTCTTCCACCTCTACAGCCTCACATGGACCCAGAAGGGCCCCCCCAAGCAGGGGCACGTGCAACTTCATGCTACGTTGCCCAATCTGGCAAAGTCCACAATAACCACGTCCTTTCCTCTACACCAGAACAGCTTCCAGGCATGCCCACGGCAACTTTTATGGCAGGGGAGAGAAGGGTAAGTTTCCTGCAACCTCTCTCAGAGGAGGCTGATACCAATAATCCATCTACAGCTGATGATCCTGATTAGAGACCGACACAAGGGCAACAAAAGTCTCCTGGTACACTGGTACCTGATGCACTGCACATGGGCAGCAAGATAGGAAAGACTGGGAAGGGCGGATGAGAAGAAATCAGCCTGTTCTTTCCCATCCTAAACTTGGATTAAATCCCATTTAAAAAAATGTTAAGTGAAGAGGCCTGAAAAAACAACCCGTTTTGAGGTGGGGCAGCACAAGTCTTGAGTCCCCTGAGCTCTGAAGGAGCCTGGCCTCACCCAAGGGTTCACTTGAGTGAGGGCACTCTCTCATTTGGCCACAGCTGCCTTCCCCTTGTGCCACAGCCCTGTAGCCTGGGGGCCCGAGTGATGGCACAGGCACAGTCCCTTCCGGGAGATGTGACCCTGCGAGGCCTCAGCACCCTTTGCACGCTCCAGTGCTCCAAGCATCCATCTCCAGCAGTTCTCCAGGTCTGTATGAGGGGAGACCCACCAAATAGGGGCCAGGGCAGGAGGGCAGAGCTGGAGCAGCAAGTGTTGGGCTGCCCGCGCCCAGCCAGGGTGGGCAGAGCCTTCTGCTCCCGGGTCCTACTACTGGAGGCTGGAGCTCTGCCCCTGGAGGGGAGCAGGGAGTTGGAGAGACAAAGGCACAATCGTAGGAGGGGGAATTGACTGAAAAACACAAAAGCTCTAAACATGCCAATCATGTCGAGGCTGCGAAGGCTCATTTCAAAACAAAGACGCTAATCTCCACTCTGGGAATTGTCCTGCGACTGGCAGGAGGAACCAGGGAGCTAATGAACAGCTACAAAGGAGTTTAACAAGCCTGCGACTGTCTTGGACTCCAGTCAGCTCAGAGCTCGAACCAGCCACAAGCAGGAGGCAGAGCGTTAACTCTGCAATTACTGCTGCACCCGGAGCCTATTTAGATCCCATGGAAGTAGTCAGAACTGGACGGGAAAACACGCCCTGATCCACAGGGACCGATGCTGAGGCACAAAGGGAGGACCAAGCAGCCCTCAGAGGAACTGCATCAACGCAGCGTGTGGGACACAGCTGGGGCAGGGACGACTGACTGCTGCCGCTTCAGCCTTGTCCCTTAAGCCCTTTGGGGGTGCGTGCGGGGGTCCCTGCTGAATCAGCCTCTCCCATCAGTGCCGCTCCCTCCGCTGGCATGGAAACCTGTCCCGCTGAACCCCGCGAATGCCGCTCGCCCCGCGCTACATTCGAGGCCACCGGCACCTCCACGGCTGGACCTCTGGGAGCACAAACAGCCTGGCGGGACGCTGCGACCCCCGGAGCCGGGTTCCGGGCTCGGGATGCTGCCGCGGCCGAAGGGAACCCCCGGTCCATCGGAGCCGCCTCCCGCGAGGGGGGGGCAGCGAGAGAGGGGCGGCAGCGCCGGGATGGAGCAGCAGCACCTGCGGGAGCGCCGCCGCCCCGGGGCGGGTCCGGCAGCACCGCCCAGGCGGATGCCCACGCTGGCATCCAGCGGCGGGGCGAGCCCCGCTCCCCGGAGAGCCCCGGGGGACCCTTACCTGCCAGGATGGCCTTGCCGGGGTGGGTGAGCTTGGCCTTGCCGGCGGGGGCGGCGGCGGCCAGGCTGCGGGGCGCGGCTGGGGCGGGCATGGCCGCGCTGCTCCGCGGCTCCGGCTGCCCGGGAGCGGCGGCCGAGCCCTATTTCAGAGCCGCGCCCGCGAGGGGCGGCCCCGGCGGCGTCACATCCTCGCGGGGCGGGGCGGGGGCGGCCCGTTGGGGCTCGTGGGGCGGCTCTGCGGGGACGGGGGGCGGGGAGGGAGCGGCAACCGACGGGCAGCGGGGCCCGGGCCGCGCCCGGGTGGCTGCGGGAGCAGAGGTTGCTGAGCCCGCTCCCAGGAACCCGCGGGAAAAGCCTCCGCGTGGGTAGGGAGGGATGCCAGCCCGGGCCGAGGGACGTGGCCAGCACTGCCTCCACCCCTCTGAGCAGCATCGGCACCGCGGGGCACGCTTAGGCCAGGACCAGCTCTGTAAGACCCCAAACCCACCCGGGCAGGGAGGTTGGCACAGCAGCGCGTTCCTGCGCGGGGATGACGGTCCGAAGGGATGGAGGGTTTGCTCCTCTCGGCCCCTTGGCTTGAGTCCTTTCTGGTTCAGTTAGTGAGGAAGAGAGACCAGGAAGCTCCCGGGATAGTGAGGGCCCGTGAACCTCCAGTGCAGGCGGAAGAGAAACCAAAACATTCTCTGATTAAAAGGCTGCTGTTAGTGCATTGACACTCCGGGCTTAGGGGGGTTGTGTTTGTTTAGGGGGATTTATTATCTAATGCTCCTCGATAATTAGGTTGTGCAAATTGCATCACAACTTGTTTTTGCTTTACTTGCAGACGTAGGAAAGACAGCCATGCACTAGTTCACGTCAAAAAGCTGTATATACAGAAATGCAGGGAGAGAAACCAGCTCTTTTCATTTCCATCCTGGATTTCGAAGAAACCAGGGAACACTGGAGCTGGATGCCAGAGCTGTGTTCTCCCTTACACCTGGAGCAGCCACTCTATTCCAAAGAGGGAATATTTTGTGTAAGTAGTCGCCCCCAGCCATGCACAGAACATGCTCCTGCCCAGACTTGCTCTCTGTGTGCTCTGTGACATAATTTTTGCTTAACAAGACTTAGCAGTTGGGCAGCTGCCAGCCCCATCCAAAAGCTCACTCTGCAGCTACACAGCCTTGGCTTCATAGCTAAACCACCAGCAGAAAGACCCTCTGGGAAACTGAAGCACCTTTATTCTGCCAGGGTTAAAAGCAAACAAACTGGGATTGCAGAATGTATCCCCAGGTGAGGCCAGAACTGTACCTGATTTCACAACAGAGTTAAAACAGTCACAGAGGCAAGTCTATTGAGGTGGTCTCAGGCCAAGTCTAAGGGCTCCAACCTCAGCACATGGAAGTAAAGGAGGAGGGAATTAACATGTGAAGGGCACATGGAAGGCAGAAACAGTCATAGTCCCAGTCACACATGCAGAGCAGCTACTCAGTGCTTAGGTTAGCAGTATTAGAATGGCAAAGATAAGATAAATCCTTTCAAAGATGGCAAACAAATGCAAATGTATTTGGATTTCTGATTGACCTCTGCCACTCCTCATACCTTTCCATCAAATTAGCATGGCATTCACATCTGCCTGCAGACACGTACACCCACTGCTGGGAGGCCACGAGTACCTTCACAACAAACACTGGCTCTTACAGACTCCCAGATCATCAAGCCAGCAAGGCCTGAGCACCACCTCATCCTGCTCAAGAAAATACCACACCACATGCTTAATTCACATCAGGCTCAATGGGATTCACAGCAGCGCTTACTTTGCTGCACAGGGAAAGGATTACTCATATTTAAGTACAGGCAGATTGCAAGTCATCTTGACTTGACCTCTAAGAAGCTGCTAACACCACTTGTCAGCAGAAAGCCTAAAGGAGAAGCATTGAAGGACAATAAACAACCCCTGAAATACCAGGGGTGTTTTACATCCCATGACTTAAGTGAAAGTAAATACTTGACCGGGCTTGCACAGTCAAGAGCATCTCCTGAGAAATGGGTGGACAAAGCATAAAAGAGCAACTGCTGTTACAGAGAGGACATCAAATCCGGTATCTTACTGCTCTCAGTTCAGGAATTTTCATGGAAACAACCCTCTGATAAGCTGAACCTATTTCACTTGCTGGTGGCTGATTGTTGTTTCTGCTGGCACACAAAGACACGAGAATTGTGAAATACATAGTCAGGTGCTCCTGCAGCCAATGTGCCTCATGGCGTCTCTCCAGGCCTAATCATCAGAATTAGAACTACTGAAAATGAAAGCAACTTTCACCACTTTTTTTTTTTTTAAACACAAAACCCAGTTGCAAACAGAGCATTCTGCATCCCAGGAAACCCATAAACAGTGACCACGCTTGATCTGTTCCAACTTATTCCTCCCTTGCCCCTCCCTGAAATTACTATTATTACTTTTACTTAATTAGCACCAGGCAGCACACCATGGTTTCAGAGGCCATGAGTGGTCAGTGTGGGGTAGATAACTTCCTGTTTTGTGTCCTCAGACCAGAGAATCTCTTCATTTCACCAGATAAACAGCTGTATTATCACAATTGTTACAACTCAACAACTACTACAAACCTTGCCATGCATTATGAATCCCCATCACTTGGGGGCTTAGGGTAAAATAAGAAAACTCATTTCCTCTCAGGTTCTCTGTCAAGACCAAACAACTCCTTTATGCAAACAGATCCTGCACATAACTGGCTCCAAGGAGAAGTGATCATACTGCAGACTTGAGTCAACGTTTCCCCAGCTTTCAAGCGCGTGCAGCGGGAGCTGCTGTGACTGTAAGAAAGATGATGCTGTTCCTAACAACTACCACGATTCCCACTTGAGCACACATACAAGAAGAGCTCCTGTTGCTATTCAAGATTATTCACTGAGATTACCAGGGCTGAGCCTCTCAAGAGCCTCACAGAAGTCCCTGTTACGTTCACATTTGCGTGGGCCTGACTCATCTCAGAAGAGTGAAACACATGTACAGCATTTACAGGTTATCACTCTGCTACCACACCACGGCTGTGAATCCCTCACAGCAGGATATATTACTCAACAAAGCTACTCCACTTGACAAACCCTGTCAGCAGTTTATCCTAGATGAGGCCATGTCCCTACCTCCTAACTGGGGAAAAAAAAAAAAAAAGTACCTTCTGAAAGGAGAGCAGTTCAGAGATTTATTAACCATCTCCTCCCACCCAAACCCACTCCTAGTTTCCCAGCTGGATAAGCAGTACTTGGGGAATTTGTGCTCTGCATAATATTGGAGACCTCACTGCTGTGGAAAACAACATACCAGAAGACTTTGTGATTCCTTCCTTTCATAACCACTGGGAGGAAAAGGAGAAATAGAGATTTTTAGACAAATTTTAAAGTCTTGATTAAAACCACAGCAGACAAAAAAAGTCTCCTTGAGTCATTGAACCATGCAAGAAAACGCATGACAAACTCAGAACATGACTCAGGATTTTTAACTTCAGACACGTAAAAACAAGATAGGACTTCACTGACTATATTTCAAATTCATCTTAAGCTTAAAAGCTGGCAGTTTTATAGTCTGTTTTAGCTAGGAAGAAAACAGATGGACTTTGCTTCCTTCCTGAAAGATTGCAAAGGCTCCAGACTGAAAGATGTAGACTGAAACACATACCTATGCAAACAATTTTGCAGCGTTTTGTTAGTAAAAACATGAGTCAGGATCTGTCATTACCTTTGGAAAGGTGCCCACAGAAAACACATAGCGCTGAAAAATGAGAAAGCCAGAGTAGTGACAAACCCTCTGGAGGCTGGAAGCCTGCTGGAGCAAGAGATGGAGCAGAATAAAGACTCCAGATCCATTAAGCTGGACTGGTGCACCTGCAGGTTGCTATAGCGAGTGCTCATTCACTGGCAAACCACAACCTAATTGCACACCAGCATCACAAAGCACTCTGGTGTTGTTAAGCATTTTCCAGCCTTATGTCCTTATGTGGAAACAAATGAGATTGAAGCAGTCTTGGGGTACTCTGTAAAGCAAAAAAGGAAATACAGTCAGTGCAGAGCCAAACCATTTACAGCAGAACAAGAAGGACCCAGGAAGACTGAAAGAAGTATTGCACATAAAAATACACTGTCACAAGATAATACACACACTTGTTATGAGAACCTGGTACATGCACTGCTACTCATTCCAAGATTTACAGTTCTGGCCTCAGGTTTTTTTCAGTACAGACTGAATGCACTGTCATGCTGGTTCAGCCACACCAGGAGTTTCTCAGAGGCCAAGTTCTAGCCTGCAATTAAGATGTCACACATCCAAGCATAAACATTAACTTACACAGCAGTTGACTGTCAGCTTTGCCCAAGTTCTAAAGTTACTCACACTCATCTGAGAAGGCATCAGACAATGAAGGGCTTGTTTGTCAGTTTTAGAGTTCAAAAAAACAGAGGGAATCTCTTATCCTTATGAGTAACTGTTGCTGGATTTGCTAGGGGAAAAAAAAAAAAAGTCATTCCTTGTTTCATGCAGCCTTATGAAGGACCTGTGTCTTGCTGTAAAGTGGCAGTGCTTAGCACTGCAGCTGCTAAAAAAAAAAAAAAGAATCTATTGAATCAGAATTAAGGTTTGGACCTTACAGTTACTACTGTCTTTGCTGTATCATGTCCATAATTTGCACAAACTTGAACAGACTTCATCTACCTAGAATTTTTATTTTTTTAAGGAGCAACATGACTTCAGAGCACTTCCTTCTGCTACACTGCAGTTTAATTATAGAGCCCTAAAAGGGGAGGGGGAAAATAGAAGTCTTGTAAAATATCACACAATTATGTAGCCAGTAAGAAATGAGACTTACCCCAGAGATGCATTCCTCCCAAATTTCTGGTTTGAATTCCTTGTCTTCTCTGGTGCCAGATGTGTAGCTGCCCAAAGTTTGCCAGATTGGGGAAGATTCCCCTAAGGTCTGACAAATAGCAAGAGCCATTACACATGAGATCCATACTGGGTTTCCCAGAGGGAAAGCATGAGGCAGTAAAAGCCTGCATGTACTTTTAAGCAAGTTACTCTCTGACACAAACTTGGAAAAGTTGGTCTCCAGCTGCTGCACCCTGCAGCACATTCTGCATGAAGGGATCATTCCACAGTACAGCACTGCCCCATCTCACTGAAATGGTGGGAATTAGCAAAAAGCTTAGTTTTAAAGCAGACTTTCTGCAGAACAATCTTATCCAAGTTTTCAAAAACTTGGACGCTATAAATTCATAAACTGAATTAAATCCTCCACTTAACCCCCTAAAAGAGGGGTTATTTCCTGCTGAGAACAACTTCACTGCTAAAGAAACAGTGAAGTACTCCATTATGCAAGAGTTTGTTCCACATTTTAGGTATGTTTGCATTGTAGTGGCAGGGAGGGCATGGTTTTGAATGCATTTTAGAATGCAAGATCACAAAATTTAAGACAGTCATTATCTTTAGCAAGACCTTAGATACCAGGAGAGCAACTAAAGCAAGACTGTTCATCAGAGCTGGCAGCTTTGCTTTCCTTGAGAACTCAGTCACTCCTGTAATTAGATTTCCAGACTGAAGCTATTAAGGATCCCCAGGCTAGCTCAATCCTCCACAGGTCAGGAGCTGTTCCAGTATTTGATCAGCACTTCACCGCGTTCCATCACCAGCTTGTATTTGTTGCTATAAAAGCCACAGCACATTTTTAAGTTGAGAGGAAAGAAAGTTCTACAATCATACTAAGCTGGTCATCAGTTCCTTTCCACCCACAAGAAACTGGTTACAAGATGAAAACATTTCCTTGAAAACAGCAAGCTACCTGGCTAATTCCTGCCACGGGTAAGTCTGGATAAAATGGAATTTCCCTGAACTCGTTAGCTGCCTAGCATTTCAAGCTGACCTGTGAATCCTAATCAGTACAAAGTTGAGGTTAGTATGTTACAGCAATGCCTGGAGCACTCTGGCATCATCAGGAGGGTGGAACCACATCCCTGTACCATTGCCATCACAGTGGGGTGACCAAAAGAGACAACACACTAGTTAGAACTGTGCCAAAGCACAGCCTGCTGTTACGGATTCCACAACCCTGGCAATCTCTGTGGTTTGCTCTTAAAGATGTTTTGCCCTGTTCAAGTAGGATTCAGTATGAGCACTACTGCTGCTGTGTTCACGTATCACAGAGAACACATTTATTGCAGCACCTCCCTCAGCACAGGCCTGGAGCTTTCCCAGTTCTGTGAATGAAATCATGGAAGGATGTGACAGCCTCCTGCAGCAGGCCCTCCCCACGTGACAGACTGTGCTGATGTGTCTGGTGAAGAGACCACAACTCCCTTTAAGTTCCTTGCTAGGCCCTCCCTTTTACGTGCTTTGGCAGAGGTCTGCCTTTTCCTGCCTGGCATCCTCAGCTGTCAGATCAAGAAACCTGATGCTATGAGTGGTAGTGTAGTACTACCAACCAGTCCCCACCCCCAAGATATTGAGACTAGAACCACACGGTGGATACTGCAGTTTTACATTTATAGTTGGACTTTTATAATATTCAAGATTAGCACAAGATTCATAACCATAAATTATACATTGTTATCTAAGTACATAAAACGTTAATGATACATGTATTTGAAGTGGCACAAAGTAATCATACATCCCTGTTGGCATTCTCAAAGGAAGAGGTGGGTGATGGACACGCTGTCGATCCTACTGCAGCACAGCAGAACTGAGTCACTGCCCCCTGTTCGTTCAGGGGGTGCTGACTCTGCCCACCAGACAGGGTCAGAACATGGTGTGGCAGGAAGCCAATGCCAGAACCAGTTAAAGGTGCAAATAAAAAGTCAGGATTAAGGCCCTCCTTACTGCCCCAATATTTAGCAGTGTGCCCCCCTCCCCAACCCTGACGCTGTGCTCTTGCATCTCTAGTACTTTGGCAGTCCATGCACACTCCTATGCTCTCTTGCCACACGTAGCTGAGGTGTCTTTTAGTACCATTTAACGTCAATAAGTAACATGCTCTCTTCTTGTTAAACAAAAAGGATCTGGGAAGTGTTTGCTCTCTGGCATGAGAAGATTTATTTTCTTCAAGTCTCAGATCTACTCCAGAAAATATAGAACAGACTCCAACAGCATTGAACCCCAACAGCATTGAACTCCAACAGCATTATTGTCCAGAAAAAGAAACTTTCCCAATATTCCTCTAAGCATTCAGAGCGCAAATATCAGAAAAGCCCATTTTCTTTTGCACATAAGAATGCAAATAAAATGGGGTAGTTCAGATGTACACAACCTTTCAACAATCCATTATTAACGAGATGCTTCACTGAATTGTTAACAACCCTGCTACTTCAGTAGCTTCAACTAGAGCTTTAACAACTTGGTGCCAGGCAATTTCCCAGCTGCCTTCAATGGGCTTTGCAAAAGAAAGAAAAATATGCTCTCTTCCCCCTGGCCTCAAGCAGTTATTGCTATATGAGTTAGTGAAATAGTGCCTTAACTTCAGACAAGAGTCTCACAATGTCATTAACAAAAGCTGCCTTTCAGAGGTTGAAATGTAACCGGACAATAATCAATAAATAACAGTAACAGGCATCCTGCTGAAGTCTCCTCACTGAGCTGGGCAGCAAGTGTGTTCAGCCAACAGAAGGTCATCTGTGCCTTTAGGACCATTGTACTTCTTGGAGAAGTTAAAGAGGGACGGGAAGGAAGAGAACAGAGACAGTGAAGGTCTGTCAGAGAGCTAGTTACATATTGAAACCATAAACAGGCGGCTGGGTGAATCCTGGTGCTGTGTATCCATATGGGAAGTTTGCCTGGGGAGGTACTGCACTGGGGCCTGCTGTTAACATCAACTGCTGGCCTAGAAAAGCACGAGAAAAAGAGAAAGTTAGTTCAAGATCCCAAGCTTCCCTACTGCTAGGTGTACTATGGGACAGGATTACGAGGCTTTCGCTAAAAATCAGCCCCTGTGCAAGCAGACACTCTCAAGTCACACTATCACCCAACATGCACCACAGAGTGGGCACCCAGGCCATCTGCTCTTGCCACCAGAAAGCTACAAAAGCAAGGCAGGACTCAGAGGGAAGATATTATCAACTGATCTTGAGGGCACGATCAATGTGGGCTTGTTTTGAAGAGACCATGCTGAAAACCAAACAAACCAATATTATTTAACCCATGCATGGTCAGATCTGGAGAGTAAAGCAATTCAAGCAAATAGTTAGGTCTGTTAGGTCTCACAGTCTGGAGAGTGCTGCAAAAGGCTTGAACATACCTTGACAGATTTGTTTTCATCACTAGGACCACACATGCCTCATGCACATGTTAAATTCAGGTTAACATTTATATCAGACAGTGAACCAGTCACATCCTTCCCTTACCAGCCACTTCTGGGTGCTTGTTAGCAGAATGCCTCTTCAGAAGGGCTTCTAGAATAGCAGCACACTTGAAGACAGCCATGGTGTTTTGGCTGCACATGTCTTAAAATGGGTGAGCTAGAAAGTCAGTCTGCCTTTCTACTTGGAAGAGCAGAAAGCAGACACATTCCTCAGACAGGAATAAGAGGAGGAATTTGCATGCTCTGTAAGTTACTCCTGGGTTTGGCAACACCCTGGTATCCCCCTGTCCTGCTACCATACTGAAAGAGTATTCCTAAGGTAGAGTTCTGAGCCATGTAAGAGGAGCAATACTTTAGCTGAAAAGCAGAATTACTGTAAGAGTGAGATGTCACTTCGACAACTTACGCAGTTCATCTAGCAGAGACAACCATTTCAATTACTCTCCAGTTGAAACCACTTTACTTTGACTGAACACAGTCATGTAAATTGCCTCCACAAAAAGATATCAGAGTGACAACAGGTAATAATTAAAACTAAGTCTTTCACCTACCAAATACTATTGGAGTAGGTTCAGTTACTTGTTCCTCTTCTTTTCTTAGGCTTTCAGAAGCATCAAGTTTATCCACCTACATTGAAGTGAACAGGAGATTTATGAAGGCCTTGTCTAGGAATTGCACCATTGTGTGAAGCTTTTCATGCCTGGTACCTCAGCTATCAAGTGCTCCTTTTTAGTCCAAGCTGGAGACTACTAAAGTCTCCAGTCTCTGCCTGTTCCCAGTAAGCTATGCTGTAAACCTGGCTTCCCAACTATTTTAGGTATATTGCAACAAACAACAGCTCTCAAATGCAGATGAGAACTCATTACCTCCAAACAAAGCACTTTTTGGGGCCCTATTCTAGTCACTGTTAACTCAGAACCACTGAGAGTGAAGACTGCAAGGCATAAAAAAAAAATAAATAAAAAAATCACAGAGATTCACATCTAGGTACCTGCAGTACTAACAACCAGGACAAACCTACATTTAGCCCAGTGCTATATTTCAGCTGCTTCTCATCCTCCTTTCCCACTGCAAGAATTGTATCTGGTCTGAGAACTGCTGTGAGACGGGTCTCTATTACACTTTAGAGATGTTATCTAGATCTTGTGTTTAACAGTTTCCCTAACTTTTTCAAGTTTGCAATTCAAATTAGTAACTTGAGTGGCAGTAGGTCTCTTACTGGGTTGTTTATAGCTGTCAGCCTAACAGCTCTTCAGCATAACGCTAAAATTGGTGTTACAAATGCTATCCAAATTCTTATGGATCAAAGTAACTGACAGCTACCCGTTTGGAACTACCTGTCCTGTTCTGTTTCTCCTGGGACTCCTGCTCTTTCTGGTTCGCCTTTCCCCGGCACTGCCCTGCAGTGCCTGGCCAGCAGCGCAGTCCTGCCCTCCGCTGGGCAAACAGCGGGAATGCCGAGCAGCCATCCCGAACACGCGGCAAGAGCAGCTCCGGGAAAGCTGAAACCCGTGTGCTCTGCTGCCTAAAAGTGGCTCGAAAGCTTTCCAGATGAGTGTCATCATACCCTGTGTGCCTGGCCCCTTCTGGGACACGGGCTATTCTGTGCTTCAACACCTTTTTATGCAGAAAAGACAGATAAGTTCTGGAAGATGTACACACCCCACTGAAACTAGTCTATTGGTTTGTGCTTTTGAAGTTAGTTACATGACAATTTTAGACATACCACACTTATAAAGCCCATTCTCCAATTCCATGTTTTGCAGTTAATTCAACAGACTAAATTAGTTTCACTGTAAACCATTTTCACCATGCAGATTTTTCTTCTGGCAAGTTATCCCGTATTTAGTACATGTGATTACTTGTAAATCCAACCAGCAGTTTAAAATACATCATTTTAGACCTAAACCTCACATGGAAGGGTTCAGGTAAACTTGTGTGGCAAGTTTCTCCTGAGGGGAATACCAGGAGTAGGAGGCATTTAAGATCTGTGTGAGTAATTTCATCATAGCAACAGCCAAGAACTTTACAGAAGCTTCATGGCACTACTCAAACTTGCCATGCCTGAATTATTGCACACTGCAGTAATTTACAGTGTAACAAGCAATTTGTCCTTAGAACACATCCTGTCCATGGCAACTGCTTTTGGTTGCTTATGAACAGCATCCTCCCTGCCACAAGATATCTGTAATGCAGTGAACAGGAACCCAAACACTGAAGTCCTCCTCAATTGTTTCTGTTTCCCATGAAGAGGAGCAGAGTCTGGTTGGATTTGCAAGCTGCTTGTGAATAGTTATCCTTTTAGCATTAGAAAGTGAACAGGAAATGAGTTAGAGCTAAATTACACTGCTCTTCTGGCAGAAGCTACAGCTAGATTCCTGTAAAAGAAACCTAGGATATTGAGGGACACAAATGAACACAAAGAGTTTGAAATCAGAGTGTCACCTTATAGAACAGCCCATCAACCTGCAAGAAAATTCAGAGGGGAATACTTAACATGACTTATTAGAAGCAACCTGAAGCAGTCACTTTTAAATTGCTCATTTTAATGAAGTTCTTTACTATAATCTCCTAAGCAACCCTAGAGCCTTCTAAGGCAGGGCCTTAGCTTAGTATCTTAGAGCTGTTTGAGACAAGCGTTTCAGGACCACACGTGATCAGAATCTCTCTTCTTTCAGTTGAGGACCAGCTATTGGTATAAGTATTGTACAGCCAGACTACACATCTAAAGTTCTGTTTTCCATTAAAAAAACCCAAAAACATCTTTAGCAGTCTATTCCTATAGCCAATGCAGGAATAATGTGCACTATTAGTTACTCAAAAGCTCTATTCTCTGTATCAAGAAAACAGAGCACTTTACTTTCACAGTTACAAAAAGGTAAGAGTTGTGTTGTCCTCACCAAGCTTTCAGTTTCATCAGCTGTGGAGCTGCTCTCAGAAGCACAGTCGCTTATGTTTAACTAGACCTCTTCAAGTCTCAAGGCATCTATTTACAAACTTTACTAGCTAGCCTGAAGTGATGAACCCCACAGAACTCCAAGAAGACTCAGTCTATGAGGAACAGTAATATTCCAAATATACACAAAGAGCTCTGGTTTGCATAATGCTAAATAACACAGCAGACTGAAGTCTTTGCTTTTTAGCCCACGCAATACTCACTTTGGTAAGGTACTCTCTCATCACTTGGATGAAATAAGGCATTGCAAAGTCCATGATGTTATGTCTCCATGCCAACTCAAGGACTACATCTGGGTGCAGCAAGTCATAGCATGTGAAAAGGCAGGCAGCAAAGCACTCCTGCTTGCCTTCTTCCAAGAACCACTGGAGCAGCTTCTCAGCCAGCTCTGCATCTTTGGACTCTGCAGCATACTGCATAGCATCCTACAGAAAAGAACAACAGTTAAGCTTGATCCTTGCCAACATCTTGCTCTACACCTTGTATACATGTTATTGCTAGCTAGGTAAGCCAGGTATTTGGCATACCATGAAGTTAGCCTTTAACACCAGGCATGTACTGTAAGATACAGTACACACCAGCTTCGAGGCACACCACATACTTTATTAATGTTATCCAAGAGGCTTTCCTTAAGTTCTTGAAGTGACCTGATGAGATTTTCCCTAGTTTTCTAGCAGAGAATATAAACAATCTCTCTGGTACCCCACCTACCTCACCACTAGATATTAGGGATTACCCAGAGCAAGAGAGATTATTGCATCAACTGCTTGCCATGTGGCAAGACAGGAGATATTTACACAGAGTGGGCACAAACTGGCCCATGTCAGCTCACTACAGGCTTGAAGATTATACCACCTTAGTCATGTTCCATCTGTACCCTTACATGGGCATAAGTCCTGAGTTCTATGGAGAGTGTTCCATACTGATACAGGTAACTGTAGAGATGCCATTGACTGATACAGATAGATCCCCAAGTACAGGACAACATTATGAAACTAGATTTAAGACACGCATTTGAAATTGCAAACACTTCTGCTCCAGGAATCTTTCCTTAAACTTCAAGTGAAGGGCTAAGACTAATTAGAACTCCAGATCTGAAACTCAGGAAACATATTCAGTATCCAGGAGATCTGTGCTTTACAGCTCAGACTCCTCAGCCTCATGAACTCACCTTATACAGACGGTCTTTCTTGCAGAGCTCCACGCTCTGTTTCCAGCGGTTGTTGCCCTTGTACAGATACGCTGCAATGCGCCTGAATTCGATCAGTTCGTGCTTCTCCAGACGCTGAGCCAACGTTATGTTATCGAAGTTGTCATAGGCATCGATGGAAGCTCTCAAACCCTGTCAGACAGAGAGCTGTCACATGTGCTGCCAGATGGCAGTAGGCAAGAACTACAGTAGAGAAACATCTAGTCATGGTACACAGGTGTTTGGGTTCTGCCAGCTGGATGTTGATACTATGGCTACATCCTCCTTACTCACATTTCATGCACCTCTCCAGAAGATATTTTTTAACAAAGCAAGATGCTAACTTGGTCATACTGACTTCAGACACAAAAGAACTATTTACCTTTAAAAGACAAAGCATGTCTTCAAACAGCAGCCAATGGGGCCAGAAACTAATTTATTTACAGAAGTGCTGCCCAGTAGAGTATGCACACCTGATATACTGACCTTTGTGAGGTTTGTCCTTAGAAAAACATCTGTGGCATCTGCTTTTTTGCAAATCATTGATGTCTCAACACTCCTGCCCACAAAGGGCCTGATTGCACCTCCCCTCTCTGTTGCATTGCAGAAGTGTTATCTTCTACTCAAGGGAATTACTGTGTCAGCAGCTTTTTTTGTTGGAGAAATAGGAGCATCCCTCAGGCTTAGAAATCTGTGTTTTGGGGCTTACCTGGAAATCTTCCTCCTCTGTTAAAAGGTTGTTAAGAGCTTCATTAACTCCTTTGTTGTTGTGGTTCTGGACTGAACGCAGATAAGGCTTTACTAAAAGTAGCTGATTAACCTGGAAGGAAGAGGTTTCCAATACAAGATCAAGTATATCAATCCTGACACTGCATACTCCTGTAACAGGTTCCCACTTGTTATTACAAGATGTTAGGACCCTTCAAACACAGCATCCTGTATTGCCAGAAGTAAAATAAAACAGCCTCCTAGGCCAGTTATGCTCACTCTTCCAGCACTTCCCAATATCAAGCCAGGACCAGGCTGCTTCTCGGTCCTTTATACTGGAGGCAAAGCTACCCAACAGATGTCAACCCTGTTTTCCAGCCAGAGCCTGGAGTATCCTACACTTGAGCAAGAGGATTTCTTGTTCATCTCCCATCTCCTAAACTCACCTTTGAGAAAAAATTGACTGTCCTGGTGTGATCCAGTCGTGGAGATAACACAAGCAGGAGATCGTTGATCAGCAGAGGTTTGTAGTCCAAGTAGAACTGCAAGGCTTTGTAGTACAGCTCCACATTGGCCACCTGCATGGTTAGACACTAGTTAGTACTGCAAACACAAGTAAGCCTAAGGTGCTTCGTTCAGACTACTTAACTCAGCACAAAGTCTGACTCCTAAACAAAAGCTTAAGTTTCCTCCTAGAGGCCAGAAGTTTTACACTAAAGCAGAATTCTTGTTTAATCTTACGACTGCTTCTTGTGCCATCTGCTTCCAGACAGTCAAGTCACAGGCTACCAGGGATAGTACAAACCAATTCTAACCCATCCACAGTTAAGAGATCCTGGCACAGGTAGCCCACTACAGTTAATATGACCATTTGTCAGCTCCCAAAGCCAGTAAAGGCTGTAGCCTTGAACAGTCTTTGTTTCCTTGAAACCCATAAGCTCAGTATGAGTATACTCAGTCTTAAATCTTGTCTAAACTATTCCTCAGTTCACCATGCTCTGCTGTATTCACTGGACTGCCTAGCCCATTTCTCACATTGAAACAGCTGGAAACATTTGAGAAATCTTGCAAGAACAGTTACAGCTTCAGAGTAAGACAGCAGTCAGCTCAAAGGTATTAAGGAGGTCAGGCCTCTTGCTTGTGACCTATGATCCTGAGCAGCCTCTGAAAACATTCCGTGCTAGCTGCTGCCACTCAACAGCATGTGCTGTACAGCAGAAAAGAAATAGTGCAAGATTAGATGGGTTCTTTGTGCTAAACTAACTGGAAGTTGCTTTAAGTACAGCAGGAAAACTGGGTAGTAGCTTAAACAAACTCATTTTCTAAACAGCAATTCTGTTGTGCATTTTTGCCTCTGTCCTGAAAGAAGCTTTCAGCACTTTGCTTCAGTTAACTAGTTACTTACCTTGGCAATTATGTCTTTAAACTGCCCTTCTTTCCAGGCATCAGTGGGATGATTCATCATAGTAATTATTGCATTGTCATACTCCTCATACTTGTCATAGAGGAATACAAGTTCTGCCCAGAGATGAGCCTGCTCTGCAGCTCTGAGCACCTAATAAAATAAACAAACAAAAAAAATCCATCACTTTGATTCACTGACAGCTTCCCACCTTCACTTGCAGCAGAGCTACTTTACTGCATACCTTTGGAATATTAACTCTAGACCAGAAGAGCTCCAGATGTTCCCTCATTTTCTGAGGCTTGAATTTGGAGTATAAGATGGCAAGTTCAGTAAACATTCCCATGTGAGCACGCTCTAGGCCCAAAGCAGCTTCCAAAAGGGCAATCAATTCTTCAAAGTAGCCACGATCCTGGATTTTAGGAAAATAAGGATTAATGGCACACAACCAACTGGCATTTAAAGCTTGCTAAAATGCATGTTTACTTAAATTCAATATGCCTTGATTTTCTCTCCAAATGAAAGTGCTTAGATCTGCAAGACATGATTCCAATGAGACAACAGAATTATAAAAGAAGGGACAGTGAAAACTATCACTGCTCTATTTACTACAGAAAAAATGCAGGTAGCCATGAGGAAATGGAGATAGAGGAAAAATTAATTTAAACATCAGCCCCCCGGGGTATCAGGGTTTTATAGTATGCTGTTGTAAGTCTTCTAGGACATTAACAGTGACTGACCTGATAGTAACTGATCAGCTCTTCGAGTTCATCAGCATGGATGACTATGTGTAAGCCACAGATCTGTGCCAAGCGGAATTCTTTTCCATCCACACAAGCAAAGCACACCTGTAACGACAGTCAGCAAACAGTCAGTTAACAGGACAATATGCAATACTTGATCTCCTTATGTTAAAGGGAATGTTATTTGGCAATGCTTAAACAAATTTGAGGTTTATTAGCACTTCCAAAGAGGTATTTCCCTAATTCTTGTACTGGAATGAAAATCTGCCACTCATTCTACATTAAGCTTTAAATCTTGAAATTAAGCTTTAGTATCTTGGGCAAGGGAACACATTATAAAGCTACAGACATACTCTGTAGCCAGAACAGTTCACAAGCTGCTACCAGAGCTAAAGCAACATGCTTAGAACAAACAACAGAGCACGTTCTGGAGACAAGTAAAACCCAGGAGTTTAAGTTACCTCCTTCCAAGTCCTCGTGCTGTTGGCTTTGCGGCCACTGTCCACGGCCGCCTGATACTCCCCGAGGTGCACCAAGGTGGACGCCAGGCGAGCAAAGTTCGATACGTTGTTATAGAGCAGTTTTGCTGCCTCATACATCCCCTCTTCATAACAGCGATCACCGACCTGGATTAGGAGCCCAAGGCAAACAAGGGTAACAGCAACTCTCGGGGGTCAGCTACGCAGCAAGTCGTACACGGGAACTGTGGTCAAGACATACCTGCTGTATATGGGCATTATTAGGGCCACTAATAAACTCCTCCAGTTCTGACAGACGATTAGTCTTTGCCAAAGCAAAAATAAGTTCTGTCTCTACGTAAGACTCTCTAGCCTTCTTCCTGGCCATCTGTAAGAACTTCACTAGGTCCTCCCAGTTATCTGGAAGAGAGAAGAGATAATTAAGATCCTGTGTTTAGTCATTCTGTATTGCTCACCCTGCCCACCTTAGGAACAGTTTTTACTAGCAGGCTCAAGGATCTCCTCTACCATGACAGTAAGCCATTTGTACCTGAGTTACAGAATTCCCTGCTAAACACCAAGTCACCTTCATGTAAGGTTGACCTTCTTGATACTGTTCTGCAATCCAGTTGGCAAGCAAGTCTGCCACATACAGCTACATAAATACACTATACTTGGCTATATTTTAGATAACGGTCCAAATTACTCCATAGGAAAGTCTGTCTTTAGGGTAGCAACACAGACAAGCTTGTTGACAGGAATCTCACTAAACACTGACTCATCAATTCCATGTACTGCTCCCATTTCCTCTGAATCAGAATTCATAAGTCTTGAGAATCCTTGCTGCTCAATGTAAATGCAATAACCTAGCTCATATCCAAACAATCTGAAGTTTAAGGATGCTTTGCCTTACCATTTCTATTAGCTGCCTGAACAACTTCCATGTAGGCAGACGGATCATCTGCCTTTATATAGGAGTCAATGGCTTCTTTCACCAAGTCCTTCTGGAGCTGTGCTCTGGCTAGCTGGCTCCACACTGCTGGTTCGTTACATCTCTCTGCAAATTCATAAGCACGGTCTAAGTTGCCAATGTGCTCAATCAGCACCTGTTTGAAATTGAAGTTGCAAGTCAAAAATCAAAGCTTTGTAACACTGCCCCTTCTAACAGAACTCTTCGTGTGTATATACCACTCTGTGTAAGCAATATGAAGCTAATTGCTTCAGCCATTCTGTCCATTAAACAGCCATTTCTGGCCAATGAAGCATTCTATACTGTCATGCAGGAACCACACCTCACCTGAATTGCTGAAGTGTTAACATCGAATTTTCTGAATATAGCAAAGGCTTCTTCATACAGCTCATTACTGATGGCAATGTTTGCAATATCTGGGGCATCATAGTTATCCAGGCGATTGATGTACTCCATCACTCGGGTGCGGTCAGCCTTGATGGCCGTCAGGATCAGCAGGTTCTGGAGGTTCCTTTGGTTAACAGAAGGCAGAGGCTATAAGTGCACGGCAACACCTGCTCAAGTGACATGGATTGTACATGTGAAAAAACACACCCACTTGCTGTCATTAGCAACAACCTTTCATCCCCAGACTGAGAACCACCGACATTTGCCTTCAGAAAGAAGCTGGTTACCAGTATCAATGTTCTCTTTTCTCAGTACATCGCTGCAAACTGTATAGTGTGAACAAGCTCTGTTCTTAAAGCACAGAGCACTCTAAATTCTCTTTTTTCTCCTGACTATACACATTGAAGAGTGCTTAGGTACTGCAACCAAGAAACCCAGAATAACCTGGGTCACTCCACAACCTAAACAAAGGCACTGAATAGTCTAAACTTGAGGACAAAGCTCTCCTCTTACCTGTGTTCACTGAATACAGAATTATCCAAGACAATCTTTTCCAATAACTCAATCAATTCATTAGGCAGATCAGCAGTCATGAAAGCTTTCACAGTTACAGAAACCTCCTCTGGATCCTGTGTCTCTGACAAAGCCGTCTGGACAACCTAGATTTAAAGGCAGGCATGTATTAAGTGTTTTCCCCAAACGAAATATTTGCCAACCTATTCCAGTGAACTACAAATTAAAGTGTCAGAACTTTGAGAGTATTTTGACACAGACAGCAAGGAAGAGCTAATAGCTGTATATGAAACAGAAGTGAAGTCACACCCTGGGTCTGGACAGGGATCTAATTCACTAGAGGCAGGTCACTCCACAGGACAGGAAAAATATCTTAATGGTAACCAAATCTTCTGACCATGAAGGTCAGAATTAATACCTGCCACTCAAACTCTTATAAACTTCTGTATGGTTGAAATGGGGCCTTGGGGGAAAAGTGCTACTTTAATGCTCCTTAATGTTTCTGAGATGTCCCAAGGTCTCCACATAGTGGAAGTTTAGCTTTTCTGCTGTACCTGGTCAATCAGCTGCCGCCTGAAGGGGTTGTTTTCTTCCAGGACGTTTGCCCAGAGCTCGGGGTCCTTCCTGCGCACCAGATAACGAGCCTCGCTCTTGAACAGAGAGTTCTCATTGCAGACCTGAGGGAGAAGTCACACAGATGGGCACTGATGCTAAGGGTCAGTACCACAGGACAGGTTTAGCTAGCTATGGATCAGGCAGTCTAGAAGACTGACTAGAACTAACTGCTGATCAATGCTAAATGCCACAGACAAGTTCTTACCCAACCTCTGATGTGGAAGGCTGATGGAGAAGGTCTCCAGCAGAATTCCTATAGCTTCTCTTGGTTTTGCCTGACACACAGATACTGTGACAGTGGCTTCATAGTAACTATTTGCTTCTGTTTGAAGTGAAGACCTGCAGAAGCCTGAAGAACTTAAGTTTTAAATCTAGAAAGGGGAGCCACTTGCCTTGGGCAGTGTTAAGCAGTGAACTGAGGAACGGTGCTGGTGTTCAAAGCTAGAAATAGGGTTATGTTTTTGGTGTCATTAGCTTTATACTAGAAGTGTTCAGAGTAGCAAGTGGCTTGGATTCCCCTGTTAAAGTGATAAGGGTACAGAATAAATGTGAAATCTCCTACAGAAGTGCACCACAGAAGAGTTGCAAGTCATGATCTTATTAGTGCCACTAGCTTTGATTTCCAGCTAGAAGAGTAGAAACCATGCCCTATTCTATCTTACACCAACAGCTCGTGTTTTGTTAGTATCCCAATTAGCTTGTGTAAGCAAATTAGTTGTAGGACAGTTTCGCTTTACACTTTACATCTCTTAGTTGCAGGAGTTGAGCCTTCTAGGAGTCAACATCTCAAGAATAATTCTTTCGGTAGGAAGATCTTTTCTCCATAACCAGAAACACCAGAAACACCTGCTCACAACATCAGTTCAAGGGAGAAACTGGTATGGACAGGTTTTTATGGTTTCCTAGCAAAACAACTTGGAGGCACCTTCATATCCTGAAATAAAGGAGCCAAATGGAGCCAAATGCAGCCAACGCTTTTTTAACAGCTACAGTGGAGGTATTACTTAAATAATTGCTTCAGGCTGGGAAGTCATCTGCTTTCAGCAGCAAGCCTAGATTATACCACCATTCTAACACAGCTGACATTCTCAGCATATACTAGTATGGAAGTGCAGGTAGGAGAAAAGAATGTTGTTTTTCTCAGCAGCCACAAGCACTACAATCCAGCATTAAGCTGTGGTGTTTGTGTTGAGACAAGGAAGTGTTTGAGAACCCTGAGAATTTCACTTGCCCTTGAATTCTGAGGGAGGTTCTAGGAATAACAAGCTTAAGATAGGAGAGGAATGCTATTGGAAGAAGTCCTTGTAGTTTGTCTGTCAGTATTTATTTTCCTCACTTCTAGTTAAGTATTGGATCAACTCTAAGGGTCAGTCACAATAAAAGAGAATTACAAGCCCCGTTCTAGTTTCATGGAAACTTTTCATCTTACTGTAGAGTTAGGCTAAATTACAGTCTGTCCCTGCTGCTGATCAAGTGCTCGAGGCTCAAAACAATCAAAATAACAAAGATTTAATGGTAGGCATATGCATTAACTGGGCCTAATAAAAAATTAATTTCGAGCAGAATCAGTGGATGAAAGACATGGATGGTACTTCTAAAGTTGCAGAGTTACACAACTGTAGTTTGGACATACAGTGCAAGTTCTTCTCATCAGCATAAAAATTACTGTCTCCATGTAGAAGAATCCTGCCTGCCTCAACTCCCGAGTGAGACTGCAAGACAGTTAGACAGAGACTGCAAGAGTTAGACTGACAGCCAGCTAGGCTTCCACTTCAGGCAGCAAGTAGTTCTTTAACATGTTTACAAATGCAGTTTTTCTAACCTTTATGAGTTCCAGATCACATTGCCCCCTCTCATAAGCAACGCAGGCCAGATGAGGGTCCCTCTTTTCACAATATTTGCCGACCACACGGCTGTCATAGTAAGGATTCTCACGGAGGAAGCGCTCTGGGTTATTATTACTGTCAATGTAGATTTTGGCCAAAGCATTATGGGTTGCAGGTTCTTCAGAGCCTTCGTGAATCCTTGATTCAAGCCATGGCAACAGCAACTTAAGCCTTTGAAGAAACAAACATTTCAGGTTTACAAGTCAGACAGAGGTATGCTCAGCAGCTACCCTTCCACACCTGGCTTTCCCTTTAAGCAAGTCTGCTGGTCAAACTTGAAAGCAAATGCAGACCAGACAGTTATTTTTAATGAGTCTTAAATGAGTGCAGTTTAACATCAGGGAAGGCTGCAGGTGCCACTAGTTTTATAGCTGGCAGTTCACACTTAAAGCCATTTGTTCATTTTACAGGTAACTAGAAACTAATTAACAAACTGGTGTGCATCTACAAGAAGACTGCCAAGACAGTTTGATCCAGATTTACTCCAAAGGCACATCCCATGGGTGGCTGTACAGGAATGCTCAAAAGCCATCACTCATCACACAGTGCTGTCAGGCATTCCTGTATGGCCCAAATAATCAAGAGATTGACTAACAACTCTAAACTGCTTTTGTATAAAGAAGTAAACCAGTATTAATGTTGTATCATTTAACAAAACTGCATCCAGTTCCATTTGTGTATACCAGGGTCAAGAAAGCCCAACACTGGTGTCTACAGATGCATTTTTATTACCGATTTCTTTTCTCCACTTCTGCCACCAGCTCATCTGTTGAGAACTGCCCTCTAACCACCATGATCAAGTTCTTGATGACATCTTCAGAACAATCTACATCAAGAAGCCCTCCAACCACCGCTGGTATACGGCTAGGATTCACCTAGAATAAGCCACCATCATTAAAATAAGTTATTAACATTACTAATAACCCACCACCAGTCTTCCACAAGGGGAAGTTCTCGTTAACGATTTCACTTATGCTTTAGAGCAGTGAATTTTAAGTAACTATTGCACTTGTATATGAATTCCAGGAAAAATGTGTTTGCCATAGACAAAAGGCTTATTGAAGAGCCTATGCAGTAGAAGAGTGAGCAGAAAAGAAACACAGCAGATTATGCTGTAGTCCACCAAAAGGTTAAGTTCCTTCTAGGGGAGGAAAGAACAGGAGCCTAACATGGAATTCTCCTTACCTTCTGCACATAGATCTCTATGTACTTCTGCAGGTTATTGCGATATAAATAGAGCACCAGGTCATGAACAAAGTCAAACCGATCACAGACAATGATCAGAGGAAGCTGATCTGTGAGCTTTGCCTCCTGTATTTTGAGGGGAGGAGGAAAAAAAAGTGTTTAGTAAGCAACCACCACTTGTTCAAGTGCCTTCAAAGCAGAAAAGACTGACCACGTTCCCTTAGCTCTAGGAGTCACAATACATTCCCATTTAGGATTGCCAAGCAGACAACTGACTTCAAAAGCAAGTTACCCACTATGAACACCGTGTGGCTGGTCTATCAGTCAAGTTTTAAGTCCTTCATGAAGAGCCACATTAGGCCTACATGTCTAGCTTCAACATCACTATCATTCATGTGCCAATTCAGAAGACAGTTGCTGGGCCAAGAACTTGACGATGCAAAACAGAGAGACATTAAAATCCCATTTTACCGGTCACAAAGCATGCAAAGTGTTGTAGTACACGCTGATTGCAGTTTTAGTAAGCCTTGTCTAGCCAATACCCCTGATAAGGCACCTGCTGAATACTTCAACATAATCTTTCCTTCTGCCAGCCTGGATTCACCTATTGTTATGTGACAACATATTAACAAGTTTGGTACAAGTTATATCATACAAGCTAGTTTTAAGGGAATGTGAATTTGGGCTTGTTTTCCCAGAGGTAGCCTAGAAGGATCTATTTTATGTCTGGAATAGGATCAGATTCCTATTCCAGCCCCACAGAAGACTAATCACAGCCATGCCTGCTAAACCTCCTTGGTGTTTCCCTCCCTTAGAAAGCTGTAGTTCTGCTGCTAAGCAAAACATACGTAAAACTTTTCAATCCACTGGGCAGAATACTTACCTTCAGAAAGTTCTTCACTCGTTCTGGGTTATAGCAGTTACTTTCACGGCAGATTCTTTCCACTTCCTTTATCTGACCAGTCTTGCAAGCTGCCTGGATGTACTTGAAGTGAACATCTGGATCCTGGCTAAAGTTTACAATGGAACCCAAGAAATAGAACAGTCCTAGAAAGAATCACACGTTTTTAACCTTGTTAGAAGGATAAGTGAAGCAAGTGCAGACTGTACAGTCTTCAGCTTGTGACTTAGTTCAATCCTGCTGAGAGAGAAGCTTTCATTCAACTGCAGGAAATATCAGGATTCTTTTCCCCTCTTTCAGGTTTCATCTTCCTTTCTGATCTTTACTCAGGAAGGTTAAGAACCTATCTAGAAGAGATACCCATAGAACTCGCTGTGAGCTCACTTTGATAAATGCATCCTGAGGTCCAGCCATGTGACAAGTACCTCTCCCATAAAAGCTCCACAATCCTTCCTATTAGCTTCAGTCAAGCAGTGCTTCCAAGTATGCTGCTTCCCTCTAATACTGTACCTTCATAGCTTTTGAAAGACTCAAAAAGCTCCACAAGAGACTGGGTACCAAGCTGCTCGTGGTATTTAGAAGCAACTTGCACACACAGCTGTAGGTTCTGCCTAATGTTGGCTGACAGCATGGCACGCAAACACTCCACAGAGTCTTCAACTGAGAGTGAGCCAAAGAAGTTCACGAGCCACTGCAAAGAGACAGAAATTTTACTCAGTAACTTATACAGGATTTCACTGACTTCTAAGATGTGCCAACTATGCAGTTTCTACCTCAGCTATTAGAGAGAAATCTTCCATGCACTAAGACCAAAGACTTAAAAAGAAACAAACCATCTTTACAACTACAAAAGTTCAGTTTGGAAATAATATTTGAAGTACCCACCACTGAAAGCATAGATTACATTTTAATCAGTAACTGGACAAATGTTCTTGAACCACAGCTACCTGTGCTACTTCAGTACCTACAAACCATCTTACAGCAGATGCAGAAATGATACAGACTGAAAGCTCAAGTGAAGCGAACACTTCCTTACTGTGTATCACAGACTTACCTCAGGATTCAAGAGGTGAGTATGAACAACTGCACGTTTGATATCATAGAGATCCGTGTAGTGTTCCAGCGCTCGCTGGAGCAAGCCTGCCTTTTCACACAGCTGGGCAACATGAGCACGGTCATAGTGTGTAAACATTTGGTTTCCAAGAATGGCATCTGCAACCTAGGAGGTTACATTTCATATTCAGACTGTCAGAGAATCACAGCAGCTCAGCCTAGAAGTTGTTGAAAAGTCACAGCAGTGACTTAGTAGTCTTTCATGTTACTAAACTAATTAGAGGTATCAGTATTAGGCATCATACTCTTGTGCAAGTCTACTGCTGTCTCTCCCCTTTCTGGAGGAACTGTGTTAAGAGGTCTTACCTGGGGGGCATGGATCAAATTCATTTCCAGGAGCCTTGTCTGCAGGTGTCCTTCTGCAGGGCGGTTGTTTTTCAAGGCATCCAACAGAAAGGACGTGCACTGCTGAAGGAGACTGTGCTCCATGAACACATCCACAATCTGTTGAGATTGGTCAAGTTAGAAAAGGGGGTCTGTGTACACACATGCACATTTTTCTGTGTATACCAACAGCCTGGCTACAAAGGCAGCTCATCACAGCGCTACCATGCTGCATTCCCTTTGTTTTCATTGGATTACTACCATGGCAGCAGAGAGGCAAGTTTTACACTGTGTTTTTCTCTAGAATGGAAGAAGTGCATTACTCTGAGCTATTATGCCAGCTTTTGCCACTCACCCTATTTAGTTCTAACATAGCATGCAAATCCCAACCCTTCTCTCTTGCTAGGATAGTTGCTACAAGAAAAGCCAAGAAGTAGATTCAGTTATTTATTTAAATAACTGAAATGCTGCCTCGTTTCTCTGTCCATTTAACAAGTGGCCACTGGCAGCCAGTACTCAGCTTAGATTTATTTGTTCATCTTTCTGTAAGTTCTCTGCATGGGAAGAGGTAATGTTCCATTAAAGCCCACAGTAGGACAGTAACACTCTATTGCTTAGATCAAGCCTGTGGCAGATTTGTTATCAATAAACCAGAGAGCCTCCACAAGAACTTGAGAACACACTTGTGTCTAAAGACTTAATGGTAACCCAACTTGACTAGACTAGTTTAGTCAACTCTCTAACCAGATAACTAGAGATCTGAATTAGCCTTACCAGTCCCCAGAATGGTACTATGCTATTACCTCTGGCTAGAAAGAGACCAGTACTCTTGTTGTAGGCATCACCTGGTTAATGTTAGCCAGTGGCTCCTCATCCTGTACCAGCATCTGAGAGAACTGTAGGCCTTGCTCTGGACTGACTCTCATCACACTTCTCAGCAGAAAGATCCAGTCTGGGGTATAGCCAACCTAGAGATTTCACAAACAGTCATGCATGTTTAAGAAGCTTTACACATCTGCTCAGCCTTCAGATTCTTTAGCATAGGGACTATGAACTGCTGTGAGCTTGTTGTGCCCATCCCCCATCTCCCAGGAATTCTCAAACAAAAGCACTGCTTGTCTGTTGACACAGAAATTCAGTATTCACCTACTTAGTAACTGAACTTGTGCCAGGGCATTTCCCTTGCTAGGTAAGAAAACTGCTTGGGACAAATCTTTCAACAGTCTTAAGGTGCCATTTATCAAGTAAAGTCCTAGACTTACAAGTGGACATTAGGCAATTTTTTAACAGACCACAAACCAGAAGTCTTACGAATTTAGGAAGAATCTTATCTTTATTCTCTAGAATAAGCTTAAGCCAGTCTATTAATTTGATAGTTCATAAAATTCTGGATGTTTTGAATTTTATTTTTTGCAGACTGCTCAGACTGTAGTAATACACTATGATTTGCACTATGACAAAAACACTGTTTCTCAATCTTACCTACTTATCTCACAGAAGATAGCTTGAGAATGCACACATTAAACACAAGATAGAGCCTGCAGTTTGTGATAAACAACTTTACCTTTTTAGCATACAGCACTATTTTCTGGAATTGACCAGTTTCAGCAAAGCACTGAATCACTTTGTTTGGCACGTTAGCACGAAGGTAGACGCTGAGCGCAAGGGTTGGGTCAGCCGTCTTCACCAAGTCTCCCAGCTCCTCTGAGCACTCCAGCTGAAGTCAAAGGGGTATTTTGTCAAGCAGAAGAATTCAGAGATGTAGGATCAACAAAAGTGTTGTTCACACTCAGCTGTTACAAGGCAACAGAAGTAGGCCAGTATCATGACCGAGCCTACCTTGTCTTCCTTCAGCCACTTCTCCAGGAGCTGTTTGCGGCCCTGCTGCAGGACAGGGCGACACAGCTCCAGAGACTCAAACTTGTTCAGCTGTCCCTGGTCAAGCAATATTCCAAAGTACTGGAGCAGGGGAGAGGCCTGCCCAGGCTGAGCTGGTACACTCTGGAACTTCCTAATTGTATCACTGGTACGTAGAATTCCCTGAAGAGGCACAAGAGAAAAGCGATGTTTAATTAGTGAAGACTGAATATTAGTCAAAAAAACAGGTGCTAAGCTATACACTGAAGCATCTGCTGTTAGACCTCCAGGATGGAGACCATCAAACCAATGACATTCAAGAAAGAAGTAAGTGGTCACAGCAAGTCCAGTCTGGTTGGAAAAGTAGGGTAGATGCTCCTTTATGGGATTCAGGAAAATACATTAGTCAGAACCACTACAAGACTGCAGAGAACTAAGACTGATATTACAGCACTTTATGTTCTGAATGTCAAATACTGACTAAGCTAGAGGCAAATCCCCATGACTTCTAAGCTTTACCTTTGGTGCAGATGCAGCTACTTTAGCAGCATCTGCATAGTTTCCTTGAGCAAACAGCGTGTTAAACTTTCTGGCAAACAACTCCTCTGCCCCAGCCAGGTTACTCCGTATGGCCATACGCAGGCCCAGGTCAGGATTCTGGAGAACATTCGTAGCGTAGTTCACTATGTTGTCTTCCTCAACACATACAGAAAGCACCTGGAAAGGACAAGAGGAGTATTGAGGAGTACTGTCCCTTCCACAACTACTGTGAAATACAGCAACATGGCTATGCAGCCCATCAATGAAGCAGCAGATTATTAAAAAAAACAAAAGTTCCCCTCCAAGTAGTTCTGGTCGAGGAGAGATTAAAAAATTATTAATCAAATAGTCAGTTGCTCCCTTCCATGACGTTTGTTGCAACAAGTCACTCATTAGGTTTGTTACATTCCACCTGAACTTCAGAAGGCTCAGAAACACAATGATGGATTTGTTACCTGTCCTTTTTTGTTCACACCGATAATGCCTGAGGTAGGTTCATGAGGAGCTGTGACAAAGATGGTGTCAGCGCTAATACGGTTCATGTAGATGCACACTCCAGACTCCAAGTCGTACATGTGGATATATCCATACTTGGTGATCAGATAGATAACACCATGCTTGATTCCAATCTGCCAAAAGATGGGGTTTTATTAGTCAAAACCAGTACTGTAACAGCTAAGACAGCTGCCTATAGCCTAGTCACAGGAAAGTACTGCAGTGACATGCCTTTGTAGTGACACTAAGAACAAATATAGCTCCAGGCTGCTTCCTACAGATTCAAAAGCTTTGCTGGCCATTTGCAGGCATAGCTCCAGTGAATGGAGAGGTTGAAGGGAAATTAAAATTCATCTGCAGCAAAGGACATACTCCTCATCCTAATGAGCTGGGCTGAGGAAGGAAGTTTGGGCATAATTAGCATTCTAGTCTAGATATGTCAGTACAAGTTTCTCTTCAGAAATACTAATGAGATGAACCCACTCGCTTCCAACAAAGCCTACCCAAAGCACCAGCAGAACCTGAGCCAAACTCATCTATTGAGTACTCCAGTTTACCTGTTGAGTCGCTGAAACAGGGGAGGCTTTCAAGCCAAAACGGTCTTCAGACAAGGAAGTACCTTCACTTTGGAACAAGTCTTTGGATGTTCTGTCGATTAAGCCTCAAGCTGAGTACAGAGCCACATGAATCCTGCCACGCACACAGCTTGCTTTGTTTACCTTTGTTTAAGGCATCTCTTGGGCCATTTATGAAGCTGGTCTATTAAGACTCCTCAGCAATTGCATGCTCTGAGATAGTCTGCTTTTATTACACAATTTCTAGAACCACAGACATTCTAAGTGAAGTTTGGTCTGTGAAAGCAACCAGCTATGTTCTTTCCTGAAGAACCTCCCACTAATGTCCCAAATTGCCTTTTCCATGCAGCTACTACAGGAGGTGTGCTAATATTCTTAGCTAAAACTCTGAACATTAGTAGGAAGCTCAATACCTGAAGACACTGTTGAGGGGTTTTTTGGGTCTCTTTTGTTGCTTTCATGGTTTGGGGTTTTTCGGTAGAGATTTTGTTGGGGTTTTTCCTTTGTTTTATTATTTTTAAATACAACCTGAAGTTGACATCTAGACAAATACATGAACAGACTATATATATACACACACATACAAGTTACTGTTTTAACGTCCAAGGCTACCTCTCACAAACCTATTAACACCCCTCCCAGAACTAGGAAGAATTGACAGCAAAGTGTTAGTAAAAAGCATTCTTTACATACAGATGGCAGCTGCTTGCCAGGCTATATTTTTGGGGGGGTCATGTATTTACCTGCATTGCCACAGGAAAGTCTGTTTGTGCCTCAGGTGGGAAAAACACATCAACAGCTTTCTTAACAAATGGCTGATTTCCAGTAGCTGGCTGACCTACTTCAATTATGTGTAGCTAGGAAGAAAAGAGTTCATGTCACAAGATTGCCTGCAAGTACAGCCACATGAAAGAAGTTCCTCTCCTCTGATGTGCTACTGAAGTCATCTGCCACATTTGGCCAACACAGTCTGGGGAGCTGTGCTCCACATATTCAGAGTGATAAGTTTTCTGGAATTTGATAAATTAAAAACTGGGAAAAGATTTTTTAAAAAAACCCAATCATATTTTCTATGAAAAGAGACTATTCCTATTCAAGACATCCTGTTCAAGATGTTTTGAGTCAGTGTGCTGGTTTTAGCTGGAGTTAACTTTTTTCCAAAGTGGCTGGTATGGGGCTGAGAAGAAAGTTAACCCTATCCCAGCCAAGACCAGCACACTCCAACTTGTCAATTCATCAGTTTTGCATGACAAGACTAGAAAGGCCAAGACATTTATTTTGATGTTACCTGACCTCTTTATAGACTGCTCAGCAGTTGTAGTATATTCAACTGCTACTGAATTCCATATTTAGTTTGATGCAAACAACCTACCTATAGTCTCTTCTTGTGCTGAATTCAAGACATATAAGACTGCTTAAATGACTACTTCATACACACAAAAAACTCCACATGAACATAAATTGATGTTTTAGCACCCTGGGCTCAGTTCTCATTGCATCTACATTTGTTCTTAGGCTTTAGTTTCACCCAAGGAACTCAACTTTTTGCAGGTTTTATGCTACTGAAAGAAAGCATTTTGATGCTGACCAAATGTGCTGCACACGTGGTTCTCTTGTTGTTCAGAGAGCACGCACTGAATGTGTGAGCATTGAAGTTCTGTTGTTACCACAGAGTTCTGCTACAGCACAACAGGAACACAGCTGCAGGCTTTACCTTTCCTCCAGCAGGGCTCCTCACAGCAAAACAGAAGAGGGTAGAAGGTTTGGCATTTCCCTCTATTTTGAATTCTGCAAAAGCTGCTGCATGGCCTTCTATAGGTTGGGAGACTTTTCTATCAACCGAGTACAGCTGCATTGCACCAACCACACGATTTTGCTAGAAAAAAGAAAGGTCAGCTTGTACAGATAAGATTTCAAATGTTTGTAGCAAGACCTTAGGGACAGTAAACTGAAAAGCAGCAAATGTCTCTTGTCCCCTCCTCCAACACTTGAAATGCATTGAAAGTCAGGTTATTCTCACACAAAAGATATTTTTGAATTTTTGATCTATAGAAGCCAAAGTTAAGAAACTGTAGCAGCCAAAAAGTGAAGTGGGGCCAGGGCTCTCCCAACTGTCTTCATAACAAGCCGTTTCCAGGGAACTTACCTGTGCTGAAATTCCTATCAGCAGCAGCCATTTTTGGTGTTCATCTGTTCTGTAATTGATGATTTGGCAGCCTGCAAGACTGGCATGTCTGTCAAACATCTTCTGGGGTTGCGATTCTCCCTCCATGCTCCAGTGGTAGACTGCTGTCTCTGTCACCAAGGCAACTGTATTCACAGATATCCACTTCCAGAAGATCACTTCTTCTGCCATTGTGTGGGCTTTCATTTTACTTTTCATCTCAATGTTAAAGATCTGAAGTGTTTTCCCAGCTAGTATGATAAAAATCCAAGAACATCATAGATCAATCACCACAATGGCCACCCTAGTCTGCCTATTTACAAGCACCCAGTTTAACCCACTGGGTTAAACACCAGTGGTGTTATAGACAGGGTTAGTGTCCTGTCACATCTGAGTCTCCTTTGATACTTGACTCTTAAACAGAATCCCCTCTCCACCCCCAACACCTCTACTATCTTGAAAACAAAACAAATCCTTCTTACAGACACTTACACAGACATTCCAACAACTGACAAGCAGAGACAATTAACTATAAGCTGTAGTTAAAAGACAGTCTAAGCCACAGAGCTTGTGTTAACTCTTGTTTAGGTGGCAGCACCGGTGTGCCAAGTTACAGGTGTCTAGCAGATGTCATTCATTACAGAGAATGGCTCCAGTTTGTGTCCATTTAGTAGCTGCTGTAGATGAGCTGCACTGAGTCCAACAGCATGAGATTAGAACAGCTCGAGATAGCCAAAAGATCACAGCTCCCATTTCATTCCTCTGTTGGATGAACTGCACAATGAACTAGATGGACAGGCTCTGTACAACAAGTGCCTACTGAAGAGGACAGTCAAAAGTTCAGAAAGACTATAGAAAGGTTTGGAGCTCTAGTTCCAGTTAAGATTACTCCTTCGTGATTTTGGAAACTATACTGCGAGTTTAGGCTTGATTTTAATATTTCTTTTAACTACCAGAAGCCCTACCCTAGTAAGTGTACGCTTAAAACCAGTGTTAATTGAACCAACCTATGAAGAATAAGGGAATCTATTCCTTTCAGGAAGTCAAAGCAATGTTTTATTTCACTACAGAAGAGAGAACTCAGCTCCAGGAATATTGTTTTCTGTTCACAAGACACCCACTCAGACCGACAGAGCATTGGCTTGTAATGCCATTATTTCTATCCACGTTTCAGAAGTGTTTCCTGTTAGTAACACTTGTGACTGCCAAACTGGGAGATGTTCATTGATAGATAAAGGCTGCTGGCCACGGAGGAATCATTGTCAAGATATACTAATCCCAAGTTAATATTTATCTCCAACTGCTCTATAAATTTTAGCATAATTTATACAGTGCATTGATCATATTAGTTTAATGCAGTGCCAAGAGACAACACAACACCTCAGAGCTACCACATGCAGCATTTGCTGCCTGGTTTAACTGCATAAAAAAAAAAGAACTGTCAACCTGATCAGCTAATTCCCAGGACAGCTTGCTAACCTCCTGGGACCAAAAGCAGCCTGTTCATCAACACCTCCCTCTGCACATGCAGTTACTGTATTAGATGCAATAAGCCCAGGCCTGTGAATTAATAGCTGGAAACAGCCTATTTACTGTACTGGACAACAATTTGTCCAGCAGTGCCCTGGTGCTATTGAGGGATGGATTTTGAACTCCCACATTGTGCAGCCTCACATGCAGAAGTAGTTCTGGAAGGGCTCTGGTCACCATCTGAACAGCAATACCAGCATGGGCATACAGACACTGCTCTTAAGGACAGTCTTCCTGAAAAGGAAGCAGGATGTCCTTCCTAGTTTTAAGAACATAGAAGAAACCAACAAGTTACTGAAGGGAGATAAAAGCTCGTGTTTGTCCGTTTTCTAGACTTAATTTGACTGCTGTGTTGCAGTTGGAAATGGCTTTAAAAGCTTCATTAAGCAGTTTAGCTCTGGATGCTGGGAGCTGCAGGAGCCATAGGTATACAATTCCCTAAGTGTGGCAACATAAATTTGAACTTCACAAGCCTAAACTGTAATTAAACTACAGAAAAGATCCGTTATTTGGATTCAAAGAGAGCAGGACCTGCTACGAAGTCATAGTGAGAGCAAGTGTGCATTTGAGTCTCAAGTCTACTTGAACGCTTTATTAGGCCAAGATCCAAGACAAAAAGCTACACTTTACATAAGTTTTTCTGATGAAGCTACCAAACTGATGAGTCTACTTAGACTGTAGAGGTGTAGTCAAGTAAGCAGATTTGTTTTCTGAACACTAGCACAAGAATTTACATTTCAGTTCACTGGAGCATGAAGTTTCTCCATTCCACAAAGAATGGAAGCACCCCCAAGAGCTGCATTCTCCACTTACACCAACTGCTGAGTACTCTCAGTACAGAGCAAAGCAAGAGAATCATGAACACAAGGACAATGCATAAATCTTGGTACACCAGGAGAATGCCACATGCAATCCAGAAATGAAATTGTGCATACTGTATTTCAGTTTAAATCAAAAACCATTTCATTTCTTTTTCTGAGGGTGGGTTTGTACATTTATTGCTCAATAATCCTGGGATTATGAGCAACTCCCAATCATGGCACACTGAGTCACAATATGCAACCATTTTGACCACTGAAACCTCACTCAATCAGCAGGGAAAAGTCTGGAGTGACAGACTGACTTAAACCATGTCTTTATATTATCATGGGTAACATACTGATTAGGTAGCTCTATTAATCCTCTTTTCTACCCAACCCTCTGATCATTAGACTATTTACAGCAGAGATCATTAAGTTTGCAACACTTGACAACATAACTTCGTATCTCATCATTAACTCAACCTTATCTGTTCAGAGGACAGATTTATTCACTCTGAATGGACAGAACAATACTCCTTTTGAGCAAGAATAAAGCTATATTATTTGAATTCTTTGGCAAGAATAAAGCTATATTATTTGAACCTCATAATAATTCATTTAATATGTTAGTTCATTAGTATGTTAGTTTTAAACACAGATTATATAGTTTCCTTTTAAGAGAAAGATGAAGCTCTGCTAGTGTAGAGAAGGCACTTTCCTTGCCAATACAGTCTGATTAAAGGGGTCCAAGATTAAGGACAGTGAACTCTTAACAGATCTGAACTTATTTTCATTGTTACCTTTGCCCACACCCTGGGTAAGGCAGTCCTTTGCAAGGTGTATAACTACCTCAGCTAAATCACTGATTCAGCTGAAGTTAAACACTCACACTTTAGTTTTCACCTGATGTCACTATAAGCCTGAGATCCAAGACAAGAAGTTACAGGTTTTGTGCCAGTTCTGAAGAACAGTTATTTCTTGGACCCCTAAGCAATTTCACCATGATTTTTCACAATAAAAAACACACTTAGGCAAAAATGAATAGCACACAGGACATGCTAGCAGAGGTCTCTCATAAAAATATTGCAACTTCATTTTGTCTATCAACTGTACTTCCATCACACACACACACAAACACAGACACTGAAAGCACACTCCTCCTTCACTCGGTACAGTCAATAGTCAAAGCAGCCAAATGGTGGGAAACGAGCCAATGGAGAACATTGTCACTGTAACACCAGTTGAGGATTCGGATTCCCCCACCTGGCTATGAAGTGAACTGTCAAATGGCCACCTCAAAGTTCAGTACTTTTTATGAGATTAGACCATTCTGAACTACCAAACACAAAATGCCAGGACAAAGTTCACTCACCATCTGTTTAGATAAGATGCAGGAAGAAAAGTACATAGTCAGTAATAGTTATTGAGATTAAATACCAGATGTTGGTCATTTGAGAAAAGAACCAGAGATGAATTAAAAATTACTTGAGCTCAGAGTGCTACCTAAAGGTAGTAACAACACCACAGGTACTGGTAAGCAGAGGTCTTTTAGCTCCAAGACCTCATGATTGTCAAACTTAACATGCTTGTACATTCAGACTTTCACAACTTCTGGCCATCCTTATGACATTTTTGTTGCTATCTAGTAAACCCTACAGAGCTACAAGAAAGGGCCAGGACAGTACAGAAAATAAGAATGGCTTTACATCTACATAAGTGTCCATTAAGTTTACAATACCTGTTTAAAGGGAAAGCATACCAGATGCTGACCTGGTCCTCAGCGAGGATAGGAGGCTGCAGTGCCAGGTCCAAGCATCTCACACCCACTTGGAGGCAAATCATCCAAAGATTACTGAAAGATCTACTGCCAAAAATACAGCATGCAAGTTCAGGCAAGAATTCTTATCCTCATATACATTCTTCTTAGAAAATTTACATAAAGCTGAAGAGCATTCATAAGCAGTAATGCAGCTAAACAGCAGTTTCCATACTGCAGTGCCCAGGGGTTACTCACCTTTCAGTGCTATTACTTTGGAGGCTGGATTCATGATGGCACTTTCTGCAGAAATTGGGCGCCTGATGGGTGTTGTGGGATCGCTCATGTCAATTATCACTACTTGTGCCTGCTCTCCCACCTTCTCCCTGATGCAGATGAACTTGTCAGATTCCATTGTGAGGGTGCTGAATCCAATGTTTGCTGGGTTAATACCCAAATTTTGGAGCTAGAGAGACAAAAGAGAGTGCTTTATTATCCTTCCCATGTTGAAGGTCTAACTCAAGCCTCTGTGTCTCAATCTCCTCCAGAAGGAAATGCAAGACTGACAAATTTCTCTGACCAAAGTGTATATTATTGAACTATGACTTATCTTCTGATTCACTTTGTTCCACGGATAAAGAACTACACAGCTGTCAGTATTCAGGTCCTAAACACATTCCAAAGTTGTGTTATTGATGCAAACTAAAAGGATATTTAACTTAAGCTTAACCTGGTTCTAGTAATGTGATAGACAGAACAACAGGAGTAGCATCAGTATTCCAGTTTTAACAAGGCTGGTAAATTCAATATTCAAAACTTAAGTGGCAGAACTACAACATTCAGCATCAGTGGGTCATACAGAAAGAACCAATTACCCTTATGCAACCCATTCCTAGCAACATTATGGAATGAAGTCTACATAGCAGGTCTCAAATGGCTTATTTTTACAAGTGGACCTTTTCATCTTCTTAGAATCTTATTTTTACCAGTAAAAGCTAAGAAGGATGTGTTAAAATAATCAGCCATTCCACCTCTCCTTGCCCAAGAGGTCATGCCACAAAGGCTGGGATTGCAATGCAGGCCCCCTCCAGCCTTATGCCCAACTCTCAAAACATAACTTGTGCTCAACCACACAACAGTAGGAACAAAGCAGTTACTACTCCTAATGTAACTTGAAGTCATTTTGTGCTGCTGAATAGACTGCCCGAGAAGTTGGCTATTTCTCATTTTCATCCTTTTGTGTTACACTTTGTTTCCATTCACTCTCAATCTCAGGCTAACAGGAGGAGGTGGCAGCACCACTGTTCCATTGGTCTGCAGTAAATCAGGTTTACCTGTGCAGCACAGCCCAGCCTGGTATGTCTGCAACCCACATTTTATATAACAGTAACTCTGACAAGCCTGAGCACCTGCTTTATGCCCCAGAGCGGTGCTTTTCAAGCACAGGAACTGTATCAGCTTCACTGAAGCCTCTCAAGGGATTAACCTACACTGCTTTTCAGTGCACTGCAAATGAAAAATTACTGCCCTCAAGGAGACAGGACAGAGTCTACCACCAGCATCACTGAGTCATTAGACTCCTTTGATACACAGCACCAGGACCTTCCTACAATAGACTATAAATCCCTCAGGCAAGAATTCCTGTGATGGCGTCACAAACACTGTTTTCATGGGCTTGAACTGGCTGATCACGGTTTGTTACAGCTTCTGTAAAGCTACTCACTTAAATTGTAAATTGGGTATGTAACAGATACCTCCAATGTGGTGTGTTCAGGACTGTGCCCAGGAACGCCTCAGGAATTGTTTGTTTTCTGTTGAGCTGACTAATGAAGAGCCACTCAGCTCAGTAACTGCAAATCTCAACACTCAGGTTTCAGTAAGGCAACACGAGCCCAGTGTACACATGTGGAAAAGGACCTTTACTCGTTCCTGCAAGTGTCTCTCAGCAGAATTGAGAGCCATCCAGCTACACCTCCCTTCAGAGGCAAATACTTCAATACACACTACTAAACTTCAGCAGGTGCCATTCAATCCAAAAGAGAACCAGTGTTTAGGCACAAGGTCCTCAGAACGTGCTGGCACCTGGAGTTTTGAAAACAGGTCCGCTGGGCAGGAGGCTATTACAGGCTTGTGTGTCAGTAAGGAAAGAAGTTATCATACCAAGACAACTCCTGTACCCTTCATGTGTAACACAGAACATTTTAGTACCCAATAAACATGCAAGTTGTAGCTCCATCAACTTCTGTGACCTCGAACAACAGAGGAATAAATGACAGGCTCTTAATTCCACTGTTCTTGCTCTCGTGCTCTAAATCAGACACTGTCCACATATTGTGACAAATTACATGTTCACAGTAGGCACTTGAGCACTTTAATGCTGAGCACAATCCAAGTCCATCTGCCAGTAGAGCACAGCCCATTCTAAGAGACCAATTAAGCATCACTAGAACAGTCAAGAGATTTAACAGCAGCACAGCCAAGTTCCTAACTTAATTAATCCAAATCCAGATGTATTTCCAAAGCACTGAAGCTTCCTCCAGGTCTCTTCTCAATTAGTGTGCTACAGTCTGACCTACTCTTCAAGAGACAGCCCCTGGCCACCTGCTTTGCATAGTGAGAACCTTGAGGCACTTCCTACTTGAAGTTCAGCTTTAAGCTCACGATTATTCACTCCAAACTTTGGTCCATGTTGAAGAATAACATTTTGGGTATCTTCACTAAATAAGATTTTGCATCAATTTCCCATTTTAACTATTATAAAATCTAGCAAAACTTTCAGAAAATGCAGTGCTGAATTCTGCATGATAATCACTGCCACCTGTATTACTAGGGAAGTCCATCACATCTTTTAAAGGCAAGATGTCAGTACTTCCTAAAGGATGGTCATGGGAATGCTGCAAGCTTCAGGGAATGATGACAATACTTCACAGTGTAGCAATCTGAAAACACTGAAGACTGTTCCTGCCATCAGGGGAGTGGCAAGTATCCTTGTGAGATAGTAAGTGAGGCAGTGTAAGAGGCAGAATTCCTCTACCACCAAATAAAGGGACATCAGCCAGCATCATTTCTATCCTGGATTGGACAATCCTGCTGAGATGATTTGGACTAGGTTGTTCTAAAGCACCTTCTCCCCTTCCTCAAGCACGAAATTAATTAAGCTTTATTACAGCAGGCAGCAAGCACTTCGCTGTGTATCTTAAAAGGCCTCAGGTGAGGCCTTCTCTCTCCAACTAAGTGTGCTTTCTTCTGAAAAGAAAGATTCAATATTACAAAGTGATTCCGGAGACATTTACTACAATTCCATGATTCCATTTACCGTCATTCCCATGATTTCACCCACACTTTACTTTTGGGTACTACAATTAAGCCCCGCCAAGCACCCCAGGTAGGTTACAGTGAGCCTCCCTGGAAAGAGTAACAGCCTGATGCATCTCCTGCCCTTTCCTGCCCTAACACCCATTATCTACACACACAGCACAGAACCAGCTTCACCATCAGGCCGAACAAACCAGATAACAAAGATCTTTGCTTCACAGATAGCTGGTACTACTGCAGGCTGGCTTAGATACCAAACTTATTTTTAAGCATCTTATAGGTACTGACAACTTACTGACATGGTAAAGATGAACCTGAGATGTACTGCTTGATTCTCAACTTGAATGAAGATACAAACATTCTTAGGATGAAATACAATTATTAATCTGATATTTAGTCTTTCCCTGCTCTTTTTTACCAGCATTGTACCATTTGCTAAGAAATGGAGTCAAAATGGGCTTTTTTACACAAGAATTCCAGACTAAGCCAGTACAGACCAACTCAGATACTAATACAAAGCCTACAAAGTCCATTTGTCTAATGGGACTACTTAAGCCTAACATACTGCCTAATACTGACACTCCAATAATTAGGATCTACGATTAGTTAAATGCAGGAGTCAGAAGAACTTTATGAATTTAATGTCTCTCTGGAGTTCAGTAAATATCCCATTTCAGCTTTATGCCACACAGCTCTAGCAGAAATGCTTGTTAGAGGTGATCAACTGTTGTTTAAGGTCATTAAAAAGAGTAGGGCTTGGACAGAGGCTATACATATCCCAGTAAAAACTGCCTGCTAAAAGCTCTGTAAGCACGTATCCTTTTAAACATAATACAAACCAAGAATGCACTAACAGTTCCCCATAACTCTTCCTCATGTGACCATATAAAGTGACAATCATCCCCAATAAGGATGTGCATACAATTGTTGGGTATCCCTGCTCACCTCATCTCCTGATATAGTTCCCACCTTCACAGGTGAGGGACACCAAGGAAATATGGGAGACCCAAAACATGCAAGACCACCAGCTCAGAGGTTTTAGCTGCAGCTGGATTAGGTTTTCATCTTAAATGCCTGTTACTCTCCACACAAAAATCTGTTCCTGTATGTCTGTGAATGAGTCTCCCTACCATGTGTGAGGCACTTTTGAATCCAGTGAGCAAATATGGTCTCTTCATCACTAAACAGCTAAATCAAGTCATAATAGTCAGCCCTACCTTTTCAATACAAGTCTAAAGAGTCACAGCTTGCAAATATCCTGAGTGCTTCTTAAGTCCACATGTCTAGCCAAAGCAAATTCATAAAAGCCATTCAGTTCTGTCATGCCCATTTCACAACAGAATGTAATTCTTAATAAGACAAGCCAGAGTATCCAAATAGAAACCAGTTTTGCCTTGAAAATGACAGAAGTAAATCTACATCCTTTATGTTTAAAACCAGAATACTTCAGCCTCTCAGTGCTGCACCAAAATGCACAACACTTATGTATGGAGAGCATGTCATGTACACAAGTTTTTTCACAGTAGTTGGCTGTGCTCAAGAGCCTGGATCAGTTATTGAACAGAAAGTGGAACTGTATGTCTCTCCATCTAAGGGATGAAGGCCCCAGCCTTGGAACCTGAGACTGCACAAACAACAGTCTTCTCTGCAGACAAGCAGAGATTTTTACTAGTAAGAACTGTAAAAAGCTCAGGGCACAAAGAGAAGCTTTTAAGAGAAAACCAATGACTAAGTAAAGGAAAAGTTTTAATTTTAGATCAGGAACACTTTGTATGCCAAATTCCAGTAGCATTGCTTCCAGCCTATATCCCAGCATATTTGGTCTTTTACAGCACTTCCATTGTAAATTACAATCCCCTCGCAAGAGTTCAATCTGGTAAATAATTTATAATTCACTGCTCCAACAGAAGCACTGGAGTTAAGAACCTGATTAAATCCCATTAGTTTAAGTAGTGTGCACTAGTAATTCACTGTAGCAGAGCTTGGCATAGTCTGGGCTGCTGCAGCTGGGCAGCCACCAGACAGGGAAAAACTAAGGCCTTGCCTTAGTTTTAATCCCAGTGCTACGGGATTTAACTTCAATATCCTTGGGGGGAAGAATGAGCAAGGTGCAAGTATTTTATGAATTTGTGAAGACTCATAGTGAGAGTTCACCTCCAGAAACTACTGTTCAATTGTATTAAATGTAGCTAAACAGACTCGAGTTTCTTCTACCCCCAACAAGACCTGGGTATCTTTTTTTCACTGCCACTATTCTCCAACCTTCAGCTCACACGGGACTTGAACATACAAGCTGTAACAACTCCAAATTTACGTGCTCTGTGACTGGCAGTCACTCCTCCTGCACAGCCTTGGAGCTACTGTTCAGTCAGAAGGATGATCAACAACGAGGCAAAATGAGCTGCACAAGGAATGTAAACAGTCTGCTGATCCCCAGCACTCCTCCAATTCTACGTGGACCAAGATCTCTGTTTCACTTCACACTACCATTTATCCACTTCCAGCGAGAGAGAGTGGGAGAGAAGAGTTCAGTATTTAGCACTGCAACTTATGTTTAGCTTCTCTGGAGAGCACTGCATGGTTCAGTTCTTCTTTTAGTTAAGTACATACAGCTACCTCGGGAAAACTCTGAACTTGAGGGAAATCACATTTCATCAGCAACAGGCTGAATTTGGAATTAATTATATCACTAACCAATCTTCTAATCACTGAAAGCCATATTAATTAATTAAAAAGGCTAGAGGTACAAACAGTACACAGATTGACTTAAGCTACAGAAAGATTCAACTCAGGATCACTGAAAACAGCACAGTTACAAGGAACTGTAACTTTTTTGGATTTATCATGAAGCAGCATAGTACACTTGTTACACTAATACTAAATATGATAATTTATCTGTAGTCAAGCCAATTGCTTGGAAAAAGTGGGGAGGGGGGGAAGAGATTAAGCTAAATATGAGTGACAGCACAGAATTAGGAAGGGAAGGCCTCATGTTTCCACAAGTTCCCTAGCAGTCAATAATAAGGAGCACGTATCATTTATTCATGACTTTAGATGTTTACAACACATAACATTAAGTTAGAGCTGATAAAACTGTACTGCAGATATCCAGCCAGATCAAACACTCTGAGTTCTTACATTCCTTTCATTTTCCCTCCCTATTTATCCCACCATGTAGGGACAACTGCAGAAGCAGCACTGAGGAGGCTGACTGCATTCCTACTGCCAGCTACTCCTGATCCCAAATTCAGTATTGCTTTAGAGCTCCTGCACTCAGCCTGAGGGGGAGAAGCAGCATAGAGTGAATGCTGATGAAATTGGGTCCTACATGTTAACAACGGGCATCCCAAGGTTTTCCCTGCTCTTCCACGCAGCTTTCACGCTAGGGAGAAGTCACTCAAGCACAGATTTAGCCCTTTAAACAAGATCAAATTATTTGAGAGCAAAAGCAGGTGGTAGCAAAAAATAGAATATGACTTCAGCACAGATCCCTCAAGAAGCAGGTGGGGAGCCCCTCACCCAAAACTGAGGTCCCACAATGCTGATATTGGCAGTGTTGCAAGACACACACCACCAGTAATCACAGAAACAGTCATTTGACATGCAAAGCAGCCCAGTACACCTCCTGCATATTAAGCGTGATGTCCTCTCATCGTTGTTGTATAGACCAAACACAATCAGCAGGATTGGTTATGTTTGCTAGTTTTAAAGTGTAAGAACTACAGGCTTCTCTCTAAGGAGAGTCTGACGTCAGAAACACTTTGACCCCAAGTTTCTTACTTAGAAAACTGTACTGCAGCTCTTAGGAACCTATTTGAGATTATTACAATCACTGCTATAGTGGACACAGGCAGAGAGGGGGTGGAGTGACAACAGAATTCTTCACCCTGTTAAACTCTCCTAACCCATGAAAACTCAGGACACAGGTGTGTCTGCTCCCTTGGGCACAGAGATTAGATATTTCTGGAATTCACTAGCTCTAATTACTGTTTTTCAGGCCAGAGCTCCTTCTAGGGTCACCGGGACAGTTCTTCCAGTTAAGCAAAAACCACTTCCCAAAGGGAGCTGGAAGTGGCCATAACCATTTCCCAGGCTGAAATGCCTGAAGAGGCACCAAGTCCTCACTGAGGGACGATGCCCCGTTTGTATTTTGAAATGGATGCCTGATTTGACAGAAAGGGGCGGTACAGCGACAGAAGGATGACTTGCCAAGTCCACTTCCTGTTCTCTCATTCATTTAGCAAATTCCTTTAATTCCTGCCTCAAACTGCATGTTCAGAGACCGCTGTTCTCTCACTCCATTTACAACCCTCCCTCAGCAGCGGGTCACAAGGAAACAGATAAACCGGTTTGTCTGTGCTGCATCCATTAGTCATGGATCTCTTCCAACCCTGGCATTACAGTTTTAACAGGCTATTAAGACAACCATGTTATTCTGGGGGAGGATTTTTTGAAATATTGTTACGTTTGGAAGAAGGGACAGAAGCTGTGCAGCTTCCAAGTCCAAATGCTTTCTTGCACCTCATCTCACCGATTTCCTCGCAGCTCGAGCTGCGCAGAAAGAGGTTCCCCGGAACCTCCGCGATCCTGAGGGTGATGGTAAAACAGAAAAACCGCGATCCCTCTGCAAGACTGCGGCGTCCCCCCGAGCCAGGGCGGGAGCGCCCGCGGTCCCCGGGGCGAGCGGCGCGGCGCCTCCCCCTCCCCGGAGCGGGAGGTCCCTCAGGCGGCGAGTGACTCTGCACAAATCGCGGCCGCTCCGCACGGCGCGGAGAGGCAGCCCCGGCGACAGATGGAGGGATGGACGGGCGGACGGACAGACAGACGAGGCAGCTCAGAGCCCGCACCGGGGGCGGGCTCGGCCCCGCGCGCCTTCCCGCGGCGCCCAGCGGGACGGCGGCCGCGCTCCGCAGGGAGGGAAAGAAGGCACGGAGGGGGTCCCAGGGGACGGAGGGGGTTCCCCCCGCGGCCTGGCCCCCTCTCCCCGCCCCTCAGCGCGCCCCCGGCCCGCCTAGGCCGCGGCCCCCCCACACCCCGTGAGGGACGGGGCGAGGCAGAGGAGGGGGAGCCCCTTCCCCTCGCCTCCGCCGCCGCCCCGCCGCGCTCACCTGGAAATGCTCCTGGAAGCGAATGGGCAGTATCTGGGCCATGACTGGGGGCGAGCTGCCCGGGGCAGGGGCGCGGGGCAGGGGCGGGCGGTGCAGCGGAGCGGGGGCCGGTGCTCCCCTCACGGCTGCGGGAGCGGCGCAGGCGCGGAGCCCTCGCTGGGATGGCGCTCGGCGCGCCCGCCGCCCTCCTCGGCCTCAGCGCGGGGCCGCTCACTCACCGCCGGAATCACTCCGCACCTCGCCAGCCTTCCAGGGTCTCCTCAAATAGTCCCTCCCCGCCGCGCTTCTTTCCCCCGCCCATCGCCACCGCCCCTCGCCCGCCCTCAACCCCCCGCTCTTCCTCTGCCCCGCTGTCCCTGCACTCTCACTGAGAGGATGGGCTGGGGACGGCGCTCCCAGGAGAGGGGGGGTCCCCGCCCCAGCTACGGCCAACGGAGAGGGGCGGGAGGGGTTGCTAAAGTGCAGGTATCCTTCCGCTGCTGCCACACGCGCTCACGTGACCCGGACCCCTCCCCGGCTCCCTCCGGCGCTGCCCCGGGCTCCCCTCACACAGACCCTCGCGGCTGTCCCCGACCCACCCTCGCACCGACCCCGGGGCTGCCCCGGCCTCCCCTCACACTACCCCCCGAGGCTGTCCCCGACCCACCCTCGCACCGACCCCGGGGCTGCCCCGGCCTCCCCTCACACTAACCCCCGAGGCTGTCCCGGGCTCCCCTCACACCGACCCCGGGGCTGCCCCGGGCTCCCCTCACACCGACCCCGGGGCTGCCCCGGGCTCCCCTCACACCGATCCCGGGGCTGTCCTCGACCCACCCTCACACCAACCCCAGGGCTTCCCCAGAGCAGCTTGGCGGTGCCGGGGCGATGGTCCCTGCCCTCAGCGCCCCGGGCTCCCGCCGGGGTGAGGAGGGAGGCAGGGGACGCCCAGGCGCTGCCCCCCCGGCGGCGGCCCTTGGTGGGCACTGGGGAACGGGAGCCGCCTGCCCGGCACCTGCCGGGGTCTGCCGGGGTCTGGCGGAACAGCTGCCCTTGGCCCACCTTGACTTGCCCTAGCGCCATGTGGGCTTTGCTGCTTTGCAGCCGTGCCCGGAGGTACGTGAGGGGTTTTATGACCACATGTTTGGAAAACCATCCCGCTGTTTTGCCCCGTGCGATTTCTAAATGGGAATAGGGCTCCTTCCCCCAAGAGTTGACACTGTGAATTGGAAGTTATTGAATAACCAAGAAGTGAAGGGTTCAACATGCAAGAGGTACATCAACACCTTTTTCTTTCGCCCTCACTCCTAGCCAGCCCATTAGCATCAGATGAGGGAGGTGAAGGTAATGTTAAAGCTATTATATTTCTCCTAAATTACAGTAATCCTTTGAGATGGAAATTGCTGCAGTGTTGCTAGCTCCAGCACTTTTATCCAGAGCATTGTGTTGTTCACATTTTCCCAGAGAGCTCAGCTCTGGGAAACACAGGATTACGGGAGAATCTCTAATTTAATTTTTTATAGATTAGTTTCTTATGTACTGTGTTGTGAAGCAAAGCTGAACAAGGGACCCCTGAAGACTCAAAACCAGAAGGCAGATTAAAACAGTTTCAAATATATTACAATTTAAAACCTCATTATTTTAACTTCACCTCATTCATTTTTAATACATGGAGATGGGAATTGCCAAAACTGGGTTAGGTTTCCAAAGGAATCATAGGCATGGCTCTGCTGAGACACCTTGTGTTCTACTGGTATGCACAGCCACAGGCTGCAGCCATGGGGACCCCTTTGCCATATTTGGGAGACACGAAGGTCTACATCTGGACAGAGGAAACCCTGAACAGCCCATTGAACACGTGGCTGGGATGAGGTGCTGCTGAAGCCCCATCCCTGAGGAAATCTGGGATCTGTAGCTGTCCCCAGAAGACTCCTGACTGGGGTTAAGTACCAAGGTCTGGTCTCTCAAAAGAACAAAGCAAAAACTGGAGCTGAAGTGGAGACAACTTTTCTTTACATGGTCAAAAGGGGCTTGAGTAGCATCTGCCCTGCAGGTTTGTTAGTATTTTAATTAAGGTGGGTTATGAGTTTCCAAATGAGAGCAAGTCAGCAGTGCTGCAGAGACAGACCATCACTGGGACGTCAGGACATCATCTGTCACCAGCCCATGTTGGTATAGTGAGTTTGTTCTGTGTTTTCTTCTGTCAACTGTCCTCCCTTACAGTCACTTTATGGATGCTAATTATTTATATCCAGACCTCCTATTTTTGCTCTTTAGTTTATAGCTAACTATGTCTTAAAGAAAAACAAGGCACAGACTTTCATCATTTATTTCACAAATAAAGTAAGACCTCTTAAGTAATGTACATAGTTATACTATCTACATTTTTATATCATTTTTGTTTTAAAGAGAACCGTGACAAAAGAAAGAAGCAACAGATTTGTCCCTGAGACTTATTTTTATCATTAAGAATTACAAATGCACAAAAGTCACTGTGTATTGTGTGCAATCCCTCTTAGTAGTCTGGCACCAAACCGCTGATGTGAACTAGAGAGATCACTGGCAAGGAAATCGAGTCTCTTTTAAAGTATAATTAAAATTAAAGGTCTGTTATATTTCTTCACTCCAGTTTTAATAATATAATCCTTCATACCCAATCCCAGCTGGCCAAATCCTAATTACAACATCCCACAATATCCATCGTAAAAAAAGCATCTGCCTTTATGTAAGAGTGCTTTGCCACACTTCTATCTGCTGATGTCTTTCTCATCTGTACCTTCTTTACACCTCTCTGTGTTTAAATATCTGTCCTTTATGAGACCTGGCTTTGCTGATCCCAAGGGTTACATTCTTTGCAAGCACAGTCAGCCCTGTGAAAGTGCTGGACACTGTGGCACAAATCAAAAAAAAAAAAATGGGAAAAGTGGTTTGCCATCTTTTGTCCACTTTGCAGCCTGCTGCAAAAGGAACTGCCCTCTGCACAGTCAGCTGTGTGCATGGATGTTTTAACTGACTATTTTAACCTTGTTTTCTATATTTAGTTTGGGATCTCTCAACGGGAAGGCACTACTGGCCTTATTTAAGGTATTTCTCCTACAGTCTATAGTCTATTAAAAGGCAATGTAAAGGGTCTCTAATGGTTCGTTGTGTTAGTGCCCCTCTTGATTAGTGACTGCTACTCTCCTGCTCCCTTGTACAAGGCAGAGCCACAGCATCCAGCAGCTGAGAAGAGCGTAATCCCTAGAAATCCTTTAACAAAGCAAATGGAAAAGCTCCTGGTAAATGTTTCTCTATTTATTTCAGAAGTTGTTCTCATCCAAATATTTGGTTTTCTGGCTCATCCTATGGATGGCAGCCTGATGCTTTTTTTTTTTCTTTTTCAGTGTTTGAAAACAGCCCTGAGAAGAGCTGCATTTTTGTCTTGGAGAGGCTGTTATTTACATGGAAAAAATATTGTATGTATTGTGCATGTTTCTAGTCTTCTTCCCACAGAATCATCCAAGGAAGTTCTTGCTCAACAACATCCGTTCAAATCACCACTTTACTGCACGAGTGTTCATTTTGCAAACTTTTGGCTACTTTGCTGTTTTGATCCAAAAAAAGTCAAATGGCACTGGCACATCTTCTGGCCTGTATTAGAGAGTGTCCACTGCAGACCTGCCCAAGTGGGATCACGTGCAGCTCCAAGGGGTGGAGAGTCTGCATCTTGGACTTGCTCGTCCTCGTGCCTGATGGTTGAAACTGCTGGAGAGCTGCTGCCTGTGGCACAGCACTGACGGCAGGATGTTGATCCACATCTGTTCCCAGCTCAGCGCTGCCTGGCGCCGTCGGAGTGTCAATGTTTTGCTTACCAGATAAATGCAAACCTCGGGACAGCTGTGTCAGCTGTCACACCGAGATGTGGTGGTGCAGCAACGTCAGAGCGTCACAACAGCTCCTAAAGTTCCGATTTGGTCTCTCCTGGAGAAAATTGGTATTTCATGGATCTCGAGGCCCTCACTGACTGTTTGCCTCAGAATCCAGTTTGAAACTGTACTCCTTGTTTTTCAAACCACACCCTCGCTCCTTGGACTTCTTTCCAGCTTGTCTCCTGGAGACGTGGAGCCCTCCCCTTTCCTCCCCTCTGTCTCTTCTCTCCTTCCAACAGGCTCCTCACTGCTGAGTCAAGAACTGTCTCCTCTCACCGTCTCCCATCCAGAGCTGACTCCTTGTGCGTGTCCTGCAGTCATTCTCCATTTTAGTGCAAAGTTCCATTCAAATAATGCTCTTTTCTCCTGGAATTCAATTCTTTTTTTCCATCTCTTCTTACTGAATGCATAACTCTGGGTCATACAAAGCGCTCTGAGGCTCTGGATGAGTTTCTTCTGTGGTTTGTGTAAGTCATTGTGCAAGCTCCTGAGACCCAGCTGGCAAAAATGGTAATGTTTTTTAAGAAATTATTTGAAATTTAAAGATTCTGTTGCAGAGTTGTTTAATATGTAATTGTTTAATGTTTAAATTCCCTCTAGTTCATTCTTTGAAAGAAGAATGGCATTGCACATGCTTAGAATTTAAAGGCAATCCCCTGTTATGGTGGATTTAACTCCTGACGTGTTCTTGATAAAGGTCACTTTATGAATTTAGTTCAGTATGTGAAGCCCCACCCTGTAGTCCCTGTACATGAAAGCTCTGCTGGAGATTATAATCCCCATCATCTCCATCAGCAGATTCTGATGGCATTTAATGTCAAAATGAACAGAAGTGTCTGGAGGCAGTAGCAGTGCAGGCTGGAGGTCTTGAGGTTCCCCACAGAGAATGCCATGGTGAGACATAATTTACTTGTAGCTTGCAAACAATATGCCTGTCTTGCCTCCCAGAAGCATTTCCATTGGAAGGAGCCATTTCTGTCCACGAGCAGTACACGGACATCGACGCTCTCTGTGCATTCCTAGAGCCGTTTGCTCCTTCCCTGGACACTGGTGTTCTCCAGGCTCTGCAGCACAGGTGCTGAATCCCTCACGTGGCAGTTTCTCAGCTGAAATTGCAGCTCCTCCAACCAGCCTTGTAAAAACAGAGATCTACTGGTGAGTGACGCGAAGCCGGATAAAGGGCACGGGAGTCAACGTGTGCCTTCAGAATCCTGACAGATGGATCAGGGCTGTGTGCTACAACAACCTTTGGAGAAGCTGAATTCCTCCTGGGTGTTTCCTCTGGCAGCTCATTCATCAAGCAGATAGAGGGCGAATGTGTTCTTTGAAAACATAACCAGTGGCAAGGGATGAGGGAGCTGATATAAATCCAGGGTGCATCTCTCACTAATTTCACCAGGTCTGGAATGACAGAAACCAAGCCACGCTTCTAAACAGACCGAGTAAAATCTTAGCCTAGATGGTGCGAGTGGTTGAACACCACTCAGGAGCATAACTAGTCAGTGTGCACAAATAGGGCACGAGAAAGGGCTGGGAGGGACCTGGAGGGGTCTGCTGGTTGTCACCTCTGTCCTACAGCGAGGCTGAATGTGCCAATTGCAGATTAACAGGGTGATTTGGGAAATGCTGAATATATTGACTGTTAGGGCCTTTTAGCTATTTCCTTTGAAATAGACCCTTGACAGGGAAAACCTCAGTGTTCATTTTCTTAACATTATTACATTATCCAGGAAAGAGAATGAAGCCAAGAAAAGCAGAAACCCTGTTACATTTTCGAGTATAGTGGTAAACTATGCAGATTGTAAACAGACTTTTTATTTTCTATAGGGCATTTAAAATATATTTCCCCTTCTCTTAATCCTGGCAAGAAACACTCTCTAAACTCATAAGCTGTGAATTCCCCCATCTCCAGAAGGAAACAACTCTTTATGACTGTTCTTGTTTGCCTTGCTTCCTTCTCCCCACCACAGTAAGTTTTGAGACCAGTGGCCAAATTCAGCCATGTGTGATGGAGAGGAATAAGCTCAAAGAAACTGGATTCCAGCAACTTTCATGAAAATAGGCAGCCAGAGAGCGGAGAGACTTTTATTTAGAAGGAATGGCTGAAGTGGGAGTTCAGCCCTTACTGGAAAATCTGTGAAGTCAGTGCAAACTGTGGGGGAAAAAAAAGTCTTTGACCAAGGTCTGCACCTTCTTGAATTAGTTTTATTGTTCATGAAATATTTTTGTTCCATTCCTTTATTCCCAAATTCCTGCTTTTGTATGAATCTGTACCTTTGTCTGCATTAACTTTAAAGATAGGTTCAGAAATGCTGTCCTGAAAACACCATTATTTCCTGAACTATGTTCTCCCCTTCAAAACCAGGTTTTTGTTAGACCATGTAATGCTGTTCTATGTAACACAAAGGCCCTGTTTTTTTATTATCAGCTTGTAGGATTTCAGGAAGCTGAAGATAAAAGTGACCCTAATTTTCGTATTCACTCTTGGCTTTCTCTGTCTTGAACTGTTTGTGGAACAGGTTTAATGGACGTTCTCTGCATTTCTTGGTTCTTAATGACATACACAACCTGAATGTAACAGACTGGCTTTTCTTGAACTTCAGTCTTAACTAGAATTTTCAAGACACAAACACAACACAAAGATGTTTCCCAAAGAGGTTTAACAATCACACGTTTGCTGCCTTTTAGATTTTTGACAACACAAGCAAGATGGCTGAGCTGGAATAAAATGTAGGCAAGCACAGGCTTACATGCTCAAAGTCCTCATAATGAAGTGACTAAGGTACCTTAAAAAAAATTCCTACTAAGTGCTGGCAGAAGCAATCCATAAACACTTTGCTACCCTGTCACTAGAATGAATTTAGATGACACAAGATGAAGACAGCCATGCCCCTTTATGCCAGAGCTTTCAGTGTAAGTGATGCTACTTAGGTGAAGGGTGTTGAATAAAGGGAGAAAACCTCCCGTGCAGAGGCCTTAACAAGCACCAGAGGGAATTTACAATCCTATCTCTTTAGACAGATCTTCCCCACTTTAAAGAATGTTTGGTACTTTCTACTTTTCTAAAGGCCCGAGGGGTGCCCTGAAATGTAAAAAAATTACACCAAGTTTTTGGCAAACTGTGCTGTTCCAGATATGTAGAGTATCCTTAGCAAACACAAAAATGAAAGGGGAAGCATACAAAATGCTAGTTAAACCATTTATTTAGCATTTTGTCGTCATGTTGCTTTGAGGATTTTTGGTTCCCATCATGGAAAAATGTGATCTAATAAAGTACTAATTTCAAAAAGAATATATGGAGGTTATTATACAGAAGCTTTTAATTGTCTCCTTTCTGCACCAAGCCATACTGCATCTTAAGGGGTGAGTTCTAGCCCCAGTGTTGGAATTTTCCCTCTTCCATCTTAGCTCTCTACAAGTCATTTGCTCCAACTCAACCAGAGTCTAGTGCTTAAAATTCTGGATGGAGTGAGGCTCCAGCTCCAGCACATCAGAAGTGAGTCATCTTTGCGTGTTTCTATCCATTCATGAAGACTGAAACATGTTAATAATAAGCAGCTCTTCTTTTGTTTCTTTGGTTATGCTGGAAGAGGAGAACTAAAGAATTGAAAGAAACAAGTTTAGTGTTAAGAAATAAGCACTTTCATGAGCCCTCCAAAAGATCCTTAAACATCCACATATTTTTCTCTTGTAGCCCAGAATGTGACCGAGACAGCACATGATGTGTTGCCTGATGCAAGAACTATGTTCAGTTAATGCATATTGCCAAGTTTGTGTCTGCAAACAGGAGCTTGAATTGCTGTGTCTGGGCTGTGTCTGATTGTACTCATTCACAAAGCCAGCAAAATAGCTGGAAAAGTGGTAGAATACAGGAAACTGTTGAGCTTTTTGATCAATTATTCCAAAACAAGAATGATCAAATACAGGCCATAGGATTAAAACACAGCTGGAATCCATCCTCATTTGTAACATAAAGTTAAACATTTTGGAATGGTCTGTCCCTTCCCAGTCCACCCACTCGTGTCAAAAGATGATGCAGTTGGATTTGCTGGTGATACCAAGATCCTGGTAAGCTACAGGCCTGGTCCCTCTGGATAGTCAGATGTGTTCGCTGGTGTGTCACCTCCTCAGCTGCTGGGTTACAAAGCAACAAGGTACCATTTATTACACTGCTGATCTCAGATAGCACTTCCTCTGTCATCTCCATTCATAGTTACAGATGACATGCAGAATTATTTTCAGCTCTGTTTGGCTCGTGTGCAATCCAATTTTGCAGCTCCCCTCTGGATTCTGTAAATACAACAGCAGGGAGAAGCCACCTTTTGTCCCCTTGTGCCAGGAGGACCTGCCAGACATCAACATGGACCAAACTGCTTTCTGTAAGTCTGCTCACAGATTTCATAATCCATCTGTTTTCTGTAAAATGCAGTTATTTACAGCAAAGTTCCCTCCACTGTACAGTAAGTGGCTGTTTATGTTGCTATTTCTGATGAGGCTCAATACTGTCTATTTTTCATTCTATCTCAGCACTGCCTTTAATTGCCTCTTTCCCCCAGATTTACGTATTATCCCTCCCGGCTGTTCACACACAGACTTCCCTTTCCTGGCAATCTTCCAGTCGCTCCGTACTCCAGGCAGAGGTACTAAAACAGCAAAGCAGTTGATGAGAGCTAAAATAAATCTACATTCTGTTATACTGTGTGGCCCAGAGATGACTGAGCAATTGAACAACAGAGCAGCCGAGACACGTCAGAGGTTCTTTTCCTTTTCCTGACTGTTAATTTTATGTACTTTTGAGCAGGTACATAACAGGGTTGTAGAGGCTTAACAAATGACTCTTCAAATGTTTTCAAATGCCATTATTTAGCACCACTGCAAGGTAGAGTAAGTCAGAATTAATGATTCTCTCAAATACCAAGTGAAAATTGTTTTTACAGGAATCGGCTTCATAACCCTGACACTTGAGACACCTGGAAAAGCAGAGACATTCCCTGGAGATCTGCTGAGGTCATTAACACAGCCAGGCTGACTCATCAATGCATCTACATGTGCCCAAGTGCAAATATATAAGGGAGTTTAATGGTTTTAATGTAGTGCTCAACATAAATATGCACTTATTTTGTAAATAAGTACCTTCTTGAATTAAGGCTCCAGCTTCTTGCCTTCTAATGCACCCAGACCCCACTGCTCAGTCATTGCCAGCAGCTGCTCGTGTCCAGTGACACCTGGGAAGCAGCAATGTGCTGCTGTGTCCCACAGAGGAGCTGCTTTGGTTGTGCTCTTTGTCTTACCTCTCCTGGGCACAGGTGAAGCCCTCAGGCTCCTGGCAGGCTGCCATGGTAAACCCAGCATGCTGCATGCTGGCTCGAGTGGGCAGTAAAGGCCTCGATATTGCATCTCAAACACTGATTAGTAAAGCAGGCAATTGAAAAAAGTGTTTGTTTAGCTTATGGAGATTGTGGAAAAGAAAACAGCTCCAGAAATTCAAAGCTAGAAATGCTAGAGCAGGCACATCAGACTTCTAAGAATGAGCTTCCACGCCTCCACCCTCAGCTGCAAGGATGAAGGTCTTTCTTAGACAAGCAGTTGAAATGCAGTTCAACAAAAAGCCACTCAGAAGGGTCAAGAGCAAGGATTCAGGCAGTAAAATAAACACCTGGAGATGGAAAAATCCTTCTCCATATTTCCTCCCACATGTTTTGGAATTATTGTGCCAGGAAATTATTAAATCACACAAGTTTCAATAATGAATGTATTGCTTGGATGGCATGGGAAATTTCTGAGGGATACGGCTAAGGAAATAAAAACATTGAAAAGTCAGTGATGAAAGGTCAGATAGATGAGTAGGACTAAACCATTATATGGACCTCTGGAAACAGTGCTGGTATGGGAGGATATTCCTCTGATTGACACAAGTGAGTATTAAGAGGAGGTGTGGGCATAAAATGCAGAGGGATCTTTGTTTAGTATTTTCTGCTGTAATTCAGCACAAAGGTCCCCTGTGATATTTTTGCTCAACTTGGAAGACTCTTCCACCTAATTAGGAGAGCGACAAACCAGACCTGCTAAAGCACTTCTGTATCCAGAAGGCCATTTTTATGTCTTGAGAACAAGGCTGCTTTTGCTGTGTCACAGATGCCAGTTTGTGGCACACCAGCGTTTTTCTTTGGCTTAACAAGGTTGGTGCCTCGGTAAGAGGCCCCTCACAATCTTGTTTTCTCACTTGCATTTTGCTTAATGTTGCAGTTCAGTTTTAGGTCATTAGATCTTGCTAAACACATACCAACAAAAATTAAGCTATCAGGGAATTATTGCAGCTATGTCATTTAGGAAAGAACATCCCTCTCCGTATCACAGTACAGGATGTACTGATCAATGTGTTCTACCTGTCTCGGTCACACCTGCACGGGGGGCACGTGGAGGGGAGGTGGGAGGTGACAGTGACAGCCTGGCCATAGCAGAATGGGCTCTGCATCCTCACTGACTGCCTGCCTTGCACCCTGAGCACACGTGGGGAGGATCCCACAGGCATCCACAAACACTGCTGGTTCCTCTCCACGCTGTATTACTGCAGCTTCGGGAACAAAAATAAATGCCAGAAATGTCACCAGCCTAGAACACAACAATGCACAAGGAAGCAGATAAAATGACTCACAGGTCTCCTCTGCAGTGCTGTTTGCAGCCTAAATATTTTCAGGGCAGAAGGCTGCAGAAGAAGGCTGCAGAACTTTGAATCTGGAATTATCTCAGTCTCCAGCAAAATCCTGCCTTTTAACACTTCTTGGCTTTTCACAAAAATCAGATTACAAGTAACAAGTCCTGGGCATTCAGTCCTGGTCATCCTGCATGCATTATTCCAGGAGGAAATACAGAGGCTGACATTGTCCTTCCCTTGCAAAGCTTTCTCTGTGGGCAGGTGGATGCAATCGGGTTTTAACCTTTGCTTTCTTACGTGACAATTTTGTAACCTATTTATATCGAACTGCCGGATTTCTTGGCTGCCTCTCTGCCTAGACTTCACTCAAAGAGGGAAGGAACATCCTGTATCATTCTCCAAGAGGCTCAGTGGGCACAGATGTAAACAGATTGGCCAATGCAGGCACAAGGCAATGCTGAAAATAGGGCAATAAAGTTAAGACTATCAAGACCTGTCCTAGTGCATTACCGTGGACCTTACTGGAAGCCAAGAGCAGACTGCACCACCAGCCTTTGCAGTTGCTTCACACGAGGCAATATTCCCAGAGGAATTTTTCTTCAAAGGCATCCAGACAGCACCATCTAGTCAACAAACATTGCATGCAAACAAACACTGGGGTTGCACAGAAATTCTCAGAGACATCTGGGGCTCAAATCTAGGGCAAACAGGTCAGATTTTAGTACCCACATAACTTGAACTCAGTTAGAACTGGTGAAATGAATACACTGATGAGAGTGTCCTGAAGAAAAGCAGTGAAGTAAAACTGAAGGAAGATAACTAAACTGTGTAATTCTTCCCAACTGCCCTTACATGTTTGATCTGAAATGATAAAACTCTTTTGGGCAGTGGCTCCTATTGCAGGGCTGCCAGCACTTGACATACACATCCCAAGCTGTACTGTTTTCTTCCCACACTGCAGGGTTAATGCCTGCACGGCCCTGGTGGCACACTCCACACCCCTGCTGCCCCCACTGACCCTGGCAGGCTGAGAGACACACAGGGCTGGGCAAAGGCTGCTTCTTCCAAGTGACAGAAATGCAGCAGCTCTTCAGAGCCTTGACCTGTGGGCAGAGCTCCCCCCGGCACATTAACAGAGAGCAGACTGACAGTTAATGTGGAGGGGAAAGGAGGGTCACTGAGAATGAAGATGCCAAGGAGGCCTATTGTTTTCCACAAAATATCCCTTTTCTCGAAGGTTCTGCCTCACCAACAGCAGTCACAGTCCAGCTAGATGTTATAGTGGAGGCAGGGCTCCACAGTCACTGTATTTAGAAAACCCTGCCTGGCATTCAGGGATCTTCCTGATTTGGCAGCCTGTTTATTCTGGGGGCACCTCCCTGCTTGCTTTCAACTGAGCCTTCCCAAGCCTTCAGTTCTGGCCCCAATGGAGTTGTTCTTCATATTTTCCCGTTTCGGGAATACGTAATAAATTTATTTGGAAGGAAGCAAACCCTCCTACCAAAACAAAATGAAAATTACAGAACTGCCTCCTAAAGCCAAACCTCTTTTCAGAAGCAGGGAGAGGGACAGGCAGAAACGTGGGGTCCTTCATTCCAACAGCACCTGCTCTGCCTGGTTTTACGTACTCGGATGAGCATCCTTTCCCCCCCCTTCCCTCTCTCATTCCCCAGAAAGGCAGGGACTGCACTGCAAGCAAGGAGGTCCTTGAGAAAACACAAAAGGGTTGAAATGCCTGACCAGCTATAAACAAACAGCTGTGTGTGAAATACTCTTAAGACTCAGAAACTGATTCTCCATGCAAGCAGAGCATGGAAGCAATTTATATTCCTAGCAGAGATCCAGAATCCACCACACTGCTCCATTCTCTACCATCTCCCACTGTGCTCTCTGCATTATTTTGATTTTTCTATATGCAACAATCAAGTGCAAGATGGAAGAGCTCTCAATTCCCATTTGTTGAAGAACTCTCAGCAAAAAGGCAGCAAAACAAAGTTACTGGAATTTAAAAAAAAAAACAACAAAACCCATCAGTCTCTCTACTGATTTTCCCTTTTCAGAGCTTTTTTAATAAATAACCCTTCTGAAACTCTGCTTTACCATATTAAACAAAACTAACCTCTATTACAAAAAAAAAAAAAAAAGAATTCAGAAGCCAAGTTCCTCCCTCATGTACAGATAAGAACCTAACTGGAGGTCAGGACATTCACAAGATCTCTACCATCACCAAATTTGGGACCACACAGGAATATTACAAACTCTGTTTAAGTTTTCAAGACGGTTCATATATTTTTTTGCCTTACTCCTGTGTCACCTGCCTTGTTCATGCCTACATCCAGTTACTGATATTCCTGCTAATACCAAGCACTATGGCAAGATTACTTTCCAAGTAACATCTTGAATTATTTTATCATCGCAAATAAAATTTTTGCAAAAATGAATGCTTGCTTGCATTCCTCTTTCAGGATCTAAGAGACTCTACTCAAGAATTATGTAGAAATGTAATACTCTGTTTTTATTCTCAGAAAACAAAACCCACCAGCTTATTTCCATATTGGCACAAATTTAACAGAGTAGGTCCAGCATTTTAACAGATATTATGGGGGAAAAGTGACAATGAAGTTGTAATAAAAAAAATTTCGGAGATAAATGCAAAAACTCTTCATTAACAATAAGCACCTTTTATTGACCATCTTACCATTTAACACTCATTTCTTCCAATCTCCTAAATTGCTGAACTACAGTCCAGTTTAGCATTTAAATAAAAGATAATGCAATTTGACTTGTACAAAAAGTGTTATACCTGGGTGGCACAGAATTAAAGTTCTTTTTTAAAAAGCGACAGACACAAATAATCACCACCTATGATTTGAAAATTAAGTCCTACGTATTTCAAAGTAAAAATTAACACATATCCTCCATATGATGTTATGCTTGTAAAAATGCCTACAAAAATCTGTTTATTCAGAAGGCAGAGTGGGTGGAAAGTATTTCCTATTTTACCATTTAACAAATGATATCACAAAAGCTACAAGGTAGCAAAATACTTCAGATGACTTTCACAGACTAAAAGAACCCCTGACACCATCGTGTCCCAAGGATTTCTGTGGGTCAATCCAGCTCAGCACAAAGGCAGATCCTTGGAGTTCAGACTGAAGTTCAGCTACACATCATTTGTTACAATATTTAATTCAATGCTCAGGAAATTTAAAAATCAAATACACCTGGAAATCTAGTCCTCAGATACTGGTTATTCTCATTTGTGCTCCTTGCTGCTTTTAAGAGTCTAATGTCTGTGTTATGAAGTTATGTTAGTTCCAGGTGTTTAAAATCTCTTCAAAATTGAGCAGCAAACTTTTTGAGGAGCAAGAAAATTGCCTTTTATAAAGAACACTTAAAATATTTTTTGCCATTTTCTTACGACCTTATTAAACTTCTACTCAAGCCAATAAAAATAACCAGAACTATTTTGCTGCAAGAACACCAGTTTATATGCCAACATGAATATACAGGCAAAATCATTTATTTTATCGAGTTAGCATGTGAGTGCAAATTAAATCTCTTCTGAAATTCCTAGACCCCACACAGTTTAAGTTTTTCAGCAGTATCCAAGAAGAAATAAAACTCCATCTCAGGGAACAGTAAGAAAAGCTACTGAAGTAAATCCTTCATTACACATGCAAAGTGGCATTTCCTGGAAAGGCAAAATCCATGTGGTTATTTTCCTTTAAATTTCCTTTTCCTGCAGGATGGAAAGTTATTCCAAGAGAAAAAAAAAACCATCACTATTACAAAATAGTGTTGTCTCCTCATGTCAGGTCCACTGAAGTTCATTATCAGCATAAAGCATCTATATGGAAGCAGAGGAAGGGAATTCAGTTTGTAGCAGACATTCCTTAGACATTCCTTTATACATGCACAATCTTTTCCCCCCTGCAATAATTTCTCCAATGTGGAAAATAATCCTTTAAAACAAGGCCATTAAAACAAGACAAAAATAATAAATAGAGCAGGAAAACCTAAGCAAAGGCAGGAATATGTTACTGAGGCAGTGATGACATTGTTAGAAGAGATGAGGAGTTAGACCTCTGTGTAAATTCCACAGGGCTGAGATCCTGGGATTCTAGTCTGCTTGGATCACAACATTCTCAAAGCAGAAATAGGGATTTATTTTCTATTCCACTTCCCTACCTGTGTTTTCAAAGGCATCAGAGATATCCGGGATGCAGTGAACATTCCATAAGGCCAATACAACTAAACATCTGAACAAAACCAGGTATAATCAAAATTTCAATCTTCTTTCACTGAGATACTTAATATTTTGAATACTAACAACTGTATAATTTACCAAATAAATGTATCAATAAATGTATGTCTCTCTTGAGACATCAAATCATATAATTAATAAATATTCTAACAGACTAAGAGAATTAATCATGGTATACACACAAAAAGATTATATATTAATAAGGTATTTAATGGTTCTAAATGAGCATTAATGATACAAACTGAAAATTAAAAAGCAATTAAAAGTACTCAATAGCTCTTGAAGTTTTATGTCCCTGAAAACCAGATTTTTATTTAGGGACTGAAATCAATGACATGAGTAACAAATGGAAACAGAGGCTCACCTCAAATCTAATTCACAACTCAACCCTGCTAGTAATGCCACAAGTAGTATTTTTTCCATAATACAATGTTTAATAAGTGTAGCTTTTTTGTGATTTATTTTCCTACAAGTGAACTTCCAGAAGACACAGTAAAACAACAAAAGGGTGGGAATGCCATGTCTGTGAAGGACACGAGCTTGACAGCTTCAAACACCAAGGTCTTCCTTTAATTCATAACATAATGTGGCACTAGCTCAAAAAAAAAATGAACCTGTCTCCTCCCAGCCACACGTTGTCACTCGTGACTGTTCCAACACTGACACAGGTCCCTGGGCCTCTCCAAACCACAGCTGACTCATTTTCAAGACAGGCAGCAGGTTCTCATTGTTATGTCTTCAGGCTGGAGCAGAATTGTGATTATTTTGCTCTACAGGGATACTTATAAAAGAACAAAACAAAGTGAAAGGCTCAACTTCTATTTGGAGGACTCAAAAATGTTTCTGAGCTTTTCTTCATTTGCAGGAGTTTTATCCTACCTGCTAAGCCAAGGCAGATGGACGTGAACCCACGTGGAGTTTAACAGTCACATGGCCCAGCAAAACAGAGCATCTGCTCCATCCCTAATAACATTTGAAATCAATGTTAAACAATCTTCTGTGATCTCTTTGTGCAGTTTATCAGATCAACTCTCCATTCCTAAAATGGAAGCTATTTTTTCAAATAGCCACCTAAATGAATAAGCTGAGAAAGAGCAGAAAATAAAAAAGCAGATGGTGACAATTTCTGCAAAAGTATATTTAAAAACATGTACAATTAAGTCCTGATTTTGTTACCCAAACTCTTTGGGTCACTGTCAATCAACATTTCTTGCAGACCACGATATCCTTAGAGATCTTTACTGGAAAGACTGTAAAGGCAATTAGTATTTAGTGACCAAACATAAAAAACACAGTTCATGGGTTCACCATTTGGCAAAAGTCATCTTAGGAAGGGGAACACGCACAGGATATTATCATGATTGCATGACACCCTTGATATTTTACAACTTCCACAGAACAGTCCATTCCTTAAGCTCCAGAAATGCCACAACAGTCACTTTAAATTATTTTCACAGCTGGAAATCAGCGTTTTTTCATAATTTAACATAGCTGTAGGTAAACAGAATTAGCAACATGTGTTCTGAACAAAGCAGCACATTCTGTTCCCCCTGCCCCCTCCCCAAAACAGAGGCAAAAAATGCAGTTCCTTTTCTCACCACAGCTCCCAGGCCAAGGACACTGAAGCTTTGTGGCCTGCGAATTCCTCCATGCACACGACACAGTTACACAACTGAGCAGGGCATCCTGACCCCGTGCTGAGACTTTACTCCACATGCACTATTCCCATGGACACTAAGAAGAAATTTCATGTATTGTGCTGAATTAAGCCTATGGAATTTTATGGACAACAAAACCAATAACGTATCAGAAAAAAAGGAGAAACAGATACTATCCAAGATTTTTTAAGAGATGGGTTGAAATGAGACATCCAGGATGATCTGACGCTGGACAAAAAGAATTCTAAAAATCCTTTAAAGTTGTCGGACTCTTTTATCAGTGTTTTTAATATTGATGTCCAGTGTCTCTACTTTCCTTGTGAGCCGATCCAGCATATCATCCTGCTCCTCGATTTCCGTCTGCAGACCAAGGGCCAGGTTTTTCAGACGACTCAGCCCAGAAGACATCTCATCTGTCAAGGGAGAGAGGGACCATAGGGAACCACAGTGCTGTAACACACACTGCTCAGATGGACACTGCCAGGATCCCCCCTCCTCCCGGGTTAGGAAATGTCAGGTACAACTTCTCAGCTCTGAGTGTTCCTCTGCAGTAGTGGAAGCACTGCTCTGTCCATAGTTGTACTGCTTTACTACCAGAAGTGATCACTTCCTTCTTTCTTCCACTACAAGTTAACTTCAAATGCTTAACACCAAACTGGACCTTTATCAAATGACATACCCTGTAACGTAATTTTTATTTTTTAAATGTATTTTACAGAAAAATCAGATGCATCTTTTCTCGGCTCAGCATACACAATCTGCTCACTACCTCAATTGTTTTTCCTTAAACTTCATGTAGAAGTATCATCAATACTTCTTAAATCTTCAGTGTTATTTATCATAGATGAAAACCTCCCATTTCCAGATTTTCTAATTTGGCTACAAGGCGACTATTTTATTGCATGATTGATTGGTATAAATGCTTCTGAAGCAAGTAAGTTTTCCACAGCTTGTGAGTAGAACAATGTGTTGCCACTAAACTCTTCTGCCTATTTCTTTGATCCATTCCTTTCTGATTTCTTTCCAATCTCTTTTTTCTAGGTCAGCTACAGAGAGACACGTGTAAGCAAAGAGGCACTTTGTCTATATGTTACAGAACAAAGGAAGGCAAAGTCAGCTGAACAGCTTCGGGAAGCAATAAAAGGAATGCGGCAAATTCACAAATTAAATATTTAGTGCCTTTCAATTCTTCTATTTTTGGCAAAACATGTTCATTTCAAAAGCTGTGCAGAGTTCTAAATTATTTGGGTCCAAGCTGATGTGCAATTTAATATCTGAGTTGAACTGTCAGCTAAGTTGAATGCACTTTTCCATGAGAGGTAAGCTCTGGAAAAAGCAGCAGTATGGCATCCCGACTATACCAGTGTGATCCTATCTGAAGCAGTATTTTCCTGTTGATGCTACAAGAACCTGCTTTGTAAGATTTTTCAGAATGGATGGATAAGACTGTTTGCCCCAGTGATACTCCAGTCAACGGACAGGACGATTCAAAGAAACGTTTTCCCACCCTGAGTGCCAGTGCTGTGGGACACTTCAGCACCATTTCACATCCAAACGACAGAGACCTGCTGGCGAGTTCACACTTGGTACGAGTGGCTGTCTCATTGTCAGAGTATGATCTAAGAGGACTCATGTTTTTGGTGTGGGTTTTTTTTTTCCCCAGGTTGTTCAAGGACAGCTCCAAAACTCCTCAAGCACAAGCATGTGGCAGAAGAGTTGAAGTACTGATGCCAGTAGTGTATCACTCCCCAGCAGGTTTATATTATCCCAGACATCCTAGCTGGTTTGTTTCTAGCTGGTTGCACTTCAAATGCATTTCTAACTCAGATTTGTTACTAATTTTTGGGAGGAGATGACCCACAGACATCCCCTAGCATTCTACATTCAAATAATTTATGTTTCAATCAAACTTTGGATTCTGCCATGTAGACAGTTTAGAAATGCAGAATACAAGCAAATGATTTTTTTATTTATCATCAAATTTCACATATTAACTAAACCAAAAAGTCTTTGTTGGTATTATATAACTTAGTAATTTTATCTGGCTTAAGAATCAAGAACTGACAACTGTATCACATCAAACAGCTTCAGTTTTCTCACTCACCTAAGTTGGTATCAATTTTCTGGTGGTAAGCTCGTAGCTGTTGGTTCTTAGGGTAGGAATCATCCCTTTGCACTGAAGAAACTAAATCTGCTTTGCTGAAATCACTGTCTGTTAAGGGTGTAGAATACAGAATGTTATATAATAAAAAAGCTAGTAAAAAGAAGCTTTACAGTTTTAGGAAGGCTGTTAAAAATTAGCCCGAACACAGCTGCCAGGTAACCCCATCACAGGGGTATCAGCAGCAGTCCAACACCGCTGTCTACAGGGCACCTCTCAGGATGAACAGTGAAGCTACAGTTCTTCTTTTTGGCTGCCTTTTTTTTTTAGTTCTAGTAGGTAGCTGAGAGAATCAAAGGAAAAACCCAGTCTCCCAACTCACATCCAGGTGGGACAAAGAGGTGGGACGGTCTCTGTACCCGCAGGGAGCCGTCCCAGGCGAGGCCCCCGAGGCTGCTCTGCCCTCCCCTGGACAGAGCTCGGCATTACACGGAGTGGAGCGGAGACATATCCCAAAAGCATTTCTCTCTTTACTCACGCAGCTACAACTGTGGATATCCTGCTGCTTTCCCACTCCTACCGCGCTAATTAACCGAACATCCCTCGCAAAAGGAACGCTTCCTTGGCACGTAAAAGCCATCACAGAAGTTAAGGCACTGTGGGAAGGGGGAATGAGGCCAAACCCCAAACGCTGCCTTGTGAGAATCACAAGGCAAGGCTGCCTGCACATTGTGTGCATTTTTGGCTACAGTCTCCTCTACGTGAATATAAGCACCGAAAGCTCTTAAAGTCTTTACTAGCTATAGAATAAATTCCCCACTGGAAGGGCTAAATAAAATCTGTATCCAAATTAAAAAAAATAGCACATCTGCAGCATGGGTATAAAGGGCTTTAGGGGAAACAATTCCCTAGGATTCAAAGCCATGAAGGCTGGGATACAAATCTCCAGATGTTGGGCAGCAATGTAAGTCAGCAGCTGGGCAGGCTGAAGGGTCTCTGCCTTCATCACTCTGCAAGCTTGCTCCACGTGGATGACAGGCAATCAGTGTAAAATAAAGTTAACAAACCTGAATTATCTAGCTTCCTTAAATTTGGATGGCTTTCCTGGTATTTTGACTCTTGTTCTTTACTAGACATCATTGCTTCTTTTAACCTAGTGAAAAAAGGGAAGAAAGAGAAAATATTGGTATGGACCACAGGCCTCATTCTGAGTCTGTTAAACAAGAAAAGATATCAAATTTACACAAGAAGAGCAAGTTTGTTAGACCTGATACAAAATGTTCCTTTAAAAGGAACTATTAACCATCAGCATTTATGTTCACTGAAAGCAGAACTGGTCACTTTTGTGCTCAAAATAGCAAACGGAAACATTGCTATCAAAACCAAAACTGCATCTTCTTGATGTTGTCTTGAAGGCAACATATTCCCTTCCTTTAGTGGAGGATGGAGGGGCAAAGGAGGGAGGAAATCAGTGTATTCAGCATTATCAGGCTTTACAGAAGTTTCTCAGGTGAAGAGAAACAAATACTGTAAGACACAGTAACTTCACAGGAATTCATTTTTATTTACAGCTTTAATAGAAGCAAGAGAAGCACACAGTATTTAACTGGGAGCACATCAATGCTACAATTTAAGATTTCCTGGTAAGACTGAAGTAAGCACCATAATTCAGAAGACTGAAGAATTACTTGTGTAATTTTGTGGATTGATTTGCCACAAAGTTATTCTTACCACCACAAATAAAAATAGAAGTACAAATATTTTTTATAGGTGTTAAAGGAAACAGGGAGCTAGAAACCATCTCAAGACTTTGCTTGACAAAATCCACAGATCTTTTAAGCTGTGATTTCCTGGTGACATTTCAGAGATGCTGTGGGAGACAAGTCCCAAGTCAAACATTTCTTTTACTTACCTGCTGTTAGCATAATAGTCAGGGGCTCCATTCTGCTCTGGCTTGCTCTCTGGAGGTTTGGCTCTGAAGTAGTTTACCAAGCCCCCCCAAACACTCTTAATGCTGTTTATGTGCCTCTGACTTGTCTTCAAGTCCTGGTCCATTTTATCCACCATCTGCTCCGTGCGCTTCAGGGCCTCTCCCTGCCGGACGAGCTCCTGACAGGCATCGACAGGGAAAGAGCAGCTCGTGAAGCCAAGACAAACTGACACATCAAACGTTCTAACAGACACTCTGAAGAAAAATAACAGAGTTCCTTCATCTGTGTGGGTTATTTCTAAAGGCAAACGGCTTTTTCACTCGCTCCTCTTCCCCCAGGGCATTTCAATCAAGAGTTGCTGCTCAGCCATGGCATTAACCAGCTATAAAATCCCCGTTCCTGTGCCACGCCAGATTCCTGATGCCTGCTACAAACAGCATCCAGGAGTTTTCTGTGCTGCCCTTTTGTGGGGTTGACATTTGCATCTCCTGCTGACAGAACAAGCATAGCACCACGTGGGTGATGTGGTGGAAGCCCAAAGGTTTATGGCAGGGAGATGAGCAAGCACAACGATTCCTAGCTGTGAATGGCACCTGCATTGGGAAGAGATTCTATTTTCACCTTAGTGGGATGTTCCTGATAATTTAGAAACAGAATAACCAGAGGAAATAAACACAAATAGAATTTCTTCAGACTGCAGGAATATTTTAGTTAATGTTAATAGTGCAGGATTTAGGAATTTTTATATATGGAAGTACATTATTTTCTAATTCAGCAGCACAAACACTATTCCAAAGTAATTCAAAGATTTATTCTGGCAGGAAAGTTGCCTGCAGCTACCAGCTGTACAAAACAAAGAACTTGGTGTTCATATTCTGGCTAAACTGTGGGAAATTCTAGTTGAATGTTCTTTTTTCTTTCCCCCCCCCTCAATAAAGCACCAAACACACAGAACTCAAGTTTCACCACAGGCCTCGTGTCAAGCCTAAACTCTTCATTCCTCCCTTGTGCTTTTCTGGACAAACAAGTCCAAAAGTTCACAGCAGTCCCACCGAGAACCCCCTGAGCACAAGCACCTTGTGCAGCTTGGGGCTGCCTGGCGGTAATTTGGGCAATAACACCCAAGGAACATCCCATTAGCAGGTGACACAATGGCCAAGAGCTTTATGAGCGACGTCCCCGAGCACGAACTGCTCTGAAACAGGGCCCGAGGAATGAAGGAAATGATTAATCGGGGTGAAGCCAAGCACATCACAAACAACTGACAGGGCAGGCCCTGCACCCAACCGAGAGAACTGCTGGAAACCTTTCAGTCAGACAAAACGAGGCTTAAATGCCACGCAATAAAACTCAGTAAGAATTGTTAAAAGCAGCTGAAGAAACGGTCGAGTCCCCGCCCCAGCGTTACACAGACAGGGTGGAACTGGGATTTTTCGCTCAAAACCCAAACCATCAGCCAGGAAACCAGCCGGCACTAACACAGGGTGGCTGCGGAACACTGACTAACCCTACAGAGGGACGTGTCCGGGGGAAAAGGGACAAGACCCCCCGTCCCGGAGGGCCGAGGGAGCCACGGGGCCCTGCGGGCGACGGCTCCGCTCCCGGCCCCGACCCACCTCGGAGGCGGCCACGCCGATGCGCTCGGACTCGTAGAGCAGCGAGAGGGAGCGGGCGGTGCTGTCGGCCGAGGCGGCGGAGCGGCGCAGCACCTCCTGCTGCAGGTACCGCTGCCGGTCCGCCTCGACCGCCCCGCCGGGACCCACCGCTGCCGCCGCGTCCTCCTCATCGTCCTCCGCGAACGGGTTGTAGCTCCTCGGGACGGCCGACATGGCGCAGCCGACCGCGGGGAGCGCTCGGGAAGCCCCTGACCCTGGGGAAACCCTCACGGAGCCGCCGCCTCGGGCCGCTCCGCTCCTTCCGCCTGCGCGCGTCGGGCGGAACCACCGCGTGCCCCCCCTCGTGGGCGGGGCGATCGCGCCGCAGCGCTGGTGGGGGACAGGCGGTGCTGGACGGGACCATCGCGGCCGCGGGGGGGGGTAGGAGGGGCTGCGCTGAGCGCGCCCGTTTGCAGAGCGGGGCGGGCAGGGAGGGCGGGCACCGGGCGGTAGTGAAGCCGCTGCGGGTGCCGCCATGTTGGCGGTGTGATTGGTGCTTCGTGATCCCGCCGAGGCGGTGCTCTCGCGGGAGGGGGCGGCGCGCGCTGCCCGGCGGGGCTCCCGCACAACATGGCGGCCGCGGCGGTGGCGGCTGCGGCGGCCGCTGCGGCCACGGCAGCCACGGCCACGGCGGCCACGGCGGCGGCGGCCGGGACCGGCACCGGGACCGCCACGGCCGGGGCCGCCGCGGCGCCCTCCGCCGGACGCGGAGGCGGCGCGGCCACCGCACGCGGCTTCTACTTCAACACCGTGCTGTCGCTGGCGCGCTCGCTGGCGGTGCAGAACCCGGCTCCGCTGGAGAAGGTGAGGGGCGTCTGTGAGGGGAGTGTCGTGTGTGTGTATGGGGGGGGGCTGCGGCTGTGAGGGCGGCGGGGGTTTCACGCGCGGGGGCTGCGGGAGTGCCGCGTGGGAGTATCACGTGTGGGCCTGCGGGGCTGTCACGCGTGGAAGCCGCGTGTGTGTGTGTGTGTGTGGGGAATGTCGGAGAGTCGTCATGCGAGAGGGGGGTCGTGTTTTTGTGTTTGCACGTCACGCGAGGGGCCGGCGGGGAAGGGTCGGCCCCGTGCGGGGCCCTTCTGTGCAGAGTGTTTGTGCGGGGCGGGCTGTGGGGACCCGCGTGGCCCGTGGGCAGCGGGTCGGAGCAGCGGCGAGTGATGCTCCGGGGTGGTGCCGCTCCCCTCGGGCGGGGCTGTCTGTGGTTCTGGGAATGGGATCTGTCCCGCCGTGGGTGCTCCTGTGGGCCATCCTGACCCAAAAACGCTGTCAGCGCAGCCCCCCCGTGTCCTCGCAAGGAACGCGGGTCCTCAGCGGCTGCGCCTCCCCCGGGTCTGTGGAACAGGGTCTTGTGGGCGTAATTAGTCTCAGCTTAATTAGGACTGGTTGCTTTGCTCCGGGTGTCCTGTTAAATCCAGGTGACGGGTAGGACCTGCCTGGGTGAGATAAAGCTCCGCTGAAGGTAAAGCCAGCCGGGGGATGTGTGTGAGTGCACCGCTGCCCTGGGCAGGTGTGTGTTGTGCTGGGGGAGGAGGGATGGACACGCTGGTGTTTGGGGAGTTGGCTGCCCCGAGCCAGAAGTGACAGAACGTCTGAATTGCCTCATGCAATAATCATGACTAAATAGCTGAAAAGCACGGCTCTGTGCTGATGAAAACTCTGGTGCTTGTTCCTGGCCAGCTGTTGCCGCCTTCGGTTCTTACTTCGTGTTCTGGAAATGTGCCATTGGTGTGACAGCCAACGGTGAATAATTTTTGTAAGCCTTGCTGTTGGTTCACTAATATCCAGGGATTTATTTATTTAATTTTTTATTTATTAGTTTGACAGATTACAGTAGAAGTTAAATGATATTAACAGTTCATATCTATCTAAAATTACTCACTCATGTTATTACAGGTATAACCTGACGTGGAACACATGCAGCAGCAGTCATTTTCCAAAGTTCATATGTCCTCTCCAGCATTTTATGTTGAGCAAGAGGCTTGTTTGTGTTGTTGTCTTACTAGTCTTGTAATTATGAGATCTGGCAGTTGAAGGACCAGAATCCTAAATTCCACTGCGTGTCCAGTAGCTTCTTGTAATCCTCCAGGGAAACTTTTCTTGGTTTAGAAATGTCAAGGTGGGGTGTTCAAAGAGTTATCTAAATAGGAAATGATTTGACATTCAAACATAGGTGAGTCAGACATAGTTATTTATTATGACAGTCCTCTTTAGATAGTATTTATTAACATCAAGGAAATTCATGAAAAGACAACATGCTTGCTGCGTTTTCCATTTGTTAACAGTTCCATAGAAAAACAAAGTATTTGGAGGATTTGATGTATTCTTTAGATGTGTGTGTGCTGAGTATGGAGTTGAGTATTAGCTAAGCAGTGAGAAAATAATAGTTTTGAAAACTTAATCTGTAACCTGAAAGATTTGAGCCAGTCGTACTCATCTTGGTAGCAGTTAATGGTTCAGTGCTGTATATGAAGAATGCATTGGTGCAGCTGTAAACAAAGCTCCAGCCACCTGTTTTTTTGTTTACAGGAATTGAGTAAACGTGATAAATTTGCCTGCTGCACGTTTCTTGCACATCTAAAATGCCCAGTGAAGGAAGGCTTTGTCATACTTCAATGCTCTGATCAAGTGTTGAAGAAAGCCTTTAAATCAACCCATGTTGTGGTAGAAATGTTTGACTTCTGCTCAGGCTTTTCCTGTCTCTCTCTGGGTTCTGTCATTCACCACCCTTTCCCAACCCTTGAATGCTCTTGTTAAGGTTGATGACTAAAGGAGGGTAATGTGCCCATCTGTCTTCCAAAAGATGGAGAGACCACTGTGCACTTCAAACTTCAGATTGTTTTGACACTTTGTCTTGTTCCACTGTTCTTTCCCGCCGCTGTTTTTCAGGTACAGAAGCTGCTCTGTATGTGTCCAGTGGATTTCCATGGGATTTTCCAGTTGGATGAACGTCGCAGGGATGCTGTTATTGCTTTAGGAATCTTCCTAATTGAATCTGACCTGCAGGTATTTTCCCCACCTGGGCTAACTGTTTACCTTTGAAGATTAATTCAAGTTTAGTTGTTGAATGAATGAAAAGTTGATGTTTTTCTTCATAAAAATGAATTAAAATATCAGAGGTAAGAGATGAATGCAGGCAGGAGAGCACAAGGAAGGAAGGACAGCACTGAGGAGTGAGATAGAAGAATAAAAAAAGTAGTCATGGCACTGCCCCAACCAGACTGCTGGCGTGTTTTCTGGTCATCATACCTTAAGGAGAGAAAGGAAAGACTATTCAGAAGGATTTACTTAAACCATGTGTGTCATTGTGTGTTCTTCCCCACATGCTCCTGAATGACAGGGATGTTCCAATGCAGTCCTGAAGGTCAGGTTTGCAGCAGGCCCTTTCCTGCCTGGCACTGGCCAGGATAAACAGACAGACAGAGCACACAGGCTGCATTGTACATGAACATCCCTTCTGTGTCTGCCAGCCTGGGCAGGACAAGCTGGTTCTCTTCCCTGGAGCTCTGGGCGTCATATTGTTCCGTGCAGGGGAAAGGGAGGATATACCCAGTCCTAGGTCCAGAGTCATTAGACCTCACTTTAATATCTTCCACGTTGCTGGGGTTTGCTTCAGGCTGAATTGCCTCCTGTTGAGGGTCCATGTGCTATGGTACAGCTTGCCTGGTTATTATTGGGGTTGTTCTTTTTTTGGTTTTTTTTTGTTTTTTTTTCTAAGGCAGTATTTGTATTTCATAGCATTTTATGATGTTTCCAAAGCCAGCAGTCAGTATTAATTAATCCAACCCCATGAGGAAGGGAAGTGCTGTCCTTTGATTTGCAGGTGAGGGAGCTGGAGCATTACACAGGTGTGTGAAGTGACTTGTGTAAGGCCATGGGATGGGTCACATGAGGTGGGACTGGCACTCTGAATTTCTAGCTGCCTTCAAATTATTTTGGGGCCTTGCTGTCAGTTAATGAATTGTTTGTGGGTAGGTACGTTGTGGTTCTGGAGTATTTTTCTGCAACTTTTGCAGAGAATGAACTGTTGCCTGGAATGAAAGTCTTGGATTTAAGGCACTGAATTGGGTTACTTTTCGTTTGCCTGTGTTGAAATCAGTTTTGCAACATTCAAGAAGCCTGTGGAGTAATCACGAGAAGCGAGTTCTGTGTGTGTCAGTGGAGTCTTTCCATATATCTAAAACGTATTGAGATGATATGGTTCAGCTTTTCTTCTCCATTTTAAATAGAATATTTTCTTCTTTAGCACAAGGATAATGTGGTTCCGTACCTCCTCCGGCTTCTGAAGGGTCTTCCCAAAGTCCAGTGGATAGAAGAAAGCAATGCACGGAAAGGCAGAGGTGATGTTTGGGTTTTCTGATCTTTCTTTTGAAATGCCACCCAGGAAATAGCAACAGCAAAGGTTATTCAGGCCATGGTACAAGGGGAGGTGCTGGGTTTTTAGCTCCTGGCTTGACAGCCTTTAATACTCATTGTCTTTAAAAGCAAAGAGGAAGTTGAATAGCTCCCTGTTTTCCTGTTTGACCACTTCTCGGTAGATTGAACTTTCAAAATAGTTCTGTGTTCAATATATTTCGTATTAAATTGGAGAAGACTGTGTAGTGGTTAGAGCAGGAGAGTGGAATCTGAGATCTTTACACGCCAGGTTTAGCTTTGATGCTTAGTTGCTATTTCAGCCACTTCATTTCTTGCTCCCTTAATGTCTCTTAGAATTAATATAAGAACACTTTTATATAGTATTATATAATTCAACATTTTTTTTTAATTACTTGAAAGCCTGGGAAAGTTTTTAATTATTATGATTTTTATTTCAATGTTTCAGGCTGAAATTATGATGGTTAGAGTGCTTTTAAATTTTGTGTGCAACACTGTATTTTTCTACAGTTTATCTCAGAACTGCGTGACACGGGAGTCGCATACATATCTTCTTGTTTTGATATAATTTGTTCTTTCTGTCTTGGTTCTCTCTAACAAGTGGCTGATTTTTTCTGTCTGTCACTTTGCAGGTTTGCTTCCAGTGGCAGAAAACTTCAGCTTCTGCTTGGTGACGTTGTTATCCGACGTTGCTTACAGGGACGCCTCTCTCAGAGAGCAGGTGGGGTTGGTTTGTATGACCCAGTTCTCCAACGCCGCCATCCTGACAAGTGTCTGGAGGAGAGAGCAGCAGCTGCTTCCTGCCCTGCAGAGGGGCTGATTGCTTTAGCATCTGTACTGGGGCATTCATTTGCTTGTGTTAATTGTCAGGCATATGGAAGATATTCGTAAGTCTGCTGTTACTTCTGGGTGGCAGTTGCTGAGCCCAGTTAGGATTCCAGCTTTGGTGCTGGATCAGGACTGCTGCAGTTTCATTGTGCTGGTACACACAGCTCACTGCAGGCTTTACAAGAGCAGCTCTGTGAGCTGAGTGAGGGCAACGTGCTCTTTTAGTCCCACAGTGTTAAAAAACTCTTTACATTAATATATGCAGGTTTCATTTGTTGTAGTGATCTGGTGTAAGATATGACACTTCTTTACCAAAAGATATTTTTGTATGTCTGTCTTGATGACTTCAGATTTTGGATGCGATCCTGCAAGTAATGCAGTTCCTGTTGGGAATGTGCCAGACACCACAAATGCATGATAAAGGTACTAATAAAATTGTTACTATCTTATAACTCCTCTCCTCTGAACTGCTCTTGCGTTTTCTGGTTATCAGGATCACTCCTAAAAAGTGAGCAGCTTTTTCTTTCCACTTTTGTTTGCACGTGTCTGTTGTGTTTGTTGTTGGCTGGTAAATACAGAAGCAGAACTGCATTAATTTGTGATACCTTCATGGTTTTTCCTCTACTTGCACAAGTCAGTCTTCGTAAAGCACCTCAGGCTGAAACAGTTTAGTGAAGTGGTGGCAAAACCATGAAGAGGAAGTTCTAAGTTACTGTTAATGTGCTGTTACACCTGTTTTTCTTTTCCAGAATATTTATGCAAGTATGCAGTGCCCTGCCTGATAGGGATTTCTCGAGCCTTTGGTCGCTACAGCAATTCAGAGGAGGCTCTCCTTTCAAAGCTTTTTCCTAAAATTCCCCCACATTCCCTGAGAGTTCCAGAAGAGCTTGAAGGAATTCGCCGACGATCCTTCAATGACTTCAGATCAATTCTTCCCAGTTCCCTGCTCACTGTTTGCCAGGAAGGAACACTAAAGAGAAAGGCTAGCAGTGTATCCAGCATCTCACAGGTTTGTATGGCTTGCTCTGTGCTGGAGTCAGCGCTGAGATTATTTCTTGAGCTGAGTGAAGACAGCATTAAGCCTGGATATGCAGAGAGTCCCTTCACACGTTGTTTGACCAAACACAAAGATCTTTATTTTGGTTCCACAACTGAATTTCAAAATAACTTTATAGTTTCTGAGTAACAGAACTGTCAGTGACAGTTAAACTAACAACTGTACTAGTAAGTCTTCACATGGAGCAGCTGGCAAATCCTATTGCTTCTGTTATTCTCATTGAAAAGCATTGTACTGTATATCTGTAAATTTGGGAAGCTGGTGCTTAATGGCTAAAGTGCTAATGGCTAAATTTTCAGAAGTGCTGAGGAGCTCTCACTGGTTTCACCAGGAGCTGTGGATGTTCATTGTCTTGGGGCAAAAACACATTCAGATGCTGTTTTTGAAACCACAGATTGTTCTTAGTGTAGTTTCATACAGTCCAGGAGTCATTGTTCTGATCTCTTCCTTTTAGTCGAAAGCACTGAACTAGCATTTTTTAACTTCCTATTTTTGACTGGAATTGAGCTGATAGGCCCAGGAATATCTAGTTCCTGTTAGTTTTGCTTGAAGCAGTGTTTCATTATAAAGTGTGCAAACCATTCCCTGAAAGATCTATCAATGTCTTATAAATATTTGTTTATAATAAATAGGGCTTTTGTGCGATGTTTCAGGTTAGTCCTGAACGTGGAATTCCCCCTCCCAGCTCTCCTGGAGGAACAGCAATTCAATACTTTGAAGGTAAATTATTTTGCAAAAGAACAAGTGTTTTTTTGCAATTTATAGAAAATTGAAAACCAAAACCTTTTGACCCCTTTCTCTGCTCTCCAGAATTCTTACAGTAATTCTATGGCATGTGCCTGCTAGGATTGTGAAAAAAAATTGGGGTTTAAAGACAGTAGGAAGTACTTATTAAACACCAGTAGTTTCCAGGCTCAGTTGTTTCTGGAGGGTTTTGAGACGTGATTCCCTTACTGCCAGGCAGTGCCTGGTACTGAAGAGCTTAATTCAACTAGGCCAAAAATATTTTGGGAGATTAGGCTGAGTAACTTTGAGGAATAAGTGTTAATATTGTGCTTCACTGGGCAACTGAATTGTTGGATTAGGGTCTGGAATTTTGAAGCCTTTGTAGCACATTGTATAAATCCAAAACAATGGCTCCATTTGAAGTAAGTGTGATGTGGGTCATTGTGTAAGGCCCAGTAAAGCAGAGTGTTCACTAATGTGTACTAGTTACTGTGTCACAAAGGCAGAAACAGGAACAAGTTTTATGAATTAATACATAAACCCTTAACCACTGAGTTTCAGTAGAGCTGTAGCTGTGAGTTCTAAGTCAAAGCAGTTCTAAGTAAAAGCAAATTCAGTCTCTCCTGAATCAAGTAGAGGACTGGCTCTGCAGCTGAGGTGCTTTGGTGTCTCTGGTTTTGTCTTGCCCTTCGAGGTTTTTAACAGTTTGGACTTCATCTGTTTCTGGGCCATTCTCCTCCCTCAAGCCCTGGTTTAAATTAATTTCTTCCACATTACTTTACTTTTTCCTTCACATGGCTCTTTCTAGAGGCATCTGTTTTCCTCATTCATATAATGGGATTGCAAGATAATTCAAGTATCATTCTTAAATTGCCAAGTAGACCTTCTGTCTACCCTGCTGAACCAACCTATTCTTCAATCTTATGGTCTTTGTGGTTTGAGTTAAAAAAAGCAAACAAACAGAAAAAAAGCTGCAGGTTAGAGAGAGGCTATAGTGGTAGAACAAAAATAATCTTAATTAAACCTATAGGTGAATAGTGAACAACTTTGTACAAATTTAGGAATCATTTTCATTGTCTCTCTAGCAGTGTTACGGTTATTCTAATTAGGATTTTATTTTCAGTACTAACTTTTACCAGATATTTCAGCTACAGGCAGCCCTTGTATTATTTCTGATGATGTAGTTTGTGATAGTCTTGCTTTCTGAAGAAGATGAACAGTGACCTTGGTTTTATTCTGGCCAAGGCTAATGGTTTAGAAAAGAAATGACTGAAGACTTTTTTGTTGTTGTTGTCAATAAATGATCTTGCTTGAAAGGCTGTTAATCCCAAGAACAGTACTCCAGCACAGCCAGCTGAGCACTTCAGAAAGGCAGAGATATAATTTCTCAAGTGGAAACAGAGCTGAGAGCAGTTTGCTGAGCAAGTTGTTTGTTTAGTAGAGTACTTGAATCCGAAAAATAATTTGATTCTCTTTGCTTTCAAATTGCAGCAGTGAATTGGTGTCTATTCTAAGATCAAAGCTGTTCTTTGTGTTCATTTGACCTAATATAGGGGGAAACCTTACAAGACAGTTTTGACTTAACCTTTTCTTTGCATTTCTGTGCTTTTGAATTAAAGGGCATTTACAGATGTTTTCAGGTAAATGCATGTCAGTAGCATGGGAAGGCTTCTCATCAGAAGTGTCTCTGAAAACAAGTCATTTTGAAATAAATTCTTCCATTGTGGTGGTAAACTTCTAGTGAACAAATGTGTTTTTTCATCATAGTTTTGTGTCTTGATTCACCACTAGATGAGCTGAAATGCACCTCTGAATAACTTGCAAGTTAAAGACTGTACCTGTCTTGGAAATAACTCTTTAGTAGTGACCAAATGTTACCATTAAACAAAGTTAATATCCTTTCCCTCCTCAGACTTGTATTTCCGTTATTTATTTCTGATTAGGTTCATATCTTCCTGATGGGAGTGCACTGGATCCTGATTATTACTTCTCTACAATCAGCTCCAGCTTTTCAGTGTCTCCTCTCTTCAATGGTATTAACAACAAGGAGTTTAACATCCCACTGGAGATGCTCCGACAGCTGCTGAACATGGTACGTGGGGGGTCCCTGTGGCAGCTCAGTGAGGTTGCCTTCCACATATCTGTGCTAGAAACAGATGCAGGGTAAGTTTAAGCTTTTAGAGTTGCAAATAAAATGACAGTCTTTATCCCTCTCAAGCTTTGTGTAATGTTATTTTTATGGCATTTCGTGTCATGCTTCAGTAGCATTCCTAAAAACTCTCCTATAAACTGTGAAGAATTTGGAAAATCAGATAAGTTTATGTCAGCTGCTTCCTGCTTGAGTCTGGCAGAGCCCTTGTTTTGAGTTAACTTACGTAGCTGGTTTTTGCTCTGAGAATGAGACTCTTTTCTAGAAGGATTTAGATGCTGGGAATTCATGCAAGTGGCTGTTTGCAGCCTGCAGCCCTGTCTGCTTCCTGCACCAGCTATTTTGGAACAGCACAGAGAGGCTCAAAGATTCTTGTAGCAGCCTTAATTTCATCTGACACTTTGCAGTGAAGTGACTTGTGCTCTCTGCAGGGACAAAATTGTATTCTCTAGAGTCACCAACAGGAAACATTCTTTTTTGGTTTTATTTTTGTCTCTGTAGGTAAAACAGATCGTTGGGGATTCTCTTCTGAAGACCTTGGATGCAGTTATAGCTGAAGTTGCAGAGGTATGCTTTTAAATTCCTTTTTGAATTACCTGAATGCTTCTTTGTTTTTTTGCCATAAATCTTGGAAAATTAGTCTTTACCTGTGTAAGGTATGCCTTCTCTTTGCAAAATTATACTGATTTCCTTTTTGAACAGTTTGTTCACTGTTTTAAATCTGGCTTTGGACGTGTAAAAATGGAGGAAGGAGTGAAGGAGTAATGTTTTTCACTGACATAGGAGGAAATAGTTATTCTTCTTACTTTAGTTCTCTTGTCCTGATAAATTACAGCATTGGTTGCCCAAAACTGGTTTACTGTAGACTGAGATCTTCATTTTGGATTGCAGTAACATTGTCTTTTTTTCACATAGATAAAATGTGTTGTTTTCTTTTTCTAGCTTGGAAATCACTGCTGCTCTTTTAGGTGGCATTCCTAACAAGTTTATAAGTGTTACAGTTTGCAGGCCTTTACTTGCAGAGGTGCCCTCCTTGGTTCTGTGGGTCCTTGTTCTCCCCTTCTCTGGGCACAGTTCTGTCACAGCCTCCACCACATTTTCTGGAGTTCCCCTCACCCCCTCAGGGCAGAAGGCTGTGTAGGAAGGGCCGTGTGCTCAGCTGTGTGCAGAAATGACTTTGCTGTGCTCTCCAGCCTTCCTTTGAGAACTGCCATATTTGAACTGTAGGCCTAAGTGGGGACAACTTCACCTTCTCTCTTTGCTGTCTCAATGAAATGAGAGGTTTAAATCCCCCTCTTTTATAAGCCTGTTTCCTACACTGTTGGAGAGAACAGTTGTGTGCTCTTCAAATCAAGAGTGACTGACTCTTATTTAATGCCCAGAATGGCTGGACTTTTTCTTTTGTTAAAAGTAGAGGGGGGAAAGTCACGAGGTTACCTCATGTACCTGTTTTATGTGCTTGTTTACCTTGTGGAGGAAAGATTGTGTGAGTGCAATGAGGTTTATTTATCCATGTAATGGAAAATACTTCATTTTGAATCTAGGAGGTTGCTTCTTTTCTCTTTCAGACGGGTGCTAGTACAGATCTCTACTACAAAGCATTCAGTGACCCCCTTTATCTTGCTCAGTTTAAAATGCTGAGAGACACGTTGTACTATATGAAAGGTATAGTATTTATACTGTTTTTTTTTTTTTAATTTATCCTTCATTATGTTTAAGATCCCAAGCATTGTCTGCTTTGTATTGAGTGCTGGAACATTGGAGGTTTGCATTTCCTGGGAACTCTGCATATGGTATTGAATTTGTATTTGACATGTTTCCATATAAAAAAGGTGCTATGGAAATAGAAAAAAATATTTTGAGCACCATTAAAAAAGCTCAGTAGATGGCATTTGGATTATCTGCTCACTGATGGACTTTGCTATGAAATTTACCTTTTAGACAGGACATAAATTTGATTAAATCATTAAATTTATAATGCAGCAATGAATTGTACATATGCTGTTATTCCAACGCACTCGCTTCCATCCTTCCGGTATGACATTGTCTCCTTTTCTCTCTTTAGACCTTCCCAACTCGTTTGTGAAGGAAGTGCATGATTTTGTGCTGGAGCAGTTCAACAGCAGCCAGGCAGAGCTGCAGAAGATCCTCCACGACGTGGATCGGCTGCACCACGAGCTGAGCCCTCTGAAGCTGCGCTGCCAGGCCAACGCTGCCTGTGTGGATCTCATGGTGTGGGCTGTCAAAGATGAGCAAAGTAAAAAACGCTCCTGGGTCTCTGCAGTGTCTCTCTGTTGTGTTCTAAGTTGTAGGAATACTTATGGAGGAGATGGTGCTTGGAAAAATATAAAATGAAGGGAATACTTTTTGCTATTAGAATAGAAGAGTAAAACCTCCACCAAAGGATTGTAAGATTAATTGGCTGGATAGTTCAACATCTCATAGAAATGGAAACAGAAACTTTCTGTTGGCTTATCTAGAGGAGATGGTGTAATTGCTGAATTATATGCAGCTGCTTATTTTCTAGTTTCTGTTTTAGTTATTGCTTTTAATGTCTTAAATATTTCTCAGTGATTCTTTTAAAGGAAATGTTTTTTCTTCAATGCTAGCAGGACTGGGAAGCTCTTTCTCATTTTTCCTCTATTTTCTTTCTTGTTCTATAAATCTTATCCATCCCCTGAACGTGAAGGATTTTTTTCCTTTGGCTTTTGTAATACTTGATTTCTGTCCAGTGTGAACTACACTCAAAATCATCTTTAAGTACTGTCATTCTTCCAGTCACAGTGTTTGACAGAGCTTTTTGGTACAGATACTGTTTGTTACAGATACAGATACTGTTTCCAAAACTGTTTTTGCAGAAGCAGCACTAAATCTTTTTGAGGAATTGTAGTATAAGGAGAGTGAAGCTTTATAAATTCTCTGAAGTATTTTAAAAATTCCAGTAAGCATTGGGTGGTGTGTGGCTAATAACAAATTTGGTGAGATAAATTTCTCTGTTGGATTTTTCATTTAAGGTGCTGAAAACCTGTGCATCAAGTTATCAGAGAAGCTGCAGTCAAAGACCTCAAGCAAAGTCATCATTGCTCACTTGCCACTGCTAATTTGCTGTTTGCAGGTCTGCCTTTACAGTGTTTGACATTACTGTAGCAGTGAGTGAGAGTTTGGGGAGTTTTACAGGTTGCTAGAACGCTTTTTGTCTGCTATTTGTATTTCCATCTGTGTGTTCTACATTTGGATTTTAGAGGTCTGGTGTGGAAACTAGGAACTGCTTTTAGAATTTTCCTAGCTCAGCTACTTCTCAAAGAATAATATTCATGAGGGGTTTTTTAACAAGTATTGAATTTCTGAAATATTTAGTTTCTTAGCCCATTATATAAACACTGGGACTGGCAGGTCACTGAGGTTTTAGACTAAGACTTGGTTGTTCTAATTTTTATGTCTTCTCATTGGACACTTATTCATAGTCTTACAAATATGGTGTTTTCCCCCACATAGTAAATTATCAGGATTCTCTAAGTATTGGAATTTGCCCATTAACTTATTTTTTTGAGAGTGTAGTTCACTTCACATAATTTCTGTGAAAACACTCAGGAAGAGAGCAGCAAGGCTTGACTGGCTTCTGACACACTCTAAAATAACCTAAAAGAGTTAGAGGCTTCAAATGTCTAAATCTTCCACTAAAACTTGAATCCCTCAGAACTTTGTAGAGTTTGGTTTTTTGGGTTTTTTTTGTATTGAGCTGAAGCTGCAAGCTTACAGTTGAGATAAAAATTGTGCTGCTTTATTGTAAAGCTATGTTTTGTTGGTTTTATTTTTCCTTTTTAGGGTCTAGGTCGTTTGTGTGAGAGGTTCCCTGTTGTGGTTCATTCTGTCAATCCATCTTTGAGAGACTTTCTTGTGATACCTTCCCCAGTGCTTGTGAAACTCTACAAATATCACAGCCAGTATCACACAGGTAAAGGAAAAAAGGCTGTGCTCCAAAGTGGTTGTTTTCCAACTTTTTGATGCTTTTAGATATTTTGTGGTGATGCAGTTGTGGATGGAAATTGAGATGGATTTCTGCTTTTTTTTTTTGGAGGTGGAGAGGAGGAATGCAAATAACAATCTGGTAGAAGTGTATTTAGGGGCAAACAGCATAGGTAGAACTACATTTATCCCAGCAGCAATATTGCTCTGTCTCTTGTGCTGAAACCAAACACTTCTGAGTGAGATGCTGCAGCTGGAGCCAATGCATAATTATTCTCATAGGGAAAAAAATCACAAGACCAGTTGGAACCTCCCTTGTTTCAATTTGTGGCTGTTGTGTCTCATTCTCCTACAAAGCCTGCTTCTGTCTGCTCAGTAACCTACTTTGTAATTTGGGAGGGAGCCACTGGGTCTGTCCAAAGCTGAACAAGGTCACGTTCCTCAGACTCCCCACACACGTCCTGTGCTCCAGCCACGTGATCATCGTGGCACTTGGCAGGTTTTTATTGTTGCTTTTAGATGTTAATATCAAGTTATGATTTCCAAAACAAAAATGTTCAATTTGAATTGCTAATGCAGGAGCAGTATCCTGATGCTAAAGCAGAGCAGGTAAAGTAGTAACTGACTAAATTTAGGAATAATTATTTAGGAGCAGCTAAATGCAGTAATGTCTTGCAAGGCCAACAAATGGTGTTGATTTCCACACTCCCTGTTCTCAGTAGGTGGTAATGACATCAAGATCAGTGTCACCAACGAGCACTCAGAGTCCACTCTGAATGTGATGCCTGGCAAGAAAAGTCAACCATCCATGTACGAGCAGCTGCGTGACATCGCCATAGACAACATCTGCAGGTGAGAGAGAGCCTGGCACCTGCTGGGGCACAGGTGCTGTTTCCCTGGCAGAAAAGTGTTGAGTCAATGCTCTGTGCTGCTGTAAAGTCTTTGTGACTTGAGCGTGACTTCATTTTCCTTCAGACATCTCTTAGTTTTTTCTGTGTCCTAATTGTAAAATAATAATTCAGTCTTACTGTTCTTCCCCCATCTGTAATTCAGGCTAGTCACCATTTTGATATTCAGCAGGGTTTTTGTTTTCTGCTTAGATTATCACATTGAGCCTCCTGTAACAGAAGGATTGTTACACACTCATGTGGGCAGTGTAGGGATTATTCTTCCCTTTTAGACTTTCCCTTTAGCTGCAGAGGGCTGGAGGGAAAACAAATAGTTGATAACTAGAGACAAGGAATTAAAGTTTCAAAGCACTGGCCTCTGAATTTACCTTATTGCATATTCCCATCATTATTGTTGCTGGAGAAGGCACAGGTAGGAACTCTGCTAATTATCTAAAATACACCTGCAGCATTCTCGGGCAACCAGTTCTCATAGTTCAGTATAAGCTTTCTTCCCTTATACCTGGCATGCATTTACAGTAGTAAAACCTGATCTGTTTAACTGATGCATTATTTTTTCTGTCCATTATTGCTCAGGTGTTTGAAAGCTGGCTTGACTATCGATTCCGTGATTGTGGAGGCCTTTCTTGCCAGTTTGTCCAACCGTCTGTACATCTCTCAGGAGAGTGATAAGTAAGTTGTCATCATCAAACCAAGTTCTCCTTCATTCAATGGACCTGAAGCTTATTCTAAGATAAAAGTACTGGCAGCATTATTTTAGAGTTAAGTGTCTCAGATCAATGAGCTTTTATGTGGGGTCAAGATCATCCCATGCCAAGTCCCTGTTTTCATACTGAGAGAGATGGATCCATTTTTACCTGATTGAATCAGCAAATCTTTGGTGAATATTAGCCAATTTTGAGTCCTCAGTTGAATGATACTCTCTCTGCTGTATCCTTTAAGCTTCAGCTGTCTTTTTTGGCTAGATACATCTTGTCATTTGTGGCATTTGACTTCCTTCACTTTTAAGAGACCCACAGACCAAGAAACCTTCAAGGGGATATTCCATAGTAGCTGGTCTGACTGTCAGGTTGTAATATCTTGCCCAGCATTTTTACCTCTTTTCACAGTTGTTTCTAGATCAATTTGTTCATGGATTAGCGTGGATTTCTTCAACAGTGAGTTTGAGAGGTTGTTATTTTTTGTTTTGAAAATCAACTTGTGCAGCAACATTAATGTATTGGTATATGTAGAGTGTCTGTATTAAAGCTGTTAGTGATGTTTAAATTTAGTGTATGAACTGTTTCTTACAAGAAATGTAACCATGCTCAGAGGTCTTTTAATTGTCAAACAGTTACATGTATCATGTTGGGGGGTTTTGTTTGTTTTTTTTGTGACAGGGAAGCTCATTTGATTCCTGACCACACAATTCGTGCTCTGGGGCACATTGCAGTGGCACTGAGGGACACCCCAAAAATGATGGAACCCATCCTGCAGATCTTACAGCAGAAGTTTTGCCAGCCACCTTCTCATCTTGATGTTCTCATCATTGATCAGCTTGGCTGCTTGGTCATCACTGGAAATGTAAGGAAAGAACTGGCCAAGACTCTGCCAGTTCATGATCCCTTTCCTTTAGTTAAAAGGAAATATATTTTAGAAACTACATTTGCAAAAGTTACTTAAGGTTTTTCTTTTCTTCACCACAGGTAGGCACTTGTACAGTTTTTATGACATCAGAAAAGCTATAATGTGTAAAATGCTGTTCCTATAAAGAAGATGAGTCCTCATAGAAAATAATACAAGCTTTTTTAAAAAAAGCCAAGTTCAATGTTTTCAAAAGTTATTATGAAGTTTTTATACTTAACCTATGTCCCAAAGAGGTGCACAGTATCTTTTTTCATATAAGTAATTAAGTTTCAAAGTCTTGTAAGTCCCTACATCTGAAAGTATAGAAGATTGTCTTCTTCAGTCATACAAAGATTAACTGACATTTTCCAAATGTTATTTGTGCCTCTGAACAAGCAATTAATTGCCAGGACACAGAAGCCTGAAAAAAAGTTTTCCATCAGGAAGGCAGAGTTAAAGAACTTGCTCAACTTTTACGAGAGTTATTAATTAAAAACATTCACGAATGCACTTGCAGCGTTTGCTGCATGGAAGCTGAACCCATTGCTCAGACCGTGGCCACACACCTGTCTGAAGAACTTGGTAACACTTAGTGTATTTTACAGGGTTGTTCTTTAGAGAGGTTGTGTTCAATAAGCTTTACTTAGTGCTTTGGGTTTGTTTTTTTGCAGCAATACATTTACCAGGAGGTGTGGAATCTATTTCAGCAAATCAGTGTTAAAGCAAGCTCAGTTGTTTACTCTGCCACAAAGGACTATAAGGATCATGGATACAGGTAACACTCAGCTGTGTCCCTTAAATGTATAAATACCATCTCAAATATCCTTTGTGCTCCATCAGGCATTTTAACTTTTTTCCAGTTTTATGACAGGGTTGTAAATAATATTGTTCTTTCTTCTTTGATGTTAAAAAGAAACACATTGGTTAAACATAGTAGCCCTTCATAATGTAGAGATTCCTGAAAACGCTTTTCACTACAGGTAGTATTGATTACTTTGTCCTCTGTAAGGAGTCAGTGCTTGTAACTGATAAATGACATTGATGACTTATGTTATCTGTAAGTACAGTAATTAATCTCTTAGCCTAGAAAAGCTAAGAGTGCTCTGTCTTGTTACTGTGGTCCCAGTACTTGTCAGGGATTAAATGGAAACCATTAACAATTTAATTCTTTGCATGTAAATTATGCATTGTTGTCCCTGCTACAATTTAAGATTATCATTGACTCTGTTGGGAGTCTGGATATCTTTGAAAGCAGTATGTGAGTACCTGAGAGGATTGTTCCTGTCAGTATATTTTAACAGGCTGCTTGAGCCAATGCAATCTCAGCTTTAACAACTGATACAGATTCTGATTCTTCAGCTCAAGACTTTCCCAAACCAGAAACACAGCCCTTGGCTGCTTTTTGTCTGCTGCAGGAAAGTACTTTCCTTTTGGCTGTGGTGGCATCATTAATGAAATGTCCTCCAGAGGCACAGCTGACAAAGTTTTTCACTTAAGTACCGGTTCTGTTTCAATTATCAATAAAGTGCTGTGCTGTCCATAAAAACATAAAACAACCCCCTGAAAAAAACCTGAGTGAAAAAAATGTCAGCAGCCTTATGACAAGAGTTACTGTTAGTATTCTGAAGAAAGCAGTGAGGATATTAAACAAAGGGATTGCTTGTTCATAACTCTCCTTTCTCCTCAGGCACTGCTCCTTGGCCGTCATCAACGCCCTGGCCAACATCGCTGCCAACATCCAGGGAGAACACCTTGTGGATGAGCTGCTGATGAACTTGCTGGAGCTGTTTGTTCAGCTTGGGCTGGAAGGAAAGAGAGCCAGTGAGAGAGCAAGTGAAAAAGGACCAGCACTGAAGGTCAGGAATGCACTGGTTTTTAGTTGTGTGCAGCTGTGCATTCATGGGGATGGCACCACTGAACACACTGCTGGGTGGTTGATAACCAAACCCACACCCTCACAGGAGAAACCCACACTCTGCTGAGCCTGAGGGTGTGTTCTGGTCATGGAGTGCAGGTCTGGAATGCTTTCCAGACACCTGACTGATCCATGTGTGCTAACTGAATTTCTGCAGGAGCAGTTTATGTGCAGTTACTTTATTCACTCAGAATTCTCTGCTCTTTTGTCAAGACCTTTTTGCTGCTTCCTACTCTAAAAATCAGAGCCTTCCTCCAGTTATGTTCCTTCTTAGTTCAAATGCTGAGTGCACTGACTTAGGATGACATAAAAACTCAGTGTTTGATAGTGATTTTATACAGAAAAAAAAAGGGTTTTATGTTTTAATAATTCAAATGTGTGCATGGTGGAGAGTTAAGGCTGTCTCAGAGGTGCAGTTTGAGAGCTGTTCCTTCCTTTTTAGGGCAGAGAGGTAACACTTCCTTTTGAAATAGCCATGTTTTCCTAGCAGTGAGTGGAACAATATGGTTTTTTTCTTTTCAGCCTTTTTCCCCCTCCCTTGTGCATGCTGCATTTAAATAGTATTAAATTCTTTATGGATGGTAAATCCCTCTGACATGAGTCTGTTTGCCTTGAAGACAGACTGCATTTAATCAGGGATGCCAACCCTTCTCTTAAAAGGGAACTAGGACATGTCTAGAATCTGCTTTTCATGAAGTCTAGGGTAGAAAATTCCTCTCCACGGGTCTCATGGATTCTTTTAACCACAGATGACTGAGCTGAAATTGCGAAAAACATACTGTAAACATTGCTCTAAAATGACAGTTATAAATTAGTTTCCACTCTCCTCCTTTCTGGGATATTTTCCCACTGTTTTCAGTTTTGGAATTACTATGGGAGGCAAACTGCTGCACCAACTTAAAGCTGCCAGCAACTGGAGAAATGTGTGCTGGATTGAGCTAGGAGGCAGTGTTTCTTTAGCTGAGGGTACTGACAGCAGTTCTCACTGGAGAACACTCTTCTCAGTGCAGAGTAAAACTTACCAAAGGCATTCTGGAGCCTGGGATACTTCATTTTCAGGAAGAGATGAAGTTGGTAAAGCACTGCACGTGCTGTGCTCCCCAACCAAAGCAATTTTTATTTCAGCAGTTTGCCTGTGTCTCTGCTTCTCAGCATACTTAAGTTTGCTCCATGACTGTTAAAATGCTCCAGTGACTTATTTGTTCTGTTTTCAACCATGCAAAAGTGGCTTCTGTGAGGGGAAGAAAAATAGCATTTTTTTTTTCTTTTGCTGGTAGTTGACACTAATGTCCCCTGAGTATGCCCAGGGATAGAAGTCATTGCATCTTCTTCATCCTCAGTGCCATATATTATCATAAAGAGGCTGACATTCCATTTCTTGTAACAGAAGTGCTAATAGTGACTTTTTCTAGTTGTTCCTACCCCTTAGAGTGTCTTGAATGCTGTTATTTTATTCCCTTCAAAAATATTTTAGGACCCATCTCTTGCTTTGCTTTATCTTGACTCTCCAGGAAAGATAACTGAAGAGTGTTTTAATTGGATTGTGTCATTATTGTTTCATCTGAAGAGTGTTTGGCTTTGCTTCTCCCTCTCTTCTTTCTTTTATTTTTTTTATTGTTTCCTTTTGGTTTGTTCCACTTCGTGCAAAGCTGTGCCCTGTTAGCATTTCTTCCTTTCCTCCTCCCTGTGGGGCCAGCAGTCCCTGCACCTGGTCTCTCCTTGTAAGGAGGAAGCTGGAGGGTTCCCTCCCTCCTAAATCCAATGTTGAGGGATATGTGAGGTCAGGAAAGACTTCAGAGAGGAGATGTGATGTCTGTGCTATCCCTGTTTGCCTGAGGTGGGAGATGATGTGCTGTGTGCACTGTTTTCAGTTCTTAAACACTGGCCAAGAGCCAACACTTGTGTAGTGTGCAGTTTAAAAAGTCCTTAAAAGTCAAAGGAAATACATATCTCCCTTATGCTTCTTATATTTCAATGGAAAAGGCTGCTCCTCCTGCTTAAATAAATTTTTGAAAATGGTGTCTTTTTACAGACTTGTTATTTTTGGTTACATTTTGATAGTAAAATGAAACTTTTAGTAAATATTTGACACTTGGTTTTGGCCGCTCATTTAATGTGAACGTTCTTCTAGGAGTTACTGGATGTCAGAGTAGACATGGTATCAATGAAAATTTCTGTCTTTAGCTCAAAGCACAATATCTGAACTTGCAAACACTGACACCCCTGTGCTTACAGGGTAAAAAAATCCCTTCAGCAATCCCTGAGGACCCATCTGAAAAACTCTTGTTAAAAGATGCAGGGTGTGCTCAGTCCTGTGGACTTTGGGGGGTCTCTCTGGGCCGCCTCGTGCACAACCCTTTGCAGGACACAGAGCTGGGACTGGCAATGTGTGTTTGCATTTGCACAGGGAGGAGGAAACGTTTGATGTTTGATGCTTGAAATACCTCTGAAAGCAGGGATTGTAGAAACGCTTTTGTAGATGTTTTGATAATTTCCTTTTTCTTTTCCAGGCCTCCAGCAGTGCAGGGAATCTGGGTGTGCTTATTCCTGTCATTGCTGTGGTGAGTAGCCTACGGTTGGGTTGTTGCAAACAGAATGATTTTTCTCACATTTATCAAATATTGGTCCTGTTTCGTGGTCTCATGGTTTGACTGACAGCTAGTGCAGAAATCAGCATCCAAGAGAAGTGCAGTAGCACTGTAAAATAGTACTTCTTGCTCTAAGGGGGGAGATAATTTGTTTAATAATGACAAATCTCTTAAAAATAGTTAATCTTTTGTGATTCAGGGTTAGATTGTTTCAAGCTATGAATTCAAGAGATTCATGAGCTAAATAATACCACAGGGAATATTACTCTAAATAGTGTTTGGCCTGCAGCTTAATAAACAGCAGTTATCTGTGGTCTGAGGAGAAGTGAAAAACAAAAGTTAATGGAAACAGAGTTAAAAGTAAATCTTACTTTGGCAGCACAGTGAATTCTGCTTCTTAAAAGGGAAAAAAAATCAATGATAAAGGAGGGAGAAAATGTCCTGTGTCTTCTGAAATGAGATTTGACTGTCACACTGTGAAAGTATTTTAGGAAATGTGCAAGGGCACTGATGTCCCTTTCAGAGTCATTTATTCAGAAGTATATCTGTTTGGTCCTGATTGGCAACTTTTTCTAGGAAAAAACCATTTTTTTTAACAAAGTGTAACTACTTGTTGAGGAAAAAAAATTGGTGTGCAACTATGCTAGATCTCCAACAGAAAATTTGATACATGCAATGTGTGTTTCCAGGTCAGTAGGACTGTTTGCCTCACTGCTGTAGCTTTTACCAAAAAAAAATCATGTCTAAAAGATCCACAGACAAACTTGAACTCACTGAAGGACAAAAGGCATCATGCTATTTTTTTCCCCTTCTGAAACTGAATTATTCTGTGGAACTTTCCCTGCACAGCTGGTGGCACTAAAGGGAAAAATGTATTCCATGTTTGCAGTAGGAATGCCTGCTTGGAGCTTGCTCACGCTGCACATCCATTAACAAGCAGATTAAAAATAATTCATTTCATACCCTGCCCTCACAAACCTCTTCACTGAATCTTGTCAGAGAGAAGGGCCCAAAATTAGCACTGGTTAAGATCAAAGGACTGTTCCTTTCCTTCCCCTGTCTCTTCTCACTTGTTTCCAGCAGCAGCTCCTCCCAGGTTCAGCAGTGATCACGAGTTCCTGGCTTTACAGGAAGGTGGTTATAAGTGTCTTGGATCACTGTTGTTCAGTACTGCTCAGTTCTGTGTGAGCTGGCCCTGTGTCCAGAGACATGTTCTGGTGGGTAGCATTTTTCAGCTGTAGGTGATGCAGATTTGAGTGAAAACAGGACCATTCCTCACATACTGAGAAAACATTAGTGCTCCTTAGAGACTTAATGTAACAGTTATGGTGGTACTTTTCTGTTTCAGATCTTTATTGATGATATATTTGTTCTGAATAGCTGGTGATAACTGCATTTTTCTTAACCAATGTGACCTTTAAATGGAGTCAGATAGTGCCAGAATCTGAAGCAAGAGTTAATGGTTACATTATGGTTGTTGAAGCAAATATTTGACTTCCTTGCACAATGTATGAAGATCATGAGTTTTGAGCAGTAGCTGATTTGCCTTTCTGCTTGACCTCTTTGCCTTGAATAATTCCTGTTACTTAGGTCCCCAAAATACTTGTATTTCAGATGCTCCAGCTCATTCAATCATTGATAAACTAATTCAGTCTAAGGTGTGCATATTTAATCTTTTGAATGTGCTTTTCTTTTTTTTATATATGCTTTTCTTTTTGAATACAGATAAAACAGTAAAATGTGCCTATGAATGTTCATGATTTCTGTTGTGCACCTTCAATACTGAAAATTATCCCCCACGTGGTTGACTTAAAAGACAGGAAGGAAGGAAGGGAAACATTTGAACTTCCTATTCAGTATCAGCTCTTCATTATCTAATACCAATATTTTACTGGCTGACATGCTAAAAAGCTTCCTATATGGAGCAACTGATTGTAGTAGATGCAAAATTACAAATGGCAGTGTATAAAAGCAAAATTAAATCAGTAAGTTAAACTTAAAACTGGAAAACACCTTTTTGAGAGTATTAAAATAACTTTTAGGTTTATAGGTTAATTTGCGTATTTTTGCTAACATAAGGCAAATTTATAATGTATTTAGATTGATAGGACATATCAAGTATTGTATCTGCAGATAATGATAAAAATAGTCTCACTGGACTGTGAGGCACATTTTTTAAAAAACACGATGTAAAGGAAGGTGTGCAGAGGTGAGTCTGTTCATTGGCTTTAACAACCTGAATGTACAGGGCAGCTCCATCCTTGTACCAGGTAGGTGATGGTCTGCAGAGTGCAGGGAAATCTCATTTTCAGCTGTGGAACAGGGTTTGTGCAGCGTTCGTGTTGTTACCAGACAGATTCCGAAAGTTTACAGAGACTGGAAAGGTTTTGCCCATTGAATCCAGAATGGAGAGTGCATCTGAATTCTTAACAATGTGAGTGCTCTAAATGGTTCTTTTTTGCAGAGAGGGTTAGGTGATTCTGAGCCGGTGAGAAGAGCATTTTGCTGACTGCTTTTCCTGTACAGGGTATTCTGAGGATATTTGTATCACTTACCTGGTTGGCCTGATTCCAGTACCACTTGTGTCAGTGAAGATCAGAGAATGTATTGAAATGATGCAAGTTGGGGAAAGTAGTGGATCCATTAGTATTTCCTTCCTCCAAGACATTTCTGTCTCCCCTTATTTGGTACCCTGGTCCTTAAGGTTCACTGTGTGTCAGCCTGAATGTTGATATGCATTGTGTGTATTCACTGAATGTTAAATGATGCAAGCAAAAGAAAGAGGAGACACATCCTTTTTCAAGTTAGATTGTGTAAAATGCCCAGGAGAGACTTCTGTTTCTAGGACTGGTCAGGTATTCAGGATTTCCTTAATCCTGTTTATTATAAACAGGCATCCTGGCACAAATTTAGAGCTAAATTTCAAGAATCCAGATAGTCTAAATATTTTATTGATTACATTTTATACACTGATGTAGAACACAAAGTGTAAGTTACTTTGTGATTTTTTTTTTCCTATTAATACACTTGTATCAATACATGGCACTAACCACTTCAAACTGCAGTCAAATTACCTACTGCTCTGAGTCCATTCATGTGAAACTACCTGCAGATAATATATATTTTCTTTTGATACCAGTGGCTTTTGTATGAGCTAATACGGCAATAAATTTTCCTTTATGATACCGGTATATCAAGGTGGGATTATCCAGCCCGTGGATAAGAGGGTGTTGGAGGCCTTCTCTGCTTTAAGATTGGGCTGGGTTGGCAACTCTGCCCATGAACAGAAGGCAACTGGTCCGATGTTCGTAGATGAGGAACAAGAAGGGGCGGTCGACAACAAAACGGGTCTGGGTGGAGAGAGGCATGAACCCCACGGTGGTGACAGCTGCAGCCTCTGTGCCCTCCTCGTTCACTGTGATTGTGCCTTGGTGACTGAACTGTTTCAGCAAACAAACAAAAAGAGAAGTTGAGGCTCTCCTGAGTACACTCAAATCCATGTCCCCCATCCTGCTGGTAACACCCACACAGCAGCAGTCCTGGCGTTTTTGTTTTATGGATAAGCCCGTTCCTGACTGACCACAGCCATCTTGCTGCCTTTGACATCTGATTAAACATGCTCCTCATTGTATGGATAGACAAGGACATACAGAGATACTCACATCCCTCCTGTGTCCTCCGGGAAAGATGATAAAAAATACTATTTTAGCTTATTGTGCAATATTATTATGATGCTGCCATGTTATCAGGTGGTACAGTTAATTACAAAGGAAATGAGAAGAGCAGTAAATACCCTGTCAATGGTGATCTTCTCATCTGATATACCAGAGTAGTCGCCTTTTCCATTGAACAATTCTTCTATTCCCATGGATCTCAGGTAACCAATCAAGCCATAACTCCTCTCCAACTTAAATTTAGGCAGAACCACTTCTCTTGTTCTAGTAAAAATAAACACAGATAGGAAAAATCATTGTCAGATACATATTTGCATGACTCCTTTGCTTTACACATCTGTCGTGGTTTGGGTTTTTTGCTGTCTTCAGCAAGCAGGACACAAACATGCAGGACTGTTTACTGTACTTTTGCTTTCAAAACTTGAGCATCGTGACTTAAACTGCTTAAAAAAATTAATTCCCCTCTCAAAACTGTCAGTTTATCAATTTGATATTTCACTTATGGTGATTTGCATCATTAATGTGTGTAAGATACTTGGCTTTGAGCAGTTCAGTGCATGGGTGGATGTGCTTGTAATGAATGTCAGGCTGTCAGATTTTCTGCAGTGCTAAACTGGAGATTTGTCACTTATTGTGTACAATGTAAACAGGTTGAATTCCTGAATAAGATGACAAATCATCTCTTTTTATCAAATCTGAAGGCAGATACACCTAATCTGTCATGTCCCACAAGGCAGGCTGTATGATTTTTCCCCTATCATAGTTGTGTTGTCCGTTGTTGATTATGGAATGTGTGCCTTTACACACAGCTCTGTTGGAATGCTCAGTGGTGAACTGAACGTAGGCTGCTTTCTCTGGGATCGAAATTATTCTGCACCAGTAACCTGTTATTTTCATACTCCTGTTTTTCCTCCTAATTGTAAACTTTGTCAGTAAGAGCTTTTTCTTTAAACCTACATCACTAAATACTCAACAGAAAGAATTTCGAAACTTCATTAGAATTTTCCACCTCCATAATCCTTGATTTTGTGACGCCATTTAAATTTTGAGAGCTCACTGGTCCTGATTAATTCAATAACTCCATTTGGGGGGGAGCTGTTTAATATTTTTAATCAAAATATATTATCTTCTATGCGCTTTACTTACCCTTGTCAGTCTCATCAAGAAAACACATTAAGACTTTAACAAGCTGTGCTTTTCAGCAGGTACCTGTTTGTCATGCTCTTCTGCCATTTCTCTACCACTTGGGGCGTTATCTGCTTTTCCAGGGCTTTCATGCCAGACAGTTTGTGTGGCAGCACGATGAGCATGCTGATGTTCCCCACGAACGGGAGCTGGATCACCCCACAGTCCAGCTCGGGGTCTGCAGCAGCCAGGAAGTTCCCTTTAGTCTGCATCATGGGCACCTTTATTGTCTGCTTCTCGTTCAGGCGGAAGCTCCTCTTCATAGTCATTTCCACTGGAAACTTATTCTCCCAAGTTCCTGTTAAGACAATGCGGAACACAAATAAAACCCCAAGATCCTTGTTTGATAATATATTCCCAGAATAATAGTTTACATCAAGCTTTAAGTCATGTGAACTGGAAATTACTGTAGGAGATTGATGGGTTTAGTTAAGCCTGAATTAGTTTTAAAGTGACTTGCAGTTTTAAAGTGACTTCAAAACTCCCGGCTTTCTAAGTTAACATTGGTCTGATTGAGTGTTCTGAATTACAAAAGCAGGTAAGCACCAACTGGAGAGCTGAAGGAGGTTGGTGTGTATTATTTTTCTCTACGAGGAAGCCAGAAATTACAACACTTAACAGATGCAAAATACTTGCCAGGGTTTACCCCTTGCAGAACAACTGACCCAGGTGTATTTGCTGAGATCCAGTGCTTGAATCCAGTACTGAAGGCACCTGTTTCAAGCTTGTTACTGGTGTACCAAGCTAAGCAATGGCTGCTTGAGTTTTGCATGTTTTAAAAGATGATATGCTGAAGGCATTACCTTAAGTTAGTCCATTCAAGCCAGTTCATTTTCTCTCTTAACAGAACCTGTTGAGTTCTTAATTCTGTGACCCAGTTTGATATGATAACACATTCCTGTAGATGTGCTGCAGTCTGACAGGTGTATGCCCAAATAATGCAGTTCAACACATTTTGCAGCCCAGAAAGCTTTGCCATTATGATTTGAGTCTTTTTATGTAAAGGTACTTTGGATACCCCAGATATTTACTGACTGTTTGAAAGGAGGTCCTTTTTTTAAAGCAGTGTTCTGTTGTCCTCTTTTTAGAACCATGGCTCTGGAATGAACATTATTTTGTTCCTAATGGGCAGACAAAGCTAGAAGATTATAGGGGAAATAGGGTTACTGGTATTTCCTGTTAAAACTCTGGGTTTTAGGTCACCATAGGCAAGCAAGTATGGGGAGAATGTGGCTGTGACTGTGTGGAGAGCCCACAAATTTAACCTTAATTGGTGCAAGTCATTCTGAGCCCCTTAATCTGACTTTGCCAAATTGACTGTGAAGTAAAAAAAAAACCCACAAAAAAACCCCCTTAAGTTCAATTTCATTCTAATGATTTCTTCATATGTCAGGCTGATGGGGACCAGTTTGAGAAGTGAGGAGACTGTGGTTGATATTCTGAAGAGAATGGGGTATGAAATGTATTATGCCATTTCCAAACAAATTTTCTCACTTCTCAGGCACAGGGCTCTGCTGGCTGATGACGTGGAGCTGCTGTGGGCCAGGGGAGCTGCAGCAGCACTGTCAGCACCTGAGGGGTGGGAGACATAACCAGTTCCTCCTAGGAAAAGAGAGGAGCTGGGGAACATTTTTCTTGGATTCAGTTTTGCAGGTGTGTAAAATACTGATCCCCAGCAGGAGGCATTTGGTCAGCTGAGACCAGTTGGCACTTTATGACTTCTGTGACTTTCTGTTTTGAATCTTCCACCACGATGTCTTTTGGATCCATCTGTGGTGGCAAATGTTTTCTCCCCGATTGTTTCCTCTCTTGCATTCATGACTAAAATCTCAGAAAAAAGCAGAAAATTTTGGACCTGCCAAAATTTGTCAGTTACTGAAAATGCTGTGGCTGAAATAACCAGCTCCTACGTCATAGGAAGCTCATAAATGGTTGGAGAGAGACTGGACACCTGTGCAACATAAAATGTGCTTCTTACCAGTGTGAATAGTTTCCAATAGTTTCTTGATGGTATTTAGTATAAAAAGAGCTCGAGACCTCGCTGGGTTTGGCAAGTATCCCTTTACTCAGTATCACTTGTACTGAGCATGTGTCTCTATCTGAGAACACTCAGAGGTTTCTTGGCTCTGAGGGCTTAACAGAGCTTGTCTGCAATGGTACCAACAGTGTAAGTGCTGTAAATGGAAAGATGTGGGCAAAATTGGCATGACCAGAAGAAATAGTGGGGAAACCAGGAAACCCCAGAGCAGAACTTGCTTCAGTTCCCCTCAAAATGGAATTCCCAAGAGACTGTGAGACCAAAGAATGGGAGGCAGCAATAGAGAACTGATCTTTTTGTTTTGGGGGGTAGAAATTACAGCCTTCAGCAGATGGCACCGAGGCAATTTGAATTAACAGGAGTCCATGGGCAGAAGAAAAAGCCAAAAGTCTTCTTGGTCTTGACAACTCAAGAGTTCCAGTACTACAGCTATTTATTTTTTGTTACTTTGGGATATCACAAGTATTTAATGATTTCAGCGTGAGACAAAAAGGTATTTCAAATTTGACCAAATTATGGGAAAAAAATGTGTCTGGTTCACTTTGCATAATCCTTTTCTTAGGATGGTGTAATGGACAGTGAAGCCATGTCTTTAGTCTGGTATGATCATCAGAGGTGTAGTTAAGGATACAAGTAAGTGCCTTTTAGATGGTACCTGAGAACAGGAGATTATTTGGATCTTATGCTAATGATTGCTTCAGATCTCTTAAGGAGATAAGTGGCATTATTCAAGGAAGTGGTGCCTTGCAAGTGAGTGGGAAAAGGTACATTTCATAAACTTGCTGCTCCTGTAACCTGCTGAGATGGCAGGTGTAAGACAGCCCTTGAGCACTTGCTTCCTGGAAGCAGGAACATACTTGGGGAAAAATATACTCCTTTATGACTTATGGAAAAGAGTGTGGTGCTTGCAAATGTTGTTATCCTTTCGGGCTACTCTGTCTTTCTTTACCTGTGTTTTAAGTCAACTGCTTTTCACCCTCAACAGTCAGTAACAGATTTCCTTTTTATCCTCAGTTGCTCTTTCATTGGCACCTCCCAATTCTTGCTCATTTAATGTAATTTTAAAAGTTTGTTGAAAAATTAACCAACTTTCAACCTGAGACAGATAACTAATGTTGCAAATCTCACCACAGGCTCTTACTTTAAATGTAAAGAAATTGAAAATAAGAATTTATAGTAAGAATATATTGTACAGTCTTTACTCCAGCCTCTTTAACTGCTCAGCCTACAGCTGTACATGTAGGACCCATATCAGCAGACACTTCTTGCTGAATTAACTGAAATATTCCAAGTAGTGAATGTGTTTGGTTTTAGTTGTAGAAGAATACTGTTTTAATTGTTCTCTTCACTCCCTTCTTGGCAAGGATCATTCTCTGATCATATATAAAAAAAATAAAATACTTCAAGCTGAAATTCTTTGTAGCCATTCCTGTTAATCCTGAAAACCTCAGAAATGTTAAGTGCTTTAACTGAAATCAACCTCTACCATTTCAATGAAGCCAGGACTGAATGTCACTAGTACCTTGCACATGCATTAATACCTTCCCATCTGAGACTCCTACAAAGCTGATCCTTTCTGGGGCTATTTTCAATCCATATGTTGTTTTTTAGTCTCGCTGTGAGTTTCTAAGGTTTTGTATGTAATGAGCATTTGCTCTATGTATGCAATACCCACTAACTTCAGAGCATGACTAGAATAGCAGTGTGCTACAGAAACATGCAAAAATGGGCTAATAATAGAGATTCTTCTTAATGAGGGAGTCAGTAGGTTTTTGATGGGGTAGGCTAGACTGAAGTCTGGGATTTCTAATGAATATGCAGTGAATACTGAGAAAATCCAGCACTAAGATTGAAATAATGGATTCTTACCTTTAAAGTAAATACAATTAAGAATCATCATCAGTGTTGCAGGGCTTACACTCACAAGAGCTTCCTTTATTAATCCTTTGGTCAGCTTCAAGATGCGTTCGTTGGTTTTGGTGATGAAGCTGGGGTCTGAGAAATCAGCTGGTTGGGTATCAGCAAAGTAGTATGTTTTCATGTTGTTTCTGAAGTCATTCAGAACAGAGAAGTCCTTCTGAATGTAAATATCATTGACAGACCTCAGTGTGTAACCAAAATTGCGTCTGAAGAGCCGGTGGGTGAGTTTGCGGAAGAGATTGTGGACAGTCATGAGCTCGTATTTGGTGCTGGCATTAATGAACTCTTGAAAGCCAAGAACAGATAACACCTCCTGCTGGGTTTGAGCCTTCAGACCCAGGGAGATCATAGCCATGGCAGTGGAAATACCCACAGGAGCCATGATAATATTGTCTGAAGCGTTGGCCTTGTCTGCCACGCTGCGGTAAAGGTTGAAGCCAAAGTTTGCATTGAGGATATTGAGGCGCTGGATTCTGGTTTTGCCTTGGAATAATTCCAGAATATTTCCTTGCTGAACTTCAGAAACCATGTATGGACCAGCATCAATAACATCACTGTAGTCATCTTCACTCAGTATCTTGTCGAGGTCTAGATAGTCCTCTTCCTCCTCCTCCTCAGGAATCAAGTCATTGGTGATGGTGTTCTCTCTGTGGAACTCCAGTGGTAGGTTTGGCATATCATAAGTCCCATTTTCATGTGGCTGTGCACCTTTAAGGCTTTCAAAATGCTCAACAAAGTCCTTGATCCCACCAAATGTGGAGGTTATGAGGAGAGTAAATGCAAGCAATTGAAGTAGGAACTTCATTCTGGTAGATGAAAACCTGGAAGACAACACAGTTGAGAGAACAGAGGGTAGTTGAATTTTAGTAATTTTAGTTATCTATTCCCTAATTTTCGGTCCATGCTGAATTCTGTCACAGCAGAAGAGCTGTAGTTACCTTATTCAACATCTATTTTTTTAATTGGAACAGATCTTAATTAGATGGATAAATCTGTTTTGCTGGTAATTGGTTTTGCTTACATAATGCCTCCAGCCTGCCAAAGAATTGGTTGACCTCCTCCCTTACAAATTGTCATTCCTGGCATATTTCAGCAGTGACAAACTCATTACTTAAAATATATGGGACTCTTTATTTATAAACCTGTTAAACTTAAAATGTGCACTAACTGTGTTATGAGTGTGTGCTGAAAATATAATGTAAAGGTAAGTTTGAAGATTCGAGCTTGGTAGGAGGAGGAGGAGGAACTCCTGTCCCAGTTCCCCACAGGAGCATACCAAAAGGCTGAGATGTACTGAAAAATGTGAAAAACAGATATCCTGTAGCTACAACAAAAATGGGAGTTTTGTGGGAGTATTTTGGAAGAGCAAAGCTGAAATCTGACAGAACAAAGGAGGTTTAGGGATGTAGAAAGACATGTATTTGCACTAAATACCATCAGTGGGACTGCACTGGGGGAGGTGTTGGGCATAAATGTACGTCCTGGCCTGCTCAGGGTCTGACTGGGGTGTGTTACTCAATGTGTGCACCCTTCCTGCAGCTCTGTGTGCTCATCTGCTGCTTTCCTCACAGATTGGCTCCGTTCCGCTGTTTGTTTAGTTATGTTTTGTTTCACTTTGGTTTTGTGTAGCACTGCAGAACTTGTAGTGCTCTCTGTTTTCTTCATAATATGAAGTCTCTGTGAGCTCCTGTTCAGAACTTTGTATCTCCTGTCTTAGTGTTATCCCTGTTCTAGATTTCTAACCCTCCCTTTTTTGTTTGAGAATACTTTTAAGTAGAACCTGCATTTTCCTAAGGGAAAAAGTTAATCAGTCTCTTCGTCTACTGAGTATTGGACCATTGCATTTTTAAAATGCCTTTAAAATCAGGATTTATCTTAGGTATATATTGTTTGAAGAGAATCTATCAGTCTTACTCAGCTGTAAAACACTGTACCAAGAAGTGGATGTAAGACACTTTTCACCATACTGTTGGGTGCAGTAATTACAGTGATCTTAAAAAGATGCAAAAAGTGTAATTCTATTGTAAGTCTAATTCTATTGGTAGTACTTTTTTGTGTAAAAAGACACGATATAATACAGGACAAAACACTGAATACAGTTAAAACAAAAATCTTACTAAGGTGTTGATTAAAATACTTTTAAAATTAGCAAATAGTCCAAAGAGCTCTTCCGTAGAAGTAAAATATATAGGTGTACGTACCTGTATCTGATCACTCAACTGCACATCAGGGAATAAAACCAGTGCTTGAAGGAAAATATTTTCAAACATGTTGTAGCAGGACTGACATAACTGAGCTGACAGTTTGATTGTTTGAAACTCTCCCCCCCAGACTAATTAGCTTGAAATCCTAAAACCATTTAAGGTGTTTGTTTTGCAAAAATGAAGGATCCATAGAAGATGCTTTTAAAATTGTTTTAGACTGTGACTGAGCATCACAAGTCAGTCTTTTTCTTATTGTTTCTTCATAAATCCATTACTCTTTCCCCGCCCCCAGAAGTCAGGCCCTTAGGGCTGAGATAGATCCTCTGTCCAGTAACCATTGATAAACATTTTCTGCTTTTGGCACAGCACAATTTGCTGTGTGTATTCCCAACTTTACATTCTGATCTTCCCCGGAGCTCAGTTATTGCTCAGCTGCACTTACCCAGGCAAAACATTCCCCCTCTCTGCAATGAAAATGTCTTTGGTCAGAGCTGCCCCAAATAACAGAAGAGGTAAATGGAGCTTACCTTCGAGCCACTGTAGGGGAAGGATGTGTTGAAAAGCCCAAGTAAGGGGAACAGCAGGGTTTAAATCTGAACTTTGACGCTGATTTTTTGTGTATCTCCCAAAGTAAACATTCTCTAAACCAAACACTGCTAAAGTTACTTCGTCAGCCAAAATCCCTCCCTTGCCTGGTGATCTCTGCTGAATTCTCTGCTGTTTGTTGAGCTACTTTTATGGCTTTGCAGGTACTCGTTCACTTTTGAGGAAGGTCTTTGAGCAAAAATTGGGGTGTGTGTGTAAAGTTTCAAAGTCAAGCACACACATAAACTTGACTGTTAATGACAGTAAAAGCCCAGTTGCTGCTATTTTTTGCCGAAATGGGAGTGGGGGAGCATCTTACTGCAGATATGTTTGAGGCCTCTGTGTTTGTGATGGTTGGGATTCTTCAGCCAGTGTTATATTGGTGCAGACATTTCCATCGTACAAGCAACTTTCTCACCAGCCTAAATCCAGATTAATTTTACTGTAATAGAGGAATTTTTTCATGCTTTTTAAATGAACAATCTCCCTCATGATTTATAAATACATCCACATTTGGCTTTATTGTGAGATTTCAGAGAAATACTGCTGGATTACATCCCTCAAGGGAATTATTGTAGTTAGAGAATATTTCTTCAAGCTAGGTTAGAATGTAACGTTTTCATAATAAAGTTTAGAGTAATAATATACAATCATATTGAATGAAGCTTGCAGTTTAATGGACAATTTCTTTCACTTTTTATACACTTGCCTGTGCCTCTAACTCTTTTTAGGATAACACACTCTGATCTTTGTTATATAAATTTATCTAAAACTGCATATCATATTGACTGGGAGGATAAACTGCTCCTCTGATGGTAGCAGCTGTTTGTGCAAAAAGCACTGGAGAATTTTTAAAAAATGTGTTGAAAATAATGCTCTTTTCCTTGCTTGTTTAGATAGTAAATTCTTCAGAACTGATGTCATTCTGTGCGTGGGTGCAAACAATGAAAGATCCCCAATTGGTGCCTCAATGTATTTCCACAAGGCTCATAAACAATAGCAACCAGAAGTGTGTTTGACGAATATTTATTTGGTTTGGAGTTCCTTTACACTGAAGCAAAGCTGCATGGCATTGTCTTCAGCACAGTTTAAAGGACCATGTGGTCTCTTCCTCCCTGCAGTTGATAGTATACTAATATTATGTATTCTCTGCAGAGGTTACTGTATCAGCATGGTGTTATTCCTGTGTAAAAACAAAGGAAATTCTTACTTCAGGCATCTCAAAAGTTGCCCTTTCAGACCTCCAACAAGAACTTATTTTCTTCAACGTAACAATAGCTATATAATACTAGTTTTCACAAAGGTGACAAAGAATGTTACCTTTGTAAATCATAATAAAGAAGGTACGTGAATTGATTCCTCAGCGTGGAATGAAGTTATTGGATCTCCCACCATTCTCTGATGTTAACTTTTATTTCTTTGGTAGCTCACTAGACGCTTGCCACCCATCAAGGAGGCCAAGCCCAGGTTGCAGAAGCTGTTCCGTGACTTCTGGCTGTATTCAGTGCTGATGGGATTTGCTGTGGAAGGATCAGGTACTGTCATTTTTAAGAGAACAACGTTGCTGCTCACATTTAAACTCCTGGTGAATGTAAATACAACTGTATGCAAACCATTCAGAGTAGATGGAAGAAAAACCACAGGCATAAGGACACTACAAGGCAAACAGTTTCTGTGACAGTTCTCTGGTAGGATTTCTTTACATCCTTGCTGGTTTGCCATGAGATTTAGCACGGTACAACTTGGACTTAGTTTTATTGCTAAGTTAATAACCTTAGTTATGTATGAGTTTTGATAGCTAAGTTCCTGAAATGGAAGGTCAGACACACGGGGTACAGTGTATTCGATTAGAAACTTTTTATCCAGGGAGAAACTTCACTTGGAGTTACCTAAACATGCTTATTAAATTTGAAACATGGATCACATGTGTTGACTGTTCATGCTCAAGTGCATGGAACATTGGCCCTAGGAAGTAGTGCCAAGCTTGGTAATGTGGGTAACTTTGTGAAACTTCTTTTTTTTTTTTTCTTCCTCACCCCACCTTCCTCTTTATACTTCTGTTCCAGGTCTTTGGCCAGAAGAATGGTATGAAGGTGTCTGTGAAATTGCCACCAAGTCCCCATTGCTCACATTTCCCAGCAAAGAACCACTTCGGTCTGTCCTTCAGTACAACTCTGCCATGAAGAATGACACTGTGACCTCTGTAGGAATTGATTACTTCTATTACCTCCTCCCATAATGTCTGCCAGTGTTAAATGACATGGTGCCTGTGATATACTGAAATAGCACAATACCCCTTCAACCTGCCTCCTCTTAGTGAAAAGCAGCTTTTTTACTCTACTCTCTGACAGCAGAGTACATAAGTGGTTTGGGGTTAATACAAGTGTTTAGGGTGTAGAAACCAAGACTTTGTGGAGATGGAAGCCTTTTATTGCTTTTTTGTCCATTTTGTATCAGACAAAACTTGCACTGTTTAAGAAAAAAACCAACAAAGTTTAAAAGGAAACAACACATTCAGTCTTTCAAAGAAATAATGTGAGCTCTGGTTTGATACTGATACTCTTCTCTCTCCCTGGTGCTTGCAGTACAGATTTTGCCCAAGGGCTGTTTTTGGTAGCAGTGTAAAGTGGATTAAGAGTTGCAGTTTATGAAATGTCCTTGGCTCCCAAATAATACAGAAATCTGCATTGTACCTGGTTACTTAATTCTGTGACACCAAAGAATGGCACAACAGATCCCTGAAGTTTCAGAGGCTGGACAGTGTTGGTGTAGGTCAAACTTACATGCATTTAGGAATTGTATTTCTTCGTTGGTGTAACTGCCTGGAAGCCAGCAGTTATTTCTGCAAGGAGCTTGACTTCAGTATTTAATTCTGTTGTGTATTTGAAGAATTGTGACTCCCTGAGTCAGGGCAGCTTGTTCTGAATCTGCAGAGAGAAGCTTCTGACATACTGTGTGCAAAGGTTAAAGAGTGAACAGAGCAGTAGCTGAATGCATGTGCTTGAGAACACAAAGGAATACTGTGCTCCCACTGCAGATAACTTCATGTGTTCACCTCTAGGCTGAATTAAATGAATTACGGAGCACCATAATAAATCTCTTGGATCCTCCTCCAGAGGTGTCAGCATTGATCAATAAGCTGGACTTTGCCATGTCCACCTATCTCCTTTCCGTTTACCGCCTGGAGTACATGAGGTAAATATAGAGATAGACTTCTTTTCACTGATGGATTAAAAAAAAATAAAGCTGTGTATATTCAAGTCAGAATTGCCAGACACTCAGGATTTTGAGCCGCATTAGCTCTACTGAAGATTCTGAGCCTGGGAATTCATCCGTGCAAAATTGCTAAATGGAATAATACAGTAAGGCCTGAAAAAATGGGATCTCCTCTATATAAGAGCTAATAGGAGATGGCCAAAAGGGTTCTCTAAGTATGATGTATCCTCTGCACAGTCTTGTGCTGCACCCCTGAAGGACAGTGCCTATTCTAGGAGATTAATGTAAAGCCAAGAGCCAAGAAACCTTTTTTGTTGTGTCCTTTTTCCCCCTCAGTAGTGTGTGTTAGGTGGACTGATCAAATATACTGAATTCACAAACTTTTTGGTTTTTTTTCCTTTAAAAGTCTGTTTATTACTGCTGCTCAAAGGAATGCATAGCTGAAAGCTGAGCTGGAGGTCTAGCAGAAAGGAAAGGGGTGTTGTATGATCTGAGCCCTGTTAGTCAAATGTAGAAACAAATAGGAATATCACCCTTGCTAGAGACTGAAAATTATCATGAAATGAGCAATGATTGTAGCTGTGAGGTGTAGCACTAAAGCATAGATCTGTATTATAAATGTTGAAGAGAAAAGGAAAAAGCAAAAAAACCCTAAAACAAACCAAGGAAAAACCCCTAAAGCAAACAAAACATAAACCAAACAAACCCCAGAACACCTCAACTCACCAAACTCTTCCTTCCCCAGGGTGTTGCGTTCAACTGACCAAGATCGCTTCCAAGTCATGTTTTGCTACTTTGAAGATAAAGCAATTCAAAAAGACAAATCTGGTAAGATTTACCTGTCGAGGTTTTCTTGCAACTTAAGATACAAGGAATTTATCTCCAGGCCTGTAAAGACACAAACAAATCAAGCAGCTGTATAACAAAATGAATCACGTTGAGTAAATTGCTGTTGCGTTATCCTTGCCGAGAACACTGGTTTTGATTTGAAACAGGTTCAGTGTTGGCTGAGTAAATATAAACACTTTTTAACTGTTAAGCATGCTTTATAAAACAAATGTAATTTTGACAATCAAACCTGTCACTTCTCTCAATTCCTCAGGCATGATGCAGTGTGTGATAGCTGTTGCTGATAAGGTGTTTGAAGCTTTCCTGTCAATGATGGCTGATAAAGTAGGTTACATGGAAACTACAATTCTGAATTTGTATAAATGTTCCCATTTCAGTTTATGAAAGTGTGTTTTTCTTTTCCCTGAAGAGCTTCATACTTCTCTTTGGCATGTTTTTTAGCCTAAAACTAAGGAGAATGAAGAAGAGCTGGAGAGACATGCTCAGTTCTTGCTGGTGAATTTTAACCACATTCACAAGAGGATCAGGAGAGTTGCAGACAAATACTTATCTGGACTGGTAGACAAGTAGGTGTAGATTTAATTTTCCTGTTCTTTTTTCACAATGGCTGCTTAGTGATTACTTACATCTGACCACAGTCACATGGGTTTCTTGGCTGGTACTTCTGCTGAAACATCTCCTTGAAAAATATTATTCAACAGTATTTTTAGCCTGAACTCTGAAACCCCTGCTTAAAACGTGTGCCTGATTAGTATTCCCGTGGGTGCCCATGATATCAACTCAATCTCAACTCCTGTGAAGTAGCTCTGCTCAGCTTTTGGCTCAGGATTAAGCCAGGCTGCTGGGAGCTGTGGCAGCTTTGTGGCTTCTGTTGAGTATGAATTGACCTAGTGATGGATAAAGCTGCCTCTCTGAGCAGCTCCGTTTCTTGATAAAATAATTTCCTTCCTCAGCTCTCCATGGTTATTGTGTTTCTGAATTCTGCCTTGCTCTAGATTTCCTCACTTGCTGTGGAGTGGAACTGTGCTGAAGACTATGCTAGATATTCTGCAGACATTGTCACTGTCTCTTAGTGCAGTAAGTCCTTTTTCTTTAATAGAACTGGGTTTTTTTGCTTTGTTTTGCATTTATTCTATACTTACTTGAGTTCTTAATTTGGTTTTCCTTTTACCACTAAGACTGATAAAATCTTAATTTTAAATTCTGTAAGGTAAGAAGTGCCTTTGCAACACTATTTTGTAGGTAGTAAAACTAGTGCTAAAAAGTTGTTGTCAAATATGGTTTATGATTGTTGAAATGTCTCATTTGAAATAAAAATTCCATAGTGTTTTTCTGCTTTCTGGGGTTTGGTTTTTTTATTAATTATTGCTTTCAGATTGTGTTCTCTCCAGTCCATGTATGTGTATCCATATTCCTTCAATCTATTACATCTAGTATTTCTGAAGATGGAAATGCTTTATAGAGTTTTATTTTTGTAGCAAATGTTGAGGAGAGAGCTTTGGATTTTTAAAATTCTTTATACTAAAACCCAAACTGGAATACAAACAGTTTCTTTTAGAGCTGTTCAAAATTACTTTGAGAGCAAATATTAGCAAAAAAGGTTTGGTAATCAGGCTTCTTGTTTGCTGCCTGTAGTGTTCGAGTCAAGTGATAATGAATTTTATCTTACTGAGAGTTGATAACTGTTTCTCTTTAGGACATTCACAAGGACCAACCATACTATGACATTCCTGATGCTCCATACAGAATCACAGTCCCTGACACACATGAAGCCAGAGAGGTAGGTGGCCCTCCTTGATTAGCAAAGAACAAAATAATGCCTCGTGGGTTTTTTCATGTCTTGGAGATAAATTAGTGAGCTACTCTGAATAGTCATTTTTAAAAATTACTTCCCTAGATAAGATTTTTTTACTGCACTAGGTATTTATGTTTTTCTTAATCTTATTTATTTGACTTGAAGTGTGACAGTTCTTTGCTTATCAAGGGTCCATTGAACTGTTACAGAAAATTTTAGCTGTGTCATGTTGCTGCAACCTGTCGTGCTCCTTATGTTACTTATTACACCGTTAAAACCAGTGCCTCTTGAATGTCCTGTATTTTATTGATTGCATTGATGCTTTTTAATTCCAGAGTATAGTCAAGGACTTTGCTGCACGCTGTGGGATGATCCTGCAGGAAGCAATGAAATGGGCTCCCTCTGTTACTAAATCCCATCTGCAGGTAATGAGCCTGTGAGGGCTTCTGTGACAATTCGATTTTTGCAGATCTTCAAAATTAGAATTAGGTGGTGCTTTTTGTTTTTTAGGCTATCCAAGCATAATTTAAAATATTCTGTTGCTCTTTCCTTCATAGCACTGGCAGAAGATAATTAGAAGTTTTGATCTGATGTGACTTTTGATGTAGTCCAAACATAAGTGTCTTGGAAAATAGGTTTGTAAACAGTTGAAGAAACTGTGTAGTCCAGGTTAGACTAATATTTTGTCTAGAGGTGCTGAACTTAGGGCTGATAACAGAATTCCTGGGATCTCAAGATCTTGGACACTGCAAATCTACCTGAAGTTTATATCTCCTTCACTAAAAAAAATTACCTCAAGGGATTCTATCCTTATTTGAAAGGACACCTAATTATATTTCCTCCTTCCCTGTAGTCCAAGACACTTCCTTTCACCAGGTTCTTTTTTTCAGAAGTGATTCTTTTAAGAGAAGATCTCAGCCTTCAAGCATCTACCTTGATAGCTTTATTCTTTGAGAATACAGAAGGAGTCTTACTCTTTGTGTATTTAGGAGGACAGTCAGAGTTTCTTATTGCCAGGAGAACCTGAAAGGGATGAGTGGAGACACTTTGTTGTCACATATGTGTGGAATTAAGTTTCCCATAGGTCGCAGTGATGCAACACTTGTTTATGAGCTGCCTTGTTTTGAAAGTAGTTAAGTATTTTGGATTTTTATTTTTTTTTCCCAGGAGTACCTAAACAAACATCAGAACTGGGTATCGGGGTTGTCCCAGCACACAGGACTGGCTATGGCTACAGAAAGTGTGTTACACTTTGCAGGCTACAACAGGCAGAACACCACTCTGGGGGTGAGTGTTGTTTGTTCATTTGTGTACCTGTAGATCTGTTGTGCCAATTTTATAACCCTCAGTATGGCCACATAACACAGATCTTCTAAATCACCTTTGTCACAGCAGTTGGATGTTACTTGGACAGATATCTTAATTCTTTCCATCTCAAATCCAGGAATCTGCCAGTCATGTTGTTCTGTAAAAGACTAGATTTTCTGTCCATGATCTCATGCTTCTGGATAAATGTGGATTACTAGTGCATGTTTAAAGACAGGAACAAAATATTCTCTATGACTGTCAGTGCAGCATATTGTTACATGGAGAGGGCAGGACCAAGATCACATCTCCTCCTCTGTCTTCTTCCTTATCTATTCATGAGAAGGGACCAGCAGTCCCAGAGCTTCTACCCTTTATATGCCCTGGTTTTGGTCTTTCAAAAGTATATCCAAGTGTTTATATATTCCAAACTTCAACTTGCTGGATTGGATGTTAACACAGGTGGCACAAACAGGACCAGATCCCTAAAAACACCTGGATGATAACTTCCTGGTGCAGGTACTAAGGGAGATGACAAAGAAAGCTGCCCTCCTTGATTTGTTGCTTGTTCACAGAGAGGGTCTCATGAGTGAAGGGGTGATTGGTGGCCATTGTGGCCACGGTGACCATGGAGCAACCACAGACAAGCAAACATGGACAGGGCAGAGATGTTTTAATGCTTTCTTTGCCTCTGTCTTCAACACTGATGATGGGCTAAGGGGGTCCCAGTGCCCTGAACTGGAGAATCATGGCTGTGAGAATGATAAATTCCCAGCTGACCCCAAGCTAGTGCTTATCTGCTGATCCAGCTGGATCCCTCTAAGTCTGGGGGTTCTGGTGGGATTCATGGAGCTGGATGATGTCATCACGAGGCCTCTCTCAATGATTTTTGAACGGTCTTGGGAATCTGGAGAGGTCCCAGTCACAGCAGAGGTCACAGCACCAAGCCTGACAGAGCTCAAGAAGTGTTTGGACAACCCTCTCAGGCACATGGTGTGACTCTTGGTGTGGTCCTGTGCAGGGCCAGGAGTTGATTCGATGATCCTTGTGGTTCCCTTCCAGCTCAGGATATTCGGTGATTCTGTGTCCATAGAGTAAATGCATATGTTCCTTATTGAATTTTTATCAGTCCTGGTCCTGTTGTACCTCACAGTCCTGATACTACTCCTATTACAAGCATAAGGAAAAGTAAACTTAAAACATATGTGAAGAGATAAAAAGATAAAGAGATAAATGGTTCGATATGAACAGTATAAACACCTTCATGTGGTCTGGTCACAGGCAACCCAGCTCACTGAGAGACCAACCTGTGTGAAGAGGGACTACTCCAACTTCATGGCTTCTCTTAACTTGCGCAACCGCTACGCCGGAGAGGTAAGGAAGGATTTCTTGTGAATGTGGGGTGTCCCCAGGCTCTGGCATGGCTTTTCAGGGGTGATTCCCTTCCAACTTACACTAGTGTATGGATCTATGTTATATGAAGCACAGTCTCTAAATCCCTTTAAGGTAAAGAGTATAATTTTCCTAGGTTATTAAACAGATCATTTTACCGTTGGTCTTGCAGATAAAGCTAAAGATTACATAAAGTTAAAGATCAGATTGCAGATAAAGCTGAAGATTTAGTAAAGTCATAACAAAAGATGCCTCTGTTTGTGGAGCTCCCAAATCAGCACATGACCAATACCTAACAAGATTCCTAAAAATACTGTTCTCTGTTGAAAAACCCATTATATTTTACAGGTTTCCGGAATGATTCAGTTCTCAAATGCTACAGGACAAACATCTGACCTGAATAAACTGATGGTCAAAGACCTGAATGTTGCTCTTGAATCAGGCAATACTGAAAGCTACACCCAGGCCATGTTTAAGTTGACTGCACTGCTAATAAGCAGCAAAGGTAATGAAAACCAAATGGAGTTCTGCTTTCTGGCAGTGAATGCCAAGAGTAATAAACTACAGAAACTATCCATACACCGACCCAGTACACATCAACTTGAAGCAAAACCGTGTTTTGAGTTTTTTTCAGTTAGGCTTATAATGGGGAAAAGCCTTCTTAAACTAGAAGCTATTTATTAGGAACTGATTATTTCATACTGTGCAGGCCAGTTTCATGCTGATGTGAAAAGCAGTTATTCTGTTGGATAAATCTGAGTGAATGTTTGTTTTCAGACTGTGATCCCCAGCTCCTTCATCATCTGTGTTGGGGACCCCTGCGAATGTTCAATGAACATGGCATGGAAACAGCAATTGCTTGCTGGGAGTGGCTGCTTGCTGCCAAGAACGGGATAGAAGTGCCGGTAGGAAGCAATTTTAACAACTCTTTCTCTGCCCCTGCAAGGGGGAAGAGAGGAAATTTTGAGAGATTCACAGATACTGTGAATCTGTGTCAAGTAAGGATGATAAATGAATGCATTGTTAATCGCTTTAGCCTGCCAGGAAGTCTCTGTTCATGTATTGTTGGAAGCCTGAGCACCCTCATGAAGTGGACTGTGGGAAACAGATCTTTCTCAGCAGCATGAATGGTACAGCAGAAGAAACCTGTTAGGATCTCAGCTGTAGAACTTTGCAGATGAGATGCCCGAACTGTTCATGGGTCAGGTCTAGGCTATCACAATCTATAGAATGGTGTTTTAAATCAAAGAGAAATCAAAGTCATTAATTATGATTAATTAATGCTCATTAATCAGAATGTCTAGTATCTGGCATTGCACTCTTGCATAAAATAAGAGGCTTGCACGTGTCCTAATCCTGTAACAGGCCAGACCAGTTGTATCTTGGGAGAGGAGGATTAGTGTAACAGTAATGAAGGAACTCAGCCTGGTGTAGTGACAGTCCCCACACAGCTGAGAGAGCAGCCTCTGGTAATTGCTTTGCCTAGTGATTGCTAAGTGTTTCACTTGCTGGAAATAATCATCCATCTGAATTTACTTAGGTGAGTTTACACATACATTTCAGTGCTTAACTTCTTAAGCATCAGTTTCATTTTTTCTCTTGGGCTTCTGGGAAATGTCCTTGTGTCTTATTTAGTAGAACAGATAAGCAGCCTTGGTTGCTGGGTCTCCCTACTACCAGAGGATGCTCCCAAGAGCAGGATCAGCAAAACTGAATTATGTGCCATCTGTATGTTGGGCACTTCATCAGCTGTGTGTGCTCATGGGCCAGATTGTGTCCTGCAGTACGTGGGAACCTGGCTTGAGCTTGTCTCTGCTGGCCTGGTGTTGGAGGCAACAACCTTTAGTGGAGCTGAAGGATGAACAGCACTGGCTGCTCTGACAATTCAGTCTCCTTAGCTAAATACAGTGCCCTCAGTCTTCCTGTTACAAGCTGAAATTCTGGGGGAGCCTCTGTTTTGTAATTTAGGATGTGAAGGAAACGTTTATTTTGGGTGGGATGTACAGACCTGTCTCTGCCCCTCTGTTAACGCTGCAGTGAATTTTAATTGATGTGGTAGATTCTTGTGTGTGCTATGGAGAAAGGTTGTACTTTCCATATAAGAAGATGCTCTTGAAACAAGAAACACTGTTCCCTTCCTTTTTGCAGTTCATGCGGGAAATGGCAGGAGCCTGGCAAATGACAGTGGAGCAGAAAGTTGGCCTGTTTTCGGCAGAGCAGAAAGAAGCAGATCCATTGGCAGCCTCAGAGGAGAGCCAGCCAAGGCCCTGCCCGCCAGAGGTGACCCCACATTACATCTGGATAGAGGTGTGTATACCTTCTGCAATGTCCCCCCTGTGGCAGTGCTGCAGTGACACTGTTACAGCTGCTCTGCACTCTGTGCTCTCATGATTCAGGAAAGGACTGGAGTCATGGTGGTAGTGCTGCCTCAGGGGCAGGAGACACGTGGAGATGAGCACAATAACTGAGGGGGAGAAAGGTGTTTGAAACAGAAAAGACTGGGGGTGGGGTTTGAAGTGAAAAAAGGTCGGAGGAGGCATGGTATGTCTGTCTCTCTTTCTCAGTTTTTGGTGCAGAGGTTTGAAATAGCCAAATACTGCAGTTCTGACCAAATCGAGATCTTCTCCAGCCTCCTCCAGCGCTCGCTGTCCCTGAACATCGGAGGGGCCAAGGGCAGTTTGAATCGGCACGTGGCAGCCATCGGACCCCGATTTAAGTGAGTGGTTTGGGGGTTTGCCTTGGGGGAATCACCGAAATAACATTATAGGGAGAAGAAATAAAGTTAGAAATAAGGTTACAGGGAGGTGGGAGAAAAGAACGAAATACTAAATATACAACATATCCTTGGCTTCAAGTGATGAAAATTGCTTCAAAAGCCTGCAGGGCTGCAGAGTCTAAGCTCTGTTTCCAAAGGAGAATTATCTAACTTTAGCTTGAAAGTAATTTTTTAGTGGCTCAGGAAACTTCATGAGATAATTTCGTATAGTAAATTGCCCACCTCATGGATCTAGTCAATGTAGCAGTTGTAGATGATTTTGCTCCATCAGTTATTTTCACTTTCTGTGACTTGATGGCTTTCATTTTCTATGGTTGAGTAGTCACAGCTTCAGGAACAGACTGATGATAATGTGAACAGTTTGCCAAGAGCTCTGAAACAGACACCTCTCAGGCTACAGTTACAGTTGTAGCCATGGTTGGCATGGTGTTGCATTGGTCACCATTTTGGGAATGCCACAATTCTCATTCTCTGTTTTGCCTGTTAGGTTGCTGACTCTGGGTTTGTCTTTGCTCCATGCTGATGTGGTTCCAAATGCAACTATTCGAAACGTTTTGAGGGAAAAGATTTATTCAACTGCCTTTGATTATTTCAGGTACTTTTTTATTTGCAACTGCTCGCTGAAAATCTGTTTGTGTTTTTCCTGAACCTTCAGCAATACCTCAAAGCAGCAGCTTTCTTTCTCTTCTAGTGACTTAACTTCTTCCTTTCCTTTTTCACTCATTTTAACAGAAACTTTTCTCGTGCTTTTTTATACTTCATAAACTACCTTAAAGAGGCTTAGATATTAGCTTCAGGTTTTATGTGAGGTTTAAAAAGCAGTATCTTCAGGAATGTTTCTGGTTTGTTTTTTTTTTCCTTTATTTTGGAGTTTATTCGATGCCCAAAACTAGATTTAAAAGATTTATAAGTATCCAGATTTATAAGATTTAAAGAATTGCTGTTACACTGTGTGTAGCTGAAATACAGTTTCACTGTTTTGAAAAGACGCCCACACTGAATCTGATGATTTCAACATTTGACAAATTATCAACAGAAGATAATTTGATAGGAATATCTGAATGTGAGGAGGTCAGTCAGTCCTAATACTAACTTTCAGCTGAATCCAGGATGCTGACAGACTGCTGCCTTAATTTTCAGTTATAATTGGAAGTTTGTACTCTTCAGTCAGACATAATAAAGCCACAGAGGATAAAACGTAGTGATGTGTGGTCTCATCCTTGTAGATTATGGTCAGAAAAAAAAATATTGCTTGATTAGGTTTGGTAGGATTTTTGTGGGGTTTTTTCCCCGATGCACTCAACATCACCATTATTTGTGTAATTTCTTCAAGTTGTCCTTCAAAGTTCCCTACACAAGGGGAAAAGAGGCTTCGTGAGGACATCAGCATATTGATCAAGTTTTGGACAGCGATGTTCTCAGACAAGAAGTATCTGACTGCCAGCCAACTTGTGCCACCTGGTGAGTTCCTCTGGGTGCTGTTTCAAAATCCTCTTGTTTCTTTGATTAGATTCTACATCAGATCTGTGCTCTGTTCTTAGATAATCAAGACACCAGGAGCAACCTGGATATCAATGTTGGATCTCGGCAACAGGCTACGCAAGGATGGATAAATACTTACCCTTTGTCCAGTGGCATGTCAACCATATCTAAAAAATCAGGTATCTTTTTTTATTGTAACCAGCTCATTGCAGCCAATTTTACACCATAGTTTATAGTCAGGTGTTGCTTGAAGTCAATGTTTACCTTTAACATCAGGCTCATGTTTTTCTGGCAGCGTATTTAATTACCAGTGCCAAACTGGTAAAGGGGCTGGAAGAAGTCTCACTGGTAGCAAAATTTTGAAATCACCTGAGTTTTTTGATAGAATATTCAATTCTGTAGTGCAGAACAAATAAGACTGGAGATCAAGATGTATTGAAATCCTGTAAGGAAATTTCTTGCTTTGTGGAAACATGCCCCAAGTGCTTTTTGGGGACAGCAAAGTGACATTAGATTGTGGGCTGTGTTTGTGTACAGTTGTAAAACTACGTGCTCTTTCCTTTTAGTAGACTGTCATGTTTCTAAAGTGAATGCACTACTGGCTAAATTGATATCTCTGTAGCCTTTTGTACTCTGTATATTGAGAGAACAACTGTACAGTGAGTAGCTGCAGTGCTGACTTTTCTGCGGTCACTGGCATCTAAATTACAGGTGTGTCCTGTGGTTACTCAGTTCTTTTGTGTTAATGTTGCCAGGTGTGAACAGTTTGGAACCACCATTTAACATACTGAACAAAGCCACTGAAAACTTTTTTATCCTTTTCTCAAGGAATGTCTAAGAAGACAAACAGGGGTACACAGCTGCACAAGTACTACATGAAGCGAAGGACGTTACTGCTCTCATTGCTGGTGAGAATCAGAAGGATGGGGAAGCTGCGTGGATTTCGAAGCCTCTGTTATTGTTTCAGGATACATAAACTAAAGTATGAAAGTGAGGGTGTTTTTCTTCTTCCAGAAAACACATTCTTACTTTTTTTCCTGTTTCCCTCAGGCCACTGAGATTGAACGCTTAATCACATGGTACAATCCACTGTCTTCGCCTGAGCTGGAGTTGGATCAAACTGGAGAGAGCAGCGTAGCAAACTGGAGATCCAAATATATCAGTCTTAGTGAGAAGCAGTGGAAGGATAATGTAAATCTGGCTTGGAGCATTTCTCCTCATCTTGCTGTACAGCTGCCTACCAGGTGAGTTATTTCAAAAGAAACCAACTGATGCAATTACTTCTGCCTTAGAAGTTGTGTGAGTATATACAGTAAGAACTGATGGCACTTGCTTCTGTTTACAGCCCATTGCATATTGTCACAGCTGGTTGAAACCTCTGAAAAGAACCAGATTACTTAACAGGCTCATTTGGCTCAGTCACTAATGAAGTCCAACTCCCTTTCCTACCACCCTCTCTTTGCCAACACTTAGACAGTGTTTGGTTCAGAAGAAATCAAGTTTGGTTTTTAATAGCATTCAGCCCATTAGCAAACACAGCATTTAATCACTGCTAAAAGTATCTTGGAATGCAGTGTTCTAGCTATATATTGGCTTTCACTTTAAGAAGTATTATAGGAGAACTAGCATAGTTGGCTTTGAAAGGGAAAGGAAATTCTTTCCCCCTTACAACAGTGATGATTTTGCCAAGTAGGGTTCTGCCCACTGTTTTTTGTAGAATCCAAGACAGAATATTTGAGCCAAGAATCCAGTAGTGAAGTGGGCTGAAATACTACTGGTTTATACAAAAACACTGGATGAGGACCCATTGTTTCAGAATCCTCTTTCAAAAGCATATTGGTACCTCGATGTGCATTATTTCATAGTTGGATATTTGTTTATTAAGCATATAATTTTCTGCCTTTTGTTGTCCTCATCTTCTCATAAATAGAGGAGGCCATCAGAAGTTTCTAATAATATTTTTGCATTCCTGGTTATACTTAGATTTAAGAACACTGAAGCCATTGGAACAGAAGTGACCCGGCTGGTTCGGTTGGACCCGGGAGCTGTCAGTGACGTTCCCGAAGCAATAAAGGTACCTGTGAATATTTATACTGTTACAGTCTTGACTTAACACAGAGGAGACTCGTCATGCTGATCTGCAGTGATCTTCACATGACTTGAGTCATGTGAAGGATAGTCTTGTCAGAGCTGCCTTCTCTACATCACCTGTAAAACAGGTGACAGAAAAGCTGAACCTTCTTTGACTCTTTCAAAAAGGCTCATTCTGTCTTCTTTCTCCCCATGCTAGAGTGATCTAGCACAAGCTAGATTATGCTTTTAGTAACCTGACTTCACTAACTTCATCTGGTGTTCTGAGAGGTGAGGCAATTCCAGCAGTTAGGTTTTCATGGAGGAGGTGCTTTAGATAAAATAGCCGTGGTTTTGTAAAGGAAAATGTCCCATGTTTCACTTCCCCTGTTACAGGAAGGTGTATGGTGGGTTGCCTTGGGATGTGCACTACCCAGGCATTAGTGAGCTTTCAACTCCTAACACGTCTGACCTGCTTTTTCAGTACCTGGTGACCTGGCACACGATTGATGCTGATGCACCTGAGCTCAGCCATGTTCTGTGCTGGGCACCAACAGATCCACCAACTGGCCTTTCCTACTTTTCAAGCATGTACCCACCTCATCCTCTGACAGCTCAGTATGGGGTGAAAGTCCTGCGGTCGTTTCCTCCGGTGAGTTCCAAGAAAGCCGTAACACTGCAGGGAGGTCCTGGCCTGAGTCACTGTGGCCACAGGCTTCGTTCTAATGCCGTGCAGAGACGTGTGCTGGATGGGCACAGCACGTTGCAGAGTGTGCACAGAGTGGGATGAGAAGTTGAGGTTGATTGTCCCACGTGATACTGACTCATGTACTTGCAGCTTTTTTGTCATAAATCGCACTAAGCTGAATTCCTCAGGCTGCCCTTCTCAGATTGTTCCTTTTGAATCTTCTCTCAGTGAGAAGGTGTTTTTTCTAAAGCAGCAGAAAGCTGGTTTTTAACACTTGTCAGACTTGTATTAGGACTGCGAAGTACATGATTATTAATGATACTTTTGAGGGGAGTAGCTGGACAGAATAATACCTTGGTTTGAGGAGTTGGTATATATTTAGTTTAAAATAAAGAGGCAGTGGTATTTTGTTTATCACCTAACTGAAGGCAGCTTTTCTCTGTGCATGTGACCCATCTTCCCTTCTAACTACTTAAAGAAAACAATAAAACCCTGCCATCTCTTCTCTTTCAGGATGCCATTTTATTCTACATTCCACAGATCGTGCAGGCACTTCGGTATGACAAGGTGAGAATATAAAACAACTGCATGTGAACAAAACAGATTTTTAAGGCAGCTTTTAGACTTAAAGCAGCAAATAAGACAAAAATTAAGCTTAAAGTAATGCTGCTAATTATTGTCCTATATCTACTACGTAGAAGAAAAATTATTGTCTCTAGAGGCTGGCTTGCTTTGGATACACCTCTTTTATGAACAGGTAAACTTGAGAAACCAGAGGTTATGTAGCTCATCTGTCAGGAAAGAGATTTTATTAAGGGAAGGCCCAGATGAGGACTTACCTGAATAAAGCTTTTGAAGGTCTGTGTGAGACAACCAGTCGTAATTAAGTCATTATCCTTATTAATTTCTCTGTGGAGTTAAACCAGAGAAGACATCTAGGGGTGTCTTGTGCTCCATCACGTGTACAAAATCAGACCTGAGCTTCATCTTACAGAAACCAGAAGTAAAGCTTGACAACTAAGTTCATTAATGTGAGCTCATTATCTGTGAACTCTGCTCAGTGCATTATTTTGAGGTGGAGGCGTCCCCAGCCTGTAGTGTAGGTGACTGTATGGAGTTATTCTGTGAGAACTTTGCAGAGGTGAGTATCCTCTGCAGTGCAGAGCACAAACATCAGACATCTGCCTGTTAATGTCAGTCAAACATAGAAACCTTTACAGACCACAAAAGTAGTTGAAAGTAGAGGAAAGGGAATGCAGCTGTTGGAAGGAATAGGATTCCCTCGTACACTTCAACTTCTTTTGAGTTTGTTCTTACATTCTAGAATTTTGCTGGAACTGTGCCAGAACATGCAGTTCCTGCCACCAAACTGTGCAGCCCTTGTGACCCTGCAGAGATTTCTGGTGATGCCAGGCAGGAGCAGTGTCTCTATTACCTTGGCTTTGTGCTGTGCTTTGCACACACACTAGAAGATGCCCTAAGCTCAGAGGTTTGAAATCCAAATAGAACAGATGGAAAATGGCAAAAAGATGGAAAGGAGGTTGGTTAGAATGACAACATAGGTCAGTAATAAAGCTGAAAACAGTTTAGGTCAGTTCCTTACCTTTAAAATACACTGTCATTCTTCAAAGGTCTTGAATGAGAGTGCAAAGGTCTTTTTTCCATCCATTTAATACTTTCTGGGTTTGAAGAATAGCTGTTAGAAGCAGTAATATTGAATCTGCTAGAGCTGTGCTGACCTCTGATCCTTACTGAGCTGGATGTGGTTGCAGATGGGTTACGTTAGAGAATACATCCTGTGGGCAGCTGCCAAATCCCAGCTCCTGGCTCACCAATTCATCTGGAACATGAAAACTAATATCTACATGGATGAAGAAGGACATCAAAAAGATCGTGAGTGCTTGAAAATATAATCTGACTTGACTCCTTTCCTTGTCTTAGTTCAGACTAAATCTCCTTCCTGCTTCTTTCTTGGCAGGAAGTTTTAGCTGGAAGTTTTCTTTCATTCCTAGAGGTAGGGCCCATTCTGCATCAGTGCCTGACAGTGTGTCAGTGGAGACACAGTGCTGTTTGCATCAGTGCCTGTTTGTGAACACTGTCCACCAAAGGGGGTTATTTCCATTACCTGTAACATTTGGCTTTCAGAAATAAGCTTCTGACACAGATGCTCTATTTTCTCACATGCAGCTGACATTGGGGAACTTCTGGAGCAGCTGGTAGAGGAGATAACTGGCTCATTGTCTGGCCCAGCCAAGGAGTTCTACCAGAGAGAATTTGATTTCTTCAACAAAATCACCAATGTTTCAGCCATTATCAAGTAAGTGTTGTACTTCAGAAATTGTGCTCTTTTGGGGCTCACTGTTCTGTTCATTACCAGTTCCTAATTAAGGCTTTTAAGGGTATTGAAGTAGTGTTTTCGGGGGGGGAAAAAAAAGGAATTATTATTTATATGATAATAAAGACCATTTTTTGTCTTAAATGTAACTTAAGAGTTGTAGTAGGATGCAAAGGCTACTACTCCAACTCCAGAAAATTGTCATTTTCTCAAAGAGATTTCATTGTGCAGTGTAATACCAAAATGATTGTTCTTTTTGTATATGCAAGTCTTTTACTTTCATTTCTAAATTGTGGTTATGGAGAAAGATTTGGTGTCATAAACATTGGACTGTTGATCCCTTAGAACTCAAAGTCCCACTCACAGAGAAATTTCCACTCTTGACTGTAAATTTTGTAATAAGACACGTAATTTAACTTCAATAAAGCTTGTCAGTGGGTGACAGCAGCTCAGCACACGAGCTCCATGTCTGTAAGTGGGGTGTTTCATTGCATATTTTTAAAACACTCTCTGGTGTATGAAAGTATTTGAAAGTCCTATAAAATGTATTTTCTGGAACATAGAAAATACCTCTCTTAAAATGAAGCTTTGCAAACCACCAGGATAAGGACACTTACATGACAGAAACAACCCAATATTCAGGACTTTCTCTGTGCACGTGAAGAAGTTTTCACCCAGTGGGATGAGTTTAAAGGAGGGTGTTAGGAGCTGAATATCTTGATATTTAGAATTAAATCAAGTGTTTCTAAGTATGAAGTCACGTTTGAGCAACCAATGATAATTGTGCTTTGCAAGCATTGCATTTTGCACCCCAGCCTTAGAATGAGTCTTATTTTTGTGCATCTCTAGTGTAAAAGACAACACAGAGAGGATGCTGTTTGCTTTGTAGATGAAAGAAATAAATAACCTGTGGTGATTTAATTATCTTAAGTGTTATGTTGCTGCTTCAGTAATCTGCTGTACTGCTTAAAACTAGAGCATAACTAATACTTATCAGCTGCCTTATCCTGGAGTAAGTTCCACAAGGGAGAGTTTTGTTGGCATAACTATAGCAGTGCTTACAAAGGTATAATTATGCTCAAATATCTGTGTCAGGAAGAGCCTTCATGTATTTCACTCACATCTGTTATGCTGTTTGGGTTTGGCAACAACCTGTGTGTCAGATCAATGTTAAACCTACAAAGCAAAGACTGTAACCTTCGTTAAGATCGAAAATGTTCTGGTCAGGCATTGAGCCTGTAAGTTCTCTGGAAGTGGGGGAGGAAGAAACATTTTTAGTGAGGTTTGTGTAAGTTTGGAACAAATTTGAGGCTGGTACATAGAGCAATATATAGTATGCAGATAAATAAAAGATCATGCATCTTTCTAGGCCATTCCCTAAAGGAGACGAAAGAAAAAAAGCTTGTTTGAGTGCTCTGTCTGAGGTGAAAGTGCAGCCTGGTAAGAAGTGATGTAATCATATAAAATCGTGGGCTTTTGCTTTCAACATGAGAACTGTGTTTTCTGCAAGCAAATCTTGAAATCTCTGCAAATGGCAGCTCTCAGTTTTGGTGCTGGTGGCTGTTCTTCTGTTGTAGTTTGGTTGTTTCTCTGTAGAAAAAAAATCAAATATTTTTACCCATCCAATAATTTCTATATGGTGCATCAAAACGTGCCCAAAAGCAAGTTAGATAATGCACATCATGGATAGAAGTAGAAATGTATGTCTGAAGAGGAAGGATAAATAAACTTCTTCTTTGTACCACCTCCTTTAAGAAGATGAGGCATTTTTGAGAAGTTTTGCTGTCTCAAGAATGAAGCATGTCCAGTTCCTTTCATTCTCCTCTTTCTCCCATCACGCATTCCTGTGAAATGTCGTTATCTGAAAGTCCTTTCAAATCTTGAACATATATTTTCCCAGTCTGAATCTTCTCTTTAAAATGGAGTTTGATGAAAGTTTTTCCTGATCTCTGTGTAAGAGGTCTTGCAGTGTTGGTGGCTGAGGGCACTCCCCAGGGCACTGGGAAATGCTACCACATCTTGTGAGGGACTGTTGTAAGAGAAGTCCTCTCTGTACATTTCTGTGGCACAGATTCTGCAACAGTACCTCAAAACTGTATTTTATTAGTTTCTGACAATCACTTATTAATGCACAGGATCCTGTGTCCTTTGTGGCTCACAGACTGTAATGGCCAGTTTTTCTCTAACATTTTATTTAATTCAAAACTATGTCCTGAAGTTATAACACTGACATCAGTTACTCTCCAAGTTGCACTGTCTCACCAGCCAGTGGATTTGTTCTCAGCTGTCTGCTCCACTTTGCAGGCTGTTACTTGCCCAGCAATCCTGAAGCCATTGTTCTGGACATTGATTACAAATCAGGAACTCCTATGCAGAGGTACCATGCTCTTGTTAATTCTTTTTTATATATATATAAATTTATAACGTTAATTCATGTTATTCAGGTATTTTTTCTATATAAATTCTTGTTTGGCTTATACTCATCATCATCATCTTTGTTTTTTGTTACAATTTAGTGCAGCAAAAGCGCCCTATCTGGCCAAATTTAAAGTGAAACGATGCGGAGTCAGTGAGCTTGAAAAAGAAGGTTAGTAACTGCATCTTAATCACTGACACTCTAATTAATTAGAGTCAGCAATTCCTTTAACGTTGCCTGCTTTTATTGACCTGTACTGCTGCAGTAAAATTATTTCCATGTTGATCTTCATCTGCAGTGGTTCAGCTGAGAAATGGAACTGTATCACAGAGAGATGAAAATTCTGAAAACTTAAATCCTCTTTTAATTTCCAGAGAGCAAGCCACATAGGGATCTTGAAGTTTAACAGTTATTTCAGACTAAAATAAAAAGCAATGGCCTTTTCCTGGTTTTTAAACTGTAATAAATACCACGTTTTGGCAGGTTTTTCTCATAATACATTTTGTGGGATGCTCCAGCTGACTGGCGTGATGCAATGCAGGCATTTATCAGGTGTATTGTGAACACTGGTTTGAGATGTTCCAGTTGACAAAGGGAACTATCTTATGGTTCTCACCTTGCAAGGCAGAAATATCTGTAATGCACCTGCAGTGAAATGTTGTGAGTCTGAGTGCAGAAGGCTTGTCCTGATGGGAGGTTACTAATGCAGGTCCATGTCTGGGTTTCGCGCTGTGCTCTCGCTGCAGGTCTGCGCTGTCGTTCTGATTCCATCGACGAAAGCGCAGAAGAGAAGGTGGACAGCAAGAAGATCTGCTGGCAGGCAGCCATCTTTAAAGTGGGCGATGACTGCAGACAGGTACAAGGCTGTTGGCACTTACAGAAGACAGATTTGTGGGTGACAATATGCAAGAAGAAAATTATTTTAGTACAGAAATATTTTTCTTTGGAACTTTGAGAATCTCCACTAGTTATGGACTGAGGGAGAGAGCTGTGTTGTACCCCTGGAGAAATAATGGTTTGGTGATAAAGGCCATTCTTTCAAGACAGTTTATCAAAGGGTGATGGAAAGTTTGTTCTTCTGAAGTCAGCAGTTAAATCATCAGTGTTGTTTGCTGCCCACCTAAACAGCATTTATCAGCTCCCCTTTTGATTTCCCCCAGAGCCACAGTGCATGCACAAGCACACACCTGCAGACCTGCTGGGGCAGCTTAATGTGCACTTCAGAGTTCTTCAGAGCATTTCTGTAATCTCGTTTATGACCCATAAACCCTGTAATGCTTGTGCCATTTTTCTCTTGTATAACAGGACATGTTGGCTTTGCAAATCATCGATCTCTTCAAGAACATCTTTCAGCTGGTAGGCCTGGATCTTTTTGTGTTTCCATACAGAGTGGTGGCCACAGCTCCTGGGGTAAGTGGGCAATTAACTGTAGTGCTGTAGAAAATAGTTCCTAGTTAAAAAAGACTTTTTCTTCCAGCACATATAAAAATTCCATATTGCAAGGAAGTACTGCCCATGTCGTTTATGCCAAATATTTGAAGTACCAGCAGTCAAAACAGCCTTTCCTTTCCTGCTTCCTGCTTTTCTAAAGCTTTTGGCTCTGAAATTTTGCTGCTTGTGGTTATTCATGTTTGCTGTTTGATTTTTGGGACTACATTGTGCAAGTCAGTGGAAAGTCACAGAGCTCATCTTATATTGCATGGAAATCCTAAAATAGCGGATATACTTTTTTTAGAATAAACTAGAAATTCTGTATTTAGTGATCCATAGGCTTTCCCACATTTCCCAGAGGACCTGTATGACTGCCAGGAGCCATGAACAAAATACATTTTGGGAGTGTGCTTTACAGACCTGTTTCTCCTCTTGCCCTCCAGTGTGGTGTTATTGAGTGCATTCCCGACTGCACATCCCGTGACCAGCTGGGCAGGCAGACAGACTTTGGCATGTATGATTACTTTACAAGGCAATATGGAGATGAGTCTACCCTTGCATTCCAGAAGGTAAAATATCAGTTGGCAAGCACAGCAAAATCTCAACTGAGAAACATTCTAGCTATAAGAAATAATGACAGATAATTGGATAATGACTGCCAGAATGCTGTGTCTGTTTTCTGATGCTGATAATCCATTTTTAGCTATGAGTGAGTTAGCTAAATAAGTTACTGCAGCTGTAGATGTATGGAGAATATCATTGAACATTGCTTCAAACTAAAAACTTTATTTATCTGTGTCATCTCCTGATGGAGAGTTATTAAATTCCCTCTGTTGTTTGTACAGGCTCGCTACAACTTCATCCGCAGTATGGCTGCCTACAGTCTGCTCCTGTTCCTGCTCCAGATTAAGGACAGGCACAATGGCAACATCATGCTGGACAAAAAGGGACACATCATTCATATTGGTCAGTCATATGCATATCTGAATTTCAGCCTTTACCCTTCCCTTCTGCTGTTAAGTATTGCTGATAAAAGACAGTAGGACAAGAAGCCATTTCCCTTTGGAGATCAATCCATATACTGATTTGGCAGTTGGGAAATGTACGTGGATATTTCCCTGCCTGTTCAGTGTTGTATATTTGTGTTGGCTGCTTCTGTTTAAATTTAGCTTTGCAAAGTTTAATCAGCTTCAGGAAAGTATATACACACATATGTATGGATTACACATGTATACATAACTCATACATGCATACACATGTATGTGTGTGTGTGTATATATGTGTGTAATTATAGAAACGTGTCTTTGGGTTCCTTTCACCACTGTAGGGGTATGAATTAAACCTGACAAGTAAATTTATATAATTTTGTGAGGCTGTAACCTCTGCTTTATCTTTGCTTTCTGGAACTGCAGAGATATTTCATCAAGGAGATTTTTTGATATCACCATTCTTACCTCTAGTCTGATGTCATGGTGATGATGCTTTTGTTGGCGTTGCTACACTTCACCGAAGCTTTTTTCTGGTTGGAGTTAAAATGTTTGTATTAATACATGAAATCCACCTCTCCTTTCTTCTGTCAGCTTTAACAGCACACAATTAACCAACAAAGTTATGAGGCAGTTTATCTTTTGTGCACAGATTTTGGATTCATGTTTGAAAGCTCACCTGGTGGAAACCTGGGCTGGGAGCCTGACATTAAGCTGACAGATGAGATGGTGATGATAATGGGAGGAAAAATGGAGGCAACTCCATTCAAATGGTTTATGGAGATGTGTGTCAGAGGCTATCTGGCAGTCAGGTAAGGTGTTCTTAACTGCTCAAAAGTGGAAGTGCTTGCATGCCCAAAACCAGATGAGAAGATAAATAGTAATAAACCTTTATCTGTAGGGGGTCTGAGGCTGTTGGACTGTCCTGTTTACATCTTGCAAACTTTGAAACAATGTAATAATCCTACTGTTTTAAAGCTTATCTTTGTGGTATCTTTTTCTGTCCTTACTTTATGTTTGAAAATTTTATATATTCCATTCAAAAATGTGATGTTACACGCATTTCCTCACACGATTTCATGTACTTTTGTGTGTGGGTGGGAGGAGGACTGTTCAATACAGTTTAAATAAAAGCTCTTTCTATCGTGAGTTTAAAGTATTTTTGCTATTACCTTACAGAACTGAAGTTTCTTCAGCTAGGAGCCCCAGAGGGGCTGGCTTGGAGTCAAGATCAATTTGGTTCCCTGAGGGGAAACAGTCTGGACAAAGTTTTGTGTCAAGGCAAATGTGTCCCCCAAGTAGTAGAGTAATAGCTTGGTAGATAATAAATGTTCTGAGTAGGAGGACAGGAAGCAGAAGGGAAGCTGAGCCAATGTAGCAATGAATTACATAGAGTAATTAGGAATTAAAAGATAATATGTTCCTGTTGCTGCTTTCAGCCTTTTGTACTGTTTTGGTGCACTGATTCACCTTTTTGATACCAAAGAAATGTTGTTTGCTGAAGCACTGCTTTGTATAATCCTTGAGATTTCATCTTGCAGCATTCTGAGTATTTGGTAGTCCAGCAGTAAAGGAGTGAAATTTAATTAAGGTGACAGATTGCAAACAATGGTGTAGCTTCACCAGCAAATGTAAGAGGATTATTTGTGTTGATTTAATTACAGAAAAAGGTGTGATCCAGCTCGTTGAACTCCTCAGCTGCCTGCTGTAGCTGCTAAGGCTGCAGAAGTTTGAGTGCTGTAACCTTTTTGTCCCCTTTTTCTCCAGGCCTTACATGGATGCTGTGGTCTCACTGGTTACACTCATGTTGGATACAGGGCTGCCCTGTTTCCGAGGGCAGACAATCAAGCTGTTGAAGTAAGTCAGCATGTCTGAACTGGAAAATGTGTTCATATGTTCTTCACAGAATTTATACTGCCACAGCTTGTGCAGTGAGTATAGGTGTCATGCTACTCAAATATCTTAAATGTCCTATAGTTGTAAAAATAGGAACTTGTTTATAGAGTATCTCGGAAAGTAAGAATTCTAGAGAGGCCATTTTGTAGAATTAAGGTCAAGCTGTTCAGTGACTGTGCAAGTACATGGGTTATCTTTAAGTCTGTAGGACTAGCAAAATAAAACTGTAAATGAAAGATTTGCTTTAATTGAGAGATGATGTGTTGCAGAGTCTGTCCTCTGAAATGATGTCAGAGTCTGAATAACAGCCTCTTAATATTTGTTCTACAGATAATGCAGTACTGAATGGAACTATGAGGTAACATACAACAGCTTAGGCAAATACAGTTTCTAATGTGACACTTTAAACAGCCCTTCAGGTTTATGCCTCCACAGTTCACTCCAGAGTGAGCAGAGTTAGCTCAGCATTTCTTGCTTTTAACTTTCTACAGTTTCCTAGAGATAAGCACAGATTCATGAAGTATGATGGGCTGGAGCTCAAGGGCAGTACTAGGTACAGACATTTTAAAAGCAGCAGCTGCCTCAAAAGAGGGATTGGCTGTTCCTGGAGTCACCACTAGACTGATGAAAAGTTCACAGCCTGTATCTCCACTATTAGACTAACAGTAAGTGCTTGTTAAAACGTTATGTAATTTGTACCAGGTGGTCTCACGAGAAGCAGGTACTTGCAGCAGCTGAGCTTATGCAAAGACACATTTGTATCACGTTCAAAGGAAACTGCACTAATTTTCTCTTGCTTTTTGTGATTTTCTGCATACAGACACAGGTTCAGCCCCAACATGACTGAACGGGAGGCCGCAACTTTCATCATCAAGATCATCCAGAATTGTTTCCTCAGCAACAGGTTTGGCATCTATGCATGTCTTCTCCCTGTGGCTAAAGGAAGGTCATCGGGCTTTGAGCAGAGCTGAAAAATAGTGTTTTATCAGTCAGATATCAAACATTTATGAGTTGTTGATATTTAGATAGTGCAGGATAGCAGATATACTTCTGAACATGCTGCATCTCCTCACTTTTACACTGGGAAGGAAGACTTAGCCTAAGTCTGGTTAGTCTAAAGAGTAAATGTAATAGTTAAACATCTTAAATGCATGTTTTATTATCCCAGATAATACAGACTGTGGAGAGTCTAATACAGACTTGTGTAGTTCCATGTGTGGTCAGCTTGAGAACAGTACCACTCACTGGCTCAGATACAGCCCCGCTAGAACTGAACTGGATGTTCCAGTTCTTGCTGGTGCACCTACTCCAAATCTTAGATGAATACTGGGGAGTTTGAAGGCAGTAACACTGCTCTGTGAATGCCCAGGGCCAGCTTAGTTCTGACAAGCCTGAGCTTCTCCACCTGTGGCATGGTTAGTCTGTGACCTGAATAAGCTCTGCCCATGGATAATTGAGTTATCTGTAACAAGCTGAGATTTGTCTGCTTAGTCACTCATCAGAGATGCTGCTATTAATGCTGTTATTTCCTCTGCACTTTTATTTTCAATATTAGCATTCTCCTGAATTAAGGTGACTTTTATTTCCACATAATCTTGTCTCCATGCAGCCCTGATGATCTTGCTTCATTCATTACACATTTCCTAGCTTAAAGAGCGGGATGTTTTGTGCTGTTATAACAGTTAGCTGGGCCTTCATAATGCCTGCAAAGCATGGAGGGCTAGTTTTGATTAGCAGCTGATTTCCTTCACTCATGTTTTGTTTCTGTGGGATCCTGATTAATGTTTCTGTGACAATGGGTGGAGTGTTTTTTTTAAACTTTGACTTACTTCTGGCTTTGCTTTTCTTCTTTAGGAGCAGGACATATGACATGATCCAGTACTACCAGAATGACATCCCATACTGAGAGACACTAGAGATTCACTGCCGAAGTGCAACGTGCAACCCCGTGCCCTCACTCCAAACTTGTGATAAATAGGAGATGCTCTGTCACACCTTGCTATCTTCCATCTTCTGTGTGTGTGTCTACATGTGGGTACATGTTTCCTGGACAATGCAACAATCACTCTGATTCATTCCTTTCTGTATACCAGGTTATATATATTTCTGGTTTTCCCTGGATTTTTGGAGTTGGGTTGCAATCACAATAAAATTGTACTATGATTATTGAATGTGTGAAAGAGGCAAAGCTTGAGGAGTTTGATAATTTTTCATGCAATGCAAGGATTTTATAAAACCTTTAAAACATAAATAAAACCCTTTCCTGCACAATCCCACAAAATGCCATGGAAGGGAAGGGTATGGATTTCTCTTTGGAAACAGGAATGTTAACTTGTTCCAATTTTACTGTAGAAAAAGCCTGATAATCATCCAAGGTGGTGATGTCTGTGTAGCTGTGTTCATACTTTGCACTGTACATGGTCCCTGCTACGTGGTCAGTATTTCATATGTACATGAAGAATGTATTTTTTCCTTTTGTGTGTTTTAAAAGAGAGACTCTACTGAAGATATATTTAATCTATAAAATGTAATAAAAGACCTTAGACTTTGTGTCTGTTGCAAATCTTTTGCCCTGCGCTGTTTATAGACGTAAATCCACACATTTATATACTGTTCATTATTATTATGACCTTTCTTTCTAATGGAGAAATCTGATTTCTTCTTCAGCTGCTTGTCCATCTTAAATGACATTTTGTTGTTCATAAAATAAATGTTTTGTGCAAGAGCTGAAACGTAGGACCAAGGATAAAGCTTCCCCATGTTGCTGACAGAGGAATCCTACCCTGGGCTGGGACACAGTTATTTGGGGTCCTTTTTCTCTTTCTACACGCTTGTCGTTCTAGAATGAGCTCTTCAAAACGCGGGCTGTCCCCTCTTTAGGTTTTTTATTCCCTCTTTAGGGTTTTTCCCCCTCTTTAGGGTTTTTCCCCCTATTTAGGGGTGTTTCCCCGCATGTCCAGCCCGTGCCCCTCAGGGACGGGGCTCGCGGGGCCCTGGGGCGCCCCCTGGCGGCTGCGGCGAGTGCGGGCACCGGGCTGAGGGGAGGGCCCGGCCCACAGCGGGGCCAGCGCGCGACGAGGGGGCCCAGCCGTGAGGGGGACCGAGCCCTGAGGGGCGGCGGGGACACGGGACACAGGCCCGAGGAGGGTTCGGCGGTGAGGGGGGCCGAGCCCTGAGGGGCCACGGGGCCACGGGACACAGCCCCGAGGAGGGTTCGGTGGTGAGGGGGCACAGCCCTGAGCGCTGAGGGGCGGAGGTGTCATAAGGGAGACCCAGCCCTGACGCGTGAGGAGAACACGGGACACCGCCCCGAGGAGAGCTCAGCGCTGAGGCATGAGAAAGATCCAGCCCCGAAGAGCGCTCAGTGCCGGGGGGCGGAGGTGTCTTGAGAGAGACCCAGCCGTGATGTGTGAGGAGAACACAGGACACCGCCCCGCGTAAAGCTCAGCGTCGAAGCATGAGAAAAATCCAGCCCCGAAGAGCTCTCAGAGCGGGGGGACGGGGGCGTCGTGAGGGAGACCCCGCCCTGAGGCGGGGCGGTGTCGTGAGGGAGACTCCGCCCTGAGGCGGGGCCGCGCCGTGAGGTGGGTCCAGCGCTGAGGCGGGTCCAGCCCTGAGGGTGGGGCTCTGCCGCGCCCAGTTGAAGGAGCACGGTGTTGCCATCCCCGTGAAGGCTTCGCTTTCGAGTGGTCGCTGTGGCCCCCAGGGGCAGAGCCGGGGCTGTAGCTGCCCCGGCCGGCCTCCCGGGGCTCCTCGGGAGCTGGGCTGTGGCAGCGAGCCGAGCCGAGCCATGCAGGGTGGTGTGTGCGTGAGGGGATGGTGAGCCAATGATACGGCTACCCCTTGGTAGTGTGCCTTTTTGAGCACCTCTGAGTCAGCTCTTAGGTGTCCCAGGGTGAGTTTCTGCTTTGCTGAGGGAATTCCCAGCGTGTCCCAGGGAAGCTGGAGTTGCTAAGGGGGACTCCGTTATCCCACCTCCAGGCTGGCTGGGGAGGTCCCTGCAGAGAAGGGATCTGCTCTGCTGTGCTCGCAGCTCAGGGAGCAGGAGAGGGGCAGCGAGGGCAGCGTGCCTTGGCTCTGCCTTTGGGGTGGGTCTCGTGCATGGTGCAGAGAAGGGCCTGGCCCTTTTCCCACTGTGGAAGGGCTGCACCCCACCTGTTTAATTAAAAAATTACACCCGCTTTTGCCATGGGTGTTAAAATGGGTCTTGTCTGTTGCCCGTGCAGTGGGTGGCACACAGCGAGCTGGGCTCTGAACCGCTTTTCTCATTAGCAAAATGGGGAGCTGCCACTGGCTTTGTAAAAAGGTTTGGAGGACCACTGGGGAGAACTAGTGTGCAAGAACTGCTTTAATTATTGATTTAATTTAGATTTATTATATAAGCAACTGGGACACGGAGTAATTTTGGTGCTCTGTGCCTGCGGCCAATTGTACCTATTTAGGCTCCATAGGAAAGGAGCTGATTGACACTACAAGTATGGTAAACTTCCTCACACGTTTCCTGTAGTGAGAAGCAGGTGGAGTGATGAAATGTGAAGGTTTCTACTTTTCTCAGGGGAGGTGATGAGGAGTTCTAATATTTTGTTAATTCAAGTTAATGCTTATGTGCATGAATTTTTCTTTCCTGCACCTCAAAATAAATGCACTGTGTAAAATGAAAACTCAAATGAGGTTCTAGACCCAGAGAAATGAAAGCAGCTGGAGCTAACTGCATGTGGTGGTCAGCTGGAGTTACTGCAAGAACAGGCTTGTTTGCAGTAATATCTTAAAAACTCTAGGATGACTGCATTTGAGATAACTTGGTTCTGTCATTCCTTCTGCTCTGAAGGTTGCAGAAATGTTGTGAATGTGTTAAAACTCCGTGTTAGTAGGAATGATGAGCTCCTGGAACTTCTTTTCCTGCTGTGGTGTCAGGGAAGCTTTGGTGTGTGCCTGAGCTCACCTGACATCTGCAGATTTTGTTCTTACGAGTTGACTGTGCCTTCTTCCCCTCTCCTCGGGATTCCTTCCCACAGAACAGAGGTGGGAGAAGACTCCCCTATAACTGAGCATCCATGGAGGGGATTAGGCTGTTTACATTTAATCATGCAAGGCAGTACCCTAAACATGATTTTTCCTACATGGGATGTGTACTGTATCTTTTTCCAGGGAGACTGAGGAGGTGAGAACACTAAGACGCTTCACGGTACTGCAAATGCTTTGGTGATACTGAATCAATGCAGTTGGAGGCAGCACAGACTTACCTTACCTTCATCCTCCCACCAGGGAAGGATATGTCCTTGGCACAAGGAGGCTGGCAGGACTTTCAGAAGTTACTCAGGTAATTAAGAACAGATGGAATTAAGACCTACATGAAGGTATTGTGAAGGTTTTTGTCTCTGAACCTTATGCTAGAATACATCCTGATGCCTGCACAGTCCTGGGAGAAAAGAGGCATCAAAAAGAGGGAGAAAACCTGCTCTTAAAAAAAATTATCTAAGAAAAGATGCTCCTATGGTTTCTCCCCTCTCAGAAATTCCTGGTCATGGTGAGAGACAGACTTCCCGGGCTAATACCCACTGCAGTTCTTTCTGTGTTGGCCATGCATATAAAGAGCCCTTAAGAAAGGAGCAAAATTTATAGTGATTCATTTGCATCTGATGGACCCAGAGTTCAGAGCTACTGGTAACTTGATCAGCACTATTCAAATGCTAATCTCATTATGTGTGTTAGAGACTGAAGCGAAGCAATCCACCTCCATTAGCACAACGTGCCTGTGTGATGTTCTGGCTGGTACCAGGGTCGTGGTACCCCCTGCAGACACCCAGCACATGCTGCATAGCATCAGGGTTGATGTGGGCAGGGAATGGGAGCTCGGTGGAGGAGCCAATGAAATGAGCAAACATGGGAAGAGGAGCTAGAGTTCTCTGTGGAAAAATGCTGGAGAGGGGGGAAGGGATTGTGGTCAATAAGGAATGGTTTAGATTAGATTTTTTTTCTTTTTCATCATCCTTTCCCCTTACTTCCACATGAACACACTAAAAAAAAAAGAGCAGTAAACAAAAGAATTTGTCCTGAATGTAGATACGGCTTAAAAGCATAATTAATTGTGTGACCTTATGAAAAATACTGTGCCTGTGCTGTTTGGTGTGAAGTCGTGGTGGTTTTGTTTGTCCCATATAACAAGGACTAAAGTCTGCTGGGCAGCACGTGGCACACTCAGAGACAGCGTGCACGGGATCAGTTCTAGATAAAGGCTCCCTGACAGAACCTTGTTACTGAGAGCACCTCGAAATGATGTTTGGAGGTGCTGCTGCAGTTTCCAGGCCTGGTGCAAAGGACCCTTCCCCACACTGTTACCCACGGTATGCCATTTGAGGGTTTGCTTCTGTAAGGATTCTGCATTTGGGAGGTCACAGGAGTTATAATCCTGAAGAAGCAAGATTTGTAAGGTGACATAGTGTATTTATTAGATAAGCTACTTAGCTGGCAAAAGCAGATGAGCTCTGATAACGTGCAGTCCTGGCACTGGCTGGCTCACAAACTAGCACAGCCTCCCCAAAAGGAATGGTTTTCTGCTGGGCCCTTGCCACTGCAGCAGCCCTGTGACCAGAGCTTTGCCATTGTAGGCAATGCTGTTGTGTTTATTTCTGGTACAATATCAGTTGCCTAACAGCAGTGATAGTGTTGCTGTGCGTTTTGTCATTCTAACACATCCCTCTCCAGGGTCCGCAGAGCCACCGGAGCCTCAGTGCTTACTGTGGCAGCAAGAAACCCTGACCAGGCTTGTGCTATGGTTTGTGAATGTTACACGTGGCTCTGCTGCCTGCCGGGGAGAGCAGACCAGGAGGGTGACACAGTGACACAGATGAGCAATCACAGTCATCAGGAAGGCAGATAACAATGGTTGGCAATGCACTGAAGGGAAAAGTTACTTGTCTGACTGCATTCAGGTATCTCTTCCCAAGGAAAGCATGGCAGCCAAAAGGGGAAGGGAATTGGGAGTTATTATTGGGAGTATGAGTGTAAGTGCCTACACAAAGACTGCTATATACCCTGACACCACATATACCCCTTTTGGAATTAAAAACCCCTCATTGGAAAGACACAGAGGTAGAAATGTGTCTCGATCTGTTCTTAAGCAAGTAATCTCAGCTTTGCAGTGACAAACCTGATGAAACAAATTGTGCTTTGCTGTGGAAGAGGAAAAAAATGCCTGAATTGTAGCAAATCTAGGAGACAGTGCCAGCTACATGTATTGATTAGGAGTGAACATGTGGGGTGGTAGCTTCAATCCCAGATGTAAGAAGTGTTGAGTCATGGAATTCCATCCTTGCAGAGGTATAGGAGCAATACCTCACAGAGGAATATTCCTCTGGATAACAAAAATATAAGGGGTAAAATCATATATTGCTCTCATGTAGTTCTCTTGCCCAGTGCAAGTTACATTTTGACTGCCACATCTAAGCTGTTGGCACACAGGTGAACACTGTATGTGTGTGTGCATCTTGGTGTGCATCTGTGCAACCATTTCCTTGCTGAGAACTTCACATGACTGGAGCAAACGCCTCAGAGCTTTGCAGTACCTGCCCTCACTGCACAGAGAATCCTGTACATATTGCAAAGCTATTTCTTGTGCAGGACAGTGCCTGTGTGGGAGCTGAGTGGACATGAATGAGTGCCCTAATAAAGATACTTATGGCTGTTGTGCTTAAAGGAACTTTATTAACCCAAGTAATGAATTGCAGGAACATGTTATGTTCTGGTATTGAGAGTCACAAATTTCAGCCTTGGTATCAGGCCTGGCCGCCTGCATCAGCTTGAATAGGAGTATTGGTTAGGTAAGGATTCTTGCAGCTGTGAGGATAATGGACTGACTAAAGAATTTTGCAAGTATTATAGGTTGTAAGTTAGTAGAACCTTCTAGAATATCTGATCTCTTAGCACCTACAGAGAAACTGTTTCTGTGCAGTTTTTAGAGGCCCTGAGACCCCCAAAGGGATTCCTGCCTCCATATCTTGGACTCGGGCAGAACAAAAGTCAGCTTTCCTATTTTGCTTTGGAGACAGAAGTTACTTGTCAGTCAGATGATGTGGGCTGGGTGGAAGTGAAGAGTAAAGCTGCTTCCTATGGCTGCAAATGAAGAATCCCAGCAGTGCCAGTGCAGGGGGCATCTGCTGCCTTTTCTACCTCATATCCCAGATGAGAAGAACTGGGAAAGAGATTTTTGAGGCATGAGAGGTGAGCTGAGGTAGAGTTGCCCCAGAAAACAGGTGTAAAAATCAATTGTGTCTGCAGCCCTGGTCGGAGGCAGTGCTTTCCAAACGTCAGAGCTCAGGTAAGGCAGACCCAGATGCTGAGCTCAGCTCTCGGCTCTAGCGCGACGCCTCTGACCTGCACGTTGGGCTGAACGCTGCTGACCGCTGTCCGTCGGTAACCGGTTCCCGCTCATATTCCTGGCTTCGTTCCCTGCAGACTCGCAGGTCTGCGGGCTGGGCGGCAGAGGGCACTCCGAAACAAGCCACGGTGCCTGGGACACCGGGCAGAGCAACCCAGCAAGAACAAATCTGCCTTTCCTGTAAGGCGAGCAAGTCTGGCAGGGGAAACCTTGCCGTGACCTTTAGTTGTGACATATCTGTCACGGCAGGCACTGAGTGGTAGAGCTCGTGAGTACCTGAATATCAGATATGAAATTGCTCAAGAGCCTGGCTGTCTGTATTCCAGCATATTCTGCTGGGGAGCTTTGTGACCTTCCAAAGGACATAAAGGAAATGCATTTTGCTGGCTCTGCATTGTTGTCTCAGGTGAAGCCTTTAAATATATGGGTGTCCTCTGGTATAGCAAGTGTGCAGAAATCCATAGTGCATTTACCAAAAACCCAGAGGTTTATTGTGGAGATTGCAGGAGCTCTCCTTGTTGTTATCACTCTGTGTTGGATGAGCAGCAGCTGTGTTCAGCTCCAGAGTGGCTACATTTCTGTGTTCTGTGCATGTACATTTTTGGAAAACTGCTTTGGGGTGAAAGGTACTCTATATGCAGACTCTGATGTAAGCTGTCCACTATTTTAAGGTTTGTATACTTACTAAAAATTAAAAACCTCCCCACATAACAGTAGTTTAACATTCTTTCTCTCTTACCTTTGAGCAGTTTGCCTTGGGCTTCACCTTCACAGTAGACTTAGTGGGTAGGTGGCACCATGTAGTCTTTAAGCTTCATAGAATAAGCAGAACACAGGTGGTAGGATGGAGGAAGAAAACAGATCCAAGAGAAGAAAACTCTTTGGTGCAGCTATAAAGAGCTCATTGATTTTGACTAGTTCCTGTAGTCATTTTGAGCCCAGGCAAGTAGTATTTAAAAGTCTTCCCCTGGTGTCTGTCACCAAGGTGGAATGAGGTGTTTGGAATCCTCTGCTGTGAAGATAGCCCTGGTCTGTGCTTGTTACCCAGCTTAAAAATCATGTCTTGGGAGGTATCCCAACAGAAGCCTGGGTTCCGAGGAGTGCTTTCTCCATCTTTCCCCACATGTAAACTGGGATTTGAATTTCGTTGTTTTTAGCATCAAGCCTGGCCTTTAGGCTGCAACCCCGGAAAATAAAGAAAGAAGTAAGTCCAGCTATAGCTGTGGTTGTGTCACACATCAGAGCTCAGAGGGCCACACAAATATACAGTAATTTTGAGCTCATTAGCTTGCAGACAGGATGCCTAGATCAGAGGCAAGGATTAAGCTCTAGGTCAGAAGACAAACCTGCCAAGGAAACACCTGAGCTGGATCTGGGATGAAACCTCAGATAGACCTCAGGAACCTGAAAACCCACTTGGTTTTCAGGACAGTGCTGAAATTAGCATTTTTTCCCTGCCTTTCTGCTGACACTGTGATCCTTCTTCCAATTTGAAGAGAGTTTTCTTCCCTTTGAGATGCAGCTCTTATCAGCTTGTGGGACAAGTGACTCAGTGCAGTGCCTGAGGCTACAGGAACAGGGCTGGTGGTTACTTTGTTCCTGCCCATCAGCTGAGCCTGGAAAACCAATCAGGTTTGTGTTTCTGCTCCATCTCAGCTGAAAGGTAAAACTCCTAAGCTTAAATTTCATTGAAGGTTTCTTAAAACCAGGGTAGGCTTAACAGCAGGTACATCAGTTCCCAGTGTCACCAAGGAGAAGGAATTCGCGTTGCCAGGACTCTCACGTGCTATATGTGGTGGGTCAAGGCCCTTTAGAAATGCTGGAAGTGAGATGTAAGGCACTTAATTTCTTGCAAAAGACGTGCTATGGCTTTGGGAGCTGCTTTGGCTGCTTAATTCTTGAACTTGAATCCAATAGGATGTAAATTGGGAATCCAAAAATCAACTGCCGTTTCTTGAGAATTGGGCACCCGTGCCTAGACAAGGGAGCTCTCAAAGTACAAACTGAAATTGGAGTCCTTTCCCCTCTAATATCTATTACTGTGATTTTTGAGCATTATTCCAGTATAGGTCAAAGGGACGTTTCAGCAGATGCAGCTTTTATGCTGAGAATGACTCTTGCATTTAAAACTTGTTTACAACTGAGCCTGTTGATGATTGCTGTTCCTCAAAGTTACTGTGTTTGCCCTTTCCCCAGGAGATTGTGTCTACTAACTGTGTAGAAGTGGTAGGAGAAGCAAAGCTTGCCCTTCACTTGATTTTTGGGAGCCTTTGCAAAAAAGCTCTCCTCGAGGTGCAAATGGCTTCTGCTGAAATGGTGGAGCTGTTCTGCCTCTCAGAAAGTTGATGTACTTTGGAAGAAAGGTATTGACCAGACCCGCAATTGTACTACGCTCTGAGGGGATGTTTGGGAAGCGGAGGTGGGTACTGTGTGTGTGCCCATACAAGCTGTCACCACTAGATGACACCATGACTCTGGCAACAAGGTCCAGATGAACCCTAAAACCGAGGGCATTTTGCTTGTTTCGGCGGGTTTGTTACAAACCAAGAACATGGTCTGGATTTTCAAACCTTCCACTGAACCGGTGTCAAGTTTCCCCCACATGCAGGCTGAGGTTTGAGCAGAATGGGCATCCTTCCAGGTGACAGGGTGGGATTTACGATTTGGGGTGGAAACCATCTGAACATTTGACTTGCAACCAGGCTGATCTTGGCTGTGGTTATGCTTGGAGGACCTGTGTGCATCTGAAACAAGATCTCAGACTGAGGTTCAGGCAATACAAGTCTTCTCGAGCAAAAACCAGAAGGGGTTTGCATGACCCTGCTGAGAACTGCTGTAAGAAGTGACTTCACTGCTCACCCAAAGTGGGTCCAGGCATGAACTCCAGAGCAGTATCCAGACCTGGTCAGCAGTAGCCCTGCTTCCCTTTTAACCCATTTTCTCTGTGGCTGGTAGGTCACTGAACAGCCTTGCCACGGTGCCACCACACCTGGCTCAGCAGTCACCACAGTGTAATGGTGGCTCAGCCACGGCTGGGGCAGCCTTGTCTCCAAGAACACGTTGCTTTCTGATCAACTGACTGACTCCTTACCCACCAGCAAAAGGTCCCTCTTTCTCCTGGAGCATCTTTCTGGGCTCTCACCCTAAATTACACAGTGTCCAGCAGGTACATTTCTGCAACTGGTCATCGAGCTGTGGCTCTTGCTGCTTTATTCTCTATTTTGGCAGAGGAAACACTTAGTAATTCCCCAGGCTGAAAAAGCTTCTTTCTGTTGTAATTACTTTCAATGTACACCTACTCAAGTCATCATTCCATTGCTCTTTTCATCCCTTTCAATGAGACTCAGAGGATATTCACATGAAGCATATTAATAAACCAACCTGCTTGTCTTCTACTCTTGCAAGGGGATATTTGTGCATACTGAAATTTGGTAACTATCCTGTAATTATGTGGCTCCAAGGACAGATTCAGGGAATTGATAATCTAAGAGATGTTTGTACAATGCTTTGTCACCTCCTTTGAAATTCATGTCTCTCCACTACCACCTCAACTCAGCGACAATCTGCACATGCAAACATGTTAAATATCTTGTAGCAGGGAGTCAGCACAGACCCAGGGCATTCACATAATGAGCGCATTGTGTGTAAACTACCCCTAAATCTACTCCTAAATATCTGTTGCTGTGTTGCCCCTCGCTAGTCTTGGCCTAGCAGTGTGAGAGATGGGTGGTCTTGTTAACATTGTGACTCCCAATAGTGCTTGCGGATTTGGATTTTATTTTAGTAAACTTGTGCATAGGAGTTTCCTGGCTTATTAACATTGTACAATGATTTTCTCCTGTGATGTTCAGATAGCTAGTTAAACAAACTAGCTGTGTTAATAAGGCTGTCTTATGCTAATTTGTTATTATGTGTGTAGAAAGCCCTTTCAAAATAGATTTTGTTAAAGCTTCATTATAAATGTAAGGTTAAGCACCACAGAAAACTCCACTACAAATGTTTTGGCTGACTGTTTGTTTTTGTAGACAGAATAGTGGAGTGTTTGCCTTGAATCATCCCAAAGCTTTGCTTTGATTGGGATATATTTTTTGTGGATGTCAGTTTTTACATAAGGCTGGAATTATTTTTTTGTGCTTGATGATACCATCTTTTGCTATATTCACTGATGCAGTCAGACAACTCTAAAGGCTTAATTTTACAAAAACTTTATTCATAGCCCACCATGGAACAGCAATATCACTATTCCTATATTTAATTAACATCTAAATTAATTTGCCATTTTACAACATTTGAGTCTCTGGCTCCCCAGAAACCCCGAGGGTGTTTGAAATATAGGTACACCTGTTACCTTGCTGGGCTTCAACACTGTAGCTGAATTCAATGAGATGCAATTTTCTCTATTCCTCTATACATTTTTATTTAGACTCTTCATTCTTATGACCCTTCATGTGATTAGGCATTGTTTGGTGGGAGTGGCAGGACTCCAGGCAGGAAAAATAAGAGGCAAACTTTCCTTTTTACACTGTGATAGTTCAGCCCAACATTCTCTGCCACAAGCATTGTGTAAAACTGACACCAGGACAGGTCAGGGCAGGCAGCAGATATGGGCAGGTAAAACAAATGGGCACTCGTGGCCAAGAATGCCAGTTGTAGTATGGATGTGTTTCTGTATCAGGTTGTTCCTGTCCTAGTGTGAAACAGCGGGACTCGTGTTCAGGTGTGTTCACTGAATCATCACAAGGGAAGAAAGTAAGAGCTCAGTCAGTCTCATGTGGTACTTTTCCTGGCAGAGTGACAGGTAGCTTTCATCCCTGATAAGCCTTCCAAAATTCATTGCCTTTTTTTTTTTTTCCACTGAAATTCTTTATTGCTTAAAGAAAATGACTGCCTTCCAAGCAGTGTGTTGTACTGCAGGGATGTCTTGCTGTGTCCAGACATGCAAGATCCAGCACTCAGCACTATGGTGTCTAAACTTATCTTAATGCTCTCCTGAAGTCCTGTGTGAGCTCCTGTTGTTCCAAAGGGCCACTCTACTACAGGCACAACTTCTTTCCTTTGCCCAGGAAGTACCTCTGGAGTATATGTGTGAGGGAGCTGAACAGAGCATCCACAAGCACCCCCTGGGGCTCTGTGCAGCTCTGACTGCTCCAGAATTAATGCTCTCAGTGGATGTTGAAACCATTCCGTAGTGTTCCTTCTAACCCTTCATTTTTCTTCCTCCACTGCCGTATACTGAGTATGGATGGGGAAAAGAATAATTCCTTTATCTCTTAGCCTGCACCTGCCCCTGCTCTGCCAGGCTTACAGTGTTCAAGGTAGCTTTCCCCGGTGGTGAAGGATTGACAGCCTCCAGCATAGACACTGCAGGGAGGAAACTCCAAAGCCTCTGGGCTGGGAGCACTGCATGCTGTAACTATGAAGAACCTTATGCCTTGCACGAAACAGCAACGTTACCAGATCATCATCAGTGCTTGTAGGTGTGGATTTCTGATTTATTCCGACTGACTTTTACTTATGGACCTGGACCTTCTGAAAAGATGCCTCTCCTGCAGAATGTCTGGGAGGCAAATGGGACTGTTTTTAACAGGATGAAATGTCCCTGCAGCAGAGCCTCTCTGGTGCAGATTCCTGTAATGTTTGTAGCTTTCTGTTTGGCTGGGGGTAGGGAATCTCTTCAGGAGAACTGATACTCTACAAGTTGGTGCTTGCTGCCTCCTCACTTGCTGCATGCTGATGCAACCCAGGAAACTGATGGAGACTCAGAGAACTGTTGTAGTTTGCAAAAGAGGGGAGATACCTGTGAGAATCATCGTGGTCTTTCTTCTCTTGTGCTGCCCATATACTACACACAGTGTAGCAAAGTGGGTAACAGCTTGGCCTTTAACTGCATCCTCCAGCTAAAATCAGAAGTTCCTGTCTCCTTTGCTAGCCAAATTTCACTGATGCTGTTTTAACACCATAATGTATCCACTCTCCAACCAGCTTCTGCAAAGTCAGCATCCTACATGGATGCAAGAGTCCCACAGGTTGCTCATGCAGATAACCTAAACGGTGTGACTGGTACACAGAGCTGCCAAAATGAGAACCTTTTCTCAGCTATGTCATTTGATGAGCTGCATTGTGTTGGGAAGGTCAGCAAAACATCCTGGGTCTGTTTGCCTGTCAGCAAGAGAGGGTGATGTGAAGAGCCTCACGTTGAAATTGCTCTGTGAGCCCTGGACTGGAAGTGCCAAGCCTTGGCATGTCATCTGAAGAACTGTCAGGCTCCTGGCACTGCTCCTGTTTGTTGGGCCTGCTGGAACCCCAGCAGGGAAGGATTTTAATTTCTTCTCCAGCTGGGAAAACAGAGGCCTAAACAGACTTGAGTCAGCAATGCAGACTCTCGTGCCCAGCTCTAACCCAAGAGCTGCTGGTGCCCATCATGGAGATTTCAAAGCTAAAGAGTGTAAGCAAGGCACTGAAGCTCCCTCTAAATGTGAATCAAAAGGCTGGGTGACCATCCAGTGGGGCCCCCACCAGTGAGTTGTCAGTAGGTCATGGCAGTGTCAGACGGACAGACCCCCTGCTTCTTTACAAGATGAGAGTGTAACCACAGGGGATGAAGAAGTAGGCACAGCTTGAAGTCCTGCCTGTAGAAAAGGAGGTCCTGCAAAAGCTGTCACTCTCACATTTGGTTTTTCTTTCTGTCTCTCATTCTTCCATCTCCCTGTCTGGCCATTTGTGCTGCCTGCCTGTTTGTTTGTTGGCTGAGTGCCTGCTGAATTATTTACCAGCCTGACTGAATTAAGCAGCAGCAAAAGCAGGCGAGTGAATCCCACCTGAGACTCTTCCAGGGAGAGGGGGGGGGTGGAGAAGTGGGGTGTGCGTATGTGGGTGTTGATACATAGTGGTTAATTAAATGTATCAGGAAAAACCTTGGGGGAGGAGAAACTCCTCTGTTCCCTGAGACAGGGCTGAAGAAGGCTGAGCACATGGCTAACACACCAGCTCAGGTGGCAGCGTGCCACATCTCCAAGCTGGGTGGGGGTCCTGCCCCTGGGAGTTGCCTTCAGCCCTGGCAAGTGTCATGTCATCCTGCTGGGCTCTGGCAGGGCTGTCAGGAGTCCATTCCCTTCCGCAGCATCAGTTGCGTTGTTTGTGATGGTTGTTGTGCTGTGTGGGGTTAATTGGGTTAATGAGCGCATTGTACATTATTAGAGGCTGAATTGACAATTATGCTAATTATTGTGTCTCCCAAAGTGCCACGCTTACTGAGGATGTTTAAAAGGACAGGGGTTCTTGTGCCACACATGCTAAATCAGACCTGAGTATCTGGACTGCAAAGGGCCTCACTTTTAACAAATCACGGTATACTGGGTGTTTAATGTAAGCAAATGTCTCCTGGTTGGCATATCCCTCCCAGCAAGAATGTTCAAGCTTGGCACACAGTCCTTAGCTCATGTAGTTCCTCACCTGTCTGTGTCTCTCAGCAATAAAGTCCTGCAGATGGGGAAAATGAGACATAGGTCTTTCTGTAATGTATCAGGTCTGGTTACTCTCTCACTGAAGCATGCATGCTCCAGTGTGGTTGCTTGCTCCAAGCCAGTGCTCCTTACCCATTGGTGGACACAGTCTTTTGACTCTGAAATGTGCCCTTATCCCAGTTCTTTAGACCATAGTACTTGGTTCAAATACCAGAGATCTTCCTTCGAGCTCTGTGCTGAAAAGCAGCAGTCTTCCCACAGGTCACTATTTGCAAAGGTGCAGGAGCAGATTCCAGTTTGCAGATATGTCAGTTTGGGCTGTTCTCTAGGTTGCATCACTTTGTCATGCAATTGTTTGTTACTGTCATGTCACTGGAGTAATGCCATCCTGGCTCTTCCTACTATGTAGGTGTCCCAATAAAAATAACCCAAGGATGCCTTTGTGCCTTTAAACTAGCTTTGGAACATTGTTTCTGGATACTGAGCAATTGCAAACCGTAAAGTAATATGAGGTTTGAGAAAGGTTATGTTCCCTGACTCCATGGGCTCCCATGTGATGTTCACCAAGATTCCTGCTGGCTTCAGTGAGAGCAGAGCTGAGGCTGACAATGAGGGGGATGTCCAGATGTGCTCTGAGTTATCCTTATGTTGATCTGAAAGGTGCCTATTCAGAGCAGTATAGTACCAGTATGTGATCTGTGCAACCTTTCCAAAAGGCTGGTCAGGTATCTGGTGGTCAATGTGTGTAGGGCTCCATGCTGGCTGCAGTGTCTCCAGTGATTCCTTAGGCACAGCTGTGCTTGTGCAGGATAGCTGTAAACTGGGGATGAGTGATGAACTTATGACATCTGAGGCTTAAACAAGGAACTGATACACTTTTTAAATTACACCTTTAAAAGATGACACTGCTTCTCTCATCTTTTTCTTGGAAGAGTTTTCATCTCACCCAGTTTAGCAGGGAAAGTCATCTGTCCACTAAGCTCCTTGTGAAGCTGGGAGTGCTTTTGGCATGTACAGTATGGAGCATCTTTGTCTTAAGCCAGCTGATTGAAAACTGGTCCCTGTCAGCTCTGTCTTTCTCATATGGACATACATGCTTGAGTATACTGGGAGAGACTTAACCCCTCCAAGCAGCCTACTTGCACTTCTAACTCCCAGACTTCTGGCTTCTTAAAGTATCTCTTCCCTTCCAGAATGTGGAATGTCAGAAGAGGCAACCAATGCAGACTTGTCCTTATTGTCCATAGCACCAGTTTACCCTACGAGGGTAAACTATAGAATACTGTCTCTGGAAGGTGGATAAAGAGGGAGCTGGAAATGGCAAGACATAAGAAGAGCACTGCACGATCAAAAGCACATGCCTCATGAATTTATCATGAACTAACTCTGTGGGACTCTTGCTACATAAATCAACTGATAACTCACCATGTAAAAGATCATATACAACAATTCACCACTCTCTCCCATTTCTGCTGTATCCCTCTTTCTGAAATTCACTGTATGATCGGTGTGAATGTGCTCACACACTGCTCTGTTGCAGGGATATGTATGTGGCACATCAAGGTAATGGATTTTTCTTGAATACCCTATGCAATACTGTCATGTTGTACATCAACAAAAAGTGATTTCATATTGCATAAAGCAAGAAGTTTAAAAGAGCTGATGACCCTTTTTGGCTTTATTCCAGATGGGGGTCATGTGTCTGGGTTACTGCCCAACCTTTTCCAGTAAGTTAATTCCCACTCTTAGAATTGTAGTGGCTGCATTGAGTTGTGCTCCCCTCCATAATGATTACTTACAGAAAGGAAAAAGTGCTTTTTCACTGAAGTCCAGTATCGTCCTCATGCCTTGCCACCATTTTGTGTAGGTGCCTACACTTTGTACTTGCTGTGAAAACTGAGGTATCAGGTCCTAAACTGCTGCTGCACTGAGCACACAGGTCATTTTCTAAGGCTCTGCCACAACATTCGAGTCCACATTTCTATAACTGCCCTCGTGCCTGTAACTATTTAATGTATTTCTTTAATAAGAAAGCTTAACTGTCTTGAATCATCAGCAGACATCATTTAGCTAGATTTCAGCAAAGCACTTTATAAGGTATCTCATGAGAATATTGTACTCAGAGAAAACAGAGATTAGCACATGGCTTGTATGGTAGACGAGAGGCTAATGATGGGAGGCTGCACAGGAAGGAAAGTCATAAGAGTGGAATACTTCAGTACAATATTGGTGTATTTATGAATTTTAATTCTACTACTGAAATACAGATTCACTGCACAACCTCAGGATTCTGCAGATCCTTTGTACATACAGACATATCAGAGGAGCCGAGGGCCCCTTCGCCTTTGTACCCATTGAACGGTATTTGCCTGCTCTAGTCTCTGCCAGAGGAAATGACCCTTTCTGGTGCTGCCATCCCCTGCTGTGTTTCACAGAGATTTACTGCTCTCTGCTCACTGACTGTACTCAGGAGCTGGTATAAAAGCAAATACCTAAGGGATGCATACGTCAGCAAAACTTGTTCTTCCTGATTACTCAAGTTAGGCCATGGATGGCCTTTGTGTCAAAGGAAGGTTTGTAAGTCTGGATCTGCTTCCTCAGATGAGGTCAGAATTCCCTCCTAAGTCTGTTCCTTTTCATGTGTCTGAGCATGGAAGGAGAAAGGGATAGTCCTACCCAGCACGTCAAAGGAAGGACAACATTCCTGACTGATAGCAACATGGAATGGAGAGCTTCTTTCTCTGGCATGTATAACCCTGCAGAGTGCTGTATGGGAGCATCAGGGTCAGCCTGCCTCACACTCACAACACTCAGTGCAGCTGCCACTGCTGGACAATGGCAAAGTTACCATTTCCTTGTTTGGCAAACCTGGCAGGGAGATGATGGAAGAGACGCACCTGGGGGAGCAGGTACTTGGGCAGAATGACTGATGGAGTCCCAGGTAATATAACTCAGAAATTACAAGGAAGAAAATATCATATGGGACTGAAAGAGAAGAAGGAACATAGAGTAAAATTAAAACAAAAGGTGGAATATTGTCAGAGGATACAGAAAGGGACTTGGCAGCAGTCTGAAGAGGATGTTTTTCTTCCCTTTGTCTTTCTCAGCCTCTACACTTTCTCATCTTTCCCACATAGATATCTTAACCAGCTTTCTCCATGGCAAGTCCAGCATTGCTCAGCTCTCAGAGACTGGTTGATCTGTGCTGGCTGTTTTTGTTGAGATGCTCTTCTCCCTCTTCCATTTTCCTATGAGGGAATTTGATACCAAGAACAAACCTTTTGGATCTGTCCCACTGACAGGAGGTGATATGTTAACAGGGAGAAGTGAAGGGAGCCATCCATGCCTGTCACTTCAGAGCCTTTCCTGTCCAACTTATGGATGTTTGCTAAAGAGGTGTTTTGGTTTAACTGTAGCTTATTGGATTATGTGATTATGGCATTTGAATTCTTTATTAGATCTTTTCTGTCTTGGTCCCTGGGGTCCAGAGGGACTTGTTTTCTGGCCTTTGATGTGTTTGAAAAACTCAGGCTATTTGTATCACTGCTCCTTTGCTTTGATTCTTTGACTCCTCCTCTAGGGAGCATTCTGATGTGCAGAGCTCAGCTTTGTGTGTCTGTTGCATGGGATGTCTTTGTGGTTTGTTTTTGTACCGGGCACAAATCACCCCTCCCGCTCCCTTCTTTGCAAGTTGTCATGAAAGCAGGCTATTGCTGACCAGTTCTTTTGGAAAACTTGTGTTTGCTGACAGCTGTGTAAAATTCAGTATTTTAATGAGAGACACAGTATCTTTGGTTTGAGGGAATAGGTGGCATTGCCTCAATTGTCCATTTCCCCCTCAGGCCCTTTCTCCTGTGTCTGAAAAAAAATCTTATCATTGTAATTCACTTATGGAAAGAATATTCTTCACATGCTGCTGTATCTGTTCTTCCCTGTTGGCTTTGACTGAGGTGCTGGGAGAAGACTCCTCCAAACCCCATAGTGGGAAGGGAGAAGATTCTACTCCTGTTCTTTGCCACAAAGCAGCACCCTGTGAGCAGAATTTCAGACAAGGGAGATTTGCTTAGCCTGCAAGAAAAGGTCAGGCCCAGGCGGGTAAACCCTGCCAAGAAGGGTCAGTGTGGTGAACCAACTTATGCTTCATTTGTCACCTGTCAGTGCTGAGCATGATACACTTAATAACACAGTAGTGGAAAGGACAAAGGGGATTTCTGAGGGGAGAAGTGAGGTAAGCCATAATTAACTAGAACACTGAAGGAGAAACTCCATCTTGGAGCTGCTGAGTTTCTCTTGTGAGCTCAGACGTTTTCACACACACTCCTGACACACAGCACAGCCCTCCTGTGTGCCCTAACATCTGTCCATGGTTGTGCTCTCTGCAGTGTGTCATACTGGGAAATGGGACCAAATGAAAGGAGGTCTGAACCTTTGTGGACTCAGTCAATGAATGCAGTACAAAGATCTGCATCAGGGTGCCCCGAGGAGAACAGTGTTGTTAATGGCCACCCCAGCAACAGGAAACAAGGAGTTCCCCTTCACTCCCCCTTTCCCTGTAGGATGAGCAAATGCCTGTACCTGGTTTGTGTATCACCAATCCTGAATGAAAAGTTACTGCTGCATTCTTGCTTTTCCCAACTGAGGACATGCATGTTTTCTCTTTTTGTTCCTGAATAGTTTCCAGCCAGTGCCATGTCCCTGTAGAACGTACCTTCGTGTACCCCATGGCACAGGCTGCTTCAATGTTGAAGCAGAAGCCAGTTGGAAACAAGCAATTTGGTGACCTCTTTTTCTCCCCAGGCATAGTTTGGAAATAGCTTTGCAAGGGCTGCCAGTGCCCAAGCAGAGATTTGGTTCCCACATCCTGCTGTGTGAGAGCTGCTCTTGTTTCACGTGGCGACACCTGGCAGAGCAGGCTGTGAGTGCTGAGCCTGCCTTCTACCTCACCCCCAGTGCTTGTAGCTTAAGTGGGCCTGAACTATTTTTAAAGGAAACCATTCAAGTGTTGTTAACAACAAAGTCATAATGGTAGCCTCTGACACAGCTGGAAAACATCTGCAAACACTTGGAACAGGTAACAGTTTGATGAGGGTAAAGTTGTATCAGACTGCACACGGCTCATGAGGATTAAAAGCCTTAGCTAGTGGGGTCAGCATGACCTCTGGTTTGACTTGGAAGCCCTTTGTGTTCAGGAAATATTGGTAAATCATGGCAGCTCCATGCGTCTGGAGAGTGTCAGGATGTAGGATAGCAAACAAAAAGATAATTCACCTGACAAATGTAGCCCTACTCTATGGAATTTTCCTCTTGAATTTGCTCATTATTCAGAAGTTGTTGGATTTCTGTGCCATTTTGAAGGGTGGGGAATGAGTTTTTTGTTTTGTCATAGGTTGTCTTTTAAACAGCTGCCTGCACTTCATAACTGTGGTCACTGTTTGTGGTTAAATGACTAATGTTTTACATTCCCTAACACTGAAAATAGTTGTGGTGCCAATTTTGCTGGGATTAGTTTTGTTGTTCTGTTTCTGTAAAGACTTAGGCAAGTGGCTTTCTGCTGATGCAGACAATCATGGAAAGCCTAAAGCTTCATTATTCACAGAAGTTATGGCAAGAGCACAGCAATGACCAAAAGAGTGATTCCCACAGCCAAATAAATATTTGTGAGGTTTCTATTGCTGCATTTGCTCCGAGCAGTGTCTGTATGGTCAGGATGTCATGATTTTTATGTGTCTGCTATTTTAGCTTGAGGTCTGTGTGGTGATAGACTCTAAGGAGTGAGGAGCACACTATTTTGTGAATACAGCAAAAAGACAGGTAGAAAGACACAGTATTCTGTGTCCTCTCCACCTACTACCTCAGGATTACCATTCAACAACTTTTATTTTTAAATAATTTTATTTGAAATGCCAGGTGAAGTAGATTCGGAAATCTAGGTATTTTCCTGATCATTATGGAGCCATTAACCAACAGTGCAGTTGTCCCATACATGATGTTGCTATTTTTTATCTTGGGACCACCACAGGTAATCTTTTTCTTGTCTTCTCACTTTTCTCTCCTGCTTCTCCCCTGGAGCAGGAACACTCAGAGCATGGAGCAGCTCCTAAATACAAACTGCAAAGACAGCAGAGCTTCAGTGCTCCAGCTGTCACTCACAGTGTCCTCTGGACCTGTGTGGTGCTATTTGGCAGAGCACTTCAAACTGCTGCTTGGTGAGATGTCCACTAGAAAGACTGGGTTTATGGGCCTCTCTTAATTTTCTCAAATATGCTCTATGCAGAGTAAATAATATCAAAAGACCTTGTTGGAAAGACCATGGCAGAAGATCTATATCTGCACAGTAACCTCTGTGCTGGAGACACTCACTGTGCTGAGTCAGGACCTTTCAGGGTTTGCAAAGATGGGCAGAGGGCTTGGGTTTTTAAAGCTTACTTAATTCAGTTTAAATATTTTCTTCCAGTTCCAAACATGCTAAGTAACTGCTTTGTGTCTCACTATATCAATCCTCGTGGACTAATCCTTGAGCAGGCTTGTTTGTGGGATGTCCAACTGACCTCAATTTAAGCATTCTTGGGAGTTGAGCAAAGAGGCATTTGTCTACCAGCAAAACAAGGGAATACCAGGATTCAAAAGTTGGTCTATACACCACTTTGGATCTGCATAAATGATATCAGTAAGGAGTAGGGTTCTTCGTCACGAGCACCGGGAGAGCCTGTAGGCTACAGAAAATGATGCAGATATGAGGGCATGGTAACAAATGCAGGTGTTAATTCATTAACATTATTCTCTTCCCCTAAAGAAAACACTTTCATCACAGTTAGATCAGAGGCAAACACTGTCTTCCAGATTTAGCTGCGCTAGTAAAAGATGTTACCTCACCGACTGATGGTGCTGCCCACTGGTCACTGGGAGAGCCAGGCAAAGCTGAGTGTCTTTGAAGCAGTTTCAGTCGTTGGCCACAGCAGATTTGTAGGCTCCGAAGAAAATCAGGGAGTGCTCACAAGAAGTGTTCCTTTTGCAAATGGGTGGAAACACATCCTCTGTGAGGACAGAAGAGGTGGGAGGAGTAACCAAGCAGCTGGGGGAGGTGAGCGCTGGTCGTAACCGGCTGTGTCCTCAAACACCTTTGTACCACTGCAGTGACAGCAGAAAGCTGTCTGCATGCTGACACATCTTTTGTGTCTACATGCAAATTTTAGATGACTTCTTTACCTCTCATAAAGCAGCAAAGTTGGGTAGGTACCACTTTTATATAACTTTTAAGGTACCTGCTCTAGGTTATGGGAAGTCAGTGACAGACCTAGAAGCAGAGCATAGAAGTCCTGGGTTTTTAGCTGTCTTCACTAACCATTAGATGGTACTTCCTCCAGATGTTACAATAAGGGGTGCTATAAAAAGTTCTTGACGTTTCTGTTGCAATTCCTCATTTCCAAAGGGCTGACTGCCTTTATGTTTTTAATATCATTGCTTTGAAGCACCACAGCTAGAAGTGACAGTGCCAGAAATAATAATAACAATAATAATCTGCATAGCACAACGGGCATTTTACCAGCATGTCAGAAGACAAAGGTCTCTGTGTGTTTTGTATTAGCACACTAAAAAAGTCATATTGAGTCTATCTGGAATGTATAGGTGGGAACCTTAACCCCTCATATGCTGAGAAGAAAATTGTATGCAGACTTGAGAGCTGAAGTAAATGAATAAAAGGGCACGAGCTTCATTCCTTTAGCAGTGGGAGGTCTTTCTGGACCATATGCCTTGACAGCTTTGTTCAACCTTAAGTATTTAATATCCATGTGACACCAGAGTAGTTATTTACAAGTATTTTTCTATTTTCTTCAGTCGAATATAATCGTTCTTTACCATAGAACAGACAGGCAAAAGCTAATCCAAATCTTTTTTTTTTCCCCTGCAAATTCCATTCTTATTTCTACCATGGCCCATGTTCAAAACCCAAACAATAAAACATACAGCTGTGACATAGGAGAATTGTCCAAAAAGGACGATGTCTGAAGGTTTATGATTAGGTTTTATATTCCCTCTGTCTACAGAGCAGCACTTCCTGAATGTTTCTGTGGTGGGAAAAGCATCCCAGCCATTTCCCCTTGTGGATGATGGTGTAATTAGAGCTGTAAAGAAAGAACCCATGACACTAAAAGGCTATAAGTGCTGTAGATTTAGGACAACAGGTTTCTATGGAAACTGAAGTGAAAATAGGACCTTAAATGGGTGAATAACAATAACACAGAGGTCTCAGTTTGGATCGGTCTGTAAGTTGCAGCAAAATACAGCCTGCCTTTCTGGCACTTATTTGCATAACGTTTTCCATGGTGCTCTCCATCAAACATTGCCTCTCCGGCTCTTAATTTTTATACAGAAACATCCGTCCCTTAAAAAAGAAAGATGAGGATTTTCCAGTGGATGGCATGCACCTATTTATAGATGTTATCAAAATAATTTGAGCTTAATATAGGCAAATAAGCAACACAATAAGTTATGGCATCCATTCTCATCACTAGTACTACTCTTTGGAGTCCTTGGGAGTAGCTGAATATTTTCCTGCAGCTCATGGAATATGAAGTCTTCCCATATTCTGGTTCAGTGATGATGCACTGGAGAGATGAGGCACCTTTGCACATGATACCTGTGTCATGCTCAAATTGCCAGTTCTCCATAGCCAACCGTCTCCTGAAATTCTGCTGGAGTGTTTTGAAGTCTGAGACTTGGTCTCATGTTTGCAGTGCAAGATCCTTTCCCTCAGCTTTCCACTTTCTGAGGAAATTAGGAACAGTCTCTTACTGGCAGGAAATCTTTCCAGGATTTTCAGTAGAATATGCTGCCTTACGTTGGCTGTGCCATGCTTTAAGCAACATCTGAAAATGCCACAGCTAGAAATGCTCCAGGAAAAAACAAAAGGGGACTTGGCATTCTTTGCATTGTTATTTTTTTCTTGTTGAGCATTTAACCACAGTGGAAGAAGTAAAACTGCAGTGAGGGAAAGACTGAACTGCTAGTGACAGAAATACCCATATGGTCCTGCTTGTTTCTGTAGAAACAGCCATGCAAACTTTGTAGTGATAAATACACAAACTCGGGGATATTTGGGTTGTAAATTACAGCCTTCTCTGCAACTAATGTGTATAAGCTAAATATATAGAAATATATATGTAGCATTAGTACTAAAATCAGTGGCAACCAAACTGGGGCACATCTGTGCAGTAATTGACCCTAAGAGCTTATCATCCCCCTGGCACTCTGAATGGTTCATGGTTCTCTACAGCCTGAAACATGAATTAATTTTGCAAGCAGTGGCTAAAAGTCACATACGCTGCAGTTTAACTCTTTGCAAACCATCCCAGAAGAAAAGCCAGGTTCATAAAATGCTGTGTCTTTTCCCCTGTCCTCATTGGTGCAAAACCACTGTTCCAAATGGGAACCACTTAAACCAGTCCGTTGCCAGTCATGAAGTCTAAGTCAGGATCCTGGTTTGTGGGAACAGAATTTACAGCAACACCCTGTGTCCAAATTCTAATGATTTCTGGTCTGAAACTTGTGTCCTACCATTTGAGTTTTAGTGAAATAATACAGGCTTCCCTGACTCTCCAGCTTTATGTTGCCATAAATGAGAGAGAAACTGTCTCTCTGTGCACGTGTCCAGAGTCTCTCCTGGCAAGCCAGGCTGATCCATGGTTCTGGCTGCTCTGCCTGTGCAAGCTCAGGGCATCATCCAGATGCTGATGTGCTGGCTCCAGACAGGCTCCCCACAGAATAAATGGTGTTAAATTCTTGATCTGATTGGCAGCCCTGGGAATTCAATTCAAGTCCCTGGGGAGAGGCAAGAGAGCATTTCTTTTCTATATGGCTATTGTCATGAAAATGAATAAATCCTTCTCCCTCCCCCCCATCCTCAGGTTGTCACTGCCCTGGATTAATTTTGTGTATGGTTTTCATATTCCTTCCCTCGCTGCTTCTTGAGGAGGGGATTGCCCGATTCTGTGTTCAAGTTTAAAGCAAAGCCAAGCAGCCTGGTAGGTGTTAATCCAGGAAGGGAAGATGAGCAACCTGGCTGAAGCCTGTCCAGCCCGATGGTCTGTGGATGCCCCAGTAAAGAGAGGGGCTCCTCGGGGCCGATGGGAGCAAGGCCAGTCACACTTCAGCACTGTGTTTCCTTTAACACTTCTATCTCATCATCATTCTCTTCTTAAGATACTCTTCTAGGCAAATGTAAGTTACCTGCAGCCGGGCCGGGGTCCGTGTGCCCCCCTTGTGTGGCCCCGCTTGCTCTGGCTGACACGGGCCACGCGGTATTTGCTGCCGGGACACACCCGTGAAAGGAGCGAGCCCCGCGCCGCAGCGTGGGCTGGCTCAGGCACAAATAAATCGGGAGCAGCAGCTGGGACCCGGCGCAGGGGCCGGGCTGAGGCTCAGCCATCAGCGAGTGCCTTGGGGATGCTGCGCTGCGCTGCAGGGCCGGCTCGGTGTCAGAGCAGCGACCGCAGGGACCAGCCCTAACGTGCCGATCTGAGGAAACCCATCTAGCCTTTGTTTCAACAGAGCATTTGAGCGTAGTTAAACTTCACGCTTACAGCAGAGCTTGCAGGGGAAATGTGGAAAAAAGAGAGTTTTGTGCTGAATTTTTATTCACCGAAACTTTCTGCTCTGTCTCTTCCCTTTTGAAGGCAAAAATGATAAAAGAAATTTATATTTTGGGGAGGAAATTTTTCAGTTTTGAATATGGATTGTTAAGACATCTGATTTATAACTAAAATTTAATTGTGAAATGAATGAAGTATTTCAACGGAAATTAAAATCTCGCCTAGAACCTCCTTTAGAAAAGGAACCAGTATTTCTCAAACAGCTTTATTTATATGTTTAAAATTACTTACATGTATAAGTGTCTTGCTGAATCAAAATTTTAAAAGACAAACCCTTTCTTATCTTAGCTACAACGCCCATTTTAACTTATGTAAGACATTAACTATAATAGTTACATGCTACCTCTTTTATCTCATAATTAAAGGTCTTTAAAAACCCTTTTTTAAAAGTAATTATTATATGGAGCAGGGGCTTTACCTTTAAGTGTCATGTATTTGCATAAAAATTTACATATATTAATGCTAATAAGTGACATAGGAAGAGAAACAGAATTTCACTAAACTGCTCTGAATTAGGACTCAGTGTCAGAGGTCGGTGACACCAGCTGTGTTCCCCAAATCCTTGCACAGTGGCAAAACTCTCTGTTGGTCATCGTTCTGGCCGGCTGGCCGGGAGTGCTGACACCTGTGGGGCTGTTGCTGCACTGGGGTGTTAACACCTTGTTGAGCTGAATGGGAAACTTGCACCTCTTTTAAAGGCAGGTGATTTAGTGATTTATAATCCGAACTCCGGAGGCTCACAGAGGTTCTTCTGAGGGCGCCAAAGGAAAGTGAGCCTGTTGTCAATGTGCTTAGATTACCATACAAAGCCTAGGACAGCCACCGGGAAATTTTTAGGATCTGCAACCTGGAAAAGTTTGATAAACGTTGATTTAGATTGTCAGCAGTTGCAGCAGCCAGAGCTGCTCCTGGTTAAGATCTGGACGTTTCCTCTCCAGCCTTCACATGGGGCTCTGGGTCCATTCTCAGCCATCCTGTGTTCACAAAAGCGTAAAAAGAGAAAGTGTTCAGGGAGAAGTGATTATTCTTAGAAACATGAGGCAGCTTCCATAGAAAAAGAGAGGTTATTCAGGTTGGAGAGGAGGTAATAATGGAGAGTTATTTCAATTCCAGAAAATATAAAACCCAAACAAACCATAAAATAACAAAAACCAGTTCCAGAAGCATGTGAAAGGAGGACTAGTACAATGACGCATTTTTACAGTAGAAGAGGAGGGAGATACTGAATAACAAATGTTGCTTTGATAGGCAGCATTTTTAAAACAGGTAAAGAAAAAGTTAGAGTCACATGCAGAACATCTTGACAAAAGGTAGCATTTGGCCAGGAGTTCAGCAGGATCCAAAGAAGTAAAGAGGAGAATTTTCCAAGGCAGAAAAAACAAGGTATCAAACCCCCTGTGGAAATTAATTGAATGTTGAAGCTGCATTCATGATCTTGAGTCCTTCTCATTGTATCTAAATGCCGAGAACATCAACAGCTGAATTAAAAGGGATAAAGTGAAATAAAATGATAAAGCTACAAGAACCCTGTATGTCAAGGCATAACCTCTGACTTGTGCCCTCTAGAAAGGAGCTTTCCCTCCGGGCAGACTGGTCTGTAATCTGCCCACTGTGAAGCTCCTCACATTTACATCTTTGCAAGGGATTGTTTACAAAAAGGAAAACAAGGGGAAAAAAAAAAATCCAGTTTCTGAAGCACTGAAATCCCCGAGCGCAGCAAATCCTGCGCCGCTGAACAGCCTCAGTCGCCGGGCGGCGGGGAAAGGCTCTTGGCGTGGGTGGAGCTGCAGTGCCTGCGGCCCTCCCACACCGCCCTCGCCCCTGTCGGCCTTGGAATGCGAAGGAAAGCTGAGCGTGCTTGAAGGGGAAATTATTTCTCTGAACTTGTTTGAATGTTGACGTTAATTTACCATGTTTTGTGAGAAATACTTGAGTATGTGGGAGCCTTTCTTCTCCAAGTTAGTGCAACAAATCTGCACTGACCCAGAGCAGCCTTCCCCAGCACCTCAGTCTCTTAGAGAAGGATTTCTTTCAAAGCACAAGCCTCTCGCATACAAGCTAAATGAATATATTTCCATTTAGGAAGTAATTAATTTATGATGAGTAAGGGCTGAAAAGGACACAGTTACAATGGAGGCACTGGAGCCAAGTAGTATCATCATTTAGGTGCAGCATTTGTATCTACATATAAATGGCAGATAAATTGTGTTGTTCAGTCCATCTGTGTAACAGGAGAATGGCACATACACAGGTGACTCTAGGGAAGGAAACGGTGCTGCTTTCTTTGAGATCTGCCTTTGTGCTATTTTAAGATGGCATCATTTTTGAATAGCAGTAGTGGTAAGCTTGCTGTGGTTTATAAACCTTTAACTCAGCAGAGGCCCAGAATGAGAAAAGAGCCCACCTACCTGCATGAAAGTCATCCCCCTGCATCTTGCTTGCAGTTTGAATACTAGAAAAGCAGGGCTTTTTCAGCCAAATTAATATGTAAAAGCTAAGCTATATCCAGTTGTGAGACATCTGAGGCAATTTTAGTGTCAGTCTTTGGGATTATGATTTACACCATGTATGCCTTTTGACCATGGCATAGAACAGCTTTAAAGTATGTTCTGACTGAACATGTGCTGCTGCCATCTTTGTACTGGTGTGGGCACGGTGAGAAGCCACAGGCATCTAGAGCAGAGCTCAGTGTCTTTATGAGAATGTACTTTTTTTTTTTCCCTTTATGGCTTTGATTTACAATTTTTTTCTCCTTGAGTCACAGTGAAAAAAAAGACTAAAATTTTTAAATTTTTTTTTTTGTGGAAAAAGGCAAAAAAAGTGTTATCTTTCAAAATCTATAATAATTGTAAAATCAAGTTTTGGTACAGATGAAACTTATGTACATTCAAGGAACATTTCGGAAAGTTTGGTACATGGCATTACTAGAAAGGGGCACAAAAGGCAGATGAATGCATTTCACAATTTCGGTTCATATGCACGATTCTGCAGCCAGGGGCACCAGCGTGTTCCAGAACAACCCTGACTGTCCAACTGGGGAGAAGTGAGCACAGTGTCCTGCCCACACCTTAGTGAGACAGGCAGAATGAGCCCCAGTGAATGCTGAGAGGCAGAATAAAGCTGGTGGTATTGCAGGGATGGGATCTTGAGTTTGATGCTTCTGTTGACAAGTACAGCTGGTTTGTGCAACGTACTGCAGAGGTTCTGTGCGTGTTTTATTGCTGCAGAGGACAGTGCATGCCTTGGCTATCAGCATTAATAGTTGTTACTGCTCAGTGCTGGATCATTATACTCATTTGTTAGATGCAGAGCAGTTGCTGCAGATTACATTGATGGCATCTGAACAGATTAGTGGGAGCTGCAGTTTGCTGCAGGGCAGCAACCCATGTGAGAGAGATTAAGGGTCAAATTCTGCTCCCCAGTATACCATTGTAAATATCAATAATCCAATTGATTTTATCAAAGTAACTCTGGATTTAAACTGGTGTGATTAAGGGCATCTGACCTCGTTGTTTTGTTTGTTAATACACACAGTACTGTACAGCAGCAGTCTCTGTAGTGGGTTTGAGAGGGATCTATAGAAGATATTCCAATACATTGCTAAGATTTTTGAAGGAGTCTAAATAACTAACACGAGCCTTTCATTCACTGCAATGGTCTCGTGTTTAAGTGTCTGAACAGCTCAGCCATACAGTGTAAAATGGAAATTATGTTCTAATGTGGTTTTATGCAGCAACTGAAAGAGAATGTCCCCATTTCTGGCTGAGCTGTGACCAGGCTGCAGGGTGGTGCAGAGACAGCAGGATGCACGAGGTATAGAACACTGATCATATGAGATGAGCAGGCTGTGAATGCAAGTAACATTAGTGGTTACTCATGGATTTAGTACTTGGATTTAGTACTTGATCTTATTACCACCAAAGCCTATAACAAAACTTCCCCCAGCTCTAGGGGGAGGAGAATCAGACCTGCTCCGGGAGAGCACAGCCCTGTGTGTGCTGCAGGGACAACAGTGCATCGAAATGCAGATTACACTGGTTTGCTGCAGCGTCAGGGAATCTCCTGGTGGTGTGTGCTCTGTAATAGAAATGTCACTCAGCCTGCCTGCTTTTATAAATAAGCAAGGTTATTTTAGTAGTACTCTTGTTAAATTCGCAGCTGCTAAAGCAGCTCTGAGTGGCAGGGGTAAGGCAGCTTCACCCACAGCCACCCTGGATGGCTGCAGGGTTTTGATTCTTGTTCCTCCAAGGAAGAACGGCAATTTTCTTCTCACACCTTCCACCTGACCTTGCAGTTCTCTTGCAAAGCAAATGTTGCAGGGAGAGTCATGGTAGGGGTGTGGGACAGACAGATTTATCCTTGCAAAGGGACGTAACCTTTGCCCCCTGTTGCCCTGTAGCTCTGCTGTGTGCTTTGCCTCGCGGAGTAGAAGGAGCCAGGAACAAGTGCCTCTCTTGGCACCGACTGGCAGCGTGGGTGGTTCTGTGGAAGGCTGGGGCTCACAGAGGAACAAGCAAAGTCCCCTGCTAAACCTGGGTCCAGAGTCTTGTCACCTGCCCAGAACCATTTCTGCTCGTGGCTGTGTGTGTCTGGCTGCATCCTGCCGTGGGGCTGTTTGCACTGTGGTGGGCCAGAGCGGCCAGCAGCCACTGACTTACTGATAATTCCATAAATAATGAATGTGCCAGAGTTTAATGGGATGGCTACAGGGCCCTTATCCAACCCCTTCAGGATAGGGTCTGTCTTTGAGCCCTGTGATCTTCTTATCTTTGGATTTCTGGATTGCATCAACTGCTGATTCTTCCTGGGAACTTGGTCCTCCCACAGGTGACCAGCTATCGAAACGACAGTCACAAACCTCTCTGGCCTGAATCCCACTGAAAGCGATGGGCTCACAGTCTTGTGGTAACTTAGACTGAAGGATCTCTTATTGTGGCTGAGTTTGCCTTACTGACTTGGTTCTGGAAGACAGCTATGTGCAGTCCTGTGCTGTTAATTTTAATTAACTGTCTGAGTGGAAGGAGCCTCCCATGGAAGTGTTGAAGCTTTAACTTCCTGGAGAGGAAAGCTGTTGTGTTGTGCAATGGCAGCAATGAGTGTGCCAAGGCTGACTTAGCTTGCAGGTCTGAGGAGTTTCTGTTACCAGTTACTCCATTCATGAAAAGAAAATCCCATTCATCTTTCTCTACTCAGTTCTACCCTCTGTAGGCTACAGGGATTTAACCCACAGCATTTAGAGTAGGCATTTTGAATCAGTCATTTGCTTCCTTGACTGACCCATTGTATTACCCTGACTAGCAGCTGTGTACTAGGACTGCTAACCTTCAGTGCATTAGTTTATCTCCCAATTTTCTGCTCTCAAGAGCTGGGCTCTGTAATAGGCCAGGGAGGTTAGAATATCTGTGTGAGCGTTAAATGGATTTATGCAGCTTTGACACAGCCAGAATCACTGCTTCTCAGCTCTGTCATTGTTCCTATAACAACTTAATTATTTGATTTCCAGTTGCTACTGTATTGTTGTTGTAGGCACTGTATAAACATACAAAAAATGATGGCCTCTGCCCTGGAGCTCTTGCAGCCTTGCCTACACAACAAGACAGCAGACTGGTGCAATGAATGGATATTGCCAGGCAATTAAAAGTGTAAAGCAGCAGTTGGGTTTTAGCCTTGGGTCCTCATGGCTGTCAGGTGCCAGTCTTGTGGTTATGTTCAGGTTTGCCTTCTCCTGGATGCAGTTGGGAGACCTGCTTGTGTATCGTTTATGCAAGCATACATGCTCTGTTTTGTGTTTAAATGTTGTAAAACACGGGTTTAGTGCACAGCTTGAATGAGACAAAAGCCCAAGATAACTGGTGGGGCACTGTCCTGTGCCAGGCAGAGCCTGAACGGCTGCTGACAAAAGCCACTGATGGATAGTTGATGGTTTTCCCTGCCCTGACCCAGTTTCATTACAGAATCTGAGTTATCACAGTATCATCCCCATGATATCCCTGACTCTGTTGGCTTCCTCTGGTTACTCTGACCAACATACTTTAGTTCATAGGGATGTTGGGAAAAGGAGGCTCTTGTAGATGCTTCCCCTGACTAGGGACACACGCAATAGCTACTCTGAGGCTGATTTTGGTCCTAGGAGGTGTCTACTCAAGCAGTAAATCCAGGAACATGTTCTACACAATTAGTCACACTGGGCAGATAATGAACTCAACAAAAAACACTCAAAGTCAACAGTTGTGGCAAGTTGTTGGCAAATATTCCAGATAAGTAAGGTATTCCAGGAAGTATTGCAAGTATTCTGGTGTGTAGTATGTTTGCATAAACCATCAGATAAGGCTGTATTACACTGTTAAAACCATGATTGAAATTATCTGTTTCTGGTTGGTTTGTTTTTTGCTGGTTGTTTTCTTTAACAGTTTTGACTTGAAAGGCTTGAAATTTTAATAATTTAACAAATTGTGGTTAAGCAATATGACTTTTTGTCAGTACTGTTGCAGTGATAAGAAGTCATAGTACAAAGGCAGATACGGTGCTATTGGTTATTAGTGGGCTGTATTCCAAGGCAGGCAGGAGGAGGTGAGGACACTGCCTGAGCTCAGGAAGAGCCAGGAAGGATTGCCTTGAGGGAAAGCAAGATTCTGCCATCAGCTGGTTCCAGTGAGCAGCTGCTCCGCTCCTGCCTCTGGGCTCTGACTTCCTGCAGCTGATGGGTGGTGTTTTGCTTCTGTGTGAAACAGCAGCCCCTGCAAGGTCCTTCCAGGCATTTCATGTGCAGCTGTTTGACTAGAAAGAGGGGAGGGGTAGCAGAGCAGTGTTGCAAAGGAGGAAAAAGGAAGGGGAACGTGCCTCTGCATATCACTGTGCTTTAGGCACTGCTGCAAGAGGTGACTGTCCCATTTTCCCTAAAGGAACAGTGAAATCTGCATAGAATGCCTTTAAGAAAAGGCCTGCCTGGCTGGGGGGGTTTGTAGGTATCTTGGTATAACAAAGAGGTGAATCTTTCCAGCACAGACTGAGCCCCAGGCAGAGCTCCAGACAGGAGCTCCCATTTGACATTGTGTGACTTGCTTGCAGAGATGTGGGGAACCACAAGCTGTACAGGCATTTGCTTCCTTCATAAAACCTAATGTGCTCTGCATGACACCAGTGAACAGGGTTAATCATTTCTGTGTATGTCAATCCTTCAGGCACTAAAATCTGATGAGAAGCTGCTCTGATACTTGTCTCTTAGTGCTGGAGTCTGATGTGTCACAGTTTTATAAAACTGGCCCCTCTTATTTTCATGTCTTCTTCAAAAATCAGTTTTTCTTCCCTTTCTTGCTTTGTTTCATTGCTGGGCAAAGCATCATCTCTTCAAATGCATCATCCTGCACTGGCATCCAGATTTTTTGGCTGTTCTTGGTTTCAACAGACCTTGCAGAAGACGTTATTTATATCACTGAAGTTTGCAGGATCTGACTTGTCTTCATCCATATGTAACTAGTAACTCTTTGATAAATTAAACTTCTACCCAAGTAAGCATGTAGAATCCCATCATCTTTGGAGTATGTATCTTGAGATATCAGCAAGAAACAGGTTTCTTTTGGTACTTTATTTAGCAGACAAAAGAAACAAGCCATATCACCAATCTCTGATTTAATTCAGCCATAAAAGCCAGTGTTTGTGTTTGTTGTGTTCCTTGTGTGGAGTTGGAAACAATCACCAAAGTATTTTTTTCCAACATTAGAGATCTTTTCTGGCACACCAGCCTTTTTGTCTCAACAGACTTTTTTTTTTTGTGATCTGGCTGCTTTCATGTTATTTTCGTAAGCCCTCTTTGCTGACCCTAAACTTTTTGATATATTCAGCTTTTGAAGTGCTAGTTGTTATTGCCCATTTTGTTCTGGCTTCTCTGCTGTTGTTTTCTTATTGATGGCCTTGCAGACTTCTATCCACTGGCTTTTAATGAACCTTCTCTCTTTCTGAAGCTCCTTCAGAAATGATGCATTATATATGTGAGATTACATGTAATGAGGAATCTTTGCCTGTCCAGAGATTTCTATCTCCATGGGACAGGTTTGTGTCTGGACTTTGCAGGAATGCCATGGATAAGGAGATGGTCAAGAATCCTGGATTTCTGTGCTGCAGTTGCAGGCTTTGGTGGGGAAAACATGAAAGGTAAGTACCACAGCAAAGGAATATGTGTAAAAGCAGTCAATAAGCCTTTTCTTGTCTTGAGTTGGACATAACAGTATTTTAGTTGAAATCAGTGCAGCAGCAATTGTACTTATATATGGCATAGGAAAGCTGGCAGAATTGGGACCATAATTTTTACAACGATGGGCTTGAGAAAAACAGCCCTGAGCTGAACAACCCCTTTACAAACAGCCATTTCAGGTGAGGCTGTGCAGGACAGACCAGGCTTCTCAGCAAACCTAATTAGTCCAGGCAGAATGCCATATTAACACAGCTGCATTGCTTCTAGTTCCTCACTAGTGCTGAGCAAGCTTAGCTGGAGTTATCTGCTTGGCTCTGTGTGGCAGAGATTGATCCTCCTCCCTGCCCACTGCTTTGGTTACTTCTCCTTTCAGGAGGGAGATGAAGTGAGTGTGGCTTTGTGCTGGGACATCTGTACTGCCCTGTATTGCTGGGCCACCCCTCTTTGTGAGCCCTGAGAGAATGAGGGGTGTCAGCAGAGCCTTGGGACTGCTGTCTCTGGAAACACTGCTGCTAACACTGGGCACACACCTCATCAGTTTGCTAGGAAGGTGAGACTTGTGGTCTGAAAACCTGGGTGGGGTCTCAAGAAACACGCTAGCAAATAAATGGTTAACCAATAAGGCTGAGCATAGAAATAGGATGGAGGAGTGTAATTACCATGGGATAAGCAAATGATTAGAGTGTTATGATGCTCAAAGTATAGCCCTAGAGTCAGGTGCTTAATTATTAATATTATTATTCATGGATGGGTCTTTATGATGTGGGAAATGAATATTTCTGGCACTGGAAGGAGATGTAAGACACCAGTTTAATATGCCAAGCAGGGCTTACGAGAGAGCGGTGTGCTTCATATAAATTAAATCTACCCGTTAGCCACGTGTTCTCCACTGGGGATGGATTCTTCATCTTCTTGCTTCCTAAAGCTACTCATAAAATGTGAAATTAAAAAAAAAAAAACCCTCCCTTTAATATTTTTGCAGGTAAATCAAAATGTTCAAAACAGAGGAGAAAGATAGGTGCAGGAAGACATGGGTGACAGCTGTGGGCTCAGGGGAGGCAGGGCTGAGAGCCTGGTCTTGGTGACTAGCTCAAGACTGTTTTTCAGGTAGCACTGGCTGTATTCTCCTTTCATTCAGGTACCTCATAACCTCACAAATCCATGGAATGCATGTGGTTAGCAGCACATGTCGGAGCAGACACTAAGCAGCACTGATACAGCTTTTGTGCTGACATAAGCATGAGCTGCAGCATCCCCAAGGCCAGGCACGCTAATCTTTGCTTGGGAACTGTTGTCAAATCGGATGTTTTGGTGTCTATTTGCTGCATTCTTGTGCTGAACTCCTTCATAGCAAAGGCTTGTTTGTCTGGGACACAGCTGTCCATGAGGGTGATTTGTCTGATGAATTCTGTGGACCACTTTGGAGGCCACTATGTAAAGGTCTGGATTAGTACTTATTTGTACACTCTTATAGACTAGATTCAAATGGGCATCCCAAACCCGTCCAGGAAGAACAGCAAATGACATGGCTGTAGTCAAATAAAAGGAAAAGGTTTGTTTGCTTGGCCTCTAGTCACTGAGGGCCAGTGTCAACCTTTGCAAACTCTAGACTCCGGCATTAGCTGTCCTTGGAGCAAAGGAGTCGTGTCTATGTGTGGATACGGGGGTATTAGTAAAGCCTTGTTATCTAGGCAGACAGTACAGAATAGAGCAGAGGGAGAAAAAGTGGTATATACAGTGTTGTAGGGAACAGAGGCTGTGTGCATTGTGAGCATGCTGCCACACTCTTAGGTGAGGTTTATTCAATGTGGGTATCTGGATTTTTGGCAGTGTGGCTGTTGAAAATGTGTTCATCTTTCACTCAAGTCCTAAAATCATGTGCTCTTGCAAAGTGCCTATGTGTGTTGTAGGGCAGAAAAGGCGTGGGAAAGATACCAGATATAATCCTTCTTTCCCTCTCTCTCTCTTTTTTTTTTTTTTTTGCTTTATTACAATCACAATCCTGCTTTTTTGATCTTGCTTCCTGCAATATTATGAGGACTGCAATGGATTGCTATGGCAACTGGCCAACCAGGCCTGCATACTAAATGAAGACACCTCCATGAGGGCTCACAGGGGAAGGAGATAAAAGTGTAAACGTTGCAAACAAACAGAAGAAACTCCAAAGAACAGCAGTAGCACCGTAGATGGGTTATACTGTGACACAGGGTGGAGGAACACAAGGATTAAAGCTCAGTATGGATGGCCAGCCTCGGGGCCAGGACTTTTTGTCATGCACCAGCAGGAGAGAAAACTCACATTCTTCTCCTCCCCCTGTCTCCGAAGGCCTCGCCACAAGCAGATATCCAACACACACGTGTGTCTGTAACTATAGGTGGACTGCTAATTTGCAGGGAGTTGGGGGGGTGGCTGTGTGAAATCAGGGATGCAAATGTTCAATTATTGCAGCTTGACAGTGATGAATGGAGAGGGGAAGAGGGGCTGCATGGCTGGATTCCTCCTTTGGGTACTTCTGTTCTGGTTGGTCTGAGCTGCATCCCTGTCCCTGTGCCGGTGGCTCTGGGGAGTCCTGGGCAGGAGCAGGGAACACAACAGAAGCAAAGTGCCTGTCTGGCATGGGACAGGGACAGCTGGCAATAGGGTAGGTCTTGGTAGGAGATGTTGGTTCCTGAATCTCTGGCAGAGGAGGCAAAGAGGTGGGGAGGGTATGTTTTTCCCCAGCATACTTGTCTTTATCTCCACCTTCATCTCTCTGCTGTATTGGATGTCCCTCCAATCTCCCACCCACAAGCCCATATGGCATTTCCCCCTCCCCACAACTGCAGCTGGAAGGAGCCAGCCTTTTTCCAGAGAAGGAGGAGGGGGGCAGCGTGGTGGGAGGGAGGGGGAGGTTGGTGCCGCTGTTAGGGCCAGATGGCCCTAAGGGGCTCACTCTGGCTCAGACCTTTTCAGCTCCTTTATCTCTGCTCTTCTCCTTCCAGCAAAATGGGCAATTGAACCTGGCACTGCCATTAAAACCTCCGGGGTACTTTCATCCTGCTGGGCTGTGGGATGAATGGGGTGACCCCAGAAGAAATGCTGTGTATGGAGGAGTCTAGCAGATGTGTGTCCCAGGCTGAGGCCTGTTGGAGCTTGGCACAGAGCATGAGAGCCAGTGCCCTCTGAACAGGTCCAGGAGCCTTTCCCAATTTCCCTGTCTTTGCTTTACTGAGCACAGACTCCCATTTGTCTTCCATGGGGTTGCATTGGGGCACAAGGGATGACAATTTTGCCCTTCACCCAGAAGGAAAACCACCATGTGTTAAACCAACACATTTTTATAGGCAGGGCAAAGCACTTAGTCACCAGACAGCCTCTTGAAATCAGGTGCAGAGACACAAACCTGATAAAGGAGGAAATTTCCACAGAGCAGAACAGGTGACAGTGAATGCTGGAGAAAGGCAGACCTGTGTATAAATGCATGAACCCTGCAGAAGGACAATGTGCAATGAACAAAGTATGTATTTAGCAGTACTTTCACCCAGTTTCAATGATCTGGAACCCCGCACAGAAAATCAAGCAGTGTTTTTGTTCTGGGGCTCTGCTTTTGGCAGTGCTGTTTGCAGACACTTACAAACTGCCAGCCAGCAGCAGGGCTGTGCTGCAGAGCACTGCTGGGACAGTGACAGGGCCAGCATGTTTATGGCATGATTCTGCATACAGTGCTCCATACACATCAGCTCTCCTTCACAGTGTGTCTTTGCTGCAGAATTAATGGCTTTTTTTTGTATTAGCATCCTCCTTGGCCTGTTCTAGACAGCCACACTGCAGAACTGCAGGTGAGTTGACTGTGCTGTTTTATTCTCCACCAGCTGCACTGTGAAGTTGTCTGGGTTCACATCCTGTAGCTCTCTGAGCTGTGCTAAGATGAACCACTGTTGAATATATTTTTCATTGTGTTTGTTCTTTCATATACTAAATGGTTGGAGAGCTATTGGAACTTAAGCAATTCAGTGGATTTAAGTTCACAAAATGAGAACCCCTGTGGTGTTACAAACCTTCCTGGGCACCACAGTAGCGTGTTGCTAAAGTCATTGTGGGGCTGCTCATGGCAGGCTTATGTGTAGCAAGGAAATCTCATCCCACTGATATGTGCACAACAATAACAGACTTGTTAAATCTGAGATGCTGAGCAAAAGGTTTGCACCACTGATTCTTTCCTCTGCTCCCTGCAGCTGGGGTATAGCTCACACATTTGCATGTGTCACTGTGGCCTTCCTCCTTCTCTGTGTCTGTGCCCCAAATGGGTGTCACCACAGGCCTCCCACCATCGTGTAATCAGGTACTCTTTCACATGGGAACAGAGACACTTCAAAGATTTGCAGAAATGGTCCCTAATGCATCGGAGGAGTGGCACGGGGAGGCTAAAGTAGGCAGTGGGCTCAGCCTCCTGTCTGGTGGTATTGGCAATACTAAGATAGCAGGAAGCATCTCAAATACCAGGACTAGTAACAACTACATACATTTATAACTGGAGTTTCTGTTTATAACGTGTGTTCAGCAGGGTAGACCTGTAACAAGTGTTCTGAATTAACCTTCCTGCTGCACACAAGCCCCTTTCAGTGTGGTAGCTTTGTAAAACACTGGATTAAACTCTGAACCTCTGTAGAGGCTGGGGAATGCTGATCCCAAGACATCAGTCTGAGGAGCTCTGCAGGAGTCAGGCTTTGATTGCCAATGCTGTGTTCCCACAAAATTCTGCGTCCTTCCAGAAGTGGGCTTCAACCCTGTGGCCCTTCTACGAAAGATTTTCAGTCGATTTTACTTTGCCATTTTCAATAAGTTGTTTCTTTGCCAGTTTCAATGTGTTGTTATTCCATTCGTGGGGCTGTACCAGGCTCCCTGTGGCTGGTAATTAAACACACTGGAAATTCTTGTGCTTTCATTTTTGACCAAAGACCCTGGGCTGGCTGGCACAAAGGGATAAGGTTTGCTGACTTTGGTGCAGGAGGCCCTGAGTTCAGATTCGCTTCCCTTTCTCAGCACTTTTCTCTTTCTAATGAAAACAATAAAAAGAAGAGCGATGTGATCAGAAAACACTTGACAAGTACAAAAATATTGGAAATGGGATGTTTGCTGCAAAAAAATGGGATGAAGTTAGAACAGGCTGAGCCTTGAAATGGGCCAAGTTAAATAAGCAGCAAGTCCTGATAACTTGGCCCTTTTTTTCCAAGGTTCATACACCCACATATGGGATCTCAAAAGGGTGAGCCAATGTAACCCTAATTGTGTCTTATTTATCTTGGCTGCTTAAACAGCTCACCATGCTGTAACTTGGCCCCTTCCACAGTGATCGCATCTTTATACAGTTGACCTTTTCTTCCCCCTCCAGTTTTCTGTATGTGCTACAAGTTTTCATGTCAGATATAATTATCTGAACCCCCGTAGGCTGTAAGGATAAGGTTTCAGCCATTTTTGGCAATGGGGTTCTTTCCCAGGGCTGCAGATGGGTTAGGTGAACCAGATGTACTCAGATAAGTTTGTTGCAATTTCTTTCTGGTTTTTGGGTTGTGCTTCAAAGGACGACCTCTGTGCTTAGGGGTTAGTTGCCTAATAAATTGTAACTTACATTTTTGCCTTTGCGATGAGGGTATTTTTCATTTCATTGAAACCTGGCTTAAACTATCATGTTCTTGTAGATTCTTTTCTAGAACTTGGGAAGTGACAGTTGCGTTTGTTTGCTCGTATGTAAGTGCTTGGACTAAGCTTGAAAAATAAAATATTGAAATATTTTGGAAATCAGAGGCAGCTCAGTTGCTGCTGTACTGTATCACCTGCAGCAAGCTCTGTGTAAGGGGCTGCTCTGTAATGGGACCAGATTTACTTGAGAGATAAAGACACTGCCTGGGTGTCAGGGCTGTGTGTGTGCAACTGCACAACCAGCCTTCTGCCTTCCCCTGGGCCCCCACAGCCACTCAGCCACTCCTGCAGCTGCATCTTAGTCTGATTCTTACAGATTACTGGTGGGCTGGGAAGTAGACAGATTGGTGAGCTGGTTAATTAATTCTGTTTTAATATTATTATTTATACTGAGAGACTACAAAGAGCTGTCAGAGGTCACACTGCCCCTTTCACTGGGCACTGGAAAAGCACATGGGCAGGACTTTGGTTTCTATCTCAGTAGACCTATCTCAGTTGTGACCCTGATTTTGCAAAGAGGGAATGAGGGAGATGGAAAGTAAGGAATTTGGCCAAGGCTGTGCAGAGACTCTGACGGAGCCAAGAAGTAATATCAGCTTCCCCCACCCCTGTGCAGGGCATTCATTGAAGTTTTCTCTTTTAAAATTTCTCCATTTTAGTAATTCCATGCGGAGTTCCAACCTCTTTTCTCCACCCACGCCCCCACCTCTCCCGTCTCTCGCTCCCTCACCCCATCCCCTTAGAGCCACGATACAGTATTTGCTAGGAACGGCATCGTTTTGGAAACAGCACAAAATGTGTTTCAATAGCTCTGTTCAGCTGCACCACGTGTAAGGGGTGGAAGGGAAGTGTAAAGAGCTCTGTGGCTTCTTTGTGTCAGTGAGTTGGTGGGGCTGTTTCTCCTCCCTGCAGATGCCATGCAGGAGCACCTCCTGACTTCTGTTAGAGCCCCGTTCCCTGACAGGGCCACACACTGAACTGGGCTGAGCCCCAGCTGCACTGACTAAAGGCCGTCAGAGCCCACAGTGCTCAGACCCCTCAGGAATTGGCTCCAATTTTTTTTTCAATTTCATGTTTTTGTCTGTTTGGGAGGTGACCAGTGGCACTTAATGTGGGTCAAGCCTGGCAAACTGATCTCCATGGCAACCCTTAATGAATGCCATTGGCTCAGTGGTTCCATCCCTGCATCTCATTAAATTTCAATGACTTTCATGGGGCTCGGACATGTAATTAATATCAAACACATGGTATTCAGCAGGATAAGGTTTAACAGCAGGCAACTTGTGCAGGAGCAGGAGAGTGACGTGGGGGGGAATGTTTGGGCTCTGTCCCCAAACATGACAGGAACAGACAGCCCGTGAAAAAGAAGCGGGAGGCAGAGCCTGGCGGTTGCTGCTCATGGCCCAGCAGAGCCACTGACGGGCTCTTTAGCCCTGTCTGCTCTGGTGCAGATTGGGAACCAGTTGTGGTCGGGGCTCATGCATGTTCAGAGTGGTTCTCAGCTGCTTTGTGACCAGTGGCCAATTGCTGAAGGCAACAGAGAACCACTGTAGGAAACGGGGTCGCATGAGCTGGCTAAAGAAAACTCCTCAAAGGCCCGGGAGATCAGAGCAAACAGCTCAAGGCAGGAAAACAAATGCAGTTGCATTCGTTGGGTTTCTTTTCACTGTGCACAGGTACAACCTCGGTGGCACATTGCAAACCCTCCCTGGTCCCCAACACGGCTGCATCACAAGAAACCACCATGGACTGGGAAAAATCTTGTGCTTATCATTGGAGTTGGGTGAATCATAAGACTCTTCAAAGCAAGGAAGAGAAATTCAGGCTGGAGGTGCAGCAGTAGGAGCAGCAACCACAGTGTTTGCACAGAGACCACCTGAGCTTCTCCCCATCCAGCTGCACAGTAGGGCCAGGGGGCCTTGTTCTCTAGGGGAAGGGACAGATGCCAAAATACAGGGGGGGAGTGGTGAGGAGTGATTTTTGTCATTTGCCAAAATGAATTTGAATTTCTTAGGGTTTGCATGACTCTAGTGAAGATCTCAGTCATTTCAGCTGTATTAAAATCTTCCAGCATATTATCTCACATGGATTAATGTTATCAGACATGAAATGAAACAAAAAGGTGGGGGGAGTGGAGGAAATAACCTCTGCTAATTACTAATATGCAAAGTGAGTAACAAGATGAAGAAATAATGTGCTATCAGATACAATCCTGGGGTTTTTAAAACGAATTATTTCATCTTCAACTGCATTGCTGCTATTCCCCAGGGAATAATATACAATTCCCACAAGGATGTGAGGGTATAATTCAGTGGCAGCTCTGGTGAAGTTATATTCAGTTTAATGAACGTCGGTGGGAAGCTAAGATTGAATTATTGCCCGAGTGCTCTGTCAGGTTGCCTCATGTTGTTATGCAGGATATAAAGAAAATTATTATTGACAATACTAAGGAGATTCATTTTGTCTGAGTGAAGAAGGTAAGGGAGGTGTATTGAATATGTGACGTAGTGGGAGAAGGTTAATCATGACTGTAATGTGGGATGGGGAGATCGATCATGCGTGGATCCCAGGGATGGGTATTTAATGGGGGTGTGACACAGCAGTGCAAGTTTTACTGGCCAGGACGTGCGGAAGGGACAGAGCTGGAGGGAATAACAATGACTTACTGTGTGACTCGTAAATAACAGTGTGGGGAGGATGGTGTTCAAAGATCCTTGTGCCCACTAGAAGGTGCAGCAGTGGGGGGAGAGTGCATGGGATTTCCGACAGGGTTGGGGTAAATTCAAGGCATCTCTCTACGTGTGCGGAAAAAAAACCCAGAGAGCCTCTGCCAACTTGCAAATGCCAGAGCGATTTACACTCGTCCTCTCTGGCCGTTGGGTGGCAGCATCTTGATGTGCAAAACGAGCATCTCCAGCGCCCTCATTCCGAGCATCCCAAAGGCACCCTCGAAGGGCTGGGAGTTGGGACTCACTCTGAGAAACACCGTGCCCAGGCTCCCGGTTACAACATGGTTATGGCCTTCAGATGTGCCTGGGGAGGTTTCGATTGGATTTTAGGAAAAATTCCTTCACTGAAAGGGTTGTCAAGGATCGGAACAGGCTGCCCAGGGCACCTGTGGAGTCGCCATCCCTGGAGGTATTTAAAGACTTGTAGATGTGGCACCTGGGGACATGGTTAGTGGGGGACTTGGCAGTGCTGAGGGAACGGTTGGACTCGAGCTTAAAGGTCTTCACCAACCTAAATAATTCTGTGCATCTGTGGTGCTGCAGGTGAGGTGTGGCAGAATTCTAACCCAAACTCAGTTTCTGTAGGTCCCACTTTATTTCCCCATGTGGTGCAGCTGGAGGCTCCAGTCACACACTCTGGGGGGTTTGCTCCCAGGTTTTTGGGAGACCAGCTCAGAGCCTGGGAAGGGTGATGCTGGAACACATTGCCATGTGCCAGATGAAGGATGGCAGAGATTCTCAGGGTATCCCTGTACTGGATAGGCAGGTGAACCTTGGAAGCTTTTTGTATAAAGCTGGAGGGCAATGAGGAGGATGCTGGACAGTGTTCTGAACTGGCCTTGCACTTGCTCAGGGCTCCACATCCTGCACTGGAACAGGCTTGCTGGCCTGCAGCTGTGGTTGCATGTGGCATGAGGGGTGCTCTTGTACAGTTGTCTCTCCAGTAGTGAGGAGATGATGTTTTAGACTTACTTAATGTATCTTATTTTCTAGTCCTCTGCCTGCTTCTCCTTCTCTAAATGCCTTTACTATTCTATTTCTTTGGTTCTTCCCTTTCTTCCCTTTTCTCAGCCCACTCTACTGCTTACAGCATAGGCAAATTGAGCTGGAAGGGATGTCAAAAGAGAAGCAAAGGTTTTCTTCTGACTCAGGGCAGGTTCAGCTTTTCCAGGGTCACTCCTGGGAGATGTCCAGCCTGTTTTTAGAGCTGTCCAGAGACAGAGCTTCTGCAGCCTCCCAGACAGTCCAGTCCTATTGCTTCATTATTCCTTACTGAAAGAAGTGGCTTCTTGGTGTCCTGCCTGGACTGTCATTGGTTCATTCTGCATCATTTTTTATTACTTCCACTCACCGTGGCCTGGGAGCATAGATTGCTTCCTCCAGTTCCCACATCCCTTCCTGTGTTTGAGTACTTTGTCATATTTCTCTATGGGATTTTCTTATTCCTCAAGAGGATAAACTGAACAACTTCAATTCCTGTAATTTGCATAAGAACTTAGCTGGCCTCCTTGGCTCAGCAGAGCAGGAGACTCACAGACCCATCAGTTCCAGGTGTTTCCATGGACATTCTGGACTTGAATCAGAAAAGAGAGAGGTATGAAAATTACAAAGTAATACTGTGCAAAACTATGCAGAATTGGCAAAACTAGTTTTTGCTAAAACCAGATTTGAGTGTCTTTGAGATCCCCAGATCTGTCAAATTTAGTTGACGTTGATCAATGAGTTATAAGTAATAAATAAAATGTAGTGTATGGTATCATAATGAATATTTAAAATTCACACAATTATTACTGGAGAGACGAGCACAAACATGTAGTTACACATCCAGCAGGATTGTGTAAGATCTGTTTTCTCAGAAACCAGCTGATAAGTGATGGATGGTTTGGAAAGAAGGATCTGAACATTTTCAAACTTCCAAGAAATGTTTGCTTAAAAACAGACATTAGAAATGCTTTGTTTAAAAAAAAAAATAAAAATTCAATCTCTTTCTTATCTTGCCCTTCCTACACAGGAAATTTATGAGTTACTTTTCAGGATTCCAAGTCGCACAGTTCTAATCAAGATTTCACTACACCCACTCAGAAGGCATTTGAGGGATTGTTTGATTCATCAAACTTTCCACATTGAAAAAAGTAACTTCCAGTTTTGGGTACCACTGAGGTAAAGGGGTGTTTGCATCTGGAGCACTGGGCAGGGCCCATCATCAGTATGGATTAGTGTCCATAGATTAGCACCTATTAGAAGGAAATTAATATACTGAAATTCAGTGCAAACCATTATAAGCAAAGCAGCTGGTGGTCTTGTTTCAGCAAATTCCATTATCTTGCAAAATAGAAGGAGATCTGTCAAAAAAATCCTTTTCCCATTTTTTCTTGTTATCCGCAAACAACTTCAAAAGCAGATTAAATTCAGTCTCCTCGGGCCTGTCCACCACATTTCACTTTCATATTTTCTTAGGAAAAAATCTTACAACAAAATATGGAGATGATTGTTTCATTTTCTCAACCTGTCACTCAGGGTGTTTGATGTGCCTGTTCAAAGTGCAGCACTTGCACTCAGCACGTTTCCATTACAGACGGGAGGAGCGCCCGGTCCACGCCACCCACAACTTCTCCAGTGGTGGCACTCAGAGCAACGTGGAACATTCCATTGGTTTCCATCTGCTGAGATGACACGAGTGAAAGGCAGGGAAATACATAAATAGGCAAAAGCAAATTCTCTAATGGCCAAACCAGAAGATATTCTCAGAAACCTTAAATACGTCGAGTAAGAAGAACCCACCGAAGGCAACCTTGTCCAGTCTCCTGCTCAAATTCCTCATCAAACATATTCGAATTTTGATATCCTAGACCTCACTGTCAAATTCCTACACTGTTTGTTTTTTCCCAAAGATTTATCCAAGTCCCATGGGTATCTTTGTTCTTTGCTTCTTTTCTAAGTGCAGTTCTGCTTAGAGCATCTCACATTCCTGACATTTCTCTTTATTTTACTGCAAATAGCAAGAGACAGTCTTCAAAACTGATGCAAAATTTGAATCTACATTCAGAATCATAATCACAGGACAGGGCTGTGCTAAAATGGAGCTGAAGTTCAGACTATATGTCAGTAATTTAACAGTAAAACACTGCAATGTGTGTCATCTCAGAAGTGTGCATTAACATACCCAGGGAATTCAGAATTGAGATAAAACTTTAAAAGAATCCAAATAAAGGAAGCAACAAAAAACCACTGAAAAAATACCAAACTCTACCTTGTAGAGATACGGATTTGTTACTATCATAGAGATGTCATAGTGCCTGTGGGCAAAATTAAGCAGATATTAAGACACACTAGATTTTGCATATTAGATTTTTTTTAAACTAGGATTATTCTGAAAATGCTGCTGATAGATTAAAGCACCTCAATCTTATTTTTTCTTTCTGAGCCAAATAGCAAAATATATCTGTGAATTCACCAGGAATTCCTACTGTAAAATCTGAATTCTCAGGTTTTATTCTAAGGAGTTGCTAAGCTTTTTCTTGTGAAACAAAGAAGTTTGGATTTTAGGAAAGTCCATTTAACGACAGTTCTGCTCTGAACTTGGGTACCTGGCACGTGAATGGGGTGGATGTAGATTGATGTATGGAGAGAAAAGTGAAATCTGTAATGAGGTTTGGTGTTCTGCAAGTGTGGTGATCACAAACCTGATGAGAACCTGCCAGTCCCATCCTCAAAACTGAGAACAGGCACAGAGTGATCACACTTTAATGTTTTGGGGGTTTTAATTTTATTTTTTTAATGGCAAAATATATGAGCCACAGGCAGGACATGCCCCTGGTGTTCAGATACTGAATTGGCTTGAGTGAGACTGTCTTACCCCATCCCTGTCTCTAGGCAGATTCTCACAGGTCTGTTTACATTCTGTCAAAGTCAAGAGGAAGGAAAGTTTTCCCTGAAAGCAGGCTTTTGCTTTTTCCTTTGTTTTGGGGGGTGGGGGAACAGGAGATCTGCAGAGGTGCTGTTCCCAAGCTTTCTGGCATAGAAGACAGTTGCTGCATCACACCAGACACCACTTTGACTGCTGCAAGGGAAAAAGGTGCTTGTTGAAATCTGCTGCTGCCTGCTTGGAGATCAGATAAATGCCAGTAAAGACAGATAAATCAGAAATGGGACAGCTGCATTCCCTGGCAAAAGGCCACTGTAGTTAAATGTGCAGAAAGCAGTGGGCTTGGGGATTGAAAAGGGGAACCATAACGGGAAGATGTAACCTGTGAAGGGCCACTTCCCTTCCCTCCAGCCTCAGGCTGGCAGTGAAGGAGATGCCAGTTCTCCCCTGGGTGCTGCAGGGCACCTGTTCTTCAGCCATCTCAGCACATTGTTGTGCCTAGCACTGAAGCTGCTTCCTGACAGAGGATGCAGCACTAATTCCCAGTTTCCCAGAACACTGATGGACCCAAACTCTGTATCTCAAACTCACCTGTCCAAAATCTCATGCTTGGCACCAGGCCTTTTTTTTTTTTTTTAATTTTTGTTGTTGTTGAGAGGAAAGTACCTGCTTTTGCCTGGTAGAAGATCAAGCAGATTATCACAGCTTTGTCTTAGGGACTGAAGAATAGAGAGGGAACCAGCAACTGTGAAGCTGAGGGAGGAGAATTCCTTCAGCCAGAGCCCTCTGGGCACTAGTGCACGAGTCTGGCATTGGCACCATCTGATCCAAGCTTGCAGCAGGGAGTTGGTGTAGAGCCCTGAGTCAAGTGTCTGTTATTGCCTTGGGCATGGCACTCCCCTCATTTCCCATTCAGGGGCTCAAAATTGCTACAGGCTTGGCATGGATGGGGAGTCATGGTCACTGAAACAACTCAGCAGGTCTGGTTCCCAGCTTCTGCTTTCAGCTCCCTGCCAGGGACTCCAGCTGAGCTGCTGGTAGTCTGGAATGAAAAGCTGGAAGCCCAAGGTTTCCCAAGGCTCCTGCCCAGTAAGTGTTCTGGCAAATGAAGCCTTGTCACTGAAATACAGTTCCAGCCTTGTCTCTGGAAAGATGGCAAGGCCCTTTTGCTGTGTGTGAATCTCTCTCGTATTATCCAGTCAGCGGGTTTGGGGGATCTATGCATTAAATAGATTTATGTGTTTAATAATTATTAGTTTCAAAGATTTACAGTGCCCTGCTGCTGCTTCTGTGGCTCTGCCTCCCCGGGGGGATAAGAAAGTGAAAATCTTTCATCAAGGGAAAGGAAAAAATTAGAAACTTTAAATCTTCCATCATTTGGAAAATAGGTTGTGGAGAAAGGAAACACATTCTCTGAATGTTACTGGTTAGGTGAGCTCATGTGCGTGTCTTGGGGTTGCACATTATCCACATGTTTAGGGAACGTGTAAAGATCTGGATATGTTTATCTCCTCCCACTTTGCTTTAAAAAAGACATTTAGACAAGTTAGGGGCATAACCAGAGGAAGCTTCACAGCTGTTCTGCCACTGTTTTGTGGGTGCAGTGACAATTTGATAGAAAGAAGCAGCCTTCATTCATCAAGCAAAAAGGAATGGGATTTACCAATAAGAAGATACAGCTACTTCTAAAACAGCCTTGCTTTTTTATGTCATCTTCAAAGCTGTCTCTTGGTCTGTGCTCATATCAGCTCCAAAGCTGCCTCATGCCAGAGCAAGTCCCATTGTGTGAACTGGCCATTTTAGTCTCCTTTTCATGTAGAGTGATTACAGTCACTATAAAAGCAAAAGGGAACACAAAGGGGAATTTAAGAACTGAAATGCTTGTACGTGAACATATTCCTATCTGGGTTTGCTGCAAAACCAGTGCAGTTTCATTAGATAACAACAGTAGAGGCATGATGGACTTGGAATGCACCTTACAGAAATTGAATTTGGATGACTCGTTTTGAAACGAGAGATTTGGAAAGGAAAAGGAAACCATTCTGGATTGCATATTTATAACAGTGAAAGTGTTAATGAATTTCATGCTAATCCTGATTACCTACAAAAATTAGAGGTTCACAACAGAACTTAAGGAGAAGTGGCATGAAACTGGGAAGTGTGTGTTGCTTCTGGGAAGAGAAAATTTAGGGAAAATGTGTATTGTGAAAGATGAGAACCATACAGTAAAGAATTATGTTTCTGGAGTTTTCCTGAGGCCTGGGCATGTCCAGGGTCCCAGAAGGATGACAGACATGTAGAAAACACCAAAGTTCCTACCCTAAGTGCTCCTTAATTTGAAACTAAATTTGTGAGTGCCAAGGACAAGAACTGCCTGGTGACATGGCAGAACTCTGAGAGATGAGCAAGCTTTATGCCCCTGGAACGTTGAACTCTGGGCAATCTACTTCCCACCCCTGACCTGAGTAGTTCCAGTGGCCTCAGTAGGAAGGAGTCAGTCGTCTCACCTGGTCAGCACACCTAGATGTCCACACTGCAGTCTTGCTGCCAAGCTCATACTGATGTTAAGGAGCCTGTGGAAGGGAAGTTTATTTTGAAATCTGGCAGCACAGAGAGGTAGGTAATATTTGAGTGAAGTTGCCAAAAGACCCTCAGGGCCCCAGCAAATTGCAGCTTTTGAAGGACTAAGCTGCATTTTTCGCTCGTGATCTAATTTTAAGAATCCCTATGGAAAAATCCCTTTGTAATTGGCCTTGCAATGTTAGGTTGATAATTCAGATCTGATCAGCATGGTCAAGACAGACTCTTGAATTTTGGTTCATGAACAGCTGTCTGGAGGAGCAGATAACAAACAGCATCCAAACCAGGCCCTTTATGCGCAGGGGATCGAATAAAATGTGCTTCAAGAGCATCAGCAATGCAGCATCTGCATCTCTGCCACCTCTCCCTGCAGCAGCTCAAGCAGCTTCTGGCCTGGCATGGACAAGCACAAGGAGTGCCCATGTCTAGGTTCTGGCTGGCAGCTGCAGGGGCTGGGTTGGCCCACCTGGAGCACCCACAGGCAAAGAAATTCAATCCCTGCTCCTGGTGCACACGAAAAACCCCTTCATGGACACTGCAGTCCGGGGAGTTGGCTGTGTTGAGAAGGATGTTTAAGCTGCCTACAGAGGTTTCATGTGGTGCAAGTGGTTTGCAGGGGTCGAGGCTTTGCTCTGGTTGCAGAAGAAAGCTGCTCTTATATGTGGTAGATGAAGAAGAATCTGGAGGGCTGTTCCTAAACTTGGAGTGATCTGTACTCTCACTTCAGCCACTTTGCTTTTCACTTGTAGCAACAGGGTCTTGCACTCAGATAACCAACTCAAAGCAAGCTGATGCTGTTGTCCTGTAGTACCTGGCACACTCTGCATCATTACTCAGGGACTTCCCACTCCCAGCCTCTCCGTGGAACTGCAGGGGCATGCAGGACTGCAAAGTCCCTTTTTCACCAGCCTTTGCAAGCGTCACTGCCTGTTCACATGTGAGCTGAACCCCCTCTTGCACGTGTTACATTTTTGCACCTTTAAGGAGTAAAACATCACCCCGTGGGGGTGGTGGTCTGGTCTGGAATGGCCATTTGCTAAACTGCGTGTGCAATCCCAGGAACAAGAGGAGGAAAAGGACAAATGGGGAAGAGAGGGGTTTCTGTTGTTGGGAGGGCTGGTATGGGAGTGTGTGGCAGTGAAGATGCACGTGTGCACTAACAGGCTTGGAGGTCTTCATTGTTTCTGTCTAAATGTTTTTATTTATTATGCTGGAGCTAAACATTTGTTTTTTCCTGTTGCTGTTAGCTCTCCTTTTTGTGCATGCTCCTGACAGTAAACATGCTTGTTCATGTAGATAGTACATACATCTATTTATGTGCCTACAGCCTTCAAGGGACAAATGAGGACACAGGACTTTACAGCATCCTACATATTAAATGCTTGCTGCAGTTGTCTTTTTTTATCTTTTTCCTCTAAAGAAAAAATGTTTGATTTTTTCCCCCCTGCTCTGACTAGTGCTTCTTGGCCAAAGGTGTCTCAACCCTCTGTGGCTGGAATCTGACATTCAGGAGAGTGGAGACACAGATGAATCATTTTCTTACCATCACTGCAGCCAGAGTGCTGCAGTCTGTGTCCCTGCCCTGGCTCCCAAATAAGTAGTGGACAGACTTATTTTGATTTCCAAAAGCCTTGTTCCTCAAAATGCTGGAGGCAGAGGAGAAGGGATGATTACTGGCATGGTATCACTTAATAAAAGCAGGGTTTTGAGTCAGCTCCTCCTGTTATATTTTCATACCCTTTTTGACTTCAGTCCAGAGGTGCACTCGGTTCCTTGGTAAGCCCAGGGTGGCTTGGATCAGCCCCTCACAGTGACAGTTCCCAAGTGCCCATTGTCTTGTACCTTTGGAACAGAAGGCAGGAATCGTGGTTCTTCAGATGTGGCTGGAGTATGATCAGGATTGTCTGTAGCTCTGGCTCAGCTGTGCTGAGCTCTGCACACATCCTGTGTGATGTGTACAGGGCCCAGTCTCAATAAGATCTGGATCAAAAACTTGGCTTTGTTGAAGTCAGTGGAATTGCTTTATTTGGGTTCATTACTTAAACTCATCTCTGGCAAATGCTGAAGGTTTACAGCAGTCTTGTTTATAGCAGTCTTCTCAGCATATTGCTAATGCTTTTGCAACACACTTCTAATAGGACTACTGTTTTGTTATTGTCCTTCTGTGGTCAGTACCATTGTTGTACTTTTAAGATAACAAAATGCTATGACTTAATATTTTTAAATCAATTCAATTAAAATAGGAGAGTTGCATTTTAGGCATTATGTCAAGGTGTGCTTAAAAGCATGTGACTGCATTTACACAATTCTGCAGGTGAAATGCAACTTCATTCTTTCAGTCCCAAATAGGAATATGTAAGGAGTATAACAAACAATAACATCCCTTCATAAGAATGGAGCTCTGTAGTATGTTTTCCATCAGGCTGTACTGAGAACCAAGGCAGTTGCTGTTTATGCAGGAAGTTCATTCATAGAAATGTAAAGGCACAATGAATAGCAAAGGAGGGGAACAGTGATAAACTCTCTGTGCCACTTAGGTGCTGCTGAATGAGTTTCTGCATCCTCAGCTGGTATGAGAACCCAGGATCTCTGGCACTTGCCATTTATAGCACCATCTTGTATGGTGACCTGGTGACTCTCTGTGGAAAAGAGCACTCAGAGGATTAAAAAAGTCATTCTTGGCTTCCTCTACCTTTCTTTGATAGCTTTGCCTAGAGAAATGTAGGTATACCTGAGGAGGATTAGCCTGCTCTGTATCTGCATGGGTTATTCTTGTACCACTGCAGATACAGAACTGCATGGCAGCAGTTTACTGAGTTCTTCTGTCGGGCAGTTGAGACAGTGTTAAAAAGTAGGTCATTTGAATGCATTCCTGATAACAGTAATGGATTCACACATCAGCTGGCTGCTCCATACACATGTAACCCCTGCCCAATGTCACCTCCAGAGTGGTTCACTCCCGGGCCGGCCGTGGAATGTGCCATTTTGCTAATGCACATATGCAGAGTTTGCATTTCAAACTGAGGAGAGCTGAGAGCTTAGAAAACGCTGGTAATAACTATTCCCCAAAAAGAGTCTCTCAGACCTGGGCTCTACATGGCTGGGATATGTGAAGTGGCATCAGGATTAGAACTTGCTTAAAAAGTCATATGTTACTGGGAGGCTGTTTTATTTAAAAAAACAAACAAACAAACAAAATGAAAAACCCACCCTACAAACAAAACAACCCTCTTGCTCTTTCTGGAGTACACACACCAGAGGATGGTGTGTTCAGTTCTGGGCATGTCTGTGGGCTGCTCAATCTCTGCAGCACCCTTCGGAGCATCTTTGTGCTTCCCTGGTGCTGCAGCGAGCGCTGCTGGAATGGGCTGTGTGGTGACACGGCCCCAGCTCCGCGGGCCGGGCGCCGCAGGCACTGGGATGCTCCGTGCCCAGGGGGTGCAGGCTCTGTAATCAACAGCTCTGTGTTGCTTTGCACGAGTAGTTGCTTCTTCCTACTTTCAGGACAGCTTGAAACTAATTTCTGAATCTTAAATACTATATACAGTTCCTTCTGCTGCCCCCCAAACGGTTTAAAGCGATTGTACCAACCAGGAGCAGCCAAGAGCTGTGGGTTACATGTCTGGCTGTTGCTGTTGTTAAGCCACTGGAAGTAGCAGTAAACCTCTGCCCTCCCCAGATCAGCTCCTCAATAAGCAGCACTGAGTTAGGGAGCAGCTGCAAAGGCAGTTAGGATAGTAGGTCAGAAAGACAGTGGCAGATCAGAAAGGCAATGGCAGAGCTTGGGCCGAGGAATTAGTGTCACCGTTAGCTGCACACAGAACAAGAGCTGTGAGCAGGGGGGAACAGAGACATTTCTACCCACTGTATGGAGACATTGCAGAAATAGTTTGTTTTTAAACTGGAAGAAGCAAAAGCAAGTCTAATCTCTTCTTAGAACCCACTTGTAAAACACCAGGGCTGAGATAGGTGTACTTTGAAGTACAACTTAGGAAAGCTCAAGAGATGAGCTAAAAACCTACCAAAATATAACAGAGGCACAAAAACCAGTTAACTCTCTGCTAGTTGACTGTGCCATGCAAGGAAGAGAGCATTTCTTAGACTGTAGAGTGTCTCTTTCCATAGCAATGCTGGACAGTGCAAAATCTTACTTGACAGGTAAAAACAGTTTGGTTAAGCTCACACACAGCCTTTGCCTTCCCCCCCTAGGTCTGGTATGATTAAGAATCGTATGTGTCTCTATACTTAAATCTTACGTGTCTCTACACTTAAAAATATTGTACTGTTGGATTCACTTTTCTTGTCTAAAGATTCAGGAATTGCTGATGAGACAAAAACCTGCAGCTTTAGAGAGAATGTATCTGAAGAGTCAGCAGTGATACGCTACCGCAGGCGGTTTCTGTGCATGCCTGTGGTAGGAGGTTGGCTTTTCCAGCACAGCATAATGCAGCAAGTTGATGGAAAGCTGAGTGTGATGCAGGCTTGGCTAATTGGAGCACTCCTGGGAGGATGTGAATTGCACAGTTTCCATAATGAGTCGAGAGAAAAGATAGTTTACATCCCCTAATGTAACAGCATCAGGACAAGATTAATAGCAGAACCAGGGCAGCGGTGTCCATCAGACACTTCATTATTAAAGGAACTGGGTCTTGCTAATGGTGTTGTGCTGGTTATGGTGCTGTGAGTCAGTAGGCAAAATCCCTTCCCTGCATCTCCCCTAACTTTCTTATCACCAAAGCCTAAGATTATAATGGACACATGAACACAGAGATTTTTCTGTTATGTGATGCAATTAAACTGTGGTTCAGCTTCCAAACCACACTAGAAATGGAGTCCGTGGATCTTTTAATTCTGCTATTGCTTTATAAAGGGTCTTATTGGGAAAGTTAATGAGGAGTCATTAGTTTGAGGTTAGGGAGGTGGACTGGATTTGTATAAACATGCCGGGGTTTTTTGTGTTTTGAGCACACTATACACTGGCCAGGTTCTCAGTGATATTAAACTGTATCTCAGCCTAGAAACTGGGCAGCACAAATTTGGAAAACAGTCACCTTTTTTGGCAATTGTTAACCTGGAATGGGATGGCAGGGAGTGTTACAAATCAGCACGCACGTACCAGACTTGACTGGGAGGCTTTTGCTCTGAGAAGCATTGCAGGGTTAGAAACCAAAACAGGTCACTTTGCTGTCATTTCAGATATTTATTAGAATACAAGCTATGGTGTTGTTTACAACCAGAGAGGAAAAGATCTGTAAATCCCCACTGCTCTAGGTAAAATATGTGCCTTTTTGCTGCTGGTTTTGAGAAAAATCACAATGAGCAATTTTTTATGATCTGTGCTGGCAAAAACGCTGTGTGTTTTTCAGATACCCTGTTTGTGGGAGGTGCCTTTGTCAGACAAATACTGCTTGGGTTAACACTAGATAAGTGTCTCTAATCCCAGTGCATGTTCAGTAAAACCTAATCCCATTCTGGTCAAGGTTTCAGTGCAACTTCAGATCAGTTATGTATGTTAATCTGTATCACCTTCCCGGGCAGATTTGTGTCTGTGTTGGCACAGGCACCCTCAGCTTTCACAAGACATGGTGCTGACTGCCCAGACTCAAAGCTCTCTTCGGTGCCACACAGACACTACCATTTCCAGTGATGTGGGGATAGTTCTGGAGGCCCCAGTTTGCTCTGTCCTGTCCTGGTGTAGAGGCTTGGCAAGCTCCAGTCTTGGTTTGGAACGATGCAGAAGGTGAATCTGTAGTGCAGTAACTGTCCCTGAACAAATCCCTGCAGTAAATACTTTGTCGTTACTCAGAGAGAGCAATGGCAGTCCCGTGTTCTGTCTGGTAACTGAGAGGGGAAACTTTTGAAGTCAAAATTACAAAAAGCCCGAATCTTCCATAAACAACATAAGTGCAGTCATCTGAAGAACTCTTCTCTGCAGTTACCATGATTACACACCTATGGAGCAAAGAAACCGAGGGTCTGGTGGTGCTCTGGGCATACAGACCTCCTTCCTTGTGGCAGTCCATGTGTGCATCCAAAGCTGGTCACTTAACCACCTGCCTGGCCTGCTCCTCTGAGTTCATTTGTTTCTTACTGTGACTGCCCGGGTCATCTTAGAGTGCTTGTAAACAGAGCACGTTTCCTTCTCTCTCTCTCTTTGTTTTCTAAAATGGAGTTAACCACAACTCAATATTTGTATCATTCAAGCTCAATTAAAAGCACACACAAAAAAGTTCACGAATAGTCTGCTTCTAATGAAGAGGCATACTTTCATAACAGCCCATGTTCAAAGATACTTTTAACAACGAGACCGAAGGATTTACGATGTAAGTATTTCAGTCATTAGAAAATTGGAATTGTTTCTTTGGAGAAAACAAACAGGCTCTGGGCTCTTCCTAAGAGCAGTATGAACTCAGCGGCTGGCAGCGAGTTCGCCCCCCTGCAGGATGAATTAATGATAAAACTGCTTTCGTTCAGAAGGGAATTTTATTGGGCAGGATGCCGGGTACCAACACAATGAGGTCTCCAGGCGCCCCTCCCTCTAGGGGTCTTCAATTACACTTCGTAATGAGCACTGTTTCATTAGTGAGGAAAGCAAAAGTCGGCACTAATTAAAATTAAATTAGGACACACTCAAGTTGTGTCACACAGTGTGCTGAGATATTAATAAAAAGGAAGCTGCCTTGAACAAGCATGGACCAAAGGGTCAAGTGATAACAATTAAAATATTGGATGTGATGTCAATGCTGAATTTTAACACTCCAGTTTTGGCTTCGTGTATGGAAAGATGATGTCTGGACTGGTTTCTGTAAGTTGGAAGAGGCACTGCATCTACATCTGTCAACATAATGTCTGACAGAACGTTTTCCTAAAGCTTGCATACTCGCCAGAGTATTTCACAAGAACACATGCGTGTGCACATGTGCCTGCAATGTGCTGTTCATGCCTGCTGTTGAGCTGACGTGTGAAAATAAGATGTACATTCCACGTGAAAACCCTGCACAAACTCCTGCTGACATACAAAGGTGTCTGCTCGAGCACTCGTGGAGCGAAGCAGTGCATCTGCATTGTTACATATGGATACCAGGAGAGGAGCACACATTTTCTAGCTATCTGTGTCACATGAAGGCAGTTTCTTCCAAGAACAACTGAGTTCCAGTCCCAGCTCAGCTCCCTTCCTGGGAGCACTAATACTTCATTTACCTTAGCACTTGTGTGATCTCGTGACAGTGATCCTCAGAACCTTCGCAGATGAGCTGCCCTTAGGTTTAGAGCATTGCTGAGCTTCGTTGCTTGCTCACCTTTTAAAATCTGCAGTTTTTACTTCTTTTGCTGTGCTCTGCCTCGGTGCCTTCTGCTGTTGCTCCTTGTCCCCACTGTGTGCCAGCAGTGCAGTGCAGGCACCCCCCCAGATCTCACTGCAGGCCTGGCAGAGCACAGTCACCCCAGCTCCAGTTCTCCAGCTGCATCAGTCTCAGCCTGTAGCTAATTGTTCAGACTAGTTGTTGTAAGCATTTTTGAGGAAAACTTAATGCCCAATTTAACTGTGTGTTTAATTAAGTTGGTTCCAAAGGCATTTGCCAAAATATTAAAATATATTTGACCTTCAAAATGGATTAAATAGGCATGATGTTCAGCAAGGCAAATTACAGTGAACATCTGTACAGTTTGTGTTTAAATATACACACGTGGAGCTTGCTGAGCTGGTGAATGGATATGGAATATTCAGCACACACAGATGGTAATCTAGAAAAGAATTTGTTCTTCTCGGTGAATATATTCTTGCACATGAGTAAAATTGTGGCCAAGGCACCTCACGCAGTGTGGATCTGTTTGCCTTGCAATAATTATTGATGCTTGCTGTGGTGCAGCCCTAGGTTGGGCATGAGACTTGGGTGGAAAACTGAGCAGAAATAGCATCCTGATGTTACATAAGAATCCTTGGAAGTTCAGGCACCCAACCACCAGCCCACCCAAATGCCCACATCTGTAGAAATATATTTCAGTGGAGTTGGCCTCATCATATCTTTTTGTGCTTTAAGTCCTCTTCCTAAGTGTTAGGACAGTTGGTTTCCTTAAACTCGCTGCTTGCTTAAATACTTGCTGGATGTCTCCCTGTCTGGGTGTTTCCCATTGTGGCAACTACAAAGAAAGCTCTCCATCCTGTGGGACTGTCCCTGTGCATCCAGGGTAAAACTGGCAGACTATTTAAGGCCCAGCTCTGAAAGCTGACTACTTACATTTCCTTAATATGTATTTACAAGACAGATCATGAAGCCTGTAAATATGTGTTACAATAAAAACATCCCTAATGTGTAACTGAATGCTCTGCCATAACCATTCCACACGGGCTGTTACTCGTGGTGAGGGCAATAACCTGCCTTGCAGTGATTTCCTAATGTCTGGCTTAACAAAGACTCTGACTTCACTAGGTCATTTATTTACAATTCTATAAATGCTCTACCTTTTTAGTACAGTCAAAACATGCGTTTGTGGATCTTGTGAGGGTTTTGTTTCTTTTCTTGTTGTATTTGATTGTAATGACATACATTTATACTGTGCTTTCAATTCAGGAGACAGAGATATAGCTCAGATAAAGTGCCTGTGACTTCACCGCCAATACAGAAGTTGCTCAGAGGTGGAGCAGAGCATCTGCTGAATACGGCACACAGACCAGGGAAGAAAGTTTTCAGAGGGATTTTTAAATTTAGGGATTTTTAAATCCCATGTCCTGCCCAGAAAATCTGAATTAACAATCCTGAGTTGTTGAAAGTGAGTATTAAATCTGCTGAGCAGGAGCCTGATCACCCGGGGAAAGATGCAAAGGGATAAAGTAATCAAATCACCAGAAACCATTCCTTAGCTTTCCTGGATGCCTCCAGTCATATGAGACCTAATTCTGATGAGCTTTGAGGCACAATCTGTGATCCTCGTGGTTTTGCTCAGTGCTTCAAATTATGCTGTAGCTCTTTGTAAAATCTGTACATGCTCGGAGTTAAGTACCAGCCCAGTGCTGCACTGCTGAGTCCCGGGCTGCAGACAGCGAGCATTATAAAGGAAAGATGATCCTAAACTAAAGTCGTTAGCAGTAAGAACCGACAAGGAATTCAGGGTGGTTGGTCACCTTAAAGGAAGTGAACCTGGGCCTTCCACATCCCAAAATCAGTGGAGATACAAGGCTGGTGCTGGTAGTCTTGGGAGATACCCCCGGCAGTTCCAGGCAGATCCATCCCATGACGGTGGCACACGTGGCTCAGAACGGCTGTCGCGTTCTGTGCAGCACAGGGGACGGCTGAGATTTCAGTCTCTGGAGCCAACGGTCCGGCACTAAAGCTGTTAAAAAAGAAACGGGCGGGGTCGGGGGGAAGCGTACTCTTCTCAAATACATTTCCAGTCAGTGTTACTCCTTGTCCTTTTAATGTGCACTCGGGAAAGGTACAAGCAGGCACGCTGTGGATGAGTAAGCAGGCAGCACACCAACATGCACACACAGCACTATTATCCTGGCGTGCCTTGTACAGGCATTTTCTTGCTAGTTCCTCTTGCCTTTCACTTAACTTGCTGGGGATTGCAAAGGAACGCGCTTCTGTGTTCGCTTATATTGAATCACTGGATGATACAGATCTTTGCTCTGTTACCTAAGCCTGCCCGGTCCCATTCAGGAGCAGAGCATTTCTTTTTGTTGTACGGAGGTACTTGCTTTTGCCTGCTGCAGCCCTTTCTTAATGGTGAATGGAGAGCGAGTGAGTGTGGGTGTGTACGTGTGTGTGAGTGAGCTTTACAAATCCCCTTATAGACACCCCTTTGGCAAGCTCTTTTATGAAATTTTTATTAGTATGTTCAGCAATGTGCATGTCCTCAGGAATAACAAACAGCACAGAGAGAATATATAGCCACTCAAATGGTCCAGGGGCTTCAGAAGGGAGGTGAACAATGCTACTTTAAATATTGCAGGATGGTTTACAACCCTGAGGGAGGTGGTGTGGGGGAGGAGAGGGGAAGAGCAGATGGGCACAGTGTCCATTTAAGGTGGTCTGGCACAGTTATTGGTCAGCAATAATGTGATTTATATTTGGAGGCTCCTTCCAGCCCTGTCTCTTGAGTTTACATATATGCCTGTCTCTGAAAACATTGCCATGGATTTCAGGGGGTTCTCCAGCTAAGCTGTGCCACAGTGAGTAGGTTTAGAGATTGACAGAATGTTTCAGTGATCATTTCATGTGTGACATGGCTGACATGCCCTGTGTTAGGGGCTGACCCGGCAGGTGATGCTGCCGCCTTCGCTGCACTAAGCCAGTCTCAAATCACAAGAAGATGTGTGCCTGTCATGGGGATCTGCTGAGCTCAAAACCTCTGGCAGGACCTGAAAAACATTCAGAAACATTACTGGCCATTATCCCAGACACCAGACTGGCTCCAGGCTGTGCAACATGGGGAATGAAAAAACTGTGTTATTTTGGGCTTTTGGCTCCAGGAACTTTGGAACCGCACGAGATCCTTGCATTGATTGAAGGTCCTGGTGTTTGAGTAATCCTTAACATACCCATACTCCTGTGCCTCATACTGCAGGGCTCTGAGTATGTGCAGTTTTCCCCCTGGGCACTGGGAGCTGAGGATGCTCTTTCATCAGTTTGAGCAGGGAGGTTATGCAGATTCTGGCAGCCTTGGCTGTAAAAGAAATCACCGGACTGTGCTGGTTGTATATCCCCAAATAATATTTGTGTGATCCTTGCCCCTTTTAGAGTGCAGGAGCTCTGAGGCTCGTGGACACTGAGCTGTTGGTTTCCTTGGGAGAAAAGGGACCTGATATCTACAGCAGTGCAGGCATCTGTCCACAATCAGGGCCTGGTTCATCTGCTAAATTTCTTTGAATAGGATTGTATTTATGTTTGCCAATTCTCCTCCCCAAGTGACCCATTAAATCACGTTAATCCCTTCACTCCAGTCTGTTCTTCTACTAAAATCCATGTTTTCCTGTAATTTGCTTCTCATAATCAGCCCATATGCCTGTGCTGCCATCTGAGGTGGTCAGCAAATGATGTTTATAGACTGGCAACAGGTAGGTCTCGGTGCCTTCATTTCCACTCACTGGGTGATCCCCTGAAACTTTCTGCCCCAGTTTCCCCACCTGCAGAATTGCTTATTGCACTGCAGGGCTTCACACAGTAAGGTCATCAAGAGAGCTGATATATAAAGGCTAAGGAAGAGCATTTTTACTCACATGAACCTTGATATGCCAACAAAATTAGTCTCATTCCCCTGGTTTACTATCAACAGTGGTATCAGACTCCATAATAAACTAAAACTGTCCATGTAAGAGTTCTGGTTTATCTGTTTGCATTAGGATTGTTCTGGTAATTGTCATGGCAGTGCAATATCACCCAAGAGCCCTAGAGATGAAGTTTCCTTAACTTCAGAGTCTTCAGGCATGTGTTTTTTGTATGGAGAGACATAATGGCATATGGAAAGAACAGTGTTTGTGTTTCTCTAAGTGTGAGATGACAATGGATTGTCAAGTATTCAGCCTTCATGCTGCTACAAGAATAATACAAAAGAAACAGGGCATCATACTGAACAGAGACTGAACTCTTTGGGGCAGGAACCATCATTTTATAATGTAGGCACCGTCTCCAGCATGGTAGGTGATGTATCCCTGAGGTTATTTAGCATTCCATCAGAAAAATGTCATTATTGTCACCACAGACTTGCCTGTGTGATGAGATGTACATAGAAAGGTCTGATATTTTAGGGTTATATGTGCAAAACAGTTGGCTGGCTGCTGCTTGCAAATCCAATTTTGTCCTTATGCATTGACATGCTTTAGCTGTTCTGGGGTCCTGCAGCCCCTGACAGGAAGGGCTGTATGACAACCTTACTCAGTTTTCTGATGTCTAGAACCTGCAGACACAGTTAATCCAATGGACCTTAAGGATGTGGCCAGGCATGTACAGTATCCAGCCACTGGAGTAGTCAAAATGGGTGTGACCCAACCAGAGGCTGGAAAACCGCCTGACACACTTGGCAAGTGATGTAATTCTCCATTCTCAGGAGGAAATTCTTTACTGAACCCCTCTAGCAATGAACTTTTGGCCTGAAGCTGCAGTTTGGATTGCACAAGCTCAATAAATGTGTAATTATAAATACTAGAGACACACCAAGCCTCCCCCCCCCCCTACAAGTAGGACCTGTTTTAGAAGTTGGGAAGGAGCAAAGATCCAACCAGTAAAGCCATTGCAGGAGCCAGCTGCTCTGGCAGAGAGCAGCCTCTGCTCGGGGTGTGGGCCCTGCAGGAGATGGCTCCTGCCCAAGAAAGTGTCATCGGTCATCCTGGGCATTGTGGCAGCCAATCAAGCCAGCAAAGCCATCAAACATTCAGCCTCCTCCTCAGGTCTTGCTGCTTTGAATTGGCTGCTTGACAAGTGTGTGGTAATTCTGCTTTTACCTGAAGTCATTGCCTAATTTAGAGTTTGTTTGCAGCTTTGCCATTTAGGAGCCAGGGTTGGATGGGAAGCCCACGGCTGTTGGGGTTTCTCTGATGTGGGAGATGGTATCACACAGAGGGGGAGAATCTCTACTTTCATAAAATATCAGTCTCCAATCGTGGTTTTTTTTTCTTCCTCTCTTCTTAAATTAGAGTGACTACAATGTAATGCAGAGATAGAGGAACCACTTTGATGGTAGAAATCTACCTGCAGCAGCTTGAAGCTCAGCACTGGTAGACCCTACCCTGCTCCTCGCACTCCAAAGGAAGGATGCAGAGCTCGTGGTCTAGTGATGCTTCCACACCTGTAATACAGTGCTTTGAGAGGCAGCAGAAAGCACTGGGAGGGTCACCGAGGCAGGAATGCTTACAAGGTGATTTCAGGGCAAACTGTGCTTATGATGTTCCAGGCTCAATGTGTATGTGCCCAGCAGTTCCAGAAGGAACACCCTGCTTTTCAGTTTTCCAATCTGAGCCACTGGTGTTTCACATACATTAGTGCTGAGTGGGGTGAGGCTGGGATGGATGGAAGTTGTTTACATCCTCATTTCAACTGTGACAGCGTGGGGTGGCAGAGGAAGAGTCACTGCTCTCCTTGGGAAGTTGGAGATGTTGGTTTTGTGGGGTTACCCAAACCCATGGTAACTGTAGCTCTACCTGCACGTAAGGCCTTTTCAAACACCTCTGCTAGTTTGCATGCTAGCTTGCTAAGCCTTTCATGTATAGGGTGGATCCAGCACTGAAATAAGCAAATGAAAAGCCTGTTGAAGGAAGGGTGAGGAGTGGAACCCAGAGGTGGCATATTCAGTCCTTTCTGAAGGCCAGGAAGACCTGTCCAGCCTGCTCACTGCAGTTATTAGATCACTAAAAAAACTCAACACCCTTTCAAAAAGCCTGGCTTAGATCTAACTGCAAATATTAGAATTGACTGTCATTGAGCAAAATCAGGCAGGAGCAAAAGCCAAAATATTGTTACTCTTAGGCTGGAGAGTGGAAAAAAGAATCCTTGTCCTAAAGTGTTCAGAACAGTCACCCCAAAGTCGTGATGCACCGTACAGCAATCTGTGTTTGGAAAGCATTAGGATAAAGTGTGTTTGTGGGGTGTACGAGTGTGTTTGTGCACACACACGTGTGGTTTAGGGTTAGCAAATGGAAATGTTTTCATTTCTGCCTGAATATGGATTTATCTTTGTGCTTTAACACCCCTACAACGTGCTTGTTTCAAACCTACACAGCTCGTGATGGTTATGAAGCACTGTTAGTCATTATTGTTAACCAGGGCACTTTAGTGATGATCCAGGTGTGAGCAGCTTTGTCATGGCTCTGTGAGCTTTCTTACCGTGGTCCTTGAAGCTCCAAAGGACATTAGAAGAGGGTGTGGAATAGTCTGAATATTCCTCTGCAGGACACAGCAGATCCTAGTAGAGCTCCAATGCTTCTTGCTGTTACAGCAGGAACAGCAGTGTGGTTCCAGTTTGGAGGTTTACCTGGTTAGTGTGTTCTCCAGATGTCTGTGTATTAAATGTGATCGAATAATTTGTCACTGCCTCTGTGTAGCTTGTTAATCCTATACAGGAAAGGGTAATCAAACATTTGTGACCATTTAAACCATGTTGTTTTATAACTCTCCCAACATTCTTTTCCTTCAGATTTTGCAAAGTGATTCCCTTTGCTCATCTTTTCTCTTTTTCAAGAATGCTGGTTGTATAACCTGCTGGTTCCTTTTGTTCTGCCCATGGACTTCAATTTGTTTTGGCACTTTCTGCAATTGTGAAACTTGCAGTTAAGCTAGGATTTTTATATATGCTAAATTAGTTGCATTAGTTCAGCAAAATATTTGTTTTAGCTGTAATAACAGTATTATAATATCACAGTATTACAGACAGTATCAAGGTAGATTATCATTTATTATGGTGTATTATTGCAGTTAGTAAACAACACTGTCTGCTATAATTGCTATATCAATATGACTGTTTCAAGGATCTACCAATGTTTGTACTAGAAAACTAAATTTCAAGGGTTTATAATTCACCCATTATATATTGCCTGAAGGTGGAAATTTATATAGTATATACCAGTATTGGGGAAATCCCTGTTCCCTTTGTACTATCCAGTGGATTGAGGCTTATCATGCTTGGAGGAAGATCTAACCTCCTAGAACTACAGCTGTGGAGGCTTATCTTTATGGGTAGGAACCCGTGCCAATCCCTGCAACTAAAGGTAGATATCTACTCTCTCCAGCTTCTAGTAAGTGTATCTGCTTTTTCTGTCTTGATTAGCTATCCAGTTGACTCATTTTACACTTCCAGAGGAAGGGAAGGATAGAGAAAGAAAGCAAGAAATGTTTAAGAGAGAAATTTGTTTCCTTGTCAGCAAAGAGGTGAGAAAAAGAAATTCCTGGAATGAAGTCCCAGTCTCAGACTGCTTGCTGTTCTCTGACAGCCAATGTTTAGTCCTTATTTTCCAGAGGCAGGGAGGTACGACGGACTAGAAGTAGTTATACTCCTATTTCCCTAATCCTAGGGGGTGTTCTGGGGAGCCTTGTCCTGCTGCAACCCCAGAGGACCTAAAAGGTGTGTCTGTAGGAGATTTTTGAGTTTTCTTTTCCAAGGCTGTCCCCTAGGATCTACATGGAGGATCCTTCTCTCTTCCTTAGAGTCTGTTCCCGGGTTAGTTAAGGAGGAGGTTTCTATATCAACATCAGCCTGTACCTCTTCATAAGGGGCCCCAAACCCACTGTTCCTTTCCTGATGGCATGATGGTATCAGATATAGCTTTGGGTATTTGAGTAATAATAATGATGATGATACTTGGCAGAGTTCGAAGGGGAAGAATTTCAGGGAGATCTACTACAAATCTCTTGCTATATATTGTGTGTGTGTGTTCATATGGAGGTGTAGGTAACAGAGTGCAAACCCAGGCACAAACACTAGAGCCACAGTTTTTCCCCACTCCAAAGTGGAACACAGCAAGGATGAGATTCCAGAATGGAAACAAAACAAAAGAGCTTTCTGGCCTGCAGTGGACCTTGATTGACTTCAACTCCTCACCGAGTGCAGGAGTAGTGAGGGCCAGTATGAGCAGGGTGAGCTGAAACCAGCTCTTCCCGGGTTGATTCACAGGAACCCTCTCATGACTCTCCTTTCACCCATCCTCCCTTCCCACAGGTTCCACGTGCTTTGCAATCGGGACATTGTCAAATGAGCAGGAATTGGCGATCCTGTAAATAATCTGCAACAAGGGGAGCAGGTGCCAGGGGGCGCAGGAGAGCCGCCGGCAGGACACCCATCCTCGGCCGGGAGGTGCTGCCGGGGGTAGGAAGAGTCCGGTCTACGGAATGTTCAACTAAACGCATTTAAAGCAGGTATGACCGTGTTTTTAAGCTTCCTGGGTGACTGACCATACCTCCTGAAATTCTACCTAATGATTTTGCACTTACCTTCAATGATATCAGGCTGCGTTCTGGCCTCTCTGGAGGAAGCAACACAGTGTAATGGATTAACTCAGAGAGTTATTCACTCTCTAGTCTAATGCAACTGCTTCTGGGGTGAGAGGGGCATAAAATGCTGAGATTTTATGTCAGCTGCCCCAGTGAAATCTAAAATAATTCCGTCAGCTGTCAATGAAATTGTTTGATTTATACCCATGTACAAAATATAGCCTTAAAAATGCCTCCAGTAGAAACTACATCAAAATGCTAACAATAATTTGGCCAGAAAATGAATTCTGAGGCAATTTTTGCTGGTCACAGATGTATTTAAGCCAGCTGCATACACTGGCTTAAATGCATTACATATCACATCTGCATTTCTGGGTTGCACTCACAGGAGAGAGGATGCATGTAAGCTATATTACTACACTGAGAGGCATTATGGAACCCAAAACCAGACAGGACAAAGCCCTCCTATCTCATCCCAACATCATGTGAGACTTGCATGTACTCACCCAAGAGGCATTTTCCTTTGCTGGTCTGGCTGGTTTTACCACAAAAGGGTTATGGTACCAGCAATTTGATTATGGTGCAAGTGGGGGATTATTAAAGGTTTATGTTTCCTCTGGTAAAATTCTATGATTGCATTTGCAGAATTACTCTGCTATTACTAGGACTGTCTAAAGAAAAGACATTGAAATATAAAAATTTTGGCAACACTTGGTTTTTGCTCTTCTTTAGGAGAAGTTCATTGATTTGTTGCCTAGGGGCTTGCTGAAGAGCAGCATTCAATATCTCCACTGCTCTGGAAGTTAATTCTTCTTCATTCTGCCAAGTGCCTTTTCTTTTCTCTTTCAAGCAACTCTCAGTACTGTCCACGTTATTCTTCTCTTGTCTCCTGAGTGCTAATATCTACCCCTTCCTTCAGTAATTGCTACCATGTTGATAGTAATTTGTACATTTGTCTTCATGTGATTATTTATTGTGTTACAAAGCACTCTGTGGCAACAGAGGATTCCTTCCTTTCATGGATGAATAAGGTATCTCTTCAGTGACATGCTAAAAGGACAGTGCTGATCTGAAAACAAAGCTGCTTCATTCAAACACTGAAGCTGGACATATATAGCCCAATGTATGGCAAAAGCAAATGTAAACCCATTAGATAAATCTTCCCTCAATAACAGGTTACTTTGGCATAGTGAAGGCTGAGAGAAATTCTATAAATACACCAGAACAGGAGAAAAAAGAGAGGTAAATACCAGGGAGGAGAACAACTGCTTAGACTAAAGGCAGCACTGGCACAGGAACAGATGGGTATCATCTAGCCAGTAGTAACTGTAGCTGGTAATTAGAAGGTTCCTAACCATCAGAAGAGAGAGATTCTGGAGCAAAACCCCAGCAAAAAATGATGCTTTTTGCTGTTGGGTTTTTTTTCCTACTTCTTGCTGTGAGGCAGAACTCAGTCAGGTGGTACGAAGGGTTGTGTTATCGGGTGTGCTGGCTGGGTTTGCACAAGTTCTTCCTCCTGTGCCCCTGCAGCTCTCAGTGAGCAGGAGGGGTAGGGGAGAGAACGTGAGTAATGTAAGTAAACATCAACATCTACACAGTGTGAGTTCATCTGCAATATTTTCATCCTTCCCATGCTTGGACTGTGGGAGAAGAAATAGCCAATTGTGTCCTTGTGGCACAATCAGTCCCAGAACAGTGATTCCTGTTGTAAAGGCCCGAAGATAAGAGGAGGCAGGAAAAGTCACCCTGGGGAGTCTGTCCCTCTGCAAAGGATTGTGAAGTGGTCTTCTCTAATGCTGGAGAAGACAGGCCTGCACCAGAATGTCAGATCTAAACAGCTCTAGGTCCTCCAAATCTGAGATCTGTAGTATGAGCCTATCTCCAATGACATCTCCTTGAATCTGAATCGCTTCTCCTGCTGCTAATGCACAACAGGCAGAAATGTATTCTCACACCCACTGCTCACCTGTGATTCTGTTTTTCTCTTTAGTAATTGTGCAAGTCACCTGATAATTCAGCTGAAAGCCCTTACGAGACATTACATAACGTCCTCAGAGAAACACTGTCTGCTGTAACATTGGAGAGATTATTATGTAAAACTTTCTCTCTTTTTCTCAGTTGTTTGGTTTTGGGTGGGGAGTCAGGATGGATTTCCACTTGGCTGAGTCTAAATGGCTTCAGGCTTACACTGTATTGCTCCCCTTTTTTATTCGTCTCTGGAGACTGTGCTGGAACTGCCTTAGCATCACAAGTGAAATGAGTTTGGCAGGGCTCTCTGGAGTCAAGGCAGCACACCTGGCTGCGAGCAGAGGTGCGATTCAGCTCAAGTGGTAACACTTACTCAAGAAAGCCCCCAGCTCTAATGTGATGATTTAATTAGCATCACTGGACCAGATCCATGGGATAAAACCTTCCCCCAATACTCCCTCTGGACTGCAGAGCTTTCTGTATGCACAAGTAATGCTGAGGGGATCGTGCACTGCTTGCAAACATGAGCAGAGCTGTGGGCAGGCCTGTGCTGAGCAGGAGAAGTACAAAGAGGCAGATCCCAGCTTCCACTGAAACCTGTTTCTTTTCCCTGGGTGGCTCTTGAAGGCTTGACCAGAGGACTGGGTCACTCACTCTCTCCTTTTTTGCTCAACACGCAGAGGCCCTGCCTGCTCTAATGAATGGCCTGTGGGTGACACTGAGCTCCCACAAAGGTCTGAAGGGACGTTAGAAGTGAACACCCAGAGCCATGACCCAGCTGTCCCTCACATCCTGCTTCTATCAGCATCTTGGAGATCTCCACCCGCAGCCGCTGGGTGGAGGGGAGCAGGCAGACCTCTGCCAGCAGTGTCCCCCAGCTGAGGGGTGACCAGGCACTAAGGGCCATTCCCACCACCACATCCCTGGGCAAGTGCTGCAGGAGCTGATCTCCAGCCCTGCTGAGCATTCCTGCACCAGCCTCCTGCCCACTGCCCTGCCTGGCCTCCAGTTCATCTGCAGAGACCAGGAGCTCATCAGAGCTGTGTTCAGGCAGCACTTGGATAAAGCAGTGGAAAGGAGAGGGGGGTGAGAGCTTTGAGGGGATGTCCTGGACAGAGGACTCTGCTCCCTGAGCACTCCCACCCCAGCACAGTCCCCACACAGAGCAGGGGGAAACTGCACCCAAGCTCAGGTCAAGAGATCTTATCAGGAACTGTTTTTCTTCCTGTCCAGAAGTTCTGAATGGAAATACATTCTCTGAAATACTGCTTTTGGCTGCATATTTCAAAGCAGAATGAAAAATTTCGTTTCAGCTAAAAGTGTTCTCTTTGAACTGAGATTTTGAGCGAACTTTTTCTTCTTGAAAACTGAGATTAAAGAAAGTCGTCAACTGCCTATCAAAAAGTGCAAAATATTAGATTTTTTTTTTTTTAATTGCCCTGTTGAGGAAGGGGAAAAAACAATAATTTGTAACAGCTATGTTTTTCAAAGGGAAATTTTTCCATTCCTAAAAATATCAAACAGCTCTATCAAAATTTGTGTTTCCTTCTGCTTGTTCACCTCTCTTTTTTATTTTTCCCTCCTCATTTGGGACACCATGTAACAACTGAGAACCCAGAAAGTCTTTTTTTTTTCCCCCAAAAGTTCACAAACCTCCTTGATGAACAAGCTTTAGGCTTGTCATGAAACCTGAACCCAAGGCAGGTTTCCTGGCTTCAGCTTTCAGTCTGATGTTGCACATGGCTCTGGCTCAGAGGACTGCTTTAGTATTGGAGCAGGGATGGGAAATCCACTTGTGCAGAGGAAAAAAAGATGGAAAGTGTATAGCTGCAGTGTGGAAAATCCAGCTGCAGGGCAGCCCCTCTGCCCCTGCTCCTAAACCCTGGACTGGTGCTATGCTGGAGTTCTCACCAGCTTTGGCAGCTGAGCTGGATTGCTGTGGACCACCTTAAATGTTTTCCATGCCAGCTGAGCACAGAAAGCTGCTGAAATGGGTCTCTGCTGTGCGGTGCACTCTCTCTTAGCAATGCCCTCATGGTGACTCAGTCCCATTCCCCGCTTCTTTTAACCCACAGCAGGTCAAGAGTTTAACAAAGTGACTGGGGCTGGGAGCCAAGTCCCCAGAGTTGCAATCTGCAGCCAGCATGCCAGCATCTGGAAAGCGTTTGTGACCAATAAAAAATGAATGTGCAGACTCCGCCAAAGCAGCAATCATTTGGCATCTCAAGCCCAGATCTTTACAAGATGATTCTTCTGAGGCTTGGAAAGGCTTGCCTTAGTGTTTTCTAATAAAAACAGTTCTGGGCTGGGCCAATAGCCGGGTGAAGAGTGCTGTGCGTCGCCACATGGGAGACAGCCAGCCGGGAATGGGAAGACACTGCTGGAGTGTAACCTCTGGGGCTGGCTGCCTCATGTCGGTGGTGCTGTCGCTCAGGCTGGGCCAGGGCACTGTGAGTGCCACAACAGCTGCCACTCAGAGCACACCCTGACCCTGGGCTGTGTTATCTGGTGCCGCAGGACTCCTGCGGAAGGGAACATGGAGGACTGGTGGGTACAGAACACCCTGCAGTTAGGGCATGGAGCTCTTGGTCAGTGTGACAAGAGCTGCCTTAGACCAACCCCACGGATAAAACAGTTTCCAGTATTCAGCAGTCACTTTTCCAACTGGTGCAGCTTAGATGTGCCAGGCTGTCTTTGCACGGTATGTTTGCATTCCCACCTTTTGGTCAGTTCCTGACTGCAGGAGATCAGTGGAGTTGTAGGAGCTGCTCCCAGGCCTTCTCAGGCACAGGTAACAGCACAGGCCCCTCTTGTCTCCTGAAGACACCGAAGAGGTTTAGTGTATGTACTTGGTACCTTGGAGTGGTACAAGCCTGGGAATGCTGCCATTGATGGTCCTTGCCAGCAGCTCATACTGCTGTTGTTGACTGCATCCAGGAGACATTCCCATTGCTTCCACACTCTGTCCCTCAGGAAGTGTTGAACTCGGCACCCTGCTCCTCCTAGCAGTGCTCAGTGGGATGGGTTTGTCCGAATGCACGTTCCTTCCCTCAGCTGGATTCCCTCCTTTCTCCTGCTCTCTCCCCTCTGGAGTGACCATGACTGGCAGTCCTTCCCGCACAAACCTCTAGGGCTGTTTGGACTCCACCACATACCCTGAATTCCACTCCAAGGAAAAAACTGAAAATGAGTGGAAGTTTAATAATTGTCTTGAAAGTTGCCAGAATACTTTTGCTGGAGCTGGATGGATGTTGTTCCTATGGTGTCATCCTTTCAACCACAGAATCAGTGCCATGGATAAAAGCAGTGCAGCTGGGGTGCAAAATCCCCACAGCTAAAATCCTCTCTTAACTGTGCAGGCAGAGAAAAGAAACACAGAGTTGTTCCCTTGACTCTGAGTACGATTTGCAGAGGCACTGCTCCCACAGAAGAAGAGCAAGCTGGCATCTAAACTGTGGGATTCAAGCACAGATACAATGCAGATGCCCCACCTTCCTGAATTTCATCTTGTCTTTGAGGGACATAAAAACTGATGAGGGTGAGGATGTTGGGAGGATGAGGAATTCTGTAAGTGAAGGAATTTTCTTTTATTCATTTCCGTTTCAAACTGCAGATATTTGAAGTGAGGTCCCCTGGGACTGCCAAGGCTGTGCATACACTGCCATTTTACTAAGTTTGGTTTTGACTCAGCACCGTTTGTTCTCACCTTGGTCCTGCTTGCAGTAGGAAAATGAGCCAGAGTTAGCCAGTCTCAGTATATTCCCAAAGGGTAGGTAACAACAGAATCATCTGAAGAGATGTTACTGGTCTGAGTCAACCTCCAGTATTGCTAAAATCCCCCCTTGTGGTGCTAGTCTTGGCAGGATTAACAAAACAAACCCAACCCTCTCCCCCTCCCAACACCTTGTGCTTTGAGTTTGTGTCACACATGAAAAATCCCTTCAAAGGAAACTCTGCCAAAACTACTTGATTTCCCCGGTTTGGAAACTTTAAATTGGGCAAAGTTGGCTTTAAAAGTTGAGGGACTCTTGGCCAAAACCATCCTGATTCAAATTTCAGAACAAAGAGAAATCCAGAGACATATTTTGTTTTGCTTTGGGACATTTCTTGGAATCCTAAAGTTATTGTCACTTACTCCCGTAGTCAGTTTAAAAACAGTCCTTGGAATTCATATCAGCCATGTTCTCTAGAAGTGCCAGTTCTTTTCCCTTTTGTTATTTTTAATGTGGGTGGGTTTTTTGTTTTTGTGGTTTGTTTTTGTTTGTTTGTTTGTTTGGGTTTTTTTTTGTGAGAGGTGCCTTATTAGCTCTAGTAAGAGATTACTTGGAGTTTGCAAATTATATCTTGTAACTACTCAGCACTTTCCATGCATCCCTGAACACTGCTCCTGTTTCCTCTAGATGGAGATGACCTGGTCTTTTTGCTTCTGTCATCCACACAGCAGTTTCCTCACAGGATTAAAAATGTTCCACTTCCTACAGATGCTTAGATATGCTGGACTGGGCCTGTGTTAACCCCAGCAGTGCTGCTACTCTGATGGGCCTGTTGAGCCTCCCAGTGACAAGAAGCTGCTTTGTTAATGCCCCAGCCACCCCTGGGAGGTAGCAGGGTGCTGGGCAGGCAGATCCATAATTAGAGGATAAGGAGCTGTAGGGCTGTGGCATGTCCTGGGCAGGCAGCAAGCATTGGTTTGGATTCTGCATCTGTAGGATGGCAGCTGGAAGGCTTGAGGGGTGGAGGCAGATGACAGTCTGGGCAGTGGGATGCAGGGCAGTGATGCAGAACGTGCATCTCAGGGGGTGGGTACTGGGCAGGCTGGTGGGCAGTGAGCAGGTGGTGTGTGCACAGCACACGGTGACAGTGCCATGTGAATGAGATGGCTCTTCTTGTGATGATCCTGGGGCTGGAAATCTTTTACCATTTTGATTTCTGGTGGCTTAAGATCATTAACCCTTTTGCACACAGCAAGCTGCTGTCCAAGTGATCACAGAATACTTCTGGTGTTTATCCTTGAAACTGTTCAAATGCAGGTTGCTGCATTATATCTAAACATTCTCCGTGGTTGTTGCACTGTTTTCCTCTGTCCTGCCTCTCTGACAGTGAAGGGTTAAATCCCACTTTTCCCATGTGCCTGCTGATGAACTGTGAATATGCAGCCAGGACCTGTTTTCACGCATATGTCCCTTTCTATAATCCAATCTTCTCCACTGTGGCACAGACCTGGAGGCTCTTCTGCAGGCAGATCTGCTGCCATGGGATAAGAAGCAGTAGGTTGATTTACATAATCATATATGCAAATAAACCAAAATCAGGGGCCTTCCATTCAGCTTTGGTTTTAAGGGGACTTCTTCCATGGGCTGAGAGCAAAGGGATTTGAAAGGATGGTTTTCTTCTCTGGAGCTCTTGAGAAACAGAGCACACCCTCAGAGCAGCACCGCTGCTACCAGCCCTGTAGAGCCCGATGGGTGTAAATGATTAATTGTGCAAACCCACCTGATAGCCCATCCCATGCAAATGCAGCCTTACCCTCTAGGCCTACATCATCTGTTCCCTCTACTGGAAGTGTGGACGGCATCCTTATGCAGGAAATGAAAGAAACTCCATCTCTGAGGAACAAAGGGAATTCATCTCTTCATCTGGTGGAACATTTAAAAGATGTTAAAAGCAGCAACAGCCTCACACCTGTGGCAAACCAGATGAGCGCTGGTGGAGACACGTGGGGAGGTCATTCCAGTGTGTGCCCTTAGAGAGGCTACAGGGAATAAATCCGAGCGCGGCCGTGTCTGTCAGCACTCGGAACGAGAACTCCAAACACTTGTGCTTCTGCTTGGTTCAGTTGCCCTTAGCCTTGGGTAGGGATGCAGGCCAGCCTGGTGTGGCCTTCAGGAAAGTTCCAGGACAGAGTGGTGTGAGCCACCCATGCCAAATTCACTGATCCGTTCAGTGATCTTGGTTCCAGCAGTGACCCTTGTAGGGGTTTCCCGTGGCAAACTCCAGAAGGCATGAGGCTAACAAGATACCTGTGAAGGTACACAGATACCTGTTCTTGACCTGTGAGGCTGTGACAGGTACCAGCAGCGTGGCACATCTTAGCCTGGCTGATGGAGGGCTCTAAAGATCTAATGATCCAAAGATGAAATGTTTAATCAAATTTCTTTAATCCTTAAAAAAAGCCTAAAATTAGTAAGCTATTAATCTCTTTCTTGCAACAGTGGGACTAGAGGTAGATTGGATGTGATAATTAAACATTGAATAAAAAATGATGACATTTTGTCAATTTTAAGTGCTTTGCCTTTGGAATTCTATTGACTTTAAGGGAATGTGTATCTTGCTGTGCTGTTCTGCCCGAGTGATCAACTCTTACCTGAACATACATGGAACTTTGCAATTTGCTTTAAAGCTTTAGATGAGGGAAAATATGGCCAGGTGCTCTGAAAAATGCCACAGATTAAGGAAAAAAAATCAAACCCAAGAGATACCATAGGTGAGTGCTGTTGACTGTTTTGTCCATTACAGATTATGATGGCATGAAGCATAACAGTGGACATTCAGAGGTAGGTAAAGCTGTGTCTTTAGCTTTAGGCAGCCTCCTCAATGAGGGGAAAATTATTTTTGATCTAAGTCTGCTAAGCAGCTTCATTATCCTGGAGTTCAGAGCTGCAGACTCCAGGCTGCTCTGGAGGTGCAGTGCAGTGCAGTGGCCCTTGTCATACCCTGCTACTCAGAGCTTGGCAGAGCTCTGTAAACAGCTACTGCCACATCCACTATGCCAAGGGCAGGCAGAGGGAATGTAAAAATGCTGACTGGATTGCTTTGGTGGTGGTAGGAGATTCCCTCTGACATCTTGTTAAGTCACCTCTGCAGTCTCTTTGCCCCTGGAGCAACACAAAGTTGCCCTAGATAGGATCGGAGTTGGCTCATTAGGAGTGTGTGAGCTGTTCCTGCCTTGCACACTCTGTTGCACCCATCAGGTCTTTCAATTCTAAACCAGTGTCTGCTGCAGAGGACTTACAGCATCACCTACACTACCAGGACATCTCAGAAGAGCAAAGATCTTGCGGACCTTCTAAGAATTAACTAGTACTGAAGAAATGCATCTTCTCTGCATTCCTGAGAACTGTTGCCACAGACAGTGAAGAAGCTGTGTCCATCTTTTGCAACTACAATGTTCATACAGCACTTGTGCAGAGAGGATTGTGTGTTCCCTGAGGTTTAATCCCAAAATGAAACTGAGCACAGTGTTCCTGCTAGGAAACACTGCTACTGTTAGCACTTGGTCTGACTTCAGGCTCTGATGCCCACGGGCTCAGTCCTTACTGCTGAGATGTGTTGAATTTTTATAGCATTTTGCAGCACCAGTGCACACTGGGTAGAACTGGTTAAGTCAGGCAGTGCTCTCCTTGAATTGGTGCATCACAGACAAGAAACTAGTACAGTCTCTTCTTGACTGCGAGTGGATAAACTCAGGTGGTACCTGCCACCTGAGGCAAGAAGAGTTGGGGATTAAGGGAGGACCCGTGGCTTTTTTCCTTGAAAGGTGAGCTTTTGAAAGTTAAATTTTTTTGTCAGGCAGAAACTGGGTGTGCCTGACACAGCCTCTCCTGTGGTCTCATGGAGAGTCTGGGTCTAGAAGGCAGGGGCTGCAGCGGCTTTTGAAAGTGCTCATCCATGTAATTTGAGTCTGTGTTTTGCTTCTACAGTCAGTAAGGATGTCTTTGCCATCTCTTGATCCTTATCCCAATGATAAGCCCGACCTGGACTGCAGGTGTCACCCAGCATCCAGTTTCTTAGTTCTGACCAAATCCCCTCTGGGTGGATGGGGGCACATTGACCAGCCCTGCTCTTACATGCACAAGGATTTACCATAGCAGAGAATCCTGCAAGTGTGAGTGTGTGTATTTATAGGGAGGCAGATGTAAACCACATTTGTCCCGTGTTTCTGGCAAAGAGAGAGCGTGAAATATTTGTGACCCGAGTCATTGGCTTTCCTGCCATTTGTATAAAAATTTCCAGATGTGATTGTTGATGCCTCACCTGGGACCAATTAAAGAAAGAAGGGATATCCAGAACCAACTGTATTCATGTGGATACTTGACTTGTTTGTGTGTGCGTGCGTGTGCTCATCCCTGTTGCAATGTGTGTGTTTTAAAGTAAAGCAGAATTTCAGTTCAAAGACCTTGTGTTCTCTCCTAGTGTCTTCCTTTTCTCTGTTATCCTTTCCTCCTCAGATTGTCCCTGTCCCACAAACCAGGAACAATTTGAATTTCTTAGACGCTTTCTCTCCTCATCCTCCTCCTCACACCTTTTCTGTTACACCTCCCACTTGTGGCTCACTTTGGTCACTGTGCTCTTCCATGCAGACACGGCAAGTTTCCCGGAGAAGATTCCGGAATAATATAAACTCCTAGGAAGACAGTGTGAAATCTCTAGTTACACAGCACCAACTGAGCAAAGCAGGGTGCAGTGCAGTTTGGACTGCTCACCTCCAAGGGAGCCCTCTTCCCTGCTCTGTCTCCTGCCCTCGCTTTCCTCACCTATTACTTCAGTCTGTCAGCCTGCTGGGTCCATACTAGACTGTGCCTGGAGATTAAACTCCTGGCTCTCCTCCCTTCCAGGCTGTGTCCACAAGAACTGCCTCCTGATCACCTGTTTTGGCTCCATTTTCTTCACTCTACTCATGACTGGAAACTTCTCTCCTTCTTGTTTATTTTCTGTTGAGTTTCTCCGCATGTTTTTGTCCCTCCCACAGTCCTCCCTGACTGTATTTACCAAGCTGCCTCCCTGCCTTAGTCATACTCTGCTGGAAAGCAAATCTGAAGTCATCCAATCTTCTTTCCTTCTTTTATTGTTGTTTTTGCAAGGAGAGTTCAAACAAACAAACACCTCCCCAACATCTGGTGCCTTTCAGGAGCCTTTAACTCATGGCCTGAATGAGTATGTGGAAGGAAGAACAGGATGGGAATCCAACTAACTTGTAAAATCTAGGCATGGACTCAAAGGCACAGACTTATTCTAATTCAAAGTATCGAGAACAAAATTTGGACTTTTCTGCTGATCAGTCATCCCCTTTTAGCCATGATCAAAAACAGTTTCTGTGCTTCCCTCCATGCCTGCTGGTGTCACCCACTTCGCTGTGTGGGCACAAGGCCTCCGCTGTGCAAGCATTTATTCTAAAAGGGAAAGAATGCAGGGTCCTGTCTGCAGCAGGACTCACTGGACAAAAGGTCTGGAACCAGAACTGAGGGGCTGTTCCTGTGTAAACCCACTGTGGCAGGTATTGGGTCCAAAGTGAACTTGGCTTTCTTCTGTCTCGTTTTTTAGCATTGACCAAATGGATTTGGATATGTTTGTGTTTCCTTTCAACACAGAGGATAATTAAAATACAATTGTGAATGCTGGTGGATGTTTCACACAGTCATTTGTTCATTAACAAGGTGTTTCCAGGGTAGTTTTGTTTTAGCTCTAGACTTTCAGCTAGGATTTTATTCCTCCAGCAGCAGATTTTCGTAGCTAGACTAGAACTGACAGTCTTAGTAGGTGACATGTTAAAACAGGACTACAATTCAAGTGTAGATTTATCTTTTCTGTGTCTGTTGGGGAGAGAGATACACATATTCTAACCAGCTGATTACAGTCTTTCTAAAAGGATTATTTTTGTTTACATGGAATAAAGCCAAGGGAAATGATGGTCTGTTGTTGTGCCCTGAAAAATGTCTTTAACAGTTAAAATCGTTCTGCTTCATTTTTTATAATTTCAAAAAGGGGCACACACAGTAAGGCCAAGGGTGCCAGTTGCACAGTGAAGCTTTTAGGTGTCTGTAGGTATTTGTAGGGGCATTATTCTCTTGTGCAGTTCTGGCTGGCAGGGGTGTAAACCTCTCAGACTTTGCCCATCGGTTTACACTGGCACCTCCAACCCTTGACCCAGACAACTCTGCAGTATGGAAAGGTGTATTTTAACTCCATTGGGATACTGGGGGTGTCAGGCACTCCAGCTGCCTAGTGGTGAGTCTCTCTCCTTCTGTGTGCAAGCAAATAAGAAAATAAACGCAGCGCTAGAATATTCCCCTCTCTGCTCTGTTCCCTTGCAAACATTCCAGCCACCTGGGGCTTTATCCCACACTGCACCGTGGGGTGAGCTACATGCAGCTAGCCCAGAGAGGAAGGGTAAAGATAAACTGAAGCAGTGAGTTTAGCAATGCATCAGCCAGGTTATCTCAGCTTCCTGCACCATGCCAAAATTTCCCTGAGTTGGCTCTTTGATACTTGGCCTCTTTGTCTTTAACCCCAGAAAGACCAGAGCGGTGTGTTTTACCCTTCCACGTGCTATGAGCCTCTCAAAGGAGGGGGTGGGCTAACAGTGCCCACAGGGCAAGTGTGGAAGGAATGAGAGTGGGCAGCTGGAAGTCAGGGGGATGGGACACTGCAGAGAGTGCTGTGATGGCCCCAGGGCAGTGCAGGAAGACTGGGGATAGAGGGAAGCTGTCTAAAGCTGATCCAGTGGGAGACAGAAGTGGGTGAAGAAGATTCATGGCTATATTAGAGCAGGGGAGTGGAGTGCTAATATACTGGTGGCACGATCAGGTATCTGGCAGCGTTTCTTTGCAGCGAGGCCAAGCTGAACATTCTGCTGCATAAATGATTCCTTGCTTTGCAGGAGAATTTCTGCCAAGTCCCTTCCTCTTCTGGCTCCCAGGTTTGGGTGTCTTGCTCAAGTCATGGGGCTTCCAACCACTTTCCTGGCCGCTGCAAACTAAGGTGGTGCCAGTACTTCTAAAAACAGCCTGTGCTCTCTCCTCCTCCTCTTCACTTTGGTGAATTCCTGCCTCCTCTCTTTCAAGCAATGCTTATTCAGCTTTCCTTACTAGACTCTCGCCCACTCTGGAGCATACCGAGTTCTGACCTGAGGAGTGGAGTAGGTAATGCAGGAGGGGCAATTTTAGGAAATATTCAGCCTTCCCTGCTATTATGAGACAGGTCTGACTGCTTTGAGCTGCTTTCTACCTTCAGCACTTGCTTTATTATCCCAGCAATGCTTAAATGAACTCTTTTAAAGCTTTGTGGGTTTTATTCCTATCTGAGGGGAAACTTGCATTGTTGAAGATCTTGCCCAGTTCCTGTGTACTTTAATCAACACTCGGCTGTGCTTGAAACTGTAAGGACTGGGGAGGGCAAAGACTCCCCCAGGGACACAGAGCATCCACCGATGGGTGCAGGTATGGAGGGTGATAGGGAAAGGGAAATTTAGTGGTGGCTGCAAGCAGGGAAGGGCTCGTGCCCCACTGTAGCAGGGCCACAAGCCATCTGTCCCCACACACGAGCAGAGCTCCTGCATCAGCGCAGCGACAGTCGTGGGGGCCCTCCAGGCTGGTGGCAGCAGTGGGGTTCTCTCACCCTGGCAGGGGCCGTGGGGCTGTGGCTGCTGCGAGCCCGAGCGGGGGTGGTGCTGGGCTCAGGGGGCTGCCTTGGGCCCGGCCTGAGCTCCTCAAGCACAGCAGCGCCCTGTGGGTCGGGGGGAGGTCCGTGGGTGAGGAGCAGAGGCGGGGGGTGCCTAAGGCAAGTGGCTGCCCGCGTTGTCCTGTGTGTCAGACTTGATTAGATTTGGCTGGCGCTGGGGCGAAGGCCCCCACGCTGCGAGGGGTGGGGTCTGGCTGGAGGGGCAGAGCCAGACCCTCCTTTTATGTGCTGCTGAAAAGTGGCCTTTGTTGTGGGGTTGGCCGGCTTTGTCCCCTCCTGGAAGCAGTGCCCCTTTCTCTGGGTTTCAGCCCCCGAGAGAGGTGAGCAACCCAGTGTTTTTGTGTCAGATTTGAGCTCTGCCTTGTGCCAGTGCTTGGGTGTCACACTGGCCCCCCGGGGGTCGAGAGAAGCATTTTTCCTGCTAGTTTGGAGTTGTTAATTTGAAACTGCATTTGGCGAGGATCCAGCAAGGTGTTAAGCTACTTTAAGTCGGGACTTCCCCCCCAAGTCCCTCCCCTGTTTCTTCACCCCTTTGTGAAAGGTTTAGAACAACTGGAGACAGAAACTCAAATAAAATCTGCTCTTCCAGGCCTTTCTGCAGACATGTCCCCTGCAGATTGAGTGATCCGCACTCAGCAATTTCCCATAAGGATTTCCATCTTAAGGTTTTGTCATTATAGTATTAATTTTGAGCAACATAACAGACCGGGAGTAAACAGCCCTTAGTTGACTTTACAGACTCCTGAGCACCAGATTCGATAATTGTCCAACCCCTACTGCTTACCAGAATCTTCTTGTGTCAGAGAGCTGCAAGATGTATACCCCACAAACCAGAGCTCAGTGGGTGGGAGGGCAGAAGGTGGGTGTTCCAGAGAGCAACTTTCAGACCATGGGTCCCAGGGGTCTTGTCTCTCTACTGTGGGATAGACCTGGACTGAACATGCAGCCGTGTCCAAGGACAGTGCACGGGCAGTGCTGCGCTGCTTTCCAGTCCTGAAGGCTTTGCTTGCCCAGCAGTCCCTTTGCCACCTTTTTGCCCATTGCATCTGCAACACGTTGGTCCCTGTGCTGTGCTCTTCAAAGGGTTTTCAAGCATCACTTTAGCTTGTCCAAGGCCAGGTAGCAGAAGGACAGTGAAGCAATTTTCAGATGAGAATGGGCTTTGTATTTACTGTGTATATGCATTGCTTTGGTTAAAATCATTTTAAGAATATAGCAGCTGGAGCACTGGCTATTTTTCTGTAGGCAGTGGATCTTTAATTTGACCTGTCTCTCCTGTGGTTCCTTTGGGAGTCTGAGAATGATAACTGACCTACAGATGTCTTCTCTGCAGACTAATGCTCTCGTTGCCCTGGGCACGCATAAAGATTTGGCACTGCAGGGGTTAAATAGCTCGAGAAGGGTGGAGGATTCTTCAGCCAAACCCAAACTGATTGCACCTGGTTTGCTCAACCTGTGTGTAAATGACACCATGGTCTTCCCACCCCCACCCCAGCAAATGCCACAGGGGCTGCCAAGGTCTACGTGCAGGCAGGGCTGTGAGCAGGTGTGGGGCCTGCAGCGCTGGGAGGCTCCTGGCCCGGCCGGGGGAGCAGCCGTGCCAGTCACACACAGGAGCCTTGGAAGCTGCAATCGCCACGAGCCACTGCAGTGACAGGGAGACGAAGTCAAAAGTCCCCTTTGTTAACGTTTGCAGCCTCTTGTTAAACGTACGTGTCAGCTACTGACAGACCTTAGTAGGGTCTGTCCTCCTGAGCAGCAAAAGGGCAGATTTTGGTGAGTGTGGGTTGGGCAGCCTGCTCAGCCCGGGAGTGCCTCTGCCTGCTCTGTCTTTGTGCAGTGCACATGGCCCTGAGTTCCCAACCAGGCTGGTCTGTGGCAAGGCCCACTCCTGGCTTTGCTCAGCTGTGCTTCTGGGACAGTGCTGGCTGAATGTGGAGAGGAACTGGGAGCGAGGAGGTTGCTCATGCATGTGAGCATTGCTTTGCTGTCCTTGGGGAGTAATGAAGGGTTTGGGGCCATAGAGTCAAGACTTGGAATTTAGTCTTTGGGAATTTAAAGGAATTTAGAGTTTTGGGGAATTGCTAAGGAGGCAATGAATTTTTTATAGGAAACTAGGCTGGAAGTGTGTTCAGGCAAGCTGTGCTTCTTTAAGTGTGAGTGCCTTGTGCAGCTCTGAAAATGATCACTATCGTGCAGTAGAGAGGCTGAAATTATTCACAGTTATTCTCTCTTCCCCCACCCTGAGTCCAGGTGGGGCCAGTCCTTCCTTTTCCAGTCCACGCTCACAAAGACACTTGTCACTGGGTCATCCTGCTCTACATATCAACCGTCTACATAGCAGCCAGGATGTCATTCATTTCTTCTTTCTGTGTCCACCATTAAGACCTGGCATAAATCTGTGGGTGTAAACGAGACTGTTCTGTTGAATGTAAAGTTCTACCCAGCTCCAATGGAGGGAGTTTGGCCCAGAGCTCCCAAAGCTGACCTGCATATGGGTTTTCTTTGGCATTGTGTAGAGACTCTGAGGTGAGTGGTAAGGGCTGGGGAGATTCCATGTTGTGGCCCAGCTGGCGTGTGCAGCCACAAATAATAATTAATTGGCTCTTTAAGAAGTCTTGCAAACTCTTTTTTCTGTCTGTCTGTCTTAAGCTCCTTTTAATTAACTTCAGTCATGTCCCAACACATCATCTTGGCTGACTCACAGAGCTCACTGTGCCAGTTTTTTGCATTCCTGAAATACACAGGCCGCCAGTGTTGCGAATGCAGCTCCAAGGAAGTCGGGCAGCTCTCCTGGAACTCTGAAATTTTCAGGAACTGTTGTGACATCGAGAGGCAAAGCAGACCAGGCTCTTTGCTTCCTGTGCTGCCCAATTCCCAGCAGTGTTGCTGTCTCTCACTTTACCCGCTGACTCAAGGAGCACCTGTGTGGGAGCAGCTTTGTTCCCTGGGAGAGCCTCTTGTTCGGGTTACAGTGCTGGGGGCACACGGCCTTTTCTTCCCCACTCAAGAGCTCGTTTCTTTGTCACACTTCTTATTGCCAAGGGTCAGCTTTCAAGATCGGAGGGCATGTTAACAAGATACTCAGGCATATTCAGTCACCAAACAAAGTCTGTGTGGCAGCAGGACAAACTTTTGTGTCTCTTCACTAGAAAGCTTCAAGCCTAATCTAAGGACCATTTCCTTCTTTAGAGAAATTTGGGGTTCAGGAGTGTCTCTATTGCATTATAACCTGTCTGTGCTCTCACCAGTGCTGATGGAAAGAATCCCAATGTTCCTATTGACTCAAAGCTGTATCAGCAGCTTTTGTCCCTTCATCTCTGTGTTTTGAGCTGGAGACTTCTGCATCTGATAACTCAGAGTCAATCTTTAGCACCTCATTTAACAATGTGTTTAATTTATTGAAAATACGAGAGGTCTTGTTAAAATCTCTTGGTACATGTTTAGCGAGTGCAGCTTTGATAGTGCAGTTGTCCAACTAGGGCAAAAAAAAAAGTGTTAATATTCAATGGCTAAAAGAGGGGGCAGCATTATGGTGGTGAGGATCTTTATCCATTTGAATAATGTGCCACTGTATTCTTCATTCCTAAGCATTTTTTGAATCAAGTTTGGAAACAATCTTCAAATGAAATTATCATACAAAAAAAAAGGGGAATTTATTCAGGATAAGTCTGTACTCCGTGCTGAAGAATAAAGGATTGCAATTTGCCTTCTGCCCTACTGAGATAGGAAGCAGGGCATTGTGATAGCAGCTTCAGGTGCTGTGCCCCAGGCTGCAGGTGAGGAGCCACGAGTTGCCCAGAAAACTCTTTTTCAGCAATTTTTTCAGCAGCTCCAGGAATGACTGCTGAGAGATGATTGCTGTGGTGGCACGTTGGACTGTTATGGTAAATTTTGAATAGGTGTGAGGAAAACACATGTGATAGCTGAGAAAAGGCAAAGAGGAAAAAGGGCCTCAGCCTTTTGTGAAAAAAGGATAAGAAAAACGGAAAAGGTAATTTCCAGCAAGCACCAGGTTGGAGATGGGAGCAAAGTCTGGATTGCTGGGGGCTGTCTGGATTGCTGTGTCTAAAGACACAAGCACATTGCAAATGGTAAGAAGCAGGAGCAGCATTCAGTAATGAGCAAGAAAGTAAAAGAAAACTGCCTAAAAATGCCTCCTCAGTCCTGTGGAACTCAGGCTAGTTCCTTCTGCATCTGGTGTGTGAGACTTTGCTGTGTGGACAGACTCTGACCCGGCTGCACCAGCACTGATGTCATGTAGAAGGTTGCTTGTGTTGAAGAGAAAACTTCTTAGAGAAGTCAAACAGCAAAATACAGTGACAGTGAAAGAGAGAGAACTTAATAAACTGTTAGGAGGGACACTCAGGTCTGGTGCCTGTTCAGGAATTAAGGGTCTGCTGAGACACAAAGGATTTGGGTCTTTCCAGTTCCAGCCTCAGGGAAAGACCAGGTATGTTACAGTGAGTGAGTTAAGGAATATATTTCCTCTGACATCCTTTAGAACAAACAACTTGTTTTTAAGGAGCCTGTTAGTCACTGCTTCCCAGGGAGAACACTGCCATGGGTCTGGATGCTACCAGACCTGAGGCAATGTTCACTCCAGGTGCACAGAAAACTGCAAGCCTAGAGGGGGTTGGACCCCAAAAGAGGTGCATTTCAGATGGCTGCCATGCCAAAAGTGCATGGCTGTAACAAAAGTGACTAAAAAAACTTCCCGTCCTGGATGTTATGATGGTATTTTTCCTGAAATTCTTCCTCTCGTGAATAGTAAACATTGGTTTCTAAAGCACTTACTGGGCACCTGTCCCGGAAGAAGTGCTGGAACAGCAAAATTGAAGTGTGCTGTCAGAGCGAGAGGGCTGGACTTGGCCTTGAGCCACTGACAGCCTGTTGAATTCCCTCAGTGAGGGGCAGGAGGAGAAAAGGAAACTGAGTCACTAGTTGTTAGAAATGATGAAAACAGCTACCAGGACCTGCTCAGAAAGGTCCTTTGGAGGTAACAGGCCTTTTCTCTGAGTAGGGCAAGGCTTCACATCACCAAGTGTGCTTAAACAAATCATATACTGATTCGTTGGTTTTTGGTTTTGTTTCGTATTTTCAGCTAAGATTTTCTTTCAACAGACCACTTTTGCCTAGGAAAGCTATGAATCAAGTGTTGATAGTAACACTGTTTATCCTGAGGATCTGGTGTCGTGCATGTGTTTATAAGCAAAAATATGGGCTTGTTTAGATCCTTGTACAAAAGTTTGGGATTACATAATGTCAAAAGTAACTAGTGGTAGGGAAAAAACAAAACACACAGCACTCAGAACTGTGGTCTGCTGAGCAGCCACCAGCTGCCTTCGGGGAGCTGACAGGGCAGCTCCAGGGCTTCCTGACCCCTTCCAGCAAACCCCTTCCATAAAACAGTCACTGGCTTTGCTTCCCTGTGTTCCCCATGGCTGTAGCTCCCCCAGGGATCCCCGGGCACTGTGTGTACACAGCGTGACTCAGAGCACAGAGAAGGCTGGGAAGTTCTGCTCTCCAGTGTTGTTCCGTCTGCTTCCACCTCGGAAGGGTGGTTCTCACATGTTCTGTGGGGTTGTGCACCAGGTGCTTTCAGCCCACGCTTCCAGTTCCAATGGACTTCAAAAGAGGAAGATACTCCCATTAATGTTTTGCATGATAACAAGTTAGGCAGGCATCATTTTTGGATGCAGTTGATGGAAGACTTGTTACTGCCAGTGCCAAGTGGGTGTCTGAGTTGAGACTATCAAATGATGTCTGTTGTATTAAATGCTTTGTTGGATTTCCGGCTTGGAAAATGAGGCATGTGCCAGACAGGGCTTTCTGTTTTGGCATTAAAGCAGTCTTGGCACCCGGTGGAAACTGTTTACTTTAAAAGCTTAATTTTAACTATAGTTTTGGAACACACTTGGAAATGTCTGCAAATCAACAGTAACAGACAGGAGACTAAAGCATTGTTTCCTTAACTCCTGTGTCCTTTGAAATACCTTAATCTGCTTTGCCTTATGGGAGCCACTTCTGACTGGTGCATGATTTATTCACACATTGTTTCTTGCTGAATTGGACAGTAGCTGAAAGACAGGTAGGAATGGAGAGCACAAAAGATCATAATGCACAGCAGCATTTCAAGTCTTTTCAGTATCATTTAACCCTTTCTTGTGACACACAACACAAGAAGGTGGAAGGGGAACGTGTTCCACCTTGCTGAGCTGTCAGCAGAAGCAGCCTGTGCTGGGATGCTGAAGGACACTTCCCAGTCTGCTGCACAGCCAGTGGACCTGCAGTGCCATGAATTTCCACCCAGCAGAAAGGTCCTTTGGAGCGCCAAGCGTGACGCCAGAACACAAAACACTCCATTCATCAAAGCCATGAGTAAGAAACTCTGTGTTTTTGGTTTTAGAAGTAACTTTTGTACGTTTACGACTTTTTCCACATTAAACATCATTTATGGTTTGGAAATTGTTCAGGCAAGAGGCATGTGGTTTCTGCTCCTGAATATCAGCAGCAGTTTTGCTACGTTCAGTCTCTATTTTTTGTTGACATTTTTTTGGCTTTTCACTTGTCCTTTGGGTGGACCTCTTTGGAGAAGGCTGCCCCAAGGAGAACCCATAACCCTCTTTCTAAATGAAGACTGAGTGATCTGCTTAAGGTGAAGAAGATTACTTTGGTACAGAGAATTTGGGTTCAGTGCCAGACTTTTGCAAAGTACCTGGTGAAGAAATACCTTTTCTGGGATGTTCCCTCATCAGAGCAATTGCTGGAACAAATTGAGAAGGAGGAATTTCACACCTGGACTTAGAGACAGAAGTTGATAGGTTTTTCCATAGGCAATGTGAGAAGTTATAGGGTAGCTGTTGAATTTTCAGTTAATTCTATTCATGCTGAATAAATGGTAAAAGGCCTAATGATCTAGGAAATCTACAAATTACAGATTTTACTGAGATTTCAAGGGCCTCCTTTTGCAGGCCTTCCTTTGCATAAGTGCCACATTTCAAGGGCGAGTGGATGAAATTACAGAGATATTCTCTGTGCTCCACTTGCCCAAGGACTGGAGACCCCTTTTCTGCCATTGTGTGGGGTAGCAGTCAGAGGGAGTCCCTGCTGCCAAATAAAGGGCCCTGATTAGAGGCCTTAGTTTATGTCCCTGCTCCTGCCTCAATGAGGAATGAATAAAGACATGTCCTGCCATGTGTTAGGGCTGTTTTCTTCATTCTTTGGCCCTTTGCATTGTGGCCCAGTGACTCCTGGTGCTGAGTGTCTCTGTTCTGGTGCAGTGCTCTTTCTTTGAGACTGAAGCTTGCAAAAGTTCCCTCCAGCAATAGCCCATGGAAAGTTGCCTGGAGCTCACAGCAAATGATGCCTAGTGCCTCTGGAATTCAGGATAGAAACCTGCTTGGAGGGGAAGGGTGTTGCAACTATATTTTTTACAATTGTTTCCTCTTCAGTGTTTGTATTTCTTCCATTACTGACCATGTTTATCCATCTGCTTGTTCAGGGTGAACAGGAGCACTAAATTTCACGGAGAGAAAACCAATTTTTTTAAGGAATTTTTTGTTTTGTTTCCCTCGCCTAAGCTTTTTGTGTGCCTACTTTGTACCCCAGCTGCTTCTGCAAGTCTAATATGCCTCTATTTCTACACCCAGTTTCTCCTCCCCGGTGCCCTGGGCCAGGGGCTCAGAGCATTTCTGTCCCAGGGCAGAACAGCCTGTGACAGCGGGGTTCCATTCCCATCCTCCCAGGTCAGGACCACAAGCCTACAGGGTGGTGCAAACTCTCCCAGCTCAGTCTCCAGGTTGTGATGGTTTCCCAATAATGGGAAGAGATGATGAAAGCAAAGAAAGACGCACAGATGGGGAAAGATATCTCAGGGCTGCCAGGGCAGCTGTTCAAGATCCCCGAATCAGATGGAGACAGAGCTCCACCACCCTCAGCTTCCCCACCCTCAGCCAGCCCATCTCCAATGTGCAAAACAAAACCAGCCCCACCCCAGCCGTGCTGTTTTAGCTGATGGTCCAGTTAATAAATGGCAAATTCCAGGGGTAATCCTGTCAAAGCCTTCCTGACATCCTCATTGATAATACTAACCACAAAGGGCTCCCCTGCTCATCCGATTAATACCAGAAGAATTCTACTTGATTAGGTTATTACTGAGGGGAAATGTAGGAAAGATAAATATTCCAGGGAAAAATCAGGCTTTAGACAAGGGGGAAGGTCACAAGTGTCCATGGCTTGTAAAGTTTTTCACCTGGTGGAGAGGGAGAGGTTTGTGATCCCCTGCTCCCTAACAGAGCAAAGGATGGGTGTCCCAGCCCTGCTTTGCCTGCAGCCCATCCATATCATGTTGATGGGAGCACTGGGAGCCAGGCAAGTGCCTACGTCTTGGAAGGGTTGGAGACTTTGAATGTAAAGTCCCAAGGGCAGAGACCCATGTAATTGTTTCCTTGAGAAGTCTGCAAGGCCAAATTAGTGCAATTTGGGATCTTGGCACACAACTGAGAGCAGAGGGAGGAGCAGAGTTTTTTTCTCTGTCTTCTCCGTACCATACTCCTTCCCTGGAAAAGCCAGGATAGTAGTTTGGAGGCTGGGTAAGAAATACAGTATTTTGGGAAAGATACTGGGCTGCTGCTCTCTTATCTTTTCCAGAACTGTGGTTCTTAGTTATGTTGAGATGTCAGCTGTTCATGCTTCTCAAGCTGCCTGCAGATCCAGGCAGGCATCATAAGATTCCCCACACTTGGGCTTTTAAGTATTTATCACCTTTCAGGCTTCTTGACATGATGGGGGGTTGGGGGGGAGCTTTCTAAATGAATGTCAAGATTGTGATACAGAAGACTAGTAGAGCAGTTCTTCATCCTCTGTTTTCTGATGCTGCCTTGGATACCTCTGGTACCAGCATCCTTGTGTCTTCATCACTGGGAAGTACAACAAGGTTTGGTCATGTAGATATGATCAGAACAGGAGCAAACACTTGGGCACACCTGAATGGTTGTTTGCTCTGTGTGTTTCCCTGGCAGCTCCCTAAAATTGGAATCTGCTTTACTGACCAGAGCAGGTATTAATGGGAAAAAGATATGTGGAGGAGATAAAAGATAAAAAGGTTTTTGGGGTTGGATATGGTTAGCTCGTGTGTGTAAAGAGTTGATGGCGGGAATAAAGAGGAAGGAGACAGACTCTTGAGGATTTCTACTGTGAGAGTGTTTGAATATAGGAGCAGGTTGCCCAGAGAGGCTGTGGAGTCTCCATCCTCAGAGATAAAATCCACAATCCACGTGGACATGTGCTGGAAAACATGCTACAGTTGAGCCTGTCTTGAGCAAGGGGGTTGGACCAGATGATCTCCAGAGGTGCCTCCAGTCTCAGTGATGCTGAGATTCTGTAACTACACTTGCAAAATGCCTCTTAGAGGGTAGTTGTGATAAGCTGACTTGGGAGGTGAAGGCAGCTCCAGAAGCTCTCACAGATCGCTGGAAATATCCTAGTTGAAAACAGCTCTCCATATTTCTAAGCTGGTTTTTTTCCAGGCCATGTGGAACATAGCCTGCAGACTAATTGATAATCTCAACTGGGGAAAGGGGTGAATTGTAGCACTGCAGCAAAGTCCGTGGAAAGAAGAAATTTGTGAGCTGGCTCAATTATTGGAGATGATCTGGCATGTAGTTACACTTCACTGCCTGCCCCCAAAGTGTGGGGCTGTGCCATTCTCTCTCACATAGCAAGCTTGGCACTTGCCTTAAGGTACGAGAAGAGGATCTAGGAGGTCTAGAGGAGGAGAACTGAGAGAGCCTGAGGCTTTTAAACGAGAAGAGCGAGGGAGAAATGTGATAACATCATGAAGTAGCAAAGGGCTGCAGGGACAATACAAGTAATACAAGGAGAATGGGTATAATTTGTTCTCCATATCAAGGGCATATAGGACAAATTTCAAGGTTTTTAACTACAGCAAGACATTAGAAAAAATTGTTATAGCAGTAAATATAACGAAGCCCCGGAATGAAGTGCAAAGGTGCCTGTGGGGTCTGTGAAGGAAGTATTTAAAACACAGTATAAAAATTTCAGTCAAGGATGGCGGACTGAGCTGACCTGCCTTGGGGCAGGCAGATGGATGGAGCAGAAAGTCCCTTTTTGTCCTCAGCTTCTGTGACTCCTGGACAGTGGGAGCTCATATGCAGCAGGGAGCTTGCCTATAGGAAGAGGCTCCTCTTACTGTCCCCCACTTAGATTGTAAGTCACAGGGAAAACAAGAGAAATACATTTTACTCTGTAGTTTTCTTACCACTGGACCTTCTCAGGATGGGAGATGCACCATCTTGTGTGGCTTTTCATGTCTGAGGATGTCACCAAGTTCAGACTTAGTCCTGGGTCGAGCTCCAGCTTTGCAGGGAAGCTCAAACCAGAATTGGCCTTTTTGTTGTGCTGAATGCTGGTTGATCTTATTCCCTTCCTATTTCACCCTCCCACACCCTGTCCCAGACCACAGATAACATTTTTAGGCATGCTCTGAGTAAGCGAGAGGGAATGGATCCCACTGGTAAGGGAGGTAGTTGGGTAGATGAAGTTACTTGCTTTAAAACATCTTCTCTAGAACTTTCCTGGCTTCAAAATCAGCATTGGGAATTCACTGGCAGCTGAGCAGGGATTTTCAGGCTTTCACTGGGTTCTGAGTTGGGAAACCAAAATCCCTGAGGAAAAGAAGATTCCAAGTCCCTCTCAGGCTCCAGGTCAGAGCACCTTTCCAGCCCATCTCCCATTTGCCCCTTCAGAGGAAGGTACTGCCCTCAGCAGTGTCCTGCTTTCTGCACCTCTGCTTCAGAGGAGCCTTCCCGAGTGTGGGTGAGCGTCACTCTGCCCCGAAGAGCCAGAGCCCTGTAACGTGCTGAGAGAGCAGACTGTCTGCTCCTGGCATTTCTTTATATTCCAGCCCACAGCCATTCCCTTTCTGAGAAACCTAACCACTTTGTGTCCTTTCTTCCCTTCCTCTCAGCTCCCTGGACACATCTACTGCCATGAGATGTCTCAGCCAAGGATTTTGAGCCAAGATATGAGGGAAATGGTTTAACCAGATGTGTGCCCATGCCTGTGACACTGAACTTTGAGATGCTGATATTTAAAAAGATTGCCATCTCCCCTGCCTCCCAGCAGCAAGGTGAGTAATGGGTGGGACAGCAGCATATCCAGAAAAACGCCTCTTTTTCAAGGGGAAGGAGAGGAGGTTATAATTCGAGTGCAAAAATTTGCTCCGGGCTGAAAACTTGGCAAACAAAAGCTTAACTTAGGAGTGATTTAAAAGGAAACAACAAAAAAGCATAAAATAAATCAGGGCAGTCATTTTGGGTGGAGATGAGGGTCCAGAGCTTAAAGATCATTCTTTAGTGGGGGAGGAGAAGGAGCGGCTCAAGACAGAGTTGCATTTGGCTCTCAGCCCTACTATAACTAAGCCTTTCAAAGCAGGAGAATAAACTGAATACAGTTCCTGGCCTCTCCCTTCACCCATTTGTCAGAGGAAAGCAAGGCCCCCTGTACTCTTTAAGCAGAGTGGATGCAGATAGGGTGGTATTAGCTGAATTTCTCCTATTGCCACTTTCTAAATGTGGATTTCCCTGTACCTTAAATTGTAAAAGCACATAAAGTCATGGAGGCTCAGCTTGCCCAGGAGATAAAGAGGGGCAACTGTTGCTTTCAGCATTGTGACTCCCCTCAGGCCCCCTCTCTCTGTGCTGTACCATACCTGCTGCTCAGCATCTGTGCCCTGCTTCTGCCTTCAGCACTGCACAGAGCCACTGCACACCACGCTGGAGACCTGAGCAGGAGGATGGCTGCTCCTTACAGCCCTTACCTGGGCTGACTCCTCTACAGTCCCAGGTTCACAAAGCTAAGGAAGAGGAAGAAGAGCTGAGTGGCTGCACAGCAGCAGAGACCAGAACACAGATCATGCCTCTGGAGGGAGGGCTTTTCCAGACTGTTACCTAATGTTTGTGGCACACGTGATTGGCAGCACACTTGGCACAGGCCTTGGGAAACAAAGACAAGGTCCAGCCAGTTACCTGCCTTTTGTCATCTCCAGACCCCTGGCCCTTCCCGCCTGTGTTCCAGTGCATAACTGCATTGCAGGCTCCCTTTGTGGTTCTACGACTGTGAGATTTTCCTGATGGCCTGGAGTCTCCACACATCAGGTTAGGGAGCAAAGTATAATGGTGGCATTTTAGACAAACTCCTCCACCTAGAGAAGGATTTCACAGCAGAGTGGGTTAAGCACTGGCACAGGTAGCCCAAGAACTGTACAAAAGCTCCATCTTTGGAGATTTTCAGACCTCAATTGGATGAGGGTCTAGAGCAACCTGACATGGCTTTGCTGACTCTCCTTATTGCTGTGCACACTTCTAAAATAGCCATCCCCTTGGCTGCCTGGTGGAGTGCTTTGGCTGTAGCAGGTGCCAAGGAACTATAGGCTAAATGAGTGATCAAAGGCTCCCTCCCACTGCATGGTTTCCCTCCCAGGTTCAATTCCATCAGCTTCAAGTGACACGGGCAGTTATGGTTGAGTTGGGATGTTACCTAGTTCTGCTCAGAAGAGGCCTTCTGTGAAGAGCAGCACAGCTTAAACCTCTCTGGCTTTTGTCACAGGCTTCATAGTTTGCTCGCAAATATTTTTGTATGTGTTCACAGATCCTCCCTGGCTGAAGAACTTAGTGCTCTCCAGCAGCTGACAGTGCCACATTTTGCTTCATGTAAAAGAAATGCACTTTAATTCTGTTTTTTCTCCAGGCTTAATGAGGGCAGGTAGAACCAGCCACTACCAAAACTTTCAGAACTAGGTCTGTTTATTTGATTTGATTTGTGCTTCTGGCACTTTTGTTCTTGCAGTATTAAGAGATTTCTTACCTTTACTGGTACACTGCATGATTTGAGACCTGTTGTCAATATCTCAGTAGAGTCCTTTTTTGACCTCTCTGAATATCTCAGTAGAGTCAACTACTGAGATGTTGAGGGAGGCTGTTCAAGATGCTGATGCTTTCATGTATTGTCATTTCTAGGGAAGACTGAAGCCACTGAGCATGGAATCCAGCCCACCTTCTACCTCCCACCTCCCCGAGTGCAGCCAAAACATCTACAGACTGATCTACAGCTGCTCACAAGCACTGGAACTTACACTTGTCTATGTTTTCAGGACACAAGCCACTCCAGGAAAGCTGCTTTTGAAAAGGTATGTCATCTCTTGTTTAGATTAAAATAAAATGAAAGAGGGGAAAAAAGAAAAACATTTGCCTTTGGCATCAAAACAAAGCAAGTCTTTCTTTTCCCTAAGCTTCCTTAACTGTGCTTTGTGCAAAAGAAAATGTAAAAATGAATGGGGATGAAGGTAAAGGCAAGGTACTGGCATTGGAGATAAGGTTAATCAGAGCCCAGCAGAAATAATATGGAGTGGAAGAAGTTTAACAAGTTCATTTTATGTGCCACTGTGTCATGCTTCCCTTTGTTGCTCAAGAATGTTGCTTCACTGGTTCCTAGGGTGTGAAAGGGCCATGCTGCTGGGAGGATGTGCCCCCAAGACCATGCACGAGCCACTACTGGGCTACCTTTCCATCTGAAAATTGTTGTTTTACTTGTATTACAGTTTTGCTGTGGACCAGGAATGGGTCTGGATTTTGTAGTCACAGGTCTTCTGTAGTATGATAGCTTGTAGAACAGTACTGTGCAGGACAACAGTGTAATGAGAGTAGGCAGGCACTCCAGTCAAACCAAGGGAAGTTAATATGCCTCTGTAGAAAACATTCACAGTGGTCAGGAGGTTTGAAAGATACCCATCTTGTAAGGAGCTCAGAAGATTAAGCTAAATGCTCTTTAAAATAATGGAGATCCCTCTGACCTTTGCTTTCAAGGGCAGGAGGCAGGACAACATAGACTGTGTTGTGTACACATATAAAGCAAAGCCCAGGAGGAACCTCACAGACCCTGTGAGGAGGGGTAGAGGGCACTGTGAGAGTGTGACAAGCCCTGGCATATTGACACCTCACCACTGCGAGGAATGGCTTGAAGCCAGGCTGGGGCTGAGCTTACAGCAAGGACTGACATCTCTCCCTGCTGCCAGTGTTTGTACACATCCCAAACTGCCATTGCATGGTCTGAGTCCTGAGACTGGAAGAGCCAGCTCCCTCTGCCCATTGGGTAGGTGTGCAATGCACTGCAGAGACATCCCAGCCTGCTGGCTTTCCTTCCCCTCCTCCAGTTCCCACCTGCACCCCCAGCCCTGGAACAAAGACTCCCACTAAAAGCAAAGAAGTAGCTGTAGTGGAAGATTCCCTATTACTGCCCACATGTGAACTGCTGCTGCTGCAGGCTGTGGCTCGTGTGATGACAGCAATGATTCAATTAAGTGATTTTTGAATACTTCCTCAAATGGCAATAAGTCCTTTGTGTGGACACTCTTAAATCAGTTGGAGTGGCCAGGAACTGATGGATGTAAATTTGTAAAAGAAACAGAGCTGCAACTCTGCTTCCCTTTTTTTTTTTTCTGTGTGTTTCCTCTACCTAGAGGCACAGCCAGGCAGTTTGATGACCATGCCCTGCTAGTTTTTAGCTCAGCCCCTCAAGGGGAAAAAGAAAATAAAAGTGGTCAGTGTCCTCCACCATTTGTTCTGCCCTTGGTGATGTCAAAGCCTGCTCCAGAGCACGCTCCAGGTCTGTCCATCATAAATGCCCCTTCCACCCACTTCAGCCTGAAAGACATTTCATAGGCCTTTGCTGGAAAGGACCACACATCACATGTGAAGGACTCAGAAAAGCCAAGGTAGGACTCCTGTAACAGCTGTAACTCAGACGTTTTTGCACACATATTATTTTTAGTTAATATAGTTGGTGTTAACATTAATGCCTTAACCCTTGAGGAAGCTAGCTAACTTCCAGGTCAGTATGGCCAGGGAGCTGGCTAATTTCCAGAGTTTTGGGGAGAGAGCCAAGAAGTGCAATGCCAGGGTGTTTCTGGCTGCTGGTGTTCCTGAGTGGACCACATCCGGGTCTGCACTGTATCCTGGGCTTCCAGCCCTGTCTGCCACCCCACCACCCTCTGCTTGCACTGTGGGCTGTGTCTTTAACAGCAGGGCTACACATTACCAACAGCAGCTGTGTGTACTGATACTTCACCCAAAATTACTTGAATAGGACAGACTGGCAGCTTGTGAACCAAGCTGTACAGGCTGGTGGCTTATGAAGGGACAGCCACCTTTGGTCCAGGAGTTTTGTGTGTGTAAGATGTGGCAAAAAAAGTGACACCATCAGCCATCCACCCGCCGTTGTTAGTGAAATGTGGATTTCACCAGGAAAAGGCTGTGGCAAGCAGGCAGGAGAGGAAAAGGGAGGGGGGATTTCAAACACCACAGCTCAGAGAAAGCAAGCCCTGCGTTCGTGCTTACGTCAGTAGCCTGTCTGTGTGCTGACCCCAGGCTCACCTGAGCCTTGGCAAAGCTCCCCTTTGTTCTGTGTTGGCGTTCAGAATCCAGAGTTATCCCACCACCACTCCGTGACCCGTTCCACCCAGACAGCCTGCCCATGATTGCTTCATAAAGCAAGACCCAGGAATCAAAAACAGGGCATGTTTCCTGAGCAAAGATGGAAAACAGCTGTGCTGGAAAAAAGGAGGGGTTTGCTGGCTGAGCAGTGGAAAATACAGATCAAGGCCTAGTTGTGCAATCTTCCCTGGCTGGCCTTTGGATGCTGTTGTGGCAAGGGGACCAGCTGCAGTTGGCAGGAGGCTGCTGCCCAGTGATAGGGGTAGCGAGAGCCTCTGGTGACAAGGCTGGAAACCCAGAGCTTAGTTTTACAGATGCTTGGGAGGCTGATAAGTGACATCTGGTGATGCTGCCCCCTCCACTGTCCTGCAGTCAGGTCTGTCTGGCCAGTCCCAGCTGGCGTTTGAAGGGCCAGGCCCCTGACTGCAAAGGCACAGAGCTCTGCAGGGCTGCAGAGCAGCAGCACCAGCCCAGGTGTGGAGCTCAGTTCTGCCTGATGCTCATAAAGTGCTCCCCGTGCAGCCACAGCCAGGGGATGTGGTTATGTTGTCTGGCCAGGTTCCTGCCTCCGAATCCCCAGCAATTGTGCAGGGAGGCTGAGCAAAAAATCTTAAGGCTGGAATCTGCTCTGCCACTGCCATCTTCTAAAATCAAGGGAAAGCTGTGTCCTGATTTCACTAGCCTTAAATGGTGCTTGCTTCAAGCAAGGCTTCTGGAAGAGTTCTTGACTTTTATCAAATTCAAAATCCCTAATGAAAAGTAAACTAACCAGCTGCATCTGGATCCAGAGGCAGGAGGTGCGGGATTCTCTGGGTTTTTTTAAATCTAATTATTGTGTACAAGAAGGAGAGGATGGACAAGAACAGAGAGGGGGAATTAGGCCTTTTCTTCAGAGCCAAATTATCAAAAAAATTACCCTCTCCTGCTGAGAGAGCCCTGCAACATCTCTCCCAGTGCTCTCAGTAACTAAGCAAGAAACTAAAGTAAGGGGCAAAATGGTGAGAAGGCAGAAAGCAAATGAAGTAGACAGGACCATCAATCATGTCCTAGGCTGATACATGCCAGCTACATTGGCCTCTCTTCTCAGCACCTGGACCAGCAGAAGACAGTATGATGAATGTTTTTCACTCAGTGGTATTGGAGCTGTGGATGTGCTGTAACTGCAGGGGGATTGTGCTTCCTTACAACTGGCTCAGCCTACCGAGCTCAAACGTGGATCCAGCCCTTGCTCTGCAGCAGCTTCCAACAGTGTTCATCACTAGGGCAGCACAACTACAGAGGGAAAAAGCAAACCCCAAACTGATCACTGCTACAGAGCCCATAAAGGGAAAGAAGGAAGATGTGGCTACGGTGACCTGTAGCAGGGAGGAAACTGCAGAATTTAGGCAAGAGCAGTGCCCAGGCGAGGTGTAGAGGGAAGCAATTTTGGTCCAAATAGCAAACTTGGGAGTATTTATAGTTCTGTGTTGGGAGCTAAACACCACACACACACCACGTGGAAGGAGTGAGGGACTTAAGGCTCTGCTGACAGCAGCCAACCTCTCCTTCAGTTTGATTCTCAAGGTGCAGCTCACAGGAGGCTGCAGGAGCTGCTCCCACAGCACAGGAAAAGAACAAGACAAAGAACATGCATTTTGCTGAGGCAAATGCACCTGCTTTAGCTATTACTGATTTAAGCCAGGTCACACTAAACTTGGTACACAGCAGGCTTTGCACAAGTGCACACAAAATCAATTTGCTTAAACCTGGACAACTTTGTAAGACATCCAGACAAACAAAACCCAGATAGATGCACAAAATTAATAGCTGGTAACAGCTTCAGCATTATTAGACCTGTTGAAAATGTAGCATTACTTGCAGATAAAACCTCCAGTGCTTCAGTTTATCATCAGTACAACACAGGATGACGGCATATTTTAGAAATAATTTGCAAAGCGAGGTGATGGTCTTTTGGCTTTTACTGATCTGAAATTATTCTTTATAAAAATTCATCCTCCCCTTTTAACTTCTTATAGTGGTATCAGTCATGAGAGTTCTCATGAAACAAACAAATATTCTCCATCTGTATCTACTCAGCAGGGTCCAAATGGGACCTCAATAGTGGCTGAAACAAAATTTCATTACAAAAAAAAAATTGTTCCCATGGAAAAGTTCCAATTTTGATGAAATATTTCCTGCAGAAAAGCAAAAACCAAACCTATCATTCAAAGGTTTGACCCAATATCTGCTCTCCAAGAGGGAGAAGGGTAGCGGAGAGAAAGAAAGCAAGTGTGGGTTTGGGAGAAAAGAAGACCTACCAATAAATGAGGGTAATGAAAGCAGAGGGAAGAAAGTACAAATTCCCAGGCATTCCAGACATATCTGGTGTCCTTTACATCCTGCACTCTGCACTTCAGTTGTACAGATTTCAGTGTTCCACCGCAGAGGCAGCTGCAGTTCAGTTGTGAGTTATTATATGAAGAGTTTTGTGTAGCTGTTACAGGATCTTATGAGATGAAAAGGACCTGACCACGGCAAAGAAAGTAAAATAGAACATGCAATCTATTAACTATGCTGGAAACCACTTAGGCCACAGAGAAATGGGTGCCAGGAAGCAAAAACTTCCAGAAGGAATTAGAAATAAAAGGGCAGAAAAAGGAAAAGGAAAGTCACTGGTAGCTGGGAGAAGAGTGCAGGCTCATTACCACATCTGAGCTGTTGAAAACAGCCTCTGGTTTTGTGTAGCTCTTCATCTGTTTTTCTGTTCATTTTTGTCCTTCTCTTTAACCTTGCTGGGTAAAACACATCTCCAAGGACAAATAAAAATGATTTTCTTGCCAGTGCTGCTGACTTTGCAACCTGTCAGAAAACTGACTAAACTTGAAGCTCTTTCAGTCAGTCATTTTAAAATATAGTCAGCATTGTGTTTAAAGAAAAAAAAAAAAAAGGAGGAAGAAAAAGGCAATATATGAATTCAACAGCAGGGCTGCTCTGCTGTGTATTGCAGCATTCCACCAGCCTCTGGGAGACAAAACCCAGGTGATGAGTAGTGGGACAAAGGAAGTGCTGCAAAATACTAGGCTTGGCTCTTGCAGTATGGTGAAGATGCTTCATTTGTTTCAGTTAAATAGTTATTTTACTGAAGGATCCTCAGATCCAAAAAGCTGGTCTAGGAACCAGAAAACACCCTCAAGAACCCAGGCTAAGGAAATGCGAATTAATTTTGCTAGGGTCACACTTCACCTGCCCAGGGAAAAGTGTCTGAATCTTAGCATCTGGGAGGTTGAAATCTGCAGTGGGTGCTTTTGTCATTACTTCCCTGGAAGCATTTCCCCTTTTTACCTGCACCACAGGTGGATGGAGAACTATTATTTATTTTAGGAATCTTTTCTGCCTCAGCTGCTTCACTGCTCCTCAGAGTTACACTTAGAGCCCAAACAGACTGGGAGGATTTATGCATTGGCAGGTCCATCTACCATCTACTGTTGGCTGCTTTCATACTCTGGTTAGGAGAAAGCAGGGGGAACTTTTCAAAATCAGCCTCAGCTTGCTCAGGGTCACAACAAAAAAAGGTGAAATTATGATTCCTCCAGATTCTGATGAGCATCAGATTTTGGCTTATGAGCCAAGTGCAAGGGGATAAAATGGGAGGTTGTGAGTGCCTCTTTAGGCCGTGTTTGTGTGGGAGGGTTTGCTTTGTGAAGTAGCTGGTTCAGATCCCTGAATGGAGGAGGAAAAAACAGAGAGAGAGTCAAGGTATAGGAACAAGGTGAACTCTAGAGCAAAAGATGTAATTTTTCAATCAAGCTTTTAATGAAAAGATCATAAAATAACAGTTTCTCATCACTGTACATTAAGACTGCAAATTTCTGAATGCTGAGATCATATTATAATTTCTGTATCTTTTTATATGACACTTGAGTTGAAGCCACAACTATGTGTGGCTCTGACCTGAATTCAAGCTCTTGAAGGAAATGAACAGAACATTGCAGCAGGAATGTCGGCCTTTCCCTTGCCCTTCCCTCCTCTCCCCCTCCCCAGGAAACATCCAGGGCTCCCAGACTGACTGATAGTTAAGGCTTAAAATTAAAAAAAAAAAAAAAAAAAAAAAAAAGGAGATGCAACATCCCTTTTTCAGTTGTATTTAAAATTTTAAAATAAAACAGGGAAGAATATCCAGCCAGCCAGAACAAGATCCTCTCCTCACAGAAAAGTTATCCCCAGCCAGTCAAAAGTCCTGTGGAAGGTTAGAGGAACAGCTGGGCCAGGTGCTTCGGTGGGCAGCTTGTGACAGAGAAAGTTTAAAACACATCCCACTCCTCAGGGAAAGCCAGTGCTGTGAAGTGGGTCCCCCAACTGCCAACAAATGTCTCATAAAGTGTTCTTGCCCCACTGCAAGCCAGAGGGACTGTCCAAAAACCACTGATCCCTCTGCTCAATGCTGGCCTTCAAAATGCTTAGGAAAACTAGGGAAGGGAGGGAAGAAGAAGATGGCAATAGGAGACAACTGAACAAAAATGCATTTCTATCTCTAAACTTCTGTTTCAGGATCTTCGAGTTGTTAGTTAGAAAAAGGAAATTAGAATAAATAGGAATTTTGTTGTGGCAGATAAACTAGGGCTGAAATGAAGAAGCCATCCTGACTTGGAGGACCAGCTCTAGGAGCCTTACAGCAGAGCTGGAATTGCCTCCCAAGGGTCCCAAATATTTTACTTTTACAAGGAAAGCAGCAAATTTAGTGAGTCTAATGGGAAATCATCAAAGGTGAAATTTCTTACCCTACTCTGAAGAAATGCAAAATACGAGGAGTGGAAAGGGGCTGAGAAACAGCTACTCCTTTTGCCTGCTTGTCTCCTGCACTAAAGTCAGGACCATGAAGTACCATGGGACAAAGTATTGCAACAAGCCACTTTCAGCTATTGAAAGCAACACCCAAATCTTCTTTTTCAAGAATATGGCCAGTTCTGGAGTGCAAGGGTAAGCTTATAGAAAGAAAGGATTTTACAGTAAATGGAGAGACTTTAGTGATGTTGAGCAAATAATTATTTAAACAAAAACTAAGGAAAAAATGGCAGAAGTCTGTTTAACTATTGCAGAATTACAGCTCGGAGCTCATTTAGATTTTAAATTCTTGCTTAAACAAATGTTTCTTCAAACGTGCCATCTCAGTGATGAGCATTTCTGCTGTCTGGGGACAGCTCAGTTTGCTACCTGGAGCCTCTTAAACCCACTTAAAATGTAGGGAGGTTCTGTCTCTCTATTTTTCACTTGCTTTTCCCTCAATTCCAGCACTGCTGAATGGAAAGGTTTCTGAATTTGGCAAATATCCAGAAATCAGCAAACATCCAGCAACATTTCTTCTTGCTAATTTTTAAGGCTGTAGGAGGTGCTCACTCCACCAGTACTGAAACAGGAGGCTTTGCAAAAAGGACAGCTTTCCCCCTGTGGGGCTGTGGGGAACCTGGTGCTTCAGGATCCTCAGCAAGGCCCATCACAAGATGGCACAGAGGCTGTTGGGTTTGGCACAGAGCTTCCTCTGCCCATCCTGGGCCTCGACTCCCACCTCTGAGATCCCTTATTGCTACCACAGAGGGATGAGGGGGCTTCACTCCAGAGCTACATCCTGTTCTTCAGGCAGGACACAGACTTGTCTCAGTCACAGGCTGCACTCAGAAGCACACAACTGTTCCTCTAATGACTTTCACCTTCTCCGGATTTTGCCAGCAGTCACCTCAGCTTTCATTTGTTTCACTAAGTGCACTGGATGTTTCTCTGGTCAAGACCCAAACTCCTGCTTTTCAGAACTGAAGCGACACGGTAAAATACTGCTAACCCAGACTTTGAACCTGCACTGCTTGAAAACAATGCTTTCCACACACACGAGAGAGAGGAAAACAAAAACAAAAACCAAAACAGGAATCGTAAAAGAGTGACACTGTAAATTGAAACATTTAAATACAGCAAAAACATAAATTCCTCTTCTATGCAAAGCTACAAAAGTCCAGTCTTTGTATTGTCTTCACAGGTTATGGTTTATGGCTATGCTGAGAGTCTCTGAGATTCTTTTTTTTTTTTTTTAATATATTTTTTTTTCATTTTTTTGAAATCCTGTAGAGAAGACCCTGCGGACACATCTTTGTGTTTGCAACTTTCTGAATTACATTGCAAAACTGTGCATACAGAATCTGAGAAATAAATACATTCATTACTGCACATACATATTGATACAAAAACAACACTGTCAAATAGTGTTTGCACCATCTTTGTTAGATATTAAGACCAGGCAAAATTAATATTTCATTTTCCATCAGCCCCCCCTCAAATGTTTGAGGTGGCTTTGGTGTAGAAGGTAAAAGCTACAAAGGGTCAAGACTAATCACGGGGAGCTTTCTTAAACCTTTTTTTTTTTTTGGCTTCAGCAGTATTTTAGCAAACCACCTTCATTGGTCACCTTTAAACTGTCCTACCATGCAGACCAGGCTTAGACTTCCACCTAGGTGGCCGTAGGAGTTTTGGTTGGGCTCTTTGCACATAACTGTAAGGTCTGGAGTGAATGGGTCCAGCTGGTTAGTTAACGTGGCTCTGGGGGTCGGAGCAGCACAGCCCTGGCAGGAGGAGCCGCTCGGTGCCCGCGCTCTGCCCTCGCACCGGCCCCGAAAGCTCCCCGAGCCGGGCTGGGCACGGGCGGCAGGGCTGTGCGTGCTCCTCATGGCAGCAGCCCCAAAGCCTCACAGAAGCTGCGTGTCAAGAGCTCTTTGGTGTCTTCTGTGATCTTTGTGGCTCCTGCTAACTCCCCCGAATGCACAGAGCTGGGCCTTTGGGGTTTTTTGCCAAGAATTTGTTTTTGGAAGTTTTGCAGTAAAGGACTGGAAAACAGCCCAGCTCTGCATGGCTAAAGTGAAGGAGATGTGCTGGGTACAGCAGCTCCCACCATCCTCTAACAACATCCTTTTCTGTCTCTAGAGCTTCTTGCATCTCTCTTTACCCTCTCAGTGCCCTCAGACTCCTCTAAGGAAGAGGGAGGCTGGAATGCCTCTACAACAGTGCCTGGGTCTCAGTCCCAGCAACATCTCTCATGGGTTGAATAAAAAAAAAAAGTTCTCCGTGCCATATTTGTCATTGCCCACCCTGTTCCCCACCCTCCCCGAGCAGTGCTGGAATGCAGGCTGGGACACAGATCTCCCCTCCCAAGCTGGGGGACACTGTGTAGCCTTCAGAGACAAACCAATGGAAAAAGTAAAGATTAATTTTGACTGGCCCCTAGATCTGTTGAGGTCTGAAACTGTAAAAGTTTATGTAAACAATGAGATAAATATATTAGTACTTTTCTGAGCCAAGTGAGGTTCCATACTCATTCAAATGTGCTTTGGTTTAAAAAATAGTTTTGTGAATTTGGGTATGAGCTTCTTTATTCTTTTATACAACTTTTGCTATTTTATCTTTTTTTTTCCTGTTATTCCGAAAACATTCTGGAACTAAGTGACTAAAGCATATACTTAAGCTGCCTGGCCTCTTTTTTTTTCTTTTTTTTTCTTTTTTTTGTTTGTTTTTAAATTGTTTTATTCCTCTTGAGGCTCTTTGTGTATTTAAAAAAAAAATTAAAATAAAATAAAATAAAAACCAAAAATGCAACTCCCTCCCCCCCACCCTAAAACTCTTAAAATCTTAAATATGAAACTAGTGTTTTGCTTTCTCATTAAAATACAGAAAAATGTCTGATACAATACTATGTCGTACAAATGCAGTTGAGTGTTTAGGCCCCGAGCAGGCCTGAAACAGTCCCTGAAGTTTTGAGTATTATTAGTTATTCGTTATTACTGTCACAATTTGGAAAATGTTGTTTATACTCAAATCTATGGAACACAACTTTACACAGCTATTTGAAAAAAGAACAAAATTTCCTTTTGTACAATACTCTTGCTGTACACAGACTTTATGTCGTATTGTTTAAGTGCTGGGGAGGGGATAAAGTTTAAAAAAAAAAAAAAAAAAAAAAAAGACGCTCCGAAAAAAAGTTTTTAAAAAATAGCATTGGGTCCTGAAACTTCAACGTGATTCTCAAGGCCTAAGAAACAAATGAAGAAGGGGCCTGGGTGGGGGGGAGAAGCTACATCACCCACACACATCTTGTAAAAATGGAATTAAGAGAGGGGGAGCAGGGGCTTTGTCTGCTGAGGAGCCTTGGGCTGCTCCCGGGCTCGGCTCCATCCTGTTGTCCCAAGGGTGGCTCCTGCCAGGCACCCACCCGCCGTCCCCAGCGCTGGGGCACTGCAGGGCCACAAGGGAATGGGAAACCCGCATCCAAAACCCGCAGCTGGGGACGGGGCTCATCCCTGGCCGTGCCCTTCTCTCTGAGGGAGCCCAGCACTGTTTGGGAACTCTGGCCCTGCCGGGTCCTTGGGCAGGCGGCGCCCGGGGCAGCCCGGCCTTGGGGCTGCAGGGGCGGCAAAGGCAGGGTGGAAGTGCCGAGGAACTCATCTTGCACAGCTGTGCCTGGGCTCTGCTGAGACTTGCTTTGAGAAAAAGGTAGATGGCAAGGCCTTCCCTGTCTTCCCCAGAGATTATTTCAGGGACATTCTCGGGGTGGGGGGTTAGCAAGGAATCGAGGAGAAAACAATTCAACATATATTCAAAATGTGGAAGTGCTAAAGACACTAAAACCTCACCTAACCCCCCCCCAAAGAAAACAGTGCATCTCAGCACAATTAGAAAAAACCAAAAGTCCATGCTCCCCTCTCACACTCCAGGGCTTGCAGGCGCCCCGGAGCAGGCGGACAATGGCACTGGGAGAAGCTGGAGCGGGTGGAGAGGGGTGAGCGTGTTCCCTGTAACGTGACACCTGGCCAAGGCTCAGTGCCTTCGGGTTGTCTATTGCTTGGAGCCTGGATTCCAGTTTCCTATGTTCATTCAACTGACCCAAAAACTTCTCATGGACTAGTCTACCTTAACAAAAAAAAAAAAAAAAAAAAAAAAAAAGAAAAACAAAAAACAAACAAACAAAAAACCAAAAAACCCCAATAGAAAATGAAGCTTATATTTCTTTGTTTTAGTCAAACATGCTCACTTTTTTTCTTTTTTTTTTTTTCTTTTTTGGTCGAAACTTTAAAAAATTGTTTGTTTTTTCTTTTTAAAAAAGACAAAACGTGAGGTTTGGTAAACCTTACGCATAGAGACTATACTGGTTTGAGTGGAAAAAAAACCAAAAACAAAAACCAACAAATGAAAAAAACAAAAACACAAGTGTAAACCTTAGTCATTTCAGAAGGGATGATTCTACTGGCTGTGAATTTTTACCACCACAGTCACGGGAGGCTTGAAATAAGCCATAGCTTTCCACAAGGTCACGCCAACAAAGTCAAGGGGGCCAAGAATTGGTGGGCAACGTTCTCTGTCTTCTCTCCTAAACCAATAGCAGCTGTTGGCTGTGATGTCTTATGCAGATGTTGCAAGAACATTTTGTTTCTTTTTCTTTTCATTTTTTTCCTTTTTTTTTTTTTTTGTGTGCGTGTGTTAAATTGTCTAAAAGGGAGGATATGAAACACTTTGGTTTGCTTTTTCCTCCTCTCCCCCACCTTATTGCACTCTGGATTCTAGTAAATTATAGGCTGCTATGCCCTCACCCTCTGTCCTGCCAGGTGTTTACAGACTGACCCAGATGTGCTGGGGGAGTGGAAGATGAGGGGGACATTTTCCCCTCCCCATAATATCCAGATTCAATAAACAAAGCTGGAAAGGGCCCAAAAAGCTCAGAGAAGTTTTCTGCTTTTATCTAAAAGTGACTACAGACAGCCAAGAGACTGTGAGTTGAGCCAGTACGAGCAGCCAGCACAGCCTCTGGCTCAATGTATATTTTGCTTTGTCTTTGGCCAAGCTTTGCTTTAACATTTCTCTAGTTGACTTTTGATGGAAGGACGGGGTGGTAAAAATCCCTTAACTTTAATTTAGCTTCTACTTTTATACATTTAATTACTTACAATAAAAGAAAAAAAATGCCTAATCTTTCACTAACCATCTTATTGTTCTCATGAATTCAAGAGGTAGCAAAGGTAACAAGTCTGTCCACACAGACTCGCTCTTTAGTGAGGGAGGAAAGCTAAAAACATACACACACACAAAAAATAAAATAAAAAATAATAAAAAAGTACCTATGGAACTTGTAGCAAGTCCAGCCTACATCAAACCCCCTCCCCACCCACCCACCCTAGAATTAACCTCAGACCTTCCAGTTCAAACATTCACATAAACGTTACAATGGTTTTTCCTTTAATAAAACAAGTACCTCTAAGCAAAGAATATTCATACGAAACTACTAGAAAAGTAAAGACGACCCCCTGCTCACTGAAAGAAATTCCCAGGGCATACAGTCCCTGTTCAGTCATGGGTAAGGCAAAAGAGGTTTGTGTGTTTTGTGGAGAAGGTGGCACGTGGTTACATGTGCCAAGGATAAAGATCAAAAGCAAAAGAGGGAGGGATGGTGAAGGAGGCTTCACCATTTAAGTTAAATACTTGGGCTGGTGCAGCCCTGGGGAGCTTCTCTCCCCACCAGCCCAGCCCAGGGCACGAGGGGTGGGCTCTATCTCTGCTACGGCTTTCCCACAGCCTCTGAAGGGGCTGCCAACCCTGTGAGATGGTCCACAGACACAGCTTCTGCACTGCTGAATGCAATGCTATGTTATTTCACAGCTACTTAGGCCACTGAAAAGGTGTACTTTATTTTCTTTTTAATGGCAAGAAATACCCCTACTGAGTTTGGTTTTAAGAGAGGAGGTGAGGTGACAGTAACACAAAGGAAAGAGGCAGGGAGGGGGGAGCCAGCAGAGGCCAAAAGTTCCCCAAGGTCCCCCTACCTGCTCCAGATAATTATCATGGCAATGAAGTCGAAGTGTGCAAAAAGAAGTGGCATTTCTTGCCAGATCATCAGGATTTGGAGGGAGACTTGGACTAAATGCATCAGCTTGGCTGTGGACCTTTCTTTTTCTAAAAAAAGGAAAAAAAAGGAACTTTTTTTTAAAATGTTAAAGCTACATTTGTTTAGGCCTCCCATGACTGAACAGAGTATGGGGAGCTGCCCCCTTTTTTGTCTGGTATTTTTTTTTCTTTTTTTCTTTTTTTTTTTCTTTTAAGCAGCAAGTCTACAGAAAGGTAAATCACTGCGGATGGGCTCGAAGCTCATTCTGGAGTCTTTGGCTTATGTGGGAGAGGTATGCATTCGCAGGTGGCTGATCAGATTGCGCTGCTGGGTGAATTTCCCACCACACAGTTGACATTCGTAAGGTTTTTCTCCTGAGTGGACACGCATATGCTCTGTTAGTCGGTACTGCCGGGTAAAGCGCATCCCACATTCCTCGCAGGCAAAGGGCTTGAGCCCCAAGTGGCTGCGCATGTGCCGTGTCATGGTGCCCCGCTGCGTGAACATCTTGCCGCAGATGTTGCAAGGGAAGGGCCGCGTCAGCCAGTGAGTCTTCTCGTGCTGCCGCAGCGTGGCTGGATCCTTGTAGCTTTTCTCACACACTGAGCACTTGAAGGGCCGGGACTCCGCAGCGTAGGATTGATTGGGGTTGGACAAATCCTCGGCTTCATCCTTGCTGCCGTACGTGCCTTCCTCCTTGATGTAAAGGTCTTCCTCGGTGTGCGTTTCCACGTGGGCGTTGAGCTGCTCCGAGCTCGGGAAGCCTTTGCCGCAGGGGATACAGACGTACAGGTTGTCACCGTAGGCCACTGGCTCGAACCCCTCCTGCCGGTAGACGTAGTTGGCACTGGTATGGCCGCCGCTCTCGCTCTCGCTCTGGCCGCTGTCGTCACTGTTCTCCTTACCATTTTCCACTTCCTCCTTACAGGGGTAGGGCAGGTCTGCGCCGTAGGCCCCGGCCAGACTCCTCTCCACAGACTTGGACAAGGGCCCCAGCAGGATACCGTTGGGCAGCCCTTCGCCCTCGTCCCTGTCTTTGCTCCCCTCCTTCCGGTCAAAGGCGTTGTCTTTCTTGATCCACTCCTTCTTGCGGGACGAGTGCCGGAGGCCCTTGCGCTGGCTGCCCTCGGTCAGGGCGTGGTGGCACTCCTCGCTCAGATCCATCTCCATGGGGTCGCTGCTGTCCGCCATGCTGTGGGGGGCTCCGACCCCCGACTCGTCGAACGATGAGGCACTGTTGGCTGCAGGGGCTGAGGCAGATTGGGGAGAGCCGTGCTGGCTTTCGCTGTGCTGCGTGTCATCGTGGGAGGCTGCAACAGGGAGCGATGGGCTTTTCTTGGACAGGTCGAGGCCGAGCTCCTGGTCACCGGTGCTCCCGTTCGCGCTGCCGCCCCCACCGCCGTTCTTGCTGGCTCCCCTGCTTAAGGAGTGACAGTTCTCTTGGTTGGAGCTGCTGATGAAGACCTCGTCATCAGAGAGCTTTCCCTTTGACAGCTCCTTTGAGTGCGAGCCCTTCAACCCCTCGTTTGACCCTGAATAGCGAGCTTGGATGACTGAAGCGGTGGAAAGTCTTTGACTCCTGGCAGATCTCCCAACACCAAGGCCACCGGCCTTGCCAGCAAAGGACTTGCCGTTCCGCTTCAGCTTCTTTCTGCAGAGAGCTGCCAGGTCGTGCAGTTGGAGGTAGCTTGCTGCGGTGAGGAGAGCGTTAAAGTTCTGTTCACCAGGCTGGTCAGTCGTTAAGAGCTTACCAGTATAAATAAAGTCCAAGATCTGCCGGAACACGGTGGGGTTCACCATGTCCGTGTCTAAGTTTATCAGGTTGTCATGCAGGACAAGGGATTTGAAATACATGCTGCTGGCTGCCAGGATGTTCTTATGGGCACGAAACAGGGCATTTTCTACCACAATGATCACATCACAGAGGAAACCTTTGGCTCGTTGCTGGTTCAGCTGCAGTAGCAGTTGTTTGGCATGATTTGGCAGTTCCATCTCCACCTTCTCTTCCTCTCACCTTCACCTTACCACCTGCAAAACAGGAGGATGAGAGGTGTGAACCTGCTCTTTCCACTCAAACAGGTTACATTTAATAGACTGGTTTAACATGGTGCAGTCTGTGTTAGGCTTGACTCTGACTAAGGAGATCTGAGTACAATGAGCCCTGCAAGCTGTGATCCTGCTTGGAATACAGACAGAAGTATCTCTCATGCTAAGACTTGATTCAAGTCTTTCAAAAATCAGATTTGTAATTATCTGTTTACAAAAGCAACGGTTGCTGGCTGGAGCTACTATTCAAAAGGCACCAGCATGAAAGCCATGGTTAGGAATGGGGGAAAGCTGATCCCTCTCCTGACACAGTTCTGAAGGGAGGATGAGGAGCGAGAAAAAGAGGAAGAGAAAAGAAACATCTACTTCACTGTCATTTGCATATCTGAGCATGTAAAATAATTAGCATAAGCTGCAGCTTCTCTGCTTTAACATGTAGTTTGTTTCTTGGCTCTTACATGTTGAAAACTTATAACACCCAGCTGCTCTGGGATTGAGAAAAATGACATGTAGCAACTAAATCCATTGAAGATGGAATTAATCACACGGAGGTGTGAATGGGAAGCCTCCTTAAGAGTATGAAAAGCTGCTTTAAAAACCACCCCCCTGGCAATGTCCATATCCCAATCCATTGACATGAAGGGCTAGAATCAACCCTCAACTGGCTGAAATTCAGGATGCTGAGCTAGCTAAGTGCCACCAAATGTCTTCACAAATCCGACAGTTTTCTTAAGCTAATTTTGTTCTTTCTTTAGTTTTGAAGGAATTTTTTAAAACTGAAAACATCATATCTCACAGTCTTTCTACCCTGAAATACTGGAAAGAGAGGAAAATAGTGGTTGCCTTCATGTATGTATTCCACAAACAGTAGTCATGTTGCATTTTAGGTTAGATGTTTATATTGGCTTTTCCAGTAGTATGGACTGTAGGGAACACCTTGCTTGAGGCATATCAGAACCAACTGCAATTGCACATTTGGGAGATATCACAATACCTAAATGCCAGAATTTAAATCTGGGTCTGCATTCAGGGATCCAAGACCAATTTAAGATTTTTTTTGATTTTTTTTTTTGTTTGCAAGTGCCAACTGCTTCTTGTAATGGCCATTTATCTGTTAAAGTTGGTTCAAAATTGTTTCTGAGGTTCAAATGTAGGAATTAAATACCAAACATACAATAGCCACATTTAGCCTTCCACTTCCTTCCCTTCCCAATTCATCATATTATTTGAAGCATTTTCTCCTACTGAAGAAGGAGGTCATAAGCACAGAGAAATGAAGAGCTTAAATTTTCTCATAAAATCATCATCAGTTAATGTTTTTATTGTCTGTGAGACCCATTAACACATTCTGTCCAATCAGAGTTCAAATGATGAAGCATCAGACTGCATTATCTTCCCTTGTGCCAAGCATATACACACAAGAAAGAGTGATGCTGTCAGTGTTAAAAACTACTTCCTTCAAACCTGATTCTTACTAACTGATGATAAAAATAAAGATTTCATTATCAGAAAGGAGGTAAATTTACATCATCCTTTTCTGCGCAACAAAAAGATTTTGCCTTATGAAAAAAGCTATCAAAAAGTAAACAAGTGCAATTTTTCCTCCAGTGTTGTTGCCTGACTACCCTGATATTTTTACCAACAGATCTGCCAAGCAGGTGCCTCCCTTTTTTCTCAGGACAGAGCTCTTCCCTTGGTTTGCTGGTCAGCCTGGTACTTGCTTATGCTTTTGGTAGAATTTTGTGGCTCTTGAGTGCAGCTGCACCTAATTCAGCATCCACACAGATCCCTCTGGCTCATCCCCCTGACCCACGGCTACAAAGGCTGCTCTGCTTTCCTGCTCTATATTGTTTCAGCAACGGATGGGAACCCAAGACGACCTTGGTGGATTCACCACTGTGCCTCTGTGACACAAGTGCTGTTCCCAGAGGTGGCAGCCAAAAGGAGGGAATCCCGGCTTGCTGTGGTGCTTGTCTCCACCTATAGTGTTTCTGTCCTAGAAAGTCACCCTGCAGCATCACAAAAACGTGACAGGACAGGGATTACTGACACTGAGCACTGTTGAGCACTTTAGAAACAAGTTTTGATGTAATTAGTTACATCAGAGCTGCAGCACGCAGGCAGCGTGGCTGGGTCTGGTGGCTTGCTTCCAGAATTGCTGATTAAGAGGAAGAAGCAACAACAGAGGCACCAAATACCCACTTTTATCTAACCAGGCCAGTAAAAGCCCTTAACTCCTGGGTCACTGAGATACATGGATAGGGAAGGACAGGCTTGCAACAAAACACAGCATTCTCTCTATATAAATGCATCCTGCTCAGGATAGGCAGAGACAGTCTGGTGCTGTACTCTTTCACTACAAACATAACGGGGCTTTTTCATGCATGTAACACAAAATCCCTGGATATGATTTTTAATTGTCCCATAAAGGACAAACATAGGAAAGGAAGGGATGGGAAAGGAAGGGAAACAGCACAGCCAATATTTTTTGCCTAAACAAGCTAATAAAATATAAAATTTAAAAAATCACTTTTACTCAAGTAAAAGTGATCTTATTTCCCATTCATGTGGCACTTGAAGCAGAGGCCTAGAAATCTCTGTATATGAGTTGTCTAAGCCTTTGCAAAGAGTCAAGGCCCACTGCAGCTACTAATGCAAAATATTTTTAGAGTTGTACTTCTTTTTTTTCTTGTTCTTTCTTTCTGCCTTAAATGATATTGAAACCAGGTAATGAGCCTGCAGGGAAAGCCCTGGAATCAGGTAGAATTGTAATTCTGCTTTTTACTGACCTTCATGAGGAAGATAATGTTATTATTAAGCTTCAGTATGTTCTGCAGCATAAAAATTAGCATAGTACAACTTGTTTAAATTACCTCTATTTATCTCACATGTCAAATCTTACAGAACTATTCATGTTCAGTAGGACATAGGTAAGAGATAGCTTATTACCTTTAGTAGATTTTAAAAGCAGTGGTCAGGTGTAAGCACTGTAACACTGCTTATCAAATTTGAATTGGTTAGCTGAAGGCTAACATGGGTTTAGCAACCCCAACAAAATGAATGTAATGAGACAAGGCAGCAAAGCCTTCAGCCAAGCTTAGAGCACCATGTTTAAACTTGTGTCAGAACTGCCCCCCAGGACAGCAATATGGCTCAGGGAACACTCCTTTGACTGACATCCCTTTGCTGACAAAAGCTTGAGAGCAACCTGCCTTGTGCATCTTGTGCAGTCCTGAACAAAAACAAATCATTCCAGATATTTTCCAGAGCTGACCACTCACAAACCCTTCCTTAGCACTGATGCATTTCAGAGGTGGAGGAAGAGAGGTGTGTTGGAAAAGGTGTTAGCAAAAGACAAGCAGGCATTATTCCTTAACTTATGGCATTCCCAGGATCTCACTTCTAGCTGAAAGCATGGGACCAAGGACAACTCCGAGGTTAAATCCCATATAAAAGTTGGCAGATCTGCCCAAACAAATGGCAGGTGCAGCCCTTACAAAGGCCTTGCTATCCATGAGTTTGCAGAGACTGTCTCTTAACAAACCCTTTCCTTTGAATAACATCACCACAACCCCCAGAGCGCTGAAAAATCACAGTGGGTTTATGTTTCTTCTATCTCAGTATCATTTTTAATAACCCTTCCTTTCCTGTTTCCTGCAAAAAGACAGATAAGACATACTCCCAGCTAAGAGGAGCCCTGGCTCACAAAAGGCTTAGATGCATTTCTAGTAAATAAACCAAACCCCAGACCTCAAGAATACATAGATGATCTCACTGGGGCCCCAGTTTTTAATCACTGAATGTGGTGTGCAAAATTTCACTCCTTTGCATTTAAAACATGATCACAGAAGGCTCTGGACAAAGAGCATCAGTGATGGTCTTTTCCCAAATTCAGGTTGGTTCCTTGGCATTCAAGACAGTTTTCAGAGCAGTGAACCTGCTCAAATACTGCCGTGCAAGGAGGGAGTGAAGCAAGACTGAGGCTCTCCACTACCTCCACCATATCCATGACACTGAGACACAGCACATGCAAAGACATGAGAGATACAGGGCACAAATCACAGAATGCAGTGATGCTGCAAGCAGATGCCACACAGCAAACAAAGCTTCGCAAGCTGAGCACCGGCAGTGTCTTCCTAAGCAATGCTGCCCCAGGAGCTGGGGACCTGCGGGCTGCTGTGCCCAGCCTGGGGCACTCTGGCACCCTGAGGGCAGGAAGGTTGTGCAGAACACACAGGCTGCTCCAGGAGCTGTGCTGCTCTCACTACACAGCGGGGAAAATTTAAATTTCTCTCAATTTCCACAAAGATTCTGGACATCACAGAAAATTAATTTGCTAAAGCAGAGGAGAAGAGAAATCACTTCACCCCTTTAAACAGTATAAAATCTACATATTCACTACAGATTTGATTCTCTTTAATATCACTAAATCTCCTCCTAAAAGTAATTGCTGAATGAATGGTAAATGTGTTATCTTAGCAACTTCTGGCAGGAGATGCTATTTGATTTCATCTCTGAGTTATAGATTGCAGCACATGAATATTGTTTACCTTTTAAGCAGCAACACCAGTGAAGCAAAGAATCAATCAAAAACAGATCTAAGGAACCACTCATTTCACGTAGAGGATTTGTGGATGGATGAGAAGGCTAGACACCGAGCACCTGAGCAGTGAACTAACAGTACTGCAGATAAAAACCAACAAACAGATTAGATGTGATATAGCAAATTAGATGCTGTTAAAGCGTCAGCCTACTGTGCATGTTATAACAGACCTAGGACAAGGTAGTGGCCTGCTTCCTTAGTTCTCCACCTTCCCAAGCAGTTGTGCTGCACTGAGCAGACACTGCAGTGGTGAGCATGGGGAAGAACAAGTCAGAATTAAATCCACTGTTTCCTACATTGCTCTCTCCCACCAATTTCTGACATTAAAAGTGCTGTGTCCAGCTGCTCCTGGAACTGAGTGAAACTGAAACCAATGACTTCTGCACCCTTCAGTTCCGGATGAACCAACTTCTTTTGAGCACTTGACGACCCCACTGGAAAGAGCTTTCCTGTTCCTCACTGGCCCATCTGATTTTCCTCTCCCACATCCCAACAGAACCTATTTCCAGGACTGTCCCGAGGTATCAGTGAAGTGGGTGGTTCATGGCCGCTAACCTGCCCTCCAGGAGCTGCAGTTGGCAGGTCATTAGCCCATGACTTTTAAAGGTATTCACATTCCAGAACGGCAGAAGCACGGGGAGTAATGCTTGGAACTGTGTTAGCCCAAATGTGTCCCTATCCCCAGCCCCTGCGAGCAGACAGACAACAGAATTCAGAAGCAGAAGCAAGAACATGCATTTTCATCACTGGCAGTGGAGCAGCAAAAGTTCTGTGAACTGGGCTTAAGCAGAAAACAGGATGCAGCACCCTTGTTTTTCTCACACAAATATTTTGAACTTCAAAATAGCTTAGACCAACATGTCAAGTGACCCGGGGACACGGCTGCAGAGCCGGGGAGGGGAGAGAAAGCAACATGCAGGACAGAGCAGGATGTGCAGCTGATTTTGCAGGTGTGAACATGGAAAGGAGAAGGAAAATGGAGGCTAATTTTGCAGAGGATGCCACATCACCAAACTTAAAGTGGCCCTGCTTTAGTTCATTACATTCCAATTAGTGCCAGGCAGAATTGCCCTCCCGGCTCCCTGAGGCAGCTCCCGCAGGGCTCCCGCAGATCCAGCTTTGCTCGTGGACACAAGCACCTGTTTGGTACCTCTGTGCGGCAACATTTGGTACGTGGGCAATACCTGCTCAACTGCTACCAGCTCCTGGCCCAAAAAGGAGAGAAGAAGAAGAGTCAGACGATTTCCCAGTCCCTTCTCTCATGTTCTAGAATAACAAGGAGAGCCTGACGTGGCTAAGCCCTTCTCTACTGCATGGCAGACTTCCCAGGGAAGGGGGATCTCCACGGGTGGAAAGGGTAGGGGCCCTGCGTGCATGAAAGCACTAACATTAGGAGAGCAAAGTGATTTCCAGTCAGTGCAAGGCTGCAGCAAAGCAGGAACACCTTGCTACACAAGCTGAGACTACGAGCAGTAGAATGCAGATTAACCACTTGGTTGCCGCTTACCATGCCAGGTACATTGGGCTAAAGGCACCTCCATCCAGTGCTGCCCGACGTGCCAGGTACATCCCATGATGTTCCATTGAAATCACAACAGGCCATCAATAGAACGTGGCTGCACGGATGCAGAATGGAGAACCAGCAGGGACGCTGTTAAATGCAATTAAAAAACTGCAATCAAAATTGAAACGTACATTTTAAAACGGCCACCTGCCTTAAATATGTAACTACCAGAACAACCTCCCCTCCACCCATCTCCCCACAACTGCTGAACTGCAACGGCAGCAGAGCAGGAGGACTCTGCAAGTTTCTTTTTGACTCTGGCCGCCTCCACTCAGGACTCCCAATGTTACTGAGCTTCAGGGGGACCAGTCCATATGTATCCAAACCCAGCAGATTCCAGGATGTCTGCACCAGCTTCATTATGCCCAGAAATTCAGGCAACTAAATATCATCACCGTTTAGAAATGCCTCTATAACAGGAATAGCCTGGTGCCAGAGCTTCGTGGTCTCATTCCCACACAGTACAGGCAACGGAAGCAACTCTTCAATGCTGATCCTCTGTGTTGTCCCCATTTCCCTGTGCCCCTTCCCAAGCCTAGAGATGGTATGGCATTGAGCCAGGCTGGATACTTTGGTGCAAGATGGGAGAAGAAGATACTGTATACCCTCTCCTATGTATAATCATAATTATTCACTGATAATTTAATCTACGTTCTTAGAGACTGGAGATCAAGTTGATTCCTGGTGAACTGCAGCTTGTACGAGAGTCGCAAAACTTAAGATCTAAAATTCCACCCTCCCGTGCCCAAAGGAAAAAGCAACATCATCTTTTCCACATCAGGGAAAGGCCCATCTGACAGACACCCTAAGTTTGACAAGCTGATTGTATCTTCTGCAGTGTGTATCCTCCTTCCCACAGACTTCCCGTAATCAGCTCCAGCAGGATTATCATGGAGGGCAGTCTGAGGGTAGATGCTAAGCACGGGTCCCTCTCTACAAGTGATGAAACTGCTCCAGTGAAACCCATCAAACAAAACCCCCAAAAAACAGTACAGAAAAAAGCCTGCAGCCTGGCAGGGATTTAACGTAGGTTTTTAGGCCCTCAGAGTGAAGTAAAACATCTGCATAGCTCTTTTCACATTGACGGCTGCCTGTCTCCAGCTGTGCTGCCGAAGACAGAAATCTTACATTTAGAAAGTGAGAAGAATATTGATTATCAACCTTAAAAGATAAAAGGCCAAATGAAAAAGACCTACAATAATTAATGTAGTTGGATGAGAGAGAACATAAAGGAGGACACTGGCCCAGGAAACAGACACTGTCCTCATGAAAAGGACACTGAATATAAGAGAGGTCATTCTTCCTGGACATCTGCTGGGCTGGGCTCGGCTCAGGCCCAGGTCAGTGTTCCCACCATTCCCACCTGCATACTTATCCCCACAATTCTATAACTAAATCCCTGTCACACTGAACTAACAGGTCTTTTGTATTCAGATCACCCTGTTTTGACTGCTATAGACTGAAGATTTTCAAATCTTGTCAATACAATGAAGAAGTGAAATGTAAGCAACTGTTTGCTTACTGACCTGGGCTGTGCTGAGCCAAGAGCATTTGCTGAACTAGTCTGAACAGCCAGTGCCAGCATGAACAGGCCAACCCACATTTAACTACCCTGCAGCTTTAAGCATAATGGGCCAGAGCCCCAGGGATTCGGAGCTCCCCCTCCCCAGAAGATCACACTCTGCACTGCATAGGAGCAACATACTTCTGGCTGCATCTGCCAGCATCACAACTCTGCAAAACCCTCAGCAAAACCAGCAGTACCCAGTTTGACAAAGGCTGAATGCTGCATAAAGGTACATCTTGAACAGCAGCTCGAATGCAGATTTTTTTGCTTCTGTGAAGCAAGAGCTCTTCTCCATAGTTGTATTTCCCCTCTAGGGCAGAGATTAGCAGAGAACTGCTTAAACCAAAGGTGTTTCCTACTGTTAGAACATCCCACTGCAGTCAGAAATGAAGCTTCCTGCCAATTCCTAAACAGAGCACTTGTATATTATACATTTATTTTCACCGCTGCCATGAAGGAGCCTAAGATTACCCAAACCTCTAGTGGGAGGAGAAGAGGAGAGGCACGGACATTGCAGATCTTGTCAGGCAGAGCCAGGCACTAAAAATTCCTGCATATCTGCAGAGCACAGTTGATCTCAGGAACACGGCAGTGGCACAAAACAAATAAAAGCTTCAGAAGCTTGTGACCAGCTAATGACCAGCAACAGCCACTGGGTTCTTCTGCAGTCCTGCAACAACCCAGAAAGCTCCGTTTCAGTTGTACCTGCACTGCAAGTAGTAAAGGCAGCTCCGCTGTCTGATGCTAATCTATTTTATTTATTTATTTACTCCTTATTGCACTAGAATACCCATAGATTGAGTGGAGCAGCTCAGCCCACACAGGAGGAAGGATCTCTTCCACCCATCCACCACTTAAGACCCCTTTGGTATGCAAACTTTCTGCTTCCCAGCTACCTCTGAGCCTTGATGTACAGAATTGTCCCTTTACAATGCAAGAACTTAGGACATGACTAAAGGATTGTTGCTACCTCCCAGATAATCCTAGAGAGTGTTAGGCTTGGGCCCTGTCCTTCAGTAGGGTAGGGCAGTTGGCACGGGGTGGCAGCCTCACGCTGAGCATTGCTCTGGGGGCACACACAGCACAGAGAGAAGGAGGAATGTCCAATGACCCTTCTCCAGCCCACACTGTCCTACAGCACCCTCCAGGTTGCAGCACTTTAGGGCTCTGAGTCACCACAGGTACAAGCTGATAGCAGGTTGTGAAATGCAGTGGTACTGGAGCAAATGCACAACCCTTTCCACTGTCCCTGCAGCTGGACAGGGATCTCCAGGACAGGGATGAGGCAGGAGCTGGGACCATCCACTGTGACTCAGGCTCCTTAGTTACATGAATTGTTAGAGCAAACAAAACCTCAGAGTACTGGGAGAAATAAGAGAGGGTTTGATAAAGATCCTCTTATTTTTATTTCTTGTGTGGACTCAGCAAACTTTTCTGCAGAGAGAAGCAATCTGCACAGGAGCACCTGCATCCAGAGTACTGCTAATACCACCAACTCGCAAGAGTTAACACTGAGGGGTGCAGGGTAGTAACCATCTTGGACCAAAATGGCATCTCTCTCACCATATGCCTGGCTCCCATCCTGCCAGCTTTATCCTGCAGCCCTCACAACAGTGGTGCAGGGCTGCACATACTCGGGTGTGTTTGGCCAGCCCTCCCTGCCAGAGAGCTTCTCAGCTCAGGGGACTACAGCCCCAGGCACATTATGAAAGGCAGCCCAGCAAGGTCATGGGGTGTTGAAAACTTTGCTACAGTCCAAAGCACAGGATCTTCCTCCTTTCCTTCCCTACACACTGTTCTTGTCAAGGTCAAGGATTTTCTGGCAGTTCTCAAAACACACAAATTATAGGCTTTTGTCATGAATTAAGACTTGAAACATCTCTTCATTTTAAAGAAGTGGAAGGGGAAGGGGAGGAGCAAGACAGAGGGTAAGGTACTTTGGGCCAAGATTTGGTTTTGAAAAGGGGATTGGAAGCCTATGTATGTGCTTTACCCTGTAATCTGAAAGCTCCTCAGGACAGGACCCCTAGAAGCATTTTACACTGAACCATGCACACATCCCAGAGCAAGAGAACCGGCAGCTCCCTGCATCCGTTCCAGTCTGCTCAGCTTCTCCTAAATCAACACTGCCAGAAGGCAAGACAGCACTATAACAAATTAGCACCACTCACAATTTGTTGGAGTTGCTGTTCCATTGTTTGTTTATTTAAAACACGCGCAAGAACACACACACAAACCTCCCGAGCCTGCTCTCTGCTGCCATCCCCCAAACTCCAGATCTGCAGTCTCAGAGAGGCTGTGGATTAAACCCATGCAGAGCAACAGCCAGTGCACTGGGACTCTGCTTGGGTTTTGCTCTTTCACTACAAGCAAAACAAAAGAATGCCCACACTGTGCCAGCCTGGAACATCACGGTGTCAAAACCCTTATTTCAGCACCTGACTAGGGATGTGTTGCTAAGAAAAAGAAAGAGCCCCAGGCTTGAAAGGACCCAGCGCTAATAAAACTCTTAGTGCTAATGCTATTTATGAACATCCAAGGGATAATCTGCACCCCTTATCAGCCCACAAGATTATAAGATCTTTAAAATAGAAAACATGTCTTACTTCATAAAGCACTGTAAGAGTTTACAAAGCACAATATTAGTGGTAATAAATAATTGTCAGAGTCGGGCACAGAGGCGGCTGTAAAACCTGAGGCACCATCGCCATTCCCATTTCATCCTGAGCCCTGGGCAGTAACACTGGACATTGACTGGCTGTGCTGACTTGGTCCACTCAGGCACCAATCTGGTTTTATTTTAAGAGATCATCTGGGAAATGTGCTATGCTTACACTCACACTGGAGAAATTAATGTTTTATCACGAGGTGATCATGATGAGGGGGATTTTAAAGAGTTGTAGTAGATTCTTATCCTTCCACCAAACACAGTTTAATTTGCCAGCATGTGTCAGTGTGCCAGCAGTGATTCCTTCACAGAGCATTTCTATCTGTAGGCACTTATCACACACAGGGAACCCTTCACCAGAGCACCTGCTCACCAGTTACATCACACAGCACATAGAGACACCTTCTCTTTAATTTCTCTTGGCAATAAGCTCTGGGCTGCTGCAGACATAGTTTAGAGGACAGTAAAGTCAGCATCATCCACTCAAACCCTTACATGCTTTCATTCAGTTATTTCTTTCATTTTAGAGAATTTTTTTGATTTATCAGATGTTTAAATACTCAAGCTTAACTATTTAAAAAACTACTCACTTTACATTTGTCACCTAAGGAAATTACAAGGAAATTTGTGCATTTTTTTCCTGTCAGGAAAAAAAAAAGCCTCAAAGAGCAAAGCAGAATGCACAACCCTCCTTCTTTCAGCATTATTAAAACCATCTCATTGGTAATTATTCTTCTCAAGATGGGTGTGGGGGAGTGAAAATCTGGAGCAGATTCTATTTTTAGAAGATAACCTTGGGAAAAACAGGAGGTACCAGAGAAACAGGCATGAGGGGTGAAGTTGTGACAGTACTGAAACCAGCAGGAGACACAGGTGTACCAGGTGTCTGTGCCAGAGAGCTCTGAGAACACAAATGTGGCCACACCTCCTGCGAGATTTAGGCTTGGCTGGCAGGTTTCAGAGGCACTCAGAATTCACAGAGACAATTCACATATTTAAAAGCTTGAGCAAGAGCTAAAAAAACAAAAAACAAAAAACAAACAAAACCAACAAAACAACAAACTCACACTAAAAGGTTATTTTAAAAGTTTGCTGGATCACTTCCCACAGAGCTCTCCCCTCTCAGCAAGGAAAGCGGTTAAAGAAAAAAAAAACAACAGCAAAAAACCAAACAGAACCAAAACATAAAACCCAAAACAGCCAGAGAGGCTGAAACCTCTCTAACACAGATGAAACAACACGGCAGTTTTATAGCTACATAAATAGGATCAGCATCTGGCCCAAGGAGTAATACATGTACAAACTACTGCTAGCAGCCACAACAAACATTGATACCACTCCTTGGAGTGGAAGGAAAAAGTAAAATTCTTCCATCCTTACCACTTCCAGCAGAGCCCTCTCATATGACAGCACCAAGAGACACCCGGGGATGCAGAAAATACAATAAGCGTTTGGACTAAAGCCTCCCTCTTGGCACGGTGCATTCCCAAACACCTGTATCCAGTATCCAGCTGCTTCCAGCCCCTGCCCCGTGGCTGCTCATTATTCAGCCACATGCAGTTCTGTCACAGAGAGGGACTCCATAAATTGTGGCATTGTTATGCCACAGTGCAGGTGCTTGAAAACACAGATCCTGAGGCTCATCAGCCACATCAGACAGAGGGATGTTCTGATGCCGTCCAGCTTTCTCTGACCACCACAACAGCCCATCCAGGGTTAATCTATTCCTTTCTCCGGGCATTTTCTTGGCAGGGACCTCACTCAAAGTATATTTTAACAGCAGGAAAACCACCTTAAAATCCCAAACCAAACCAAACAAGTTCTTGTAAAGAACCTGAATAAGTGGCATCCTTCTTATCCCAAGATATCCTCCATCGCAGATGCTGACACGGCTTTCACACACCTTTTTTCTCTGTTACCTCATGTAAGAAGCCCGACAATAATCCCAAATCCCCAGACCCTTCCAGGAGCAGACACAGACCCATCCCACACAATCAAAGTCTTATAACAGGGTATGTAATGTAAAAGCTCGTTTAATCTTGTGCAGGCAAGAAATAGCAGGGACCTGCCCGTAGAAAAATTAAAAAGTATACAGTAATTCATCAAATTGATTTAATAGAGCCAGCTGCATGTGCAAAAGCTGACTCCAGCAGAGACAGTCCCAGTAGTGTGCATTTGCTTACAAATAGGCAAGGGGCTTTGGCACAGCCACTGAATCCTTTGGAAAAGGTGGTTTTGACATGTTGGAAAAGGACTTGGATTTTTCAGCTGCTCCCTAAGCAGGAGGCAATTCAGAGAACACACCCAGGACCTGCAGCAGACACCACTTTAAAATTTGTCTTCATTATGTTCTAATTTTCTCACAATTTTCTATTATTTGCAACAGCCAGAAAAAAAAGCACTGATGAAATTTTTCATGTTTCTAAAAACAGAGGAAAGGTCAGGAAAGCACCATTACACATCATTTGTTCTTTCTCTAGCAGTAGTCAGAGTCAAGAGCCCTGGCCCAGGCTCTACTACTCACATTTTCCCTGTTATTCTTGAGCCAACAACCCAAATATAGATGTCAGGTTTGGTGGGTTTCAAAACCAAAGGTGGGCTAGAAGGGGGATTATTGTGGGGTTTTTTAAAGACAGTTATTCATAACAAATAGTGAAATTGCTGAGAAAATAAATTCAGCTTTGCCATCTTGCAAATGTAACTTCTTCCCCCCAGATCCTACTACGTCAGTGAGAGACAGGCAAAGCTTCAGACAGGACTAATACCTGTTTGTGCTGAAACTTGCTGAGGTGCCCAAAAATGACCGATGAATTTGGGTCTTTCAATGGGATGAATGGCAGAGTAGAAATTCTTAGTCATACAAGCTTTCTTCATAATTCGTATGATTTCTTCCCTCTATGATATGTATTTTTTACTATTTGTGTAAAAGTTTCATTATAAAAGACAAAAGTATGGTTATTAGAGGATATGTAAAGTACATCAGAACAACAGAAAGGAGTTGCAACTCTGACCACCTCTCACGTGAAAGACTGGTTGGTTACTGCAATCCACTTTTTCTTTAACTTAATTTTATTTTCCTGGGAAGCGTGAGAAGGCTTTTTTTTCATTTGGTTTTTAATTGATCATATTATTTAAAGAATTTAGTGAGGAATCTAAAAATCTGTGAAAGGGTTTGTTGGAGGGGGATTAGGAAGAGAAGAGTCCTGTAAAAACAACCCCAACCACTCCAGTCACAGGGTTTGTTCCTGTGCTGCACATAGAACCACAGAATCATTTAGGCTGGAGAAGACCTTTAGGATGGAGTCCAGCCATCAACCCAGCACTGCCAAGTCCACCACTAAACCATGTCCCCAGGTGCCACATCTACACGTCCTTTGAATACCTCCAGGGATGGCCATTCCACCCCTTCCTTGGGCAGCCTGTTCAATGCTTGATTGACCCTTTCCACCAAGAATTTTCCCTAACTTCCCCAACCTACACCTTCCCTGGCGCAACCTGAGGCCATTTCCTCTTGTCCTACTGCTTGTTACTCCGGAGAAGAGGCCGACCCCCCTTGGCTACAGCCTCCTTTCAACCTTGGTGACCCTCAACACAGTCGGCCTCGGCCCATCGATCCAGCCTGTCCAGACCCCTCCAGCAGATCAACACTCCCACCCAACCTGATGCCATCTGTCACCTTACTGAGGGTGCCCTCGATGCCCCTGCCCAGATCTCTGATAAAGACACACACACTGAGGCCTTCTTGCCCCCCCACGAGGGAAACAAATCTAAAAGATCTGGCATAAAAGGCCTGGAAGACACTGCTCTCAGACACACAGTGGGGAGGTGCTGGGAAGCAAAGCAGTGGCTGAAATTAGATGGAAATAACCACAACATTCACAGAAGTTCCCCTTGGATACATGTCAGCGTGTGGGAATGATGGATTAAGACTAAGTATTTGCATTTCCCAGTCAGATGCCAAGATAGCAGAGCTGGCACACTAAAGCGTTGTGGTGTTCCTTGAAGGGAGTCTCCTGCCACCAACACTGCCTGTGTGCAGAGCTCTTCTGCTTGCAGGTATCTCTCTCTCTAATAATGTCGGTGTTTTGAATTTTTTTAAATGTGATCTAGGTTAGTGCTTATAAAAGTAAAGCATTAACAACTACAGCATAGCACGGGCAGCTAGGCAAGCTCTTCTGGCAGATCCCTGCCAACACAATCAACCCCAAATTAACTTGTGCTGTGCTCCCACCCACACACAGCAAGCAGGTAGTGCCATGGTGCCAACTGCTTCAGTCAGCATGTAAGAGCAGAGCGCCATGTTATTACCTCCTCTTCTAAAGGCCACAGTAGAGCATTTTGATCTCTGCATTCAATAGACACCTGAACTATTACAGCACAGGGCTGAATCCTCAGGCAGACGTGGCTTTTAAAATAAGATGTAGCACTTCTGCATCGTTGCCCTCCACAACAGATTTCAGTGCTTTCATGCTGCTCTTTTTTAAGGCCAGCACTGACACTGCCAATGATACATTATTTCCCATTATTTTCCCAGCTGGAAAAAAAGTCCCCAAACAAACCACAGAGAAATAGAGCCACCATTACAAAGGATGAAGCATCATGATCTGTTTTAGGGCATCCAAGTCAGGGCCACAACCAAAAGGGTCAGGTCTTGCCCTCTTCCTGCATCAGCCCTGTTCTGGCTCAGCCTCTTGGTCTTCAGGGGCAACACAACAGAGCAGGCGGCAAAGCACAGCCAAGGATCGGGAACACTCTCCAGCAAAGTTGGCTGTAAAGCCAAATCCCAGTGTCAGAGGTCACAGCAGCAACGGAGGATTGTGCTTCAACCTCCAAAACATCCTCCACTATCCAGGGAGGCTGCTGGCAATAGGTGAAAGATGGTGGTAAGACAGAGGAACAATGAGGAAAAAGTTCTCAGAATTGTTTCTGGCACTGCATGGTGCACACCCAGTGAGGAGGTGGAGCAGAGCACCACTGGGACCAGGAGGAGGCTTCTCTCCCACAGAGGGACAAACAGAAGGGAATGTTCCTGCCTGCATTTTGGCCTGAAATTCTCCTCTCCAGCACCCCAGTTTCCATAGTCAGCATAGATCAATGCCTAACTACACAAGATACTTCCACTTTGTAATGATCTTCATTTCTACATGTTTAATTGTTGTTGACTTCCTCCCTTGGAACTCTGTAACAGCCCAGCAAGAATGACAGTTTAGAGGTTCTCCCAAAAGTCCCCCAAATGCATCAGGAACTGGAATCTGCTGCAGGGCTGTGGTATGTTGTCTCAGCAGATTCAGTGGGTAACCAGGTCTTCTGAAACAAAGTGTAATAAGTGTTTCTGCCTGGACTTGCCAAAAGACCTTAATGCAAACAGAACTGCAGGAAAATTAGGGTGGACTCTAGTGGCTGCCTCCCCCTCGGGGTTTTGGTTTTTTTGTTGTTTTTTTTTCCTTCAATCCTGATGAAATGCATTACAGTTGCATTTAAACTGAGGTTGTGATTTAAATTTTCCAAAGCAGGCAGGGCAGGTTTGAAAGCCTGATATATCAGAGTGTGTGTGTGCTTCCTGAAGAACCAGGGTGGTTGCAGAGCCTTCCCCAAAGGGTGCCTGGTTGGTCCCCTCACCCCTTGGCATGTTTTGCTGTCACACAGGCCACTGGAATCCTGGCAAGTCGAGCAGACTCGCTCCTTACAGCCAAGCAGCCCCACATTCAAACATGCCAGTACTTTCCTTGAAGGTATTTACAGTTTACTTTTTAGTGCTACTTTTAAGTTCAAAGGGTCTAGTAAAGCCCCATTAAGCCATTTACATCAAACTGGTTAGTTAATTATCCTGTTGCAGGCTTTAAATTAGCAATTTATAACCCCTTCCCTGGAGATGCCAGTATTTGGAAACAACTCAGCCAGGACATTTTGCAGGGTGCAGGTAAGGAACAAAAAAGCCCCCCGAAACCATACCACCACCACCATCCCACCCCCCACCCCCCCCCCCCCCCCCAAAAAAAAACAAAACCAAAAAACCCCAAACCAAAAAAACCCACCCAAACAACCCAGAATAAATCTCTTCAGTTTTTTATTGGAAATCTGTTAACTCTGGGAGAATCTAGTAGGGACAGGGGTGGGAGAGAGCCCACCATTACCAGTTAGCAGGGATACCTTTGGCTGTGCAGCAAATCGTGGTGATGTGCAGAGGGACAAAGCCAGCCTGGGACGCACTACAGCCAGATGGGGAGGATGTTCAACCTCTACAAGATGTTCTGCTTCTTAGTAGCATAATCAAAGGTATTTTTACATTCACATTTACGAAAATGTGTCTGCCCACATGGGAGGAGAACAATTTGAGGCTTTAGGTCTGGTCAAACTGCACACCAGCACACAGGTTCTAAAGAGGACGTGGGTTTTGGTGAGCACCTCTGCTTACCCAGGCAGTGAGGAGGCTCTTCCTGCACTGCAGCCATCCTTCAGGTTAGGGGTTAAAAGATCCATTTTTATATCCCCTTGCCATAAGGGTCAATGACCCCATGAGCCAGGTGAGGCTGGAGCTGAGGGGGCTCCATGCCCAGGATCTTCTCCCCTGCCCAAAACCTCTAATTTCTGAGGAGAATCTGTTGACCCCTCAGGGACTGGTTATTCCAGTCCACCCCACTCTAAATGCAGAGCTGTTACAGAAGAGAATAACCCCCTTCTCCCCTAAATGCTAAACTGCCCAAACTAACCAGGTCTTAGAGTAAAACATTCCTCTCCTCCCTCTTCCTTATTTCCACCAGCCATTACATTAGTTCTACAAACAACTGGCAGACTGGATGTTTACTGGCAAACATTATTTAAAATAAAGATAGGAGGAAAAAACTGTCCAGTTGCTACTATTTTTACACCACAATCTGTCAGGTATAGGAGAAATCTCAGCCCCAATCCTGGAAGCTGTCCCAAACCAACAGGCACTTAACACCTCACCAAGAGCAGGAATCCATGGAAAGAAGGGCCATGTGGAACAAGACCAAGGCAAGTTAGGAGATTTCACATTAACAACAAAAAAAAAGCACATGAAGTTTGAGAGAAAAATTCCATTCTACTTGAAAGACAAGACAGACAGATGGAATCAAGTCATATGACAGACCCTGCCATTTTTTGGCCTTCATCTTAATACATCCTCTTTTCAATGGCAAAAAAAAATTATCTTCTGCCAAACAAGTGTCAGATTTACTTTAAAAGACAGATAAAAATCTAAGCAAGTTATTTTCTTTATACTATGCAACCATGAGATTTATTTTGCATTTGCTTGCTTCTTGTTATGGAGAGTAGCTGTTTCACAACAGTTTTTGGGACAGGGGACAGATGGGAAGAAGAGAGGGAAAAGACGCTCAGATTTCAAACTGAAGGGACAAAATATTTTTGTTCAAAATCTGTAAGATGGTGTGACTTTTATGTGATTTACTGCTCCAAATTGCAAGACAGAGGCCATATAATAAAAATACAGGTAAACACAACATAAAATCTAAATTATCTAAAGGACTGAAAAACCCAACCCCACACATAGATGACATTCCCCGAATTCTCTGCCCTTTCTTGGGAGCAGTTACACCCAAACCATCACTCAGACCAGAAGCTGCTCTCTCCTGCTAATCACTCTGGAATCACACACTAAGGTAAAAAAAGTTCAAATGCAAATGCCAGCCTGGCCTTTGAAACAGCCCAGTGCTAAGGGGCCACAGGACTGCACAATATTAGGAAGTTATAAAATACTGTGAAACCGGGGAGAAAGAAGAAAGCAAAGCCCTCCTGTGGATAAAACAAGAGTGTTTCCTGCTCCACCAAAACCCCTCCATTTCCAAGGCATGCAATACCCAGGCCCGTGCCTAGAACAGGTGTGTCTCCTTAAATACCTCCCATGTCACACTTGTGTCTCATGGATACGGTCCTGCGGGATTATATTAGTACCAGTGCATACCAGCTGGAGCTGCCCCCGGCGGGATCCTGTAACTCCTGGCTCGGGGGGAGCAGCTCTCCAGCCTGCGGCCCCTCGGCCACATGACTCGGGGACATGCAGCGACCCCGCGGCTGCCCCGCAGTTGTGCTCCGGGGGCTGAACCAGCCCAGGCACGAGCGAGAGACCTCCCCCGAGAGCGGGAAGGGGGCACTGCCAGCAGAAAGTGAACGGAGCGCTCCAAGGATTCTTTTCTTTCCCTCCTCTGCACTTACTACCACCAAATCCTGATTTATGCCAAAGAGACACAGCGAAAACCACGGTAAAAAAACGATGCATGGCTAAGAAAGCAAAGCCCACCCAGCCATTCCCAAGCAGAAGATGCTGACAGGGCACTAGGCAGGTATGGCCAAAGCAGGATGAAGGAAGGACAAAGGAGAGCGAGCCTCATTCATCTCCAAGTCAGTGCAGAAAGAGATACCCCTTGGCAATTCCAGCCTAATTCATCACTGAGCCCTGGAGGATGCATACCTAGGAGGATGCTTGCTACTGGCCTGAGCACCTCAAAGTGCTAATAAGAAAAGTCTTATGGCAGGAAACACCTTAGTGACATTTTTTTGTGTCGTCTCTTCATGACTGGCACAGATAGTACAAAGAAAAGAGCTACCTGGTGTGAGCTATAGTTCTGCATCACAATACAAAGGTATTCTTCAGCATGAAGAACTGCCCTGATGCCACCCTTGTCATGAAAGGCATCTCATAGTACAGGTCAGGGAGCTGGGGCACCGATGGACGTGAGAAGCTGCTGAGCAGGACACATGGGCTCTGAGGTGGAGCACCACAGGGCCCTGTGGGATCTCCTCTCTTACTCCTCCTTAGTAGCACAGGTGTCTTCATTTTCCAGAGAACAATTCTTGCAACAGGTTTTAGGAGAGTACATGAGTGAGAATTCATGCACCAATCTTGATGAAAAGTCTCATTTATGAGGAATCTACCACATCCATAAGTTATTCCATTGGTTAACTAATTCAGATTTCCAAGTTTGAGCTCACATCAGGTTTATCTGCTCATCCCTACAGAAAATAGCTCCAGACATCACAATCAGCCATTGGGGGTGAAGGCAGTGCCAAGCTAAATGTTCTTCTCAAGTGGTGTAGGTAGAACTTCTTCAGCCCACCTCTGCTTTATAACCCCTCGAGGGCTGGGTGACACAGAGGGTTCAATGAACCCAACTCATCAGTCCAGTGCAAGCTGGAAGCAAAAGAAATTTCTCACATATTCCACATACTCTACATCCCAGTCATCTGTTCATCTCACTGGCCTTTTCTGTTCAAATAAATCCAGAATAAGGCCATTCCATCATACTTCATTCTCAAACAAATGAGCAGGACCTCAAAGACCCCAAATCCATCTACCCCTACAAACACATATCCTTCTTACTACTGACATTTCTCATTTTCAGGAGGTCTCAAGTCCATAGCCATAAAATCAGCATTAACTGCCCAGTGAACTCTTAGTCTTTAGCCAACTATTTCTTACGCTGTGTCCTTGATTACCAGGCAAACATCTGTTGCAAATGCCACCCCATTTCTCAGACACCAGGAGTTTAAATGTTGAACAGCCTCCCATAACCAAGATTTAGCATCTTTACCTTTCCTTTACTCTTTGCCAGCCACAGTGTCAGTGACCTTTGGCCAGTGGGCAGCCAGGCTGGGGAGAGCACTGGGCTTCACACATCTGTCCTGAGATCTTACAATACAGACAGACTGTCCCCTCCTTCTCAGGCAACTTGAAACCAAGTCACCAGAGCAGCTCTGTGTCCCCAGCAGACAAAGGGAGGCCCAGCTGTATTTCATAACTGTGCCACATACAGAATGGGCATTTCCAGGAACCTTGATACTTAGTGACACACCTACTGCAGAAACAATTATTTAAGAAGCCATTTTTAAAAATCCCCACATTTAGTACAGGAGTGCAATCATTCACTTCCATTTTTCCACAAGGAAAAATTGTTCAGACTTTGGGTAAACCAGGCCTTCTTATGAGCAACCTCTCTGCGTCCCCAGGGCTGTGTGTTCCCCTGGGGAGACAGCAGCACATACAGTTTCTTTGAAGACTCCAAAAGGCTGAATTTCTAGGTGAGAGCAAAACAAACCAACCCATTGAAGTGGGAGTAGCTGAGAACAGAGCTGTCCACGCGCCGCTGTACAGGCCTCCATCCAAAGGCTCAACTCCCACTCCTGTCAGTACTTGCAAGCCTTTAATCCAACGGAGGTTCTTCACCAACCTCCAGCTATTTCATGACGTGCCTGTCTTGGGGCAAAAAATCCTAGAGAGTGTCCCCGTAAATCAAACACATTCGTTATATAATTGAAGAAGTTTTATGGGGGAAAATGGCAGAAATCCTACTGTCATTAAGAAGAAAATTAGTGATCTAGTGCATAGCAGTGATTAGCCAGATAGCTACCTTTTTTTATTGAGGAACCAGACTCATAATTAAGGTGTTTTTTCTTAAAATAATATATAAATAAACTATTGGAAAGTTTTACACAACTTTAACCAGTGGAATTTCAGAGTTTAAATAAATTACTAGCTATTTCACTGTTGGACTGTCTGTCTCTAAGGCCATAATTAATTTTAATGTTCAAAGTTGCAGTGCCAAACATGTGGCCAGGAGTAAAATAAGGAAAACCTCTTTTAGGCCTCTCTTGCATTTTCTATCAACAATACAGAAGACAGGAAAATAGGAGGCCAGGTGCACTTATGCTCAGAGATACCTTCAGTCTCACACACCTTGAGATGTATGTAAAACATGACAAATTCAAAATTCACTTGCCCCCATATTGGGGGAGGGCAACGGAGATGAGAGAGAGGAAGGGGAGGGAAAAAAGGAGACCAACTGTCACATGAATGACTTCCTATATGAACACACAGAAGGAGTTCCCTTATCTGTGGATCACATCATAGCAAATACAGGGAAAGCCATGGCAATGCCATGCCAGCAGCTAAATGTGCTGTTATTTATTTATTTATTTATTTAGTGTCCAATGGTAGAGGAAGACTGGATTTAAATAAAAGTAATTGAAAGCTACCAATTTTAATCTTGTTTTACATTAAGACTAGTTATTTTCATAAAGGATGATCAGTGGCTGGTAACTACTAACCATATTGATTTGCAACTAAATATAGTCTGCCCTCAATTTGGTATTATGTTCTGCTAACCAGAGCTGCACTATCTCCAGCTGAAACATTTATTCCATTTCACATGTATTTATCCAGCTGTCATTTTCCCTCCTTTTATTATTTTTATAAAAAGTCAATGACTTTTATTAGGCAATTTCTTTTTGTCCCATTTGAATCATAGTGCCTGAAAAGTCAAAAATCCATGGAGAATTTTTTACATCATTTTTGTATCGAGCATACTAAGCATGTAAGTCCAAACATGTCTAACATTTAAAACAAACTCTTTTATAAGGAGGAGTGAGCTGTAGCTAATGATTTAAAACTGAATTCTCATTGCCTATTCCTTGAAAATCTAGAGTTTCCCATGAGATCTAGTTTCTTATTCACCAGCTTAGAGAAGGAAAACAAGCATCCCAAATTTCTTAGACTTTCATTGTTCTCTCAGCTGAAATCCTTTATTGCATTAAATAATAATTAAAAAAAAATTATGCAAAAATGGCCTGAAGGTCTCCCTGCAAAAGCAGCTGCCTCTGTCAAAACAAACTCTTGTTCCTCATGGTCAGGGACAGACTTTCTGCCACTGAGCATTCTGTCTTCCCTTAAACCTTTGGCAGAGAACAAGCAGTGCCTAAATAAAGACAGACCTAAGTTCACAAGATCTATGAAAATTGTTTAAGGCAGCTATTGTAACTTCTAGTTTCTTTTCCATATTATTGTTATTAAAAAGATCATCCAATGGAGTAGCTTTTAGCCATTACATCTACAATGCATTTGACTTTTGCGCAATAAGCCACAAATTCTCAACCAAGATTACTAAAACCAACAAAAGCAAGAGGTTCCACTTCCTACAATACAAATTGTGCTTCCCTTTTCTTGGTGTACGTACTGAGAGGCTGTGATTGCATCTGCCCACATTGTGTTTAGCAATTGAAATTCGAGAAATATCTTTTCTTCCCCCCCCCCCCCAAAAAAAATCTTAATACACATGCCAGATTAAAAAGATAAAGCTTAATTTGCTATCAGGAAGACTGCAGAGAAGCAGAAGGCAGACCTGATCAAACACAATGTTATGTGAAAAGTGCAGAAGAAATGGGTTTTTGTGAAACCCTCCCATTCTACTTCCAAATTCACATTTGTCTTCACAATCCATGGCATTTCTCAAACCACTTCTGCACTAAGTTCCTTATTTGTTTATTCCTTCCCAAGATAGCACTTCCATTTATAAAATTCACACTTTAATTGCCAGCACAGACCTGGCTGCCTGTCAGGCTTAGGAAACCTGAAATGAAGCCTTTGCTTTGGCCTGCCAGGGCTCAGCCCTGGGCAGCCCAGCTGTGCCTGCACAGCCCCCAGCAGGGCCAGGGCACTTCCTCAGAGCAAACACTTCAGTAGGGACGAGACCCAGCCAGGAGCTCATTGCTGGAATAATGTGTGTGCACCTACAGAGGAATAAAAAATCCTGTGGCTGCATGAACACCAAAGCAATGTGAACCACTTGTTCCTAAAGTCAGGAGCCATCATCCAGTGAGGATGTCTGCCCAACAGTGTCCAGCATGTGCCATAAATGCCAGTGTCACCTGATGACCCAATGGTGGGCTAACAGTGACTCATTGCCACCGACAGAACACACCTCAGTTACATTTTGAGCAAGACCCGAGGCCCTTCAGCCAATCCCACAGCAGTTTGAGCCGGGTGAGGTGCACCATGTGTGTAGCTGCTGGGTTGTGAATGCTCAAAGATGCTGTTCACGCTCACCTATGACCACAGGTTAATCATCCAGTAATGTGACTGATGTGATTACAACAGGACAAGGAGCACTGTATTAGACACAGTGCCCTGGGCCTGCATCACGCTGGAAAACTGTCCCGTGTAGCTTGGACACTGGGAGAATCTCCCTAGATCATTTTACCAGTATTGCTGGTCCATTCTTACAGGTGTTTCAAAAAGGAAAGTCTGGATGCGTGGAAGGGATAAAACCACTAAACCCTCTTTGCTCCTTGTTGTAAACATTCATTTTGCTGGTGTGGAGGAAGAAGCAAACAGGGGGAATAAAACTGCACATCCCATATTTAAAAGAAAGATGACTCGATACCTCAGAAATAGTCTAGTAAGAACACTGTTTCCCTTCACTAATGAAGTTCCATGTCCAGTATTAGGGAAAACTAATCTTTCAGTAACACTTCAGCCACCTCAAAGGGCAATTTAAAAAATAATGTGGGGTTGTGATGTTTAAACAAGTTTTTCTACCAATTACTTGCTAATAGCATCCAGAGGCTCCAAGTAAGAAACAGGATCCATCATTCCAAGCAATTTATAATAGCAATATATAGAGTGAGGCAGAGAATTTGAAGGGAAGAAAAATGCTGGGGGCAGGGAGAGGACGGGAGGTTTAAAAATCACAATTAAGATTGCTGAGTATATCCAAAATCTAAAAACTGGAATAAAAGCCAATGCTCTGCACCAAAGCTCTCTGGAAATATAAACTGTTAAAAAAAAGGAAAAGTCATTTTGTCCTAGTTTGCCCCATGAGATCAGACCCAGCAGCTTTCCTGCAGCCCACTCTGGAGAGCTCCCTTTGCTACCCCCCTGGCAGCCTTGTGCCCTGGAGTGCTCAGGTGTGCCAGGCACTGACAGCCCACAGGTACAAACTCATCTGCCCCGGGGCTGCCTGGCACACGAACTCAGAAAGGCTGAGAAATCTCCCAAGAAAAGAAAAAAACTCTCCCTATTTCGCTTAGAAAAGCCTCCTCCGGAGAGCGGAGCCGCATTGTTGGGAGGTGGCGATTGACGCCTGCGCTGCAGCCGCTCCTCCCGGGGCAGGGAATGCCACGCTGCAGCAGGCTCGCCTGCTCCAGGTTCACATGGAAGCATTCCAAGCTACTCAGCTTCTGACAGCTCTCCAACTGCTCTTCCACGCGGTGTTGCTTTACATTACGTTGCTTTCCCTGCCAGGAGGCACTGCTGTATTACAGTACAGTCGTCTAGCAAAATGTAAAACTGCTTTCTTCACCTCCCAAATACCACCTGACTGTTGCCGCTGCAGTCACGACCATAAGCCCCGCTCTCTATTACACTTCCCTGCTTTTGTGCATATATAAGAGATTTTAATATCTTCCCTCCTCTTCAGCCTCCTTCCCAACTTTCTGCTTCTCCCCTCCCTGTCGTGCTCCCCAGTCCTTTCTGCGGAGGGCAGCCCTCAGCTTCCAGCCCAAGGTGTCACTGCTCGAGTTAAAGCACCCAAGTCAGCTCATTAGGGGCATTATCAGGTGACTTGACCGACTGTAGCACCAAGCAGAGAAAGTGTGAAAAATAATTCAAAACATTGTAGTGGCTTACAGCTTCCTTAACAAGCTCAGCTTCCTGTTAAATCAAAATTTTAGCGAAGAAAGCAGGCTACAGAGGCAATTTATAACACACATACACTTTTAGGCATTTGGCTTTTAATTCTCTTCATTTCTGTGTGCAAAACTAGTTCCCTGCACTGCAGTGTAGCTGGTTTCCTTTCTAGTTTTGAACTATAAAAATAGCCATATCATAAGAGCAAAGGTCTAGCTCTGTCTGTTCTTCAGTCATAGCCAGAACAGAGAGGGGGGGGGGGGGGGAAAGGGGGTGGCAAAGGGGGAGGAAAAGCAGTGAAATAGAGTACAGGCAGTCTTTTCCCTTCTTACACCCTGTGCAATTGTTAAAGATCTCCTGATCCAGGGGTTGCATCCAGGCCATCACTTTTAATAAGAACTTATCTGTCCTCCATCGATTTTTCAATCTGTTTAGACTTCTGCTATCCATAACACCCTGTGGCAATGAGTTTCACGTGGTAACTGCTGCTTGACAGAGTGCCTCCTCTCTGCCTGCTTTGAATCAATTCAGCAAACACAAGAACCATGAAGGATCACTCCCTACTCCCCTTCCCCACCCCATTTCTGACAATATAAGACATCTGCAATTTCTGTAATAAGTCATCTCTGCTCTGTGGCAAAGACAGAAATTGGTGAGTGACTTTTCTCTGGCCCTTCCCTGGCCCTCCACTGCCTTTGAGGGGTGGTGATCAGAACTGCACAGCACTTAAGACACTGGCACACCAGGGATTTACCCAGCAGCACACTGATGGTTTCTGTTTGGTTTACCAGCTTGGGTAAACATCCAGAGAGTTTGTTGATTCCTCAGGGAGCACAGCATTTCCTCCCAGCTGAAGGATCAGTCAGACTTGGCACTGACTTGGCACTGCGATGCAGAAATCACTACCCTGCCTCATGAGCCCCTGCTAATCCCAGGAGACTTGCTTCACCAAATAGAGCTGCTCCACATAATTGCTTGGCTTATCTCCCCTCTCTTAGCTGAGCTACCAAGGTTCCAAAAGCCCTCAAAATTAACGACAGGCATGCTTGCAGATTAAAACCTTCTACCTGTGTAGTGCTGTGTGCATCACTTGTTCCCACAGCACTGCATCGCAGCGCTCAGCTGAGGTTTCTCTGTGCTTCTGACAAGCAGCTCCAGTGCTGCCGAATTAGCAAACACTGGGAGGAACCATCAGAGTACTTTGTTTGACTCCAGTTTCAGAATTTCTGAGAGGCAGTTGTAGCACATCACAAAAAAGATAACACAAAACAAAGTTATGAACTGAAACACTGAATCTCAGCACACCTGACCAGAAAACCAAGCAGGTAATCTGAGCAAACACAGACTCCTCTGAACACACAGTTAACAAAAGGAGCTCAAGACAGCTTAACAAAATAATAGCACAGACACATTTTACTTCCACAGTTACAAACCTCTGAATTTGAATGAGCAAACTATAGGAATAACAGCCTTTGAGCATCAATGAAAATCTACAACTACACATAGCACACAAAGGCTGGGGGAATAAAGTCATCCAGTCCAGCATATCAAAATCTAAACCTTCCTTCTGGATATCTCATTTGTGGAACATTTTGCACATGCTGCCTGCAAGAATAACACTGGGTGTGTTAAGGCCTGTGGAGAAGAACTCCTTTCCTTCTGTTTCCTAAGGGAACTAACATCGCTTTTACTCAACAGGATGAGGAATCCCTTGCTGGAGCTCTGACATAAAGAGAATTCAGAAAGTCAGCCAGAGACCTGCCCACACCCATCACCATGACTTTCCAAGACTGGAATGAGAAAAAGTTCCGTTTAAGTTGTGCACTCAGCCTCAAATGTCAGTCACCCCTGTTTTCTCTTTTGAAATGTATACACAATGTACACACACCTATTTATACACACATGTATAAATCACTTCTGATATTTCTTCTGAAATCCCCACAATGACTGACATTTCTCACAGTCCCGAATCTAACAGATGGTTCCCCAGTTAATTTACCCCCTGTATTATAAAATGCTGCCATCCATGAGGGATCAGAACCAGCCAGGAGCTTGAATACAGAGAGCACAGCAGCCTGCTCACAATAAGCAGAAAAGTTATCCCTGTAAAGCAGTTCACAAAGAGTGTCTTAAACACTATTACAAGGAAGTGGCAGCCTGCTCAGAGCCACACCAGGCAGGATAGAAAGTCCCTCGTCCCTCGAGTCATGGGGCTCGTTCCTTGCTGCTCTCCAGGAAGGTGTGCACAAGCAGGTGAGGGAGCAGACAGTATCTCCTGCCTCACACTGGACTCCAGGCTGTGAGCCACAAAAAGTACTCTTTGCTCACATCCCCTTTCTTTGGTAACCAACTGAGAAGCTGCTTTCTTCTCAGTCCAAAAGCATCTAGCTCCAGCTGAAATTGTTTCAGAGAAGATTCAGCTGTGAAGAATGAGGATGCCCTTCATGAGATAAATGTTCTGGCCTCTTGTGGGCATAACTCTCCCAGCAGGAACTGACAACTGATAATGCTGGCACAGAAAATGCATTTAAGCTCAATTCTGTTAATATGGTCCTCTCCCAGCTGAGACCAGAGGATCCCTGTTCACCTGGTATCTTCCACATTTATCCTGCCATTGTTCCAGAAGCAGAGCGACCACTGGTGAGGAAAAGTCACCCATAGTAAGGGAGTGGGCTCTACTTCTAAGCCACAGAAGAGCGACAGTGGATGAATTGACTTTGCAATTTGAGATGGGTTCTTCTTATCATCTGGGACATTTGCATGAAACAGCTTCCCCAGCTCTTGGTTTAATGAATAAAGGAATCAAATCTTTCAATACATATTGTAAATAACCACAAAGATTTGCCATCTGAAACATCCATACATGGCTTTCTGCATACCCAGCATTTACAAGTAAACATTTCTCAAGTGATCATCTGAGAGAGCTGAAGTGGGCAGAGCTCAATGCCAGCCAAGCTGACTCTTCAAGGGAAAACTTGGACAACACAATACTGAAAGTCTTGGGAGATGGTGAAGCCACTGCAATCTATGTTCAGTTTTTTCTCAAACACTAAGTTTTTGTAGCAAACTGGTAATTTTCCAGTTGTATCAAATTCTTTGATATCTACTTGGGAGAAAATTTAGTTATCTATTAACATTTGCATAGCTTATTTGAGCTGTGAAAAAAGTCAAGTGGAGAGGTGAAGAAACTTGCCCAAAGTCAAAACGGGACCCCCATCCTCACTCCCTTATCTCCTTGGCCTTCTGCAAGTGAAGGACAAACCTGCAGTGATCTGGCTTCAACTGCCCCAGCTCCAGCTGCTGCTCACAGTCACCACATCCATCCCTTCTCCGGGGCAGCCCCAGAGCTGCCCAGCAGGCACACGCTGGGAACAGCTACACCCCAGGATCTATCCATGGGGTTAGGCAGAAAGGAGTATCCAGGGTACCTATCATGGCAACATCTAAATGCAAGTATCAGAGTACTTTGCAGACAAAAAGGGCTTTCCCCCAGGCTGTTTAAAATTTGCATGTTCCTGTGTAGCACTGAAGATAGCAGCAATGGTGATTCATTAAGATAATGATTTAAGTAGGAGGCTTAAGAAAGTCAGGGTGGATTAACATCCAAAGGGCTGCAGTTGGAGCTTCTCCACTCCAGGCTGCCACCCTCCCTTTTAAGGGAAGGGATGAATTCCAAGTCAGGAGAACTACGAATTAACAGCAACTATATCACAACTACATTGCACTGAAGCAGAAGAGCACCATCTCTGCTCCTGCCCATCCTCCTTGGCAAGGACAAGCACAAAATTTTATGCTGCAGGAAAATTTTCATGGCATTATAAATAATTGACAATTATAAATTATTGGATTTTCTTGTATTTGATTAGTTTCTTAGTGTAGGTTCTCCTCAAAAAAAAAAAAAAAAGGATTGTGTAAATTTCTTTTAAACCAATTTTCCATCCACCTTAAAAACAATACAAATTTTCTTCCCAACACTTGTCTTTCCCCACTATTGAATAATCAGATGGGTTTGATAAATTGATTGCTCCCACATAATAATGTAAATACACACATTGGGAAAAAGCACACAAGTCCTTTCCACACCCCAACATTTAATCAAATCGTGATCAGGTACGAGCTGAGACATGAATTCTGTCCGTAACACCAGGTTAATGCTCAGTAACAGGCAGCTCATACTTCATCCTTGCTAAGAGAAAGGCCTCTGTACCGTGAATTTGATATATTACTTTCAGTTGCCTTCTAAAGAGATGTACAGGCAACCAGTTTTGCTGTTGTGCTGTTCACTGGTTATGTGGCACCAGGGCATTGCCCCACTCACCGCTAGCTGTGCTTGGGCTGAACGTCTTCTAGGCACTCTATCCCATGCTGATTCAGAACAGAATAGCTCCCTGGAATGCAATTATAGAAAGAGTGAGGGTTTGTCTTAAAAAGGGATTATTCCAGAACAGCTATTCCTTATTAACTATTCCCAGTCACCTCTTGGCTACATCGATGAAGTTAACTGAGATTCAGATCTGTAACTTACCTTGGTCTGAATCAATGACCCTGTTTAGATGAGCCCTGGTACATCCTACACCCACAGCAATGGCTTTGCCAATAGACTCAGTTGCAATGAAAATAGAGCTGGTGCATGGACACATCTCAGCTGAGTTTGTTTTAAGTTGGGCACATAACAGGATCAAGAAGTATGTTAAAAGAAACCAGTTACTCCTATCATGTTAGATCTCATCAGTGCTGCATGTGACATTTTGTACTTTACAAGTCTCAGGATCTGCTTTGTTCAAACTTGGTTTATTCCTTAGATATATGGAGACCTTAACAGCAGGGAAATTTTGAGTTCTGGAACTTCTTTGTTTATTAAGTTCTTAGCTTGCAAGATTTCTCATCCAAAAGGGCTGAGAAAGTACCTGGCACATCTTCGATGCTTATTGAATACATTAAATAAATCAAACGTTTTATGATAAAATTCCACTCCCCCACACTAAACAGATGTAGGTGCAAGTCAAAGAAGCTTGAAAAATTGCACTAAAATTGATTTTGCTCCAGTTTTCCCCAAAGGAAAAAATTTGAGTGTGGTTTGAGACAAAAACATGGAAAATTTAAGCTATCATGAACAACCGAAGAGAGAAATGGAGGAAAGACAGAAGCCAAAACTAAACTTCACATTCAGCATGCATAATGGATATTCTCTACAGTGTTCTGTATTACAGGCATTCCTGGACTCACACATAAAGTGGGAGTCTTTTTCTTGGGCTCATCTCACTTCTAGAGAAAAACGCCAGATAGGTTAATGCTGGAGTCTCACAAACCACAGAGAAGGCTCTTTCACATTCTGAGGGGCTGGAAAAGATAGGACTTAACAAAGCTGAGGATGTTGGTCCCAAAACTGGAGGAAGAATTACTTATAGATGCTTGTCAGGTCCTGCAGCATAAAAAAATCTGCGAACTCTTGAACACCTATAACTTAAAATACACACAAAGCCATGTCATGTTGCATGTGTTACAGGAAGGGAAGAGAAACAACATCCTCCGTTCAGATTGTTTCTAGACTGTTAGACTATGACTTGGTGTGGTAGGACTGTCAAACATCACCATCTCCATGATGTTCCATGCCTGAGGTCTGTGCCCAGGCAGGCAGGATCTGGGGAGGGGCAGAGGGCAGAGAGTCTCTGTGGACACAGTTCAGTCATTTCCAAGGCTGGTACTGGCATCCCAAAGGAGCTCTCTGACAAAGACAGCACAGAGCTCAGTATTTCAGGACAGCATTCAGCTGCAAGACGCACAAGACCATTTCTTGTGTCCCTGAACTCCTTCACACCACACCTCCCACTTTCACACTGACAAAGCTGGTCCATCCTGCACAGAGTGAATCAGGGATCCTGTGTCCAAAAATGGGCGATCCAGCCTGCCATTACTTGATTACATATCTGTAACTATCAGTCTCCTGTTGCATACACACAGTCTTAGTCCTTGGATGTAATATTTTATAAGCAGCTTTTATAGGTTCTTTTCCCTTTAGGAGAGAAAGTTAAGAGAGGCGTGGCAGAAAGGGGAAAGGGCTATTATAAATATATGCAAGTCAAATCAGGGGGGGGGGGAAAAGGAAAAGAAACTGAAACCACTTCCAGTCTCTCTCCCCCTAATAAATTCCACACTCTCATGGTCTCTGGCACCACTTCACAGTAACCCCAAAAGATGTTCACCTGCTCCCACAGCACTGAGAAACAAACAGTGAAGCAAGAACAAAGAAGCTCCCACCTAGGATGACCAATCTAATCCCCTGACAGCACATGGTGAAGGGAAAACCTTATCATTAGAGGAGAAGAAAAACAAACACACGCGCACACACAGCTCCACTGCTGGGCGCTATTAGCATCCTCCCCATTTTCTATATGCATCCAGTATCAGGAGATTTATATTCAGGCCAAAAGCTCAAGCTGGCAGGAGAGGAAAGTACTTTGGAGAAGAGAGGGGAAGGGGGAAAAAAAAAAGCCTACAGTTTCTTGGCTTGTGATCAGCAGGCTGGATGCATTCTGTGGAACTAGGCCAAAGCGTTAGTTATTATATTCAAGAGAACATCTGAATCCCAGCTCAAGGGAGCCGAGTTTGCGGCTCTCATTTATGCTGTATATCAATTGAATATCAAACCACATTTTCCGCCTTCTGAATAATAAAGCTTAATAGTTTGGGACTCCCATATGGTCTATTGTTAAAATATTTCCAAACACTGGCTGCTGTTTTATTTCTGAAGGGAAGATTTCTCTTTCCTCTTCAAGCTTTCTTGTTTAAAAAGATGCTTGCAGCAAAAGCTAAATATATTCATCTTTTAAATATTTCCAGAGTTTTAAGAAGGGCTGAAAAATGAGAGGATAAGGAAAAGAAAATACATTTTGAAACTAGCTTTTTTTTTTCTTTTTAATGTCACATGCAAATGTTTGTTCCAGGCAGAAGCAGCTGGTGCCACCAGGCTCTGCTGTTCAGAACAGGGGGTGCAGAAGCTTTCAGAAACCATGAGTTGCTCTAACAAAGGAGGGACCACACAGACTCAAACCATTCACAAAAGGACCCAGGCCGATTATTTGACTATTACTTACAAGGAAGCTTGGCCAGTAACGTAGGCAATAAATACTGGAGAAACCTGTTCTGTGCATAACCCGGGTTTGTCTTTTCACAAGTCCTGCTCTCTAATTAGCTACTCATTCCTGGAGGGCATTGCTGATGGATGGAGTGTATCAATTTGGTATATATAAAAAAAAGAGTCAAGAAACTTGTTAAATAATAAAAACATCAGCATAATAAACACTCTGCAGTGTGTTAGGAACGGTCACTAGTGCTCCTTCCCAGTCACACCAGAAAAAAGTACTCCTGTTCTTTCAGAAAAAGACTCAGTGGCTGAGTCTCTAACTCTCAAGGGCTGCAGTGCCCTGCTCAGAGCACAGATGAGAACTCAGAAGTGCTCATCTTCTGGTCCTGCATTCACCCCCTGTTCCCTCAGCAGGAAAGGACTCGACTGCTCTATGAGCAGAAGTGAAAGCTGCGGCACTGCCTGGTCGTGCACTGCTGAGACCCACCAGCTCCACCTCACCCAGCCCCTGCCCTCCCGTGAAGTTCCTCCGTGACCAGAGCTCTTGGTGCAGCCCCAGTCTCAGTGTGTGCTGGTCACTCTGCCAGGCAGAAGGTGCTGAGCTCTGCAGGGCCATCAGTAACACAGCACAAAACCGTAGCTGTTCCTACAGCCCAGGAGCCAAGTAGAAATCCGGCTCTCTCCTCCTTACTCTTTTGTTCTAGCCCTCCTTGCTGCTTCTCATTCCTGTCTCCTACTTCCCTCCTGCCAGTGTGTTCCCCTCCCCTCCATCACCTATCTGCCCTCCATCACTCTGCTCCAGTCCACAGGGCTTCAGAGTCAGCTCTCCTAACCCTGAAACTGGTTGCTCTTACTCATCAGCTGCCTCCTCCCCAGAAGGGAAGAAATTCCAGTATTTCAACATTTGCTCCCATCCCAATTCGGGGAGAAAAACTGAAATTAGAGACTCTTTGCAGAACGGAAGTTCACAAGTTTAAAAAGAAAGAAAGAAACAAAAAAAAGGAAACCTATTTATGAACACCAGTACATTTTGTGTCATTTGAAATGGAATATTTTACATTACTGAAACCAAAGTTGGTTCATTTTGGTTTGGTGACCTGACCTGAGAAATTTTGTTCTGAGTCAGTACACTGTTGAGCTGCTTTTATTCCCACAGTGTTGCACTGCCTCAGCCACTGCAGTTTGGCAGCCTGGTAACCCTGGGCTCACTTCTGGGTCAGACCCATGGCTGGAAGGCAGCTCCCATAGCACACACCAAGGTCTCCTGTGGCACAGCACGGCCTCTGGGAGCCCTGCAGTGCCATTTGGGAAGGCCAAGGCAGAACAGGACAGAAGAGGACATGAGACAACAGTTCTCTGAGCAGTCGAGGATGACCTGGAATCCAGCACAGTGTTTTGAACCAATTCCAAGTAAAGCCTTTCAGACCAGCTAGAGAAAAGCAAAGCAAAGGGGGTGTTCCCATTCAGGCAGCACAGACAGGTCAAGGGAACATTTCTGGTAAAAAGCTAGTTTATTAGTTTTACAGGTGATCAGAAATCCAGCATTGGGCTTTTCTAGGAAAAAAAGATGTTTCCATTTTAAGGAAACTATACTTTTCCCTGAAAATGCCACTCCAAGGAAAACTCAGATCAGTCTCCTACTGATCACGGCAGTATTCTTACAAATTGTCTTAAAAATAATGGAATGAACAAAGCTCATTCTTGCAAAAATTTCCTCAGCAGGGAACTTAAATTATAGCAATATCAACACCCTCCTGCCTCCTACAGAGCTCCTGGTGTGACCCAAGGACTGCAGGATTTAGTTCATCAACCAAGTTTAACGACTAGTTCAGAGTCTGACAAGTATTGAACCAGAGGGTTTGCAACAGATGTCTGAAGGGTCGATCCCTTGCTGCTTCCAGCCGAGGCACAGACACAGCTTTTATGAGAGCTGGGTAGAAACAAGTGCTGGTGGAGCTGCTGATGGCTCCAAGCTCTGCCCCAAGTCTTAGGGGTGCCACCAATTCCTGCTAAACAAGCAGTTCTCAAAGCAAGTGGAGAGGACTCAGAGGAGCATTAGTATGTATTCGCAGAAAGCTGCTTTAGTAATTTTTCTCTAGACTCTATAATGTTACTCCTGTAATGTGTGTTCTTCCCCCAGGTCTGTAGATCTGAGAGAAGGTGGAGAGTGTGTGTGTGTGTGTGTGTACAGATTTGATTTACTTTTGAAAAAAAAAGAGGACAAGGAGAGACACTTAGCCTGTAGTTTCAGTGTTGGAAACTGCAATAAACCTCTCTTTTTAAACCCCATAACCCCGTGACTGTTTTATAGTTATAAGGAATCATAACCAGAGAAAGATTTAGCCTAACAGTGATCTGCCCTCAAAGACATTAATCTGTCACATCTAATCGAAGGGGAATAAGGAGACGAACCTTCCCTCTAAGTAATTCAAACAGATGGCACATGGCTTTGGTGGGAACTTACTGTAAGTTGCCCCTGTAACAAGGGTAAATTTGGCAGCGCTGCACACCCAGAGACGCTATTTACGAGTCAGCGTGAAAGATATCTCTGCACGATTTCCTTGTGTTTTAAAACCTGAATTCACAATGACCGTATCTCACTGCTTTTGTGGTTGACACATTCAACCAGCTTTCCACCCACTTTTTCACCCCCTTTAGTGCCAGCAAGACTGAGTCTCTCTTGTTTGCAAGTTTTTCCTCTTCTCAAAGTAATTCTTTACTTTTGAGGGATCAGCAGAAGATAATCAAATGCACCATGCCAACATGTTAAAGCACTAATATAACTAATATAACTATTAGTCTGGGCCTCTAGTAGCTTCTTTCTTACCCTATAAAGCACACCAAGCATTCAGGTCAGTTTTTCTTTCCTTGTCCTATTTAGGAAATAAAAGGTTTATTTTCTCTCCCTCTCTCTTTTTCCCCCCAAACCTCAATCCCCAATTTCTCTTTCCTAGTTTTTTCATACGACATCTCTTCCCTGCTTCTCCAGACTCACAGTAAAAAGCATTTCTTGATCACCTTGCTCTGGGTTCTTCCTCTCCTCCAGAGGAGCAACAAATGGCTCTTAGGACACTTTGCTCTGTTTCCTCTCTTGGAAGACAGCCAAATCTTACTCAACTCTCTTCCTCGGGTCTGTCACTCAGCCCACTAACCTATCCCCATTTTCCACCCACACTGAACAAGCCATAAGGTTTCCAAACTTGTCTGGAGAGCTTAATCCCAAATTCAGTTTGTTGTCCTATAGGAGACCAGACATGAAACCAATACGAATGCTTAAGAGTTCCCATGATATCTCAAAGCAGGTGAGGACCATTATTGTCAGATTCCTAGCATGCAACAAGGCTGATAGGGAGCACTGAAAGATGTGGGGGAACAAGAGACCAAATGCACATGCAGTGGCAGTCCAGGAGAGTTTACTGAATTCGAAGGAGCAGTAAACTTGCACACTGGTTTTCCAGACCGGTCAGGGGAGGATTGGTACTAGAGAACCCGAGAGTAATCCCCAGATTACCCTTCAACACGCTCACAGGGAGCAAATGTCACTTTGCATGGTGAGCACGGCAGCTCGGGAGCACGCTTTACGTTTCACGTTAATGAGTATTAGCACGGAACCCAACTTCCTTCCCCTCCCTAATTTTTATATAATTAAAGACCAGAATGAGAATTTTGTTTCAATCTGCAACAGTGACAGACAACAGCACTGCAGAGTAACAGGAAAGGGAGAGAATGAAGAAAAAAAATGGAGGTGGTAGACACTTACTGCTCTGGCCACTGCATGAAATGAAGGCTTGAGTGCACATTTTTGCCTGATTGCATAGCTGTCTCTGCTGCCCATCTAATCTGCTTAGAAAACTGGTTTTGAAGGATATGGTTCAGACATACCACTCGCATGGGGAGGGGGGAGTGATGAGGGGAGAAAAAAAAAAGTGCTGCAGCTGCAAAAGATAAAATAGAGACAACTAATTTTCTCAGAGCTTGCAACACAACCTCTCCCCCTCCTCCACATGCAGTCACTGCACTGGCAGGATAAGCTGGAGATTCTCCAGCGTAAGCAAGAAGGCACAATAAGGTGTGCAGGCCCTTCTCCACCCCGATACCCACAGCCCTGGGGGTACCACAGAAAGCGGAGGCTGACAGCCCGGGGCAGGGGGGGACATTCCTCTGCCTGCTCCTTTCAATTGCCTTCCCATTTTCCGGAGGGGGACGTGAGAAATGCACATTGCAGGATGTTATGCCGAGACAATAATGAGCGTAAGGGAGCTGCAGACTCCTGCTGTACCAATTGGTGGCTGGGTTCTGAACTCTCATTGTGTGATCCGATTTCTCCTGTCATTCAAGCCATTTTGCAAACTCCAAGCATACGTTCATTTAAGCCATGTGTCCTGAAATCTAAACAGCTGAAGGGGGCGGGAGGGGTAGGGAGAGGGGAGAACCACTGGATTTCTGGTGACAGTGTCTAAAATACACATTTGCACAAGGAAGTCTCACTTTAGATAGTCACTTAGCAAAACAACTACAGCTGCTGACAGGCAAGAGGTACAGTTTCAAGTGACCATCAGGCATAAAATAGGCCAAATAAATTACTGCAGCCTAAAGGGAGTGGGTGTGTGTGCTCCCACAAATGTAACAGAGATAACAAATGGATTACCACTGGGTACCCGACGTCAAGATTAGCAGCCCCAGTTCTCATTCCAGTTACACCATAGCAATGACTTTACCCAGGATCGAGCAGAAGAGAAACTGAAATCAGAGTCTGGCCCAGGACGTCAGGGAGGCAGCTGCTTTACTTTTTTAATGCCTAGAATTTCAACCCAGTTTGCTTTGTTTCAGGAGTCTAAGCTGCCTCTGGCAGAAGGACTGGCAGCCTTTGCCAGCTGCCACGTGATCTGCAAGGATGTTTTCTAAATAGAATTTTTTTTTTTTGAGGTGGGGATGGGGGAGAGGAAATGGAGGTTGTTAGTGATGGAGGCAGACAGCACGAGAAGTATATTAGCATGTTTTATCCCTTTCCTCTAAGATATTTTGTTCTTTATTTCTGTTCTATGCCCATATATACACTTACCCTCTCCTTTGCACCCTCATACACATACACCCATCTGTTCTTTAAAACGGTCAAGGCCAGCTCTGGTCTTTGTGAGGTCTTTGAGGAAACATTGTGTGAGTGCTTACTCCCTCACTGAAGTAAAATACAAGGGGTTTTTACACGTATATAAATAATTTTTAAGCTTTCCAAATATTAATTGCTTACGGAAATTAAACATCTGCTAACAATAACTCCCCAAACAAATGAGAAGATGGTTTCAGTCTGACTGAAATGCTTTCCCTTGCTAATTGCTAAGAATACCATTTTCTTGACTTTTACAATGGCAATTTCATTAGGTCGTCTCCAATTATCCAAAAATTTCAGTCCTTTCTCTTTCATGACAGACTGGAAAAGGTCCAATTCCCATCTCCAACACAACTTTCAGGGTCCTGCAAAACCAAGTGAGAAACTGGCAATTATGACGAGCCACAAAAAGTCCTCAGGGCCGAGACTGACTACGTGGGTTGCAGAGTCCACCTGCACACCTTTTCTTACCACCTCGCCCACAATTCCCTCCGAGTCTTCCGAGTTTTCACAAGTATCCTACTACAGACAACATCCCACTGTGGCAACTAGGTACTGGAAGTGCCAAGAGGAGCTGAAATGCTGATAACGCGTGAATGCTCAGAATAGCTGGTGCCAGGGGGAGAGAAGGGGGCCACCAGCTGAATTTTCATCACATAAGGAAATAAGTCAGTTGGGTAAAAGCCCCATATGGCTGCCTGAGAACATGGAGCTAAAAGGGCTTTCATTGCTTGGAGAACTGCAGATCTCCTCCAGCTTCTCATCCTCACTCTGTGCAACTTGGTGCAGAAACTTAAAAGAAAACTTTCCAAAATCCCACAGTCTTTTATTATACAAGATAAGGAACTAGTTCTTTGCATGAATATGTTTCCTGCATTTAAGAATCAAAAAGCATTTAGCGTTTGCCCTCGGCCTAGCTCACTCAAGGTCAAATAGCAAGTTCAGCAGCAAAAGATGACAAGGACTCATGTACATCCAAATCCCATTCAACTGTTGTACCCATTAGACTGAAGAGATGTTAAACACCCTCATGGCGTCAAGAATGACTAATGCCCTCCCAGGTCAGCCAGTGACAGAGAACTGGGAACTCGCACATCTCCTTCCTCTGCCTCTCACTCCAATATTGTTGCAAAGCCCACGTGATGAGATTTTCCTAATCAGCAATTAAATAGTTAATGCTTACATTACAGCAGATGGAACAGGAGTTGCTGCAGGGAAGGTATGCAGAGGGAAGGAGGAGAAAAGAGACAGCAAGGAGGAAAAAGCAGGCAAGGAAACAATCCTACAGGAAAGCAGTTTTCCCACTAAAAGGAGTGATTAGTTGACTAGACAACGTAACCCTTAAGACTTTGTCTAGACTAGGATAAAATGCTGTATTGTTGAAGTCGTTTGAGGCGCAGTGTAGGTAAGGCTCGGCCTTTGAGCATGTGGTAGCCGAAGCAGAGACTAATTAGGACACGTTCACTAACATGTCTTAATGTTCCATGTTTAAGTCCTTGCCCAAGAACTCAAGGCTATGCAAAGCAAAGCTCTCTGATGCTGTCCTAATGATTGTAAAAGCAAAGCTATGACACAGTGCAAAGAAATCAGAATGTTGAGGAATTGCTCAAGTCTCACATCCCCCATTTTTCACACGCTCATTGAATGCCTAGAAACATTTGCATCCTAAAATATTCACTAGCATTTTACTGGACAACCTGCTACGACATTTTTCCTCTATAAATCTAATCAAAGCCCCAAATGTCAATACGAAAAGAAACCACAGGCTAACAGCCTACACTCCTGTGAAACCTATCTTTTTGCTCCAGTGTTTGCCCAGGCAGATTTAGGAAGGAGGGTGTGAGGGGAAAAGAAGAGAACACTAAGAAGAGTGTGCCCAGGGCTTTAGCAACACCATCATTTTGATAATCCATTTCCAGATTTGTAATTAAAATCAAGTCCCACCTCACTAGGACAGCCAGATGTATCCATAGAGGACTCGTTCAGAGGGTTGTTACAGTAAATACCAGGAGAATTACGAATGCTGTAGCTTCTTCTTAACCCTTCCAGCAGTATTTCAGAAACCGCCTGTCAGTTTGAAAGACTGATCGTTTTTCTCCCAGCTTGTTGCAGGCTCTAGGTGTGCCCCTAACCAAATAGGCTTACCACTTAAAAGCTTAATTGCACCTGTGGCTTAAACCTTATCCCAGACAGCACTCAGGAGCATTTGGATTTGGGCGTTTCAGGTGTGACACTGGGGCCTGCGCTCACGAACAGAGCTGGGCAAGTCAGACTGGGAGCCCCTGGTAAAAGCAGACTCTGTACACTGGGGAGCAAGGGATGGGGAAGAAAGAAATGCTTTTTCCATTTTGATCACATTTTACTGTATTTATGTTTCCACAATTGGGCTTGAGTAATGTCCACCTCCTTGTTTGTGACTGAGGGCAGGTTTCAGAGTCTCCAATTTCTTTTCCACAACAAAAAGATCAAAGTTTGAGCCACTTGTGCAACTTAGGTGTTTACAGTGAACTGGTCTAATCGCATGGCAAGCCCTCCCTCCTGTTATCAGTCTCACACTGAGCCAAGCTCCTTCATTCCATAAGCACCAGGAAGGACTGAGAGGAGAGGGCACACGTCTGGTGTCCATTATAACCCACCATCCCTTCTATCTGCTCTTACACGGGAACTAAAATACAGGGTGCTAGGGAAAGGCCCAACATGTTCAGGTAAATATTCACTCAGGGTCTGGTCTGCAGGGCTGACAAACCATTTCCAGGTTGTACTTTTAAAGAGTCTTTTTAAAAAGCAAGCAAATGCTGTGTGAAGAACCACAATGAAAGAGAAGATTCCCTTCACTCACCTTTCAGTATTGCCTGGGTATTTCAGGCTCATGGTGCATCTTATTGACAAAGGAAACCTGTGCTGCCTTGTCAAAAGTTACTCGTGAAAGAGGGAGTTCCTGCAGCCAAGCTTCCACATTTCTAATCTCTCTGTCTCATGCAAGGACACACAAACTTTCTGGGTCTCAGTTTTGTAAGCTATGAAATTGAGCTAAATTTTAGGGGGTTGTGAAATTGTTTTTAATTAATAATTGCAAAGTGCACATCTTCAGATGAAAGGTATCATATAAATATTAATGAGCTCAGACTACTGGCAGTATGTGTGTCTCTCAGGATTCGTAAGCACCATGGATGGATCAAAGAGGACATGTAGCTCTAAGAGACAGAGTGGTGGGAGTTGTCTCTCTTTAACTGTATTTTAAAGTAGATCCTCAAGACTGTTGTGGATATTCCCTATCAAGTTACAGCAGCTTTCAATTAAAATTACATTTTATCCCTAGGCAAAATTCCACCGTATACCTTTTAATATTAGCAGGGCACATTTTCACTCCTGTAGATATTTCTTCTACATACATGCATTACTAGATCTTTGTAAATAGGGGTCAAACCAACTGGGAAATAGGGATTTTACCTTCGTTTTCATCCAAATAAATACCCCTTACCTATTACATTGCTGCAAAACTTCCAGCTCTGCTGCGCTGCCGTGACAAGCAGCAGGATGAGGACGTGGCAGCTGTTTGCTCCCGGTGCTCGTCGCTCAGTCTGGCAGCACTTCAGACATGGAGCTGTCCTTTGAATGAATATGGCAGAAAACGCCGCACGGTGAAGATGCTGCCTCTGTTCCCCCGAGCAGTCGTGCCCCGAGCAGGGGCTGCACGAAACGCGGCCACGCCCGAGCGGTCGGAGCGGCTGCGGGGGCTCTGCGCGGGCATGTTGGTGCAGGGAGCGGGCAGCGCGGCAGCCCGGCCCCCTGAGCCCAGAGCCCAGAGCCGGCTGCCCTGCTGGGCAGGCACTGGGGAGGAGGCTCAGCCTCCTCAGGAATGCGGGATGGCCGCAGGCCTCAGGAGTGTTTTCCAAAAAGGTGCTTACGTTTGTTTCTCTTAGGGTCCAGCGAACCTGCGCTGTTTTGTTGTTGGGGGGTGGTGGTGGGGAATGAGGAGGAGTTGCTCTGTTGAGTTTTTTAAAAAAAAACATCAGAAGACAACAGGGCGCAGAGACCAGAGATCTTTCTTTGCCTGAGGAAAATTCAGTTTTATCAGCTGCTTTCTTACCTCTCTCCAGCTGTAAGACCCCATGGGAAGCTTTCTGCCCACTTCTCTGCAGCCAGGGCATCCCAGGTGCTTTGTGAGCCTGACACGTGGCCAGCCAAGGGATCTACGGCAACTTCCCTTCTTCCTGGGGGCTGCCTTGCATTTCCTTAATGGAGTCAGACCACTGGCCCTCTGTCCTGCTCACCTCAGGCACGTCTCCATGAGCTCTGCTCTCTGCAGTTGCTGCTAAGGCACTGCTGTGGCTGCCTCTGGTTTTGTCTACACTGGAGCAACTGGGACTGATTGCTCAGTGCTGGTAGCAAGAACAAAAATCAAATGGCACAGGCACACCTGAGGTGGTTGTAATTGTGTCCCTGAGCTACTCAGAGGGACCACAGCGAAGAGATGGCATTAAGAATCCTTACCAATTCTTTGGCAGAAGAGGGAGAAATTTGGAAGACGCTCAGAACAAATAACACCTTGATAGCCAGGGGGAAAAAAAAAAAAAGCCCCAGAAATTAATTTCCTCCTGGGTTGCCTATAAAAGATGGCATGTTCACAACAGGGTGAGTGGTGGCCAAAACAATGGTCTATTAACTTGGATCTACTTGCTGTCTTCAGTGCTAAAAGATATGGCAGAAAATGTAACGCTGTTTTGATACTAAATAATATAAACCTGGACACAGTGCCAACAATTTTTAGGCAAGGAACCATGAACCCAAACCAGAGAGATGGGAGGTTAATTTCTTCCCCCAGCCACACCAGGGAATTTTACACTTCTGTATGAATAATGTTTTTATAGCAAACCCAGGCATCAGTCCTAGCAAATACCTCTCTGTAAATTCTAGCCCAAAAGAATCACTTTGGAAAAGGTCATACCACCTCCTGTTCCCAGAATTAAGTTAATTAGCACTTGTCCCTCTCTGTATAAGGTCAGGGATCCTCCCACAAAGGAGGTACACAACCAGATTGTTAAAAGATGTACATATGCCCCCTTAAGCAAATAGGCTTCTTAGTAGTATCACTAAGATTCCCTTTGGTCATCCCTGTAGAACTCTCAATTGGGAGGGAAGCAGGCTGGGAGATGAGCATAACCAGTGCTTTGCCAGGTACAGGGAGCACAGTACAGGCCAAGAAGAGTGCTGGTATTTTAGTACTAGGTAGTGATATCTCTCCATCTGGATGACATTTACCAGGTTCAGCACCAGCCTTCAAGCAGAATGAAATACCTGAACTATGGGAATGTTTTCTCACTGAATTTGAAAGATTTGCAAGGCGTTTTCCCCTCTGACACGCTTTGTTTCTCTTATTCCATCCAGGCATTTGTGCTGTATATATTGTTGAAGTATTCCACTTCCCCTCCATGTGACCACCTACGTGCACTGACAGAAGGCAAAGCCAGGTAAGACCTGCTATCAGTTATATCTGGGTGCAACTGAAGTTTGATCAGCAATGAGGGTCAACACGCTGTTCTGTATTTTCTGTCCACAAAAAAGTTACACAGTGCACTTACTGAAAGAGGGAAAAAATAGCCAGGCCCACACAGTTCTTGGGCACAAAAATATTGTCACAGGTTGCCTGCCACAGAAGTTACTGCTGGTTTACAACAGTAGTTTAGGAACAGAAACCCAAACGTTTAATTACAGACATGTCCATCCTAATCTAACTCTAACATAGCACAAATTATGTAGGATGTTAAACCCCACTTCCTAAGCCTTTCTGTCACAGCCATGACTGCTTGCTCTGAGCACAGCCTCGAACCTGCTAAGCAGGAAAGGACTACACCAAGGAGGACAGGCTCCAGTTCCCTGGAGAGAACACTCCTTTGCAGGGCCGTAAAAAAAGGTTCAGAGACTATTTGTGTCAACTCCCTAAACCACAAACCACAACTAGCCCTCCCTCTGAAGCACTTGCGTGCTGCTCCTTGCAAAGCTGGAGCAAGATATGTTGGCATCCAGATCACCGCCTTTGGGGGCCCACCCATCCCTCTTGCTCTCTTCCCGCCCCTTATCGCAGCCTTGCAGACCCTCTCCCTGGGCAGCAGAAGACACTGGGGTGTATTTGCCTCCAGCTTTGGCACCTTCTGTTCCACCACCCCCCTGTTCTCCTGACCCAGGGTGCAGCTTGCCCACGCTGCTGGGTCCTCTGATACCAGGGATAACACGTAGAGAATCACAAGGAAGAAACGTGAAACTGGCAGCTCTGGCATTGCAAACAGAGTGGGACTCAGGATGGATTTGACGTTTCAGCTTGAAACTTTAAACAAGGAAAAACTGAACAAAGCAAAGGAATGGCTTATGGGCAGCTCAGACTTGTCCTAGACTTTCAAGCCAGTCATTTCCCATAAATACTCATAATTTCAAACATAAGAAAGGGGGAGAGGAGACAAAACAAACTGAGTCAACTGCTTACTGCCTTTCTGATTCAGAGTCCTCAGCAGATGTAAGACAGAAAATTATTCTAGGAAAAAGTTCCTATTTATGTATCTGGGACAGCCCCCAAAATTTTTACCAGAGGGGAAGAAGAGGACAAGAACTAAACTGCTAACTTGTCCGCACCCTAGCAGGAATTCACCCATTTTTCACCTCCCACAGGTATCATTAGCATGCTACCGAGAGCAGAAAAAACAGCAGCTAAGATCAAACACAAGCTAGTAACAAAGCTCTTCCTCCTGTCATCCTGCAATGGGCCAGAGTTTCTGGCTGCAGCAAGGAGTGTTTTCCTGAAAGGCAGGGCCAGTTCTGAGTCCCTTTTGAAAGAAGGGCCATGCTATGAATGTGCTACAGCTGCGACACAGAAAGTGCAGAAGGCAGGAAGTCTGACGTTCACACCAACCTCAGCCCCTTCACTCACACCTCTTTTCAAATAGCTTTAGCACATGGAGCCCACATTTTCACATTCTCAGAAGGAGCTTTATCTATCACATTGCAAGTTTAAGAGAATTTCTTTAAATTTTAAAAGTCCCTTTTTCCACATTCAAAGACTCACTCAACTGGGAACAACTCTTAAATTGTTTTTATAAACTGCTCTCTCTGATTTTTGCAATAAGTTGCTACACTCCCTTTTAAAATAATATATATAAGTTTAAAAAACTAAAATACGGATTGAAACACCATACCAACTGTTGTCACAGTCCAAAAATGTCTGGATTTTCAAACTTAAGTCCACTGCTGTGTAAAAGGGCCACACACATGTAAGTGTCAATCAGACTCGGTGGCAAAACAGAGGGACCCAGGCTGAGCCTGCAGAATGGCACAGACTTTTCTGGACAGAGAGGGAGTGCCAGTCCTCACCCATCTGGAATAATTTCTGCATTTTTCAATGCAGACTTTTGGAATTCAACCTCAAGAAGCCAGGTGTTTGATTTCTGCATCTCCTGCTTTGCAGTATTTGGTGACAGAAGCAAGAAGAGAGGGAAATAAAGAAAAATGTATTATTTCCAAGGCTACACCATAATTATACCTAATATTACCATTGTAACTGTTTTTGCAGACAACTCAATAGGTCTGTTCTGTGCCCAAAAATTCTGTAGCTGATCCTGTACATTTTTAACAGAAACACTATCTCCATTCCCCTCCTCTCAGTACCAGGATTAAAATAAAGTAACATTCAAAGTATTTGTGAGAAATGGCAAACAAATGGGTAGTACAGCTTGGAGATTGCTTGGCAGCACAAAGCCACATGCAGAAATTAGCCATGGCAAGTAACTAAGGGAGGGCAACAAAACCCAACGTTGTCCAGCAGTTGGGCACTCAGCAAAAGACTAATGAGTGAGGGGAAAGAGCCAACCCCACATGATACTGTAAGGTCTCAAGTACTATTTTGAATCAGGTAAACTAATATCTCCTGTACCTGTTCCAAACCACACAGTAATACACAGTCTCTGTTTCTACAAAGTCTGCTGGCTGCCCCTTTGGAAGTAGCATCTATCTTGAAGAAGATCTTGTATTTTCTCTTGGTCTCTGAAAAAGGACCCCAAACAAGTGGCAGGGACACCGGGGTTTGGAAGCCTTTGCATGTTTATCTTTACTGATAAGCCTGCAATCTTTGCTGCAAGCACATCATCCTGTGTCTGCAGCAAAACCTTACTGCAGTCAATGCCTGCCTTGAAACAAGCTTCCTCAGAACTGGGCAATGCCTTTAACCCCTTAGTGGCCCACCTGAAGAGGCTTTGGTGTAGAAGACTTATTTTCCTGCTTGCAGGTGCATCATGTTTTCATACAACTTAAAAAACAAACAAGTAAGCCAGACCTGCTTTGAGACAGCAGCAGTGCAGATTATACCTCCACAGATACTATCAGGCTTAATATCTTACCCTAGGAAAGTTTCATCTCCCCAAACCTCCTTTGGTCCTGTGCAGATCAAAAGTATTGTCCATTTAGAATAAAGGGATGCAGCTATCCAAGTTGTGGGTTGAACACATAAAAATTCATTAGGAGGACTTGTTGAAATTATTCTGTCTAATTGATTGGAGACTGTCAGCAGGACCTATCTGGATTCTTAGAACTGGAGAATCAACCATGATTCCAAGATATCTAATCCTTTTCTAACAGGTTAACTAACCCTGCTTGTGCAGTTTTGTTAATACTTGAATTCTCAGTTCAGGCACAAACATGCATGCCAAGGGCAAACATCCAGAAAGCCACTGGGGATCTCCCAAAGCTGGCATGCCAAGAGCTTGGACAGCCTGAAAATTACAAACAAGTGGCTTTTCTCTGACAGCAGGTTCCATTTATTTCCTCCCACTTGCTCTTTCCCCATCTCCTTCCTACACCCCTGAGTCAACCTTCACCAGGCAAGTTTCAGTTAAGCATGTGCTTTGCCAGAGGTGTTTTTAAATTATGTTTTTTAAAGTTTATTTATAGCACACACGCACAGTGCACGATGCTTTCAGGGCTTCTGGAGACTTCAGCATGTCAGGTGTGACTTTGCCAGGTGGAAGGAACATGAATTCATCAACTGGCCCATAGAAAATGCCCTCCCCTCCCCTGTATCTGTCTCTCTCTCTACTCTAACTCACAGGTGGAGTGAAATATAATATCCATGATGAACATACTGGAAATTCCAACTGAAAAAAAAATTAGAGGGATCCAACTTAGAGGGATCCCTCTCCAGCTGACCTCTGAGCACAACCAGCAGCCCATGAGACAATACAATTCTGTGAACAGTTTCTTATTAGGGCAAGAGTTGGAAAACAGTCCAACAAACTGAACTGGGTGAAACTTGCAGTCAGAATTCACATGGTCCAGCACTCCTTGCATCTGGCAAACAGCAAGTTTCATTTAGGGATTTATCCTAAATGGGTTTATTTGAGGCATATGACTAGTTTCTCTTTTCATAGGAAAAGTGTAACATGACCACAAAATCATTTCTGAGGAGAAAAGCACATATTTTCAGCAAATCTCTGAGCTAAGTTCTGACCCTAAAAGACTTGTTCTCATGGTTAGGCTTCCCAGATATACACAGCACAAGTCGGGTTTTATTGCACAAACCTGTGCCATAGTGGAGAGATCTCCTGTTCTGCTTCCTGCTCTGTACCTGGCCTGGGCAGGGAACAGCCACTGGACAGGCCTTTCAAACCAAAGGGTGTGTCCATGACTGCTTTCAGGACAAGTTTAACTTTCCCAGTTCCCAAGTGGTGACAGTGGCTGAAAGACTGTGTCCTCAGCTACACAGCAAACAAAACCAGAGCAAGTTACTCAGAGCAATGGCTCAGAAACCTCAATTGTGGGAGGTGGCACAGAGGAGTTCTGAGAGGAGAAGAAAAGGATGTGGTAGACAATTTGCTAATGCCCAGAAAGTCTGTGTCTGAACCAGTGAGCTGCATGCCAGGATGCCTCGGGGCAGGGCTGAGTCCATTGCTCTTTCCACAGCAGCAGCTTTTTCTAAATTAAGATGTCTTTACACGCAGGACTTGGGAAACTTAATTCAGATTAACTGAAGTTGTGAATTTAAAGTGAATTAGCTAAACCACATTATATCTCTGTACAGACAACTCATCCAGTATTAAAAGGAACTTAGTTTTATCTCATTCTACTGAATTAAGAGCATTTTAATTCTAAGAATGCCCATGCAGGTATTAGTGGGTAGAACAAATAATGAAGTTACATGCTATGCTGGAGCCCAGTGTGGCATAGGAAGTATCCCCACCTGTGTGTTGTTTAAAATATCAGAAGAAAAAAGAACATTGATATCATAAAAAAAGGGGAAAGGCAACAGCACATAAGAAACATTCACATCATTACTTCGAGAAAAGCCAGATACCAGATCCCAGCCCCATCTGCAACAAGGGACCTGGATCTAGATTTGGCCTCCACTATTCCATGAGCCACTACTCTGACTATCTAACAGAGGATAATTCTCAAGTTTTAGAAGCGAGATTGTGGTGTTGTTTGTGAGCATCCAGGTATGTTTCCAGCTTACCTAAGCAGTACAGAGCTCTTACAGCTTCACCAAGGGTCATACAACACCACTACCCAGCTAATTGCTTGGACACTATTTCTTCATCAAAGGGTTCAGCAAAAGTAATTTCAAGGAGCAGAAATGGCAAGTAATGGTAAATTCTAGCTGTTGTTTAGGAAAGGAGACTTAACCTCTCTGCTTCACTTCACCTGGGATTGCTGGGAGAGCTTGCAGCAAATCAGAACCACAGACTACAGAAGTCCAGGTAGCACAAGGGAGATTGGCCAACTGCTTGAAGTGAGAGTGGTCTGGTAACTATGGTTAGTTACCAGAACCCAAAAGATCTTTCCTACAGAATATGTGCTACTTTCCATGCCACCCCTTTTTGAGTTGTAGAGGAAGCAATAAAAAGGATAAAGGATTTTTATTATAGATATTAAGTAAACAACACTCTGTCTCCAATGCAATCTTCCACAAGAAGGAAAACCAACTTCTCAAGCAAGTCTAGATTGTTAAACAGGAGACAGATGAAAGCACTGCCTCAGAATGCAAGGAAATCCCAGGCTGGCTGGTTGGGAAAGAATTAGCAACACATAATTAAAAAGAGCACTCTCCCCTTCCTCCTCCCTGAGGTGAACACAGGTCCTGCATATTATTGACTTCTCCATCAGCACCAGACAATGAAGCCATTGCTTGAGGTCCTTCTCATTTCTACCCAGGCTTTCAGTTGCTGGAGGCTGTTTCACACCAGTTACCAGCAGCGTCCGTGTGCAGTACGGGCTGTTCACATGTGTAGCTTGTGATGAAAGATTCGGCCAGTGGAGAACACCAGGAGGGAGGGAACCAGATGGTAGTTCTTATCATGACTTCCAGTAGAGGTTCAGTGGTCCCTTACTGGTGACCTTGATTGAGCACCAGTGGAGCCAACCCTCCTGCTCTTGTGTTTGAGTAGGGAGGAGCTCAGATCACATTTTACTGAACAGAGTAAATCTGGAACACAGACTATCAGGATCCTCTCCAGGAAGAGCTACTGAAGGATCAGGAACATCCAGTATATTCATCAGGGCCAATACACAGGGAAGACATGAGATACAGCTCAAAAGTACAGCACAGAAAGGCTCCTGCACAGGTAAAGGCAGGAGTGACTTGGAGCAGAGGACAGAGCCATGCAAAATGGAGCACTACAGAAAAAGCAACAGGCAACACAGGTTATGCCTTCAGCACAAGAGCCAGGGGCTGCTGACAACAGGAAATGGAGAAAAAGCAGCACTCAAAACCAGCAAACAAAATAAACAGATGTGAGTGACAGCCCGGAGTGATCCCTCCTCTACAGGCAACAAGATCAGCAACACTCACTGGAGCCAGATCACACACCTTGCTACACCCATCCCTCCTAAAGTTTGAGACTGAGGACCACTCCAGCACAGTGCACAGGGGTGCAGCTGACCTGTGCTGTTCCTTGGTCCCCAGCTCAAGGCAGGGAGTCCGCAAGAACGGCTTAAAAGCACATCATATATGATAGTGAATACCCAGCTACACAGAACACTCAGTAAAGGCCAGAAACTCCCTCACCTCAGGGCATAACCAACCACTGACTTCCTCTCCGCACAAGTTATACCATAGTTGTTTGTTTTAGGAGTTCTTGTACCTTTCCCTCAAGCATCTGGTGTTTGCCTGTCTTGGAGAAAGGATGCCAGGCTAGACAGACAGATCATGGCTTCTTTCTGGTATGGCAATTACTGCATTCCACCCTGGAAGGGGGAGAACACACTGGGGAAAGCGAGGAATGTTAGATGGCAATTTCCAATAACACACGGCCCCATTAAATAGCCTTTCCTCTCCATCTGGCCCTGCCCAGTCATGAAGCAGAACACCAGGAGCACAGAGCAGCACAACTTGGCCCTCTGCACTCTCAAAGGGTCCTGTGTTCCACCGCAGAATTTGGGAACAAAGTTGAGCAGGGCTCAGCTCTCACCCTGGAAGTCCTCACACATGCGAGAAGCAGGATGTTCCGATGCAAATAAATGTCTTACAAAACCAGGAGCAGAATTGTGGTGTGCAGCCCAAGTTAATACAAAATGCAGTATTTAAAACAGATCTCACTAGACACCACAGTCCCTCAACATCAGGCTGAGTCAGTTGTCCTACAAGATCTGTGCCTCTAGTGCCAAAAAAAAAAAGGTAAAACACATCAAAGGTTACCTACAATACCAATTCCCTGCAATCTTTGACTAAGTCGACCCACGTCCAGCAGAATAATAAATACCTGTGTCACTCTATGAACTAGGGGCTTGGGATAGTGTTTATACTTGAAATGGGCATTTGGCAAAGCCTCTTCCTTCCTTCTCTGGAGCCAGAAGGCTCCCAGGCTCCCCAAGACAACTGTAATGTGGGAAACTCAGACCTGCCTTTCTACCTAAAAATTCTTCTCCCTGTTGACTTTGGCTCTGTGCCAGTTTAGCCGTCAATTCCAGGTCTCCCAACTTGTGTGTCAGCAGAAGTTGCCAGTAGATATCTGCCCAGATTAGCTGCCCAGACACCATCTCACTTGAGGCCTGCTCATGGATACCCTTCTTGAAAGCAGCTGCTGCTGCTGCATTTATCCACTGGAGCCCTCATTTCCTCACTGCCCATCTGCTGCAGGGGAGGCAGAGCCACACAGACAAGACACAAATGACTGACAGGGAAGACCCTGCCACACCGAACAATAAACACCAGGAAATCCAAAGCCTGCACCTACCTCGTGAATTTGTGCTGGTTTTTAAAAACAGAAGCAGAATGTGGATAAGCAAGCACAGATACGGTTGAACAACTTATCTAAGTTTAGACAAGCGGTATCTAAATAATGCTGGTTTATCTTATTACTGTAACAAATATAAGAATTGATTTAATAACCTAATGTTGGTTTTGGACAGTAGAGGTCTGCATCAATGGACCAAGACACTAATTATATTATCTTATCAAATCACTGTATAATAATAGAAGTTCTCTATGCATTGATGGAACTAGGCTTAGCTCTGCTTGAGGAAATAATCCCTGAAAGACAGGGAATGAGACAGTATTTAGTAGGAACTCCTTGTGCATAGTCACTATTTTCCTTCCTTTTCAAAATATTACTAAGTATTATCTTTAAGGTATCGCATAACAAGAAATTTCCTCGATAATCTTTTATTGCTTGGTATTTAACCTCCCTCTGTCTTTCTGAGAGGTAGTCAATACAATCCTCCATAAGACTTAAGTAAAAGGGAAAGAACTACTGGTGCATATGCAGATCCATTCATTGTAAGCTGACAATAAAGCTTTTTCCATCAAGGTACAAGCAAAATGACTTGCTGACATTAACTGGCAAGTACTTTGCATTCATATGGTATCTTTCATCTACAGACTTCAAAGCATCTGACAGGAGGCAGGCAGGCTGTTGTTTCGTCATCCTCCAAGAAAGAAGCTGAAGCAGAGTGGCAAGACCTCCCCAAGAAGGTAAAACCAATAGCAGAAATCTAAATTAACTGATACCCAGTCCTTAAAAATGAAGTGCTCTGCCCCCAGTGCAAATTACACATGCCCCAGAGAGCAGAACTCACCCACACCCCGCTGAGAACTGCTTGGGATTCTTTAAGAATGGAAAATTCATTCATGAGAAACTAAACAAACACAGAACACAAGAATCCTCTTCTACACAGGGGAAATGGTGGGGACCTGAGACCAATCCAAATCTGAAGTTCTGTAGTGCTCCAAGGAGGAGTGCTCCTTGAGTGAACCTGCAGAAGCACAGGTCTTCATTCATGAGGAGAGGAAGGGAAACCCTGCTACATAATCTAGCAAGTGTTTAAATAAACCTGCTCAGATGAAGATCTCTCCAGAGAAAAACTAGGACTGTAAGAAAGGTTACGGAAATAATTTTTAAAATGCCATCTTAAAGAGAGTAAGCCTTGTCTCAGCTCTTCACCTTTTTCTTATAGCTGAATAAATGCTGATTGCCTAGAGTACTCAAAGGGTCAGCAGAAACACTTTTTAAAGACAAATTGGGGGGGAAATCGCTGCACAGTGCTATTTTAAAAGGAGTGTATGGATTCCTCTAAGTTTTGGGAGCAACGAACAAAAAAGGATGCTGAAGGAATCTCTGGAGCAAGCAGTCTTTTAGCACTGAGAGACTGCAAGAGAAATATTTTAAAATGCACTCTCTAGTTATGAGATCTCTCACGGCCTGGGGAGGTGGACAATATTAGAGGCCACTAAATCCTAAAGTTTATTTTTCTAAAAGTTTTCACTTCAAATAAAGCTTTGTTTTAAAATGTATGGGGCCAACTGTTAGAGCATTGAGATCCTGGTTATTAGCCAGCTAGAGCTCATGAATTATGTTTAGTGAGAAGTTTATTGGCTCAGTAAACACCATTCCAGTTCCCCTCACTCCTGAACTGTGGAAGCCAAACCAAGAGATATTCAATGCCACATCACCACTAGAACCAGAGCAACCATTAGGTGATTACAGACATTTTATTTTTTGTAAGGAATTTGCTATTGCATCATTTAATACACAAAAGTCTTTAAATTTACCAAGGCAACACACAAAGAGTAAGTAACTGTTTGGTCCTGTTTACCATCTTCTGGAGCAGGAATATTTGTTTCCATCTCATAACTTTCCAAGTCCACACACTACAGAAATGCAGTCCCTCGAACTCTTAGTAAGGCAGGAGTTTGGCAAGGAATTTATAACACCAGCAAGGCTGGAGCGGGCAAGCACAGGAGCTTTCTGATAAAACCATCACATGGAGTCAGGGCAGAGTATGGGACAGTAACAATCTGCATTTGTTTCTTATTATTGCCACTCTGTCTCAAGGAGACTCATAAAAACGGGGTCTATTCTGTGTTCTGAGACTTAGATGTTGTTCTTTTTAAGTTACGCACTCAAGAACAACTTACACCATTATAACTTAATGGCAGATCTGGCTACAACTCAGGTACAACCCAGGTAAAGTACCCATGAGTGCCCAAAATGGGGCCAGGGCAGCCTGAGGTGGCATTGGCTCTGCCTGGCCTTACACCCCTGTGTGCACAGCGCCAGGAACCAGGAGACCCAAACACAAGGTAAGCATCTCCAGGGCCAGCAAGAATGATGTGTAGCTGTGCAAATCCAGAAGCAGCTTCTACTTATGCAGTGGCTTTGTCCTGAGCACAGAGCTGTTTTAGCTGATTACCTTTCACTGCCATGAGCTAAAGCCTCACATACAGAGAGTAAGCAATGATCAGTCAGTGTGCAGTGACTTGTTTGTGTGCTTGTTGTTCCAGTTCTCTGGAATAGCTGAAATATGCCAGAAGACTGTACAGGGACTATGTCAGTCCTTGAGGCAAGGAAAATTAATTTAGTTGGAAGAGTAGGGATGTAAAAGAGAGTGCTGTAATAACAGTAGTCTGTTCTGGTGGCAAAGTAAACTGGAACTGAAGGAGCTGAGGTTCTCTTCCTGGTTCTCTACATCTGTCACACCACCTTGGCCAAATAATGCATCTCTTTGTGTCTCTGCTTCCTCTCTCCCCTTTTTGCCTTTACTGTCCATTTAGACCGGGACATTCTTCAGGGAAGAGATTGTGCCTGTACAGCCCAGTGACAGCCTTAGGGTTCTGCAGTCCCTAAACCAAGCATAGTCCAATTTACATAACACATGAAATACATGAAATCATGTATTCTCATGTAAGTGCTCTTTCTGATATTCTGAGAATCACGATGCTAGAATCTGTCCATATGACAAAGAAGAACCTTGGCAGCACAGATCCTTAGTGTCCAACCTATCCCACAAGGGCATGCCAAGGCCATATCATCACACCCATAATGAAGCACCTCTGGGGAGCAGGCACAGTTAAAATTTTTCCAACCCAGTAGTGGTGAAAGACAAGATACCCTTCTCTTTAAACTTAACCCTCTCCCTTCCAAAGAATGCCTGGAATTTCTACTATTTCTCAGCAGAGAGTGGAAGGCAAAGACTTGGCATGGGGCAAGACAGATAAGAGCAGTTGCCTTCTCTAGGTTTTGTTAACTCTGCATAATTGCTTAGGGCATGTGATGGTTAGAGAGAGACACATCTGTCAGAGACAGACTACAAATCACTAGGATAATTCCAAGCAAACAAAATGTAGTTTACAATATGGCTGTGGTATATAAAACACCTCTGTAAAACTACGGTATAATTCAACTGCTGCAGGTTTCATTTACAAAGTAACGATACAGTTTTCCCTCTCCAAGACTGCCATTTAGGATCACTGAGATGTTGAATAAAGTCTTGGCAGTCTTCTGGGACACAGTGAAGGTTGATTGTTGTTGGAACTTTCTCTAAGCAAGCCACATTTAAATACCATGTTTTGCAAAAGGCCCCATATTGCCTTGCATGTGAATTCAAGTTCCTTTACCAGTTTAAAATCTGGGTCAGAGCAATTTGCTTACATTTGGAGTCCTTTTCCAAAGTTAATGGTGTGTGGGATTTGGAGTTGCAGATACAGGACAACCGGATACTCTGCTGTTATCTGCTCTGCATCATGCATCTACCATCTACAGTTTTCCTGCTAAGCTTTGTTCATATGTACAACCCACTCCTTCAGCAGTTGCACACTCAGCATCCTAATGATATTATTCTTGGCCATCCTGTTAAACTCACAGGTAAATGCACAGGAGTGGGCCCTGCTGGATTCTCAATACAGTTTTTAGATGGCTCCAGATTACATCTGGCCAAGGGTGGAAGTTTTGATAAGCAGTCATGAAGTTGAGAGCTTTTCTATTCAAATAGGATGTTGACTCCTGCTGACTCTATCTCTGTCACTTCTCTGGTGATAACTAGATTACCCAAATGTACTATGCTCAGGGCTACATCAGACCACCACTTGGAAGATCCAGTTAGTGCTACATACAGCTGCCAAATTGCTGAGCCAAATTTCACACAGGGATCACACACAACAACAGTGACAGTTGATGTTTGTTTCACTTTGCCGTTCAAGGAGGTACTTTTGGATTACTAATATCTTGTATGACTTGGGTGCTGGCTAATTCAGAGATTATTTTATTGTATCATGACAGGCAGCTGTTAGCTGGATCCTATGCCCTCAGCACACATGTTTAAGTCTCTGTAATCTGGAAATTTAGGTGTCCCACCCAGAGCTATGGTCCTGCCCATATTTATTTCAGCGCTTCTTGGAAAAAGAAAGAAAGGAAGGAAATAAGAAAGAAGCCCAAAACCACAATACAAATTTGCCACTTAAACTTACTGACAGAACTGACCTGCAAACTACAAGACAGTAACAGAGAATTATGATATTCACACTTTCTCATAGTATTCCTCCAGGTATAGTATATAATATTTCCTTAATACAAACCACTTTGGAGTGACAGTCAATGAAATACATTAAATACAAATACTGGGTTTAGGATAAAAATGTGGTTCCTACCTATGGGCTCGTAAAGGAAAAGTCAGCAGAGCCTTACTCTTCTTGTAGGTATATTCTGAAGTTTCATCCCCTTGTTCACAAGCCAGGCAGAATAAAAATATCCACCTACACTAAACCAAAGGGAGCCACTCGTAACCCAGACACAACCACAACAGACATTCTCGACAGTCCTTGGCTTAATAGAACACTGCTTTGTGGTTATACCCACCACTAGGATTTCATCTTGCAAGTTCTAGCACGTTTAATTTATTCCAGGTCATACATCAAATATAATATTAAAATTGGAGATGGCGTTTGAGATTGAGACTTTCTTTTGCAGTTCGAGTAGAGAGAACATGGTTGAGACTGTGGGTGCATGAGCATATTAATACCTAAACACAAACCTGCAGCCATCACTCAAGAAAAACAATTGGTCTTTAAGAGGGGAAAAAAGTTGTAAAAAGAATCAATTCCATTAAATAGCTCTATAAATCAATTCCACCAAAAATCAATGGGAAACTACATCCACAAGGTGCCAAGTAACTCCCACACATCAGGTGCAACTGTCCGTGACAGAGGCCACGCAGCAGCTCTGCCTGCCGGGAATCCAGGCAGCCAAGGGCTGAAGTGGGGACCTGGCACTGCCCACGCTGCCCTCCCACTCCTCCCACAGCACTTCAGCCCTGCCTGCTCAGGGGGAGCTGCTGAGACCCCCAGGAAAGCAAGAGCACTGCTCCCTGCCAAGGCCTGCACACGTGTTCCGTGGAGCCCACCCTGGGATCGGCCCCACGCTCCCGGGGGCCACGCAGACACAGCAGTGGGCAAGTCCCTCGTAAAAATCAGCGGACGAAAACTCAAGTTTCCTGTTAGAGCCACGGGTCTTACATGCCCAGGTCTAAAATGAAGCATTTGGGATTTTCCAACAGGCTTTGTGCCACATCAAGTGTCCCCAAAGGGGAGTTGGCTTATGCACAGATATGGGGAGGGTGGTAGGGGAACATTTGGGATGTGGGGCCCATGAGCCACCAGCACACAGTAAATCACACACCAGTTAAACAAAGAACTAGTTTAAGCACAAGTTCATGAGTTTCACATTGTGTCAGTCTTGACAGTTCAGTGACTCCCCAAGTGACTGTGCCAGGCCACTGCCCTCTCACTTTCAAAGTGCAGCTCAGTTGCATTTTCACATTTATAGGTGGTGGATGCCCCTTCAATGACTGGAGAAACCCTTGGGGCTTTCATTTTGTGCTGGCAGCTCTCAAATGACTTTAGAAACAACCCCCCCCAGGGCTTTTGTTCTGTGTGGCAGAGCAGAGAGGGCATGGAAGATTCTGGGTTTGTTAAAACCTGCAGAAAAATTCATGTCCTGTGTCTTCCCCTTCCTGTGCTCCACGTGTGCTGTCATGTCCCTGGACCATTACAGACACACTCTAAGAAATTCAGACCAAGCATTTTTGCAATAGAAAAACTTGATGAGTTGGCCTCTGCTATTCAGCACTAAGTACCAAACCCCATTTTTTCCTGTTGCAACTGAATGTCAAGAGTAACTGAGTGCAGTTATTGCACACAGAAACACTCATGTCTAGTACTATTCACCTATATTTAAAATAGAGAAAGAGTGCATATATGTGTATAGCAAATATAATGAACAATTTAATGAGAAGGCTGAGGACTGTCCGTTGCAGGGATTGAGACAATCTACTGCTTCTCTCCAAGGCTCTCTGACCCAACTGCAGGAGGGATCTGATCTGCAAATTGCATCTTTTAGCAATCAGCACCCTCAACTTACTGATTTCAATGGGATTTGAGAGCAGTTGATATCAAAGCTTTCATCAGTCACAAGTTTCCCCTAGATGTAAGGACATGCCGTTCTGGAAAGCAAGACTGTGACATAAGCTGGAGGTTTGATGTCAAGAATAAGTGGGAACTGTACAATCAAAAACTTCAATCTAACCACTGGTATCTGGCAAGACAAAGCAGCAACACATTCAAGTTTGTCTCTTTTGGAATATTCCTTAAAACTTTATCATATGATTCTTCTGCTCCCAAAGAATTAATCAAATATTAAAAACTATACTAAGGGAAGCTGAAGGATGTTCTCAGTAGAACAGCCAGATTTTCCTGCAATTAAGAGTGAATGTTCTTCATTTTGCAGTGATACTTTATTTACTGGGATTTCAGTTTGATACAAGTCAGGAAAAAAAAAAAGATTTTTGCCAAGTGGCCTTCAGGTATTATAATTGGAAGGGTGTTTGCAGAGAGTTTTGAAACACAGATCCTGTTCTAAGGAGAGTCTCCATGCACAGACAGATGCCACACCAACACTTGCATGGATGCAACCTGAAACTATTTGGTGACTCTCCGAAGGTCTGCAGTAGCTCAGAGTGAAGAAATTACTGTTATATTGATGAAGGACAGCCCAAAACATGGTGCAAAGTTTGTGTGGAAAGAGACAGAGAAAACAGATAGGAACAGACACAGCTCAGGGAATGAAGAGATTACAGTGATACAGCAAATATGTAGGAATGGTTGGAAAAAGCAAGTATGTGCACAACTGAGGACCCTGGAGGAAGCAAAGAATCCCACAGGTTAGACAACCAAAGGATAAATTGCAATAAGCAGACATTATGGACTAAGAGTTGAAGCCAGCACAGGGATCTAAAGTGTCAACTTGCATTTAAAGACTATCACAGTTAAAAGCATACACCAAATTGCATAATAGACAAATGAAATGAATTGAAAGAGTAATCTGTGGAAATAGACTCAGAGAGAGGATTGTAAGGATTTTTTTTTTTTAAATCCTGCTCCCAAACTCTTTTATACTCAAGGAAAAAAAATCTTAAATCCCATTTCCTGCCACTGTAGGGCTAAAAAGTTAAAACCATATTTCATAGCAGTTAACGTGAAACAGGATTACTGTGCCGACTTGTTCTTAAAGAGCAAATACATTTTAAAAACTAGATTTGGAAGGAGGTATATTTCTTTCTGACAAATCCTCTGACAAGAAGCAGGATGAAGAAAACATATTTTCTCTATGACTTCTGGGGATGAACAGAATTTAAAAGTTGTTGCCCTCAGTAGAATTGATGTACTCTTCCAATTGGACTTTTTTTGTTCAGTCATTCACTGTAGAGACTGACAATATGAATAATTGTGCTTTTCTTCCCTACTCAGATGAAGTACTTGCACTCTTCTCAATGAAGGCAAAAGAAATGCTTTGTTAACATTAGGTTAAAAATAAGCCAGGAAGGTCTTATGAAGAAGATCCAATGACCCATCGGAAGGAATAACTTTTTAATACCAGCCAGGGAACTGCCTCCTGAGAAAAAGAAAGATTCAAACCCCTACCCAAGCAGACATGCCAGCCCTCTCTGACACAGCAGTACCACACTCTACTTGGGACTTCCCTGTGTCAAAGCCTTTTACACAGAGAGCACTTGGGCAGCGAGCGTGTGACACACATCCAGCGAGACTCCTCATGTCTCTACTGTTTTCTCTTGAGCCTCTGAACTGTGACCTCAAAGCAAATGAATCTGAGAAGAAAATACATTAATCAGGCATTCACTCAGCCAGGCTCGGGATTTTTAAAGCAGGGATCTGAATCAGCTCTATCACCTCCCACTTCTTTCCTGATACAATTAGTCAGCATCTGCCCCGGCAGCCAACCCGCTGCCTCTCAGAGGGGGGGACAAGCAGCTGCAACTCCCTTGCCCGCTGCTACCTCCTGCCAGGCTGCAGAAACACGGAGAACAGCCTACTGAATTCATCTGGTGAAGGTTAGCATCCCTTCCCTGCGCTCAGGGGAGCGAGAGGAGCTGAGAACAGCTACCACTTCCAGCCCCTTTGATTCCCTGCTCCAGCCCAAGTGCAGGTTCAGACGTGTCCCAGCCACACCTCTCCCCACCTTGGGCCAAGGCCATGCCAGCTCTACACACCTGTTGGAGGCTTCCCCACATTTTAAGGGAATCCCCAGAAGGGGATTTGCAGGTGCTCTGCTCCCTTCAAAGAGTTCAGGCAACAAATCAGCCTGGGAAATTGGACCCACAGCATTCGATGTGGCCCTCTGACCTTTTCCGAAATGTTCTCAGCCCACCAGGCTGGCAGGAGCTGAGAGTTTTGAAAGAAGCACGTGCTTTTAAAATCCAGTTGAATTTTTGCTAGGGAAACTTTACAAAAGCATCATTAGGGTATCCACAGGAGTTTTGCAATTTTAGGTTGCACGTGATTACAGCAAATAAACAGGTGTGCAAGTCAGGGTCGGAAGTGGGCTTCTACTTAAAGCCCACCTCACCAGGCACCTGGAAAATAAATAAACCCCCCAAGCAGTTCTGTTTTACCCAACAGCTCTAAGGCTCCAGCTCCACTCCTAGGGCTGGATTGTGCAAGCTCTTACTCCAGCAGTCACACCGGGTTCAAGCAAAGTGCCTGAGTAAGCATTTGCAGAATCTGACCCCCCCAGCCAGTTATCTATATGGCACCTATTTGTGCCTTGCATTGCAAGCTCTTTAGCCAGGGACATGGGCTGGGAGTATATTGTCTGCTGCAATGTGCTTTATCTCCATTTATAGCATTAAATCTAATTTTTGGTGCCAAGTACAGCATTACCCTTACAATGACATCTATTAAAGACAGTTTTCCCTGAAGACTCTGGTCTGACCAACAACCAGTTTGCACTGTTCATTTTTTTTATTTTACTGCAAAACCACCATGTTCATACTACTTCTCCACTTCTTTAATTTCAAGTATTTTCTTAAAAAACAGTATGACAGGCACTGAACTACAGAAATCCCACATCCTGGCATTACACTGACTTCACTTGAGATGCTGCCATCCTTCCTTCCCTGAAGATTTAAAAAACTGGAAACTTAAAACAAATTTCAAGCAGCAAACTTGACTGCTTAGTCTCCAGTAATGTGTAAGTTTAGCAGAGGCAGACTTGCTTTCCCCATGCCATCAGCAGCATTCCTGATGGGCACCCAGCCCCAGCCCCCCTCCCAAGGCACAGAAGAGGAGGGGTGGGACAGCAGCATGGCACAGCATGGAACAGTTCTTATGGAAAAAAAATCTGCAAGTTCCCCTGAAATGCTGCGTCCTGCATGCCTCAAAGGACAGCTGCTACCTTCTCACTTACAAAAACGTGACCCTAGCCAGTCAATCTACAGCACTAATGCTGTCAGATACCCTCCCACTCATCACTTTTGATGGTCAAAGCCATTGTAATGAAGAAGCTTCCCCTCCACCTCAGAAGGGGATATGCTTTGCTTTTGCTCCAGGAAGGTTTAGGGAGGGTGCTTTAGGTTTTTGAGGTTTTGGTGAAGGTACAACCCAAGCTGTTTTAGATAAACACAGAGGTAGCATGAGTCCATGTGTAACCACAGAGGAAGCAAGCACAAATAGGCAAATGTTCTGAATAATGGCAGTCGATGCACAGAGGAACTTGCTTGGACTCACCTGGACTCCTTTCCCCCTTTCTTGTCCAACCAGTTACTGGATGGGGCACATCCCAGGCCTCTGGCATATGGTATTAGATGCTCTGGGCATTAGAAGATAACTACTGATAAGTCTTTTGAAATGGTATAGCTGGTGTCATGTAGCCCAAGTCCCTGTTCATAAGAACTCTCAAAATTTGGAAGGGAGAGGGCGATTTTATTTCCTGCAAGTGAAAGAGAGAAGCTGAAGTGCTTCATCAGTTGTTTGTGTATACTGAGAGAGGAAGCTGGTTTGTTGGGCTGTGGCCATGGCTTCTGTTCTGTTAGGGAAGAACCCGTGGGCAGCTTTCGGCAAGTCATATAAACATCTCAAAAAAGGTTACATGAAGATGCCAGAGACACAGCTGTAAGTCACCGATTACTAATTATGAAAGCATTTTGAGATCTTTGGCTGGAAGGGATCTCTTTTCTGGATAGGCAGATATTTTAATTCCATACTCCAGTGATCACTGTTCCAGCAGGACCCTTAAAATATTTTTTCTTCCATGACTATCCTTGTTGCTAGTTACACCTCCATGCAGCTTTTAAAAAACTGCACGATTTCCAGTACTACAGCTCTATCAAATATACTAGTTCTCTCTGCTTTTGGTTCCACTTACAAAGACATTGAATTATTAGTACAGCATTCAGCTTGAAATCCTCCTGCACGATTAACAGGGTGAAATATTATACAATGGGAACTACTACTGTTATTTACTGTTCATTAAATGCTAATGGAAATTCAGCCCATCTTCAAAATATCCTGGCCTTACACAGGTAGAGAGGTACAGACAGATTAAATGATTTTTCCAGATTCAAACAATAAATCAGTGGCAAGAAAATTCTCATACTCAACTCTTTGTTTTAGGCACCAAAATAGAGACTGTCAGAATGAAGCTGATGGTCCTCTGTCCACACTCAGGTCACTCTTTCCCTCGCTCAGGAGCTGAGGAATATCAATTCAGCAATTAAACCCATCGCTTACAAGTAGCAACCAGAAACTGGGAGACCCAGCCTGACTGGAATAAGCCAGCTGAGTGCAGCTACTGAAAAGAGGTCCACACTTGGGGAAATACTCAAGACATTCCTTCTCCAAGGCACCACCCATAATAACAGGCCAACAGTCTCAAACACCTCTGCATCTTGGATGGATACGCAGAACCGCATACATTAAACTGCTTTTCTTGGAGCTCATTTCAGAATGCTGCCAGCTTGTAAACAGCAGAGTCAGTTTTGCTGCCAACACAATTTTTACCTAGAGCAAACGGAAGTGCTTTTCCAAGAATTTCCAAGACCGTTGCGTCACGCTGAGCACTGGCATTGCACCACACAACCCGGGGAGGGAAGACACAAATACAAGCTGCTGCTCGGCACACCCTGAGCAGGATTATTTAGAGGTATTTCTTTATTTCCAGGAAGAGACTCTCAGTGCAAAACAGACCTTCCAAAAAGTCCCAGTGTTCACTGCAGGGTAGTACAGTCTCCTTAATACTTTCAGTGCTGTAGCAAAAAGTGAATAATTTTTATAGCAGGCACGTTTCAATTTTTGTTACGCTTTTGAAAGCCTGGTTTGATAAAGTACAGTGGAGACTAAGAAATGTAGCATTTCTGAAGGACTGGAGAGCAATCTTCTCGAGGCTCCTTTCCCCACTGTGGGTTTTGCATAATCCTTTGGCAACTTTACCATTTTGAACCTTTATTAGAATTATGTGTATGATGACAGCATTTACAGGCTGTTGCTAAGGTCAGGGTCCCATTATGCAAACTTTTAAATATGATGAGCATTTGTAAGATAAATATACAAGACAAACCAAGGACATTGTATTCTCCATACTTTAAAGATGAAGAAAACTGAAGTTGCCTAATTTCCTTCATGACCATAGCATGGAAAAATTAAATCAGGGATAGAAGCAGAGTTCCTTAGAGCACAAGCTTACTCAGAAGAATTAAATGTGGGCAAACATTCAACCACTGCACCAATTCATAAAAGTAAGTGCTTATAACCAAGTTTTCTGGGTAAAAGTTTTCAAGTCGTAATTTACATGACTTTTAAAACACACTCAGCCAAACACCAGTCTGCTGACATCTGAAGAATTACACTATGACTCTCACTCTCATGCCAAAATTCCCATTACTGAGCATTTTGGTGCTATGGTTCTGGATATGTACACTTCATAGATGTGGACACAGATTTATAGTTTTTAGTGGATTCCCTGCCATCTACAACTTTGTTAGATATTTTCTCTGCCTAGAAGGACATCCATGTTTTAATTTGAAGACTGGGCATAATCATGTCGCTAATATCACGTTACCAAAGAACATTCGAACTGCCTAGAAAAGAACAGAGAGTTTTTTCAAGGACTTGAGAAGTTTAAGCAAAAAGTTCCACGTGAGGACCGTTCTGGATACTTTGTAAAGGTAAACAGAAACTAGGAATAAAAAAGCATCCTTCCAGGAGTAGGGGAAATAAAAACAGCCCAAGTTTAAGTCTCACTATACACTGGCATAATTTCAAACCTTCTTTTAAATGGTCTTGTTTAAGTCAGTCTTCAGTTGTACGTGTTTGCTAGTAAAGTTTTGAGGAAAATCAGTCCCTAAACAGAGAAAGCCACTACTTTCTTGTTTCATCCACTCTGGGCAGTTCACTAAACCATCGTATCAGGAGCCTCTTGTAAAGGGACAGAGAGGCTGTTTTTTTCAGTTTTAGTTCAATAACCAGTTCTTTCAGACTGCAGAAAGCAATTGAGATTTGAGGAGAGGCAGAAGGACAGGAAAGCCTACTGCCCTCCAAATCAAAACTAGGTGTTAGAGACTAGAATCTGCTAGTTCCAAACTCAAAAAAGAGCAACATAACTAAAAAATAATCTGTTCCCTTTTGCTCTAAGAACACTTCCTTTGCTTTGCATTTAAATTGGAGCTGAATAAAAATCACAGAATAAGTCACATAGGAAGGGACCTCAGGATATTTTGATAAGAAAGTATTTTCTAAATATTTTTATTTAACACTTCAAAATATTCAGGTTTAGTATTAAATTAAATTTAATGCTATATAAGAAGTCGTTTGAGTCACTTCTCAGAAACAAAAACACAGTAAATTACTTTTGGTTTTGATTTGCATGTTAGATCATAGCCTGAATGTGTTAAACCCTGCTTAAGAGAAAATAACATCAAATTTACTTTAAAGTTATTTTTAGTTGTGCATCAACATGTTTTAATAGGTACAAACCAGTGAAATCCAGTCTTTCTGCTGGAGAGTAACTACCACATAGACAAACAAGCAAGCTTTAAAATAAGGTTTCTTGTCGGCTGATTTCAATTCTCAGTTAAAACTGGCAACGCAAATTACTCTATTCTGTTCTTTATCGAACAAGAGAAAAGATTTCCAAACTGTCAAACTGGCTGGTGGCATCTTGACAGCAGATGGGAATGCAGTAAGAGCAGTCCTACATGGCAGTGCCTTTATGTGACTCCTGGAAAACTGAATCCACTCACTGAATGGTTCTTTATACAACGAGAAATGAGCACACATTTAGGGGAAGGAATCTGCTGTACACCCGTGTCATCTTAAACCAGTCCAGGAATGAATGGGACTAGCCCAACATGAAGAGCAGAGTCAGGTTGTTTACCATGAGGCCTCTCCCCAGTCAGTCCATCTTGTATCCCTCTTTAAACCCATGGCAAAAGACTGATCTGAAGACAATTTTATCGTGCACAGTGTTTGGTTCAGTGGGGGAAGGGAGTGGATAGAGCAAACTGATATATTATGGAAAACCATCCCCTTCTCCCTTACCCAGGGGACTGAAGGACAGTGAATGCCTCAGGCCAGTGTACTGACATGAAATGCTTACCACCTCCCATCCAGAACCTGGGCAAGGACAACACTGGCAAGTTTTTCCATCCAGTATCTACAGCTGGAAGATCAAGAGGGGTTTGTTCCTAGATCCTGCATAGATCTCTCAGAACATTCAGCAACAGAAGCAAGAAGCTCACACTGTTTTCAGGGCTATTCTTACTGCGAGAGTTCCCTGATGACAGTTTTGAGCAACAAACTAACTCCTTGGACTTCTCTAAACAATTCTTATTGCCAGCTGAAGGCTCAGACCCTTCCTCTCCCAGCTTAGCTGTCAGTGCATGTGTCTTCTGACTTTCCGCAGCCAAGCTCAGCAGTTTGTCTTTTTTCTGTTACAAAGAGAGCAAGTGAAGGAAGCTTCCCACAACAGGTCCATTTCCGAACGCCTGCTTGAGGTTTTCAGTTTAAAAGATCACTTTTTAGCCCCTTCAATCCCCAGGGTGCACATCCGAAAATGTGATATAATACAGATGTAATCCTGGATAAAGTACATTCCCCAGCCCTTTCCATTAAGTAAAATCAGTAACCAGAATCCCTGTTTAGGATTTGTGATTACAAGGATCACCCTCCGCCCTGCCCTGGTCAAACAATACAGGCTCCAGGAAAGCATGAGAGCCGTCATTTCAATAACGCAAAACCCTGTCGCTTCCACTCCAGAACAGCTGACTTGAAGTGCATGCTAGGCTGTGCTTATTAACAAAATGAGAAATCTGATATATAGAAAGAAAACACTATGTGAGGATTAATCCTGGATTGCAGTTTGTGGCCAGCACTGGGCCGTCATCCAAACACAGATGAAAAAGAACAAAATTTCTCCCACCTGTCACTTACAGCAGGTACAGCTATTGCAATGTTGTAGTCTTCTCCTTTACAGCTATTGTAACAACTCATTTTGTACCAGCTTAAAATTCAGGATTAACCTCACTGTTTCATTTCTTCCTTGTTTTGTGGGAGCCAGCACTGGAGGGTGAATTTTCTTTCCAGGAATTACAAACAAGAAGCGTGAGTAACTTACAAGTTTGGACAGCTAGCACAATACACGTACACTTCAAGGAAAGAAACCCAGCTTAAAACTGGCATCCTGTTGGAACCTGGAGATGCTAACTGAACAAGAAAATAGGACTCTCAGGAACATCTTTTTAACATTGTTTCTGCTGCTTTTGGGAGAAGTAAGCACACTGTCACTGCTGATTAAAAGAGACCTGAGCAAACCAAATGCACTTTCTTCACCAATGAGCTACTGCACAGCAGAGCAAAATCCCTATTGCAATGCATTGTCCTTGCTCCTGATACTACAGCAAGACAAAAACCAATTTAAGCAGCCCTAGTGGCTCAATCACTGGTAGTGTGATCGTCACCAAACCAAAGGAGAAGTCATCTTTATTTTTTAAAATATATTCTCCTGCTTACGGTTGGGTCGACACTCAGTTGTTGCAATCCCACAGCTGAGCCCTGTTAATTTTTCTCCAAGCCCAGCAGGGAAGGCATGTCCGCTGATGCTGAAATGGTCCCTTCCCATTGAGCTTCGCCTGTCACAATACAGCCAATATAATGGCTATGTCACAAATGTGATTTTGCTTTCTCCCACTCCAACACCACATTTGCTGCAGCACTGAAATGCTGCTTTGTGGCAACGTTCTTCCCCGGCTGTTGTCAGAAGCTGCAGTTTCATTCGTACACTTTATCAGTCAGATTTGGTTTGGGGATGGGAAACTTGGGTTTCTGTAGAGAAAACACGACAACCCCATCCTACCAATACCTCTGCCTGTCAACCCACGATATGTTCATCAGGCTGGATGAGAGGTTAAATGCTGCAGTCAGCACAAACAGGAGTTCTGATATGAAGGCAAATGCACCTCGGTTTTCAAACATTACCCCATTTCCCTACATCTATCATCAAAGAAGGCAGCAGGAGCTCAAAGAATAGCCACGTGCTATTTTCTGCAAGGTCAAAGGAATGTACAACATACAGTTTATGTTTGACAGTTCTTAATTACTATGGACTGTAAAGATGCTGGAAAATGGGAACTCTCACTGAAAGATCTGCTGTTCACAACTTCCAATTTCATGCTGTGACCACCAATTTTGGGCTGCGGTAGCTGTTTTACAGAGTTTAAATCCATAACACAGCCAAACTGCTTAGCATTAGGTTGTGTTCTAGTTATTTTAAACAACTAAACAAAATAAACTGAACATGTACCCTCCTGGAATCAGGCCTCTCATCTTCTCTTTCTCTCCTCTCTCTCCCCACCCCTTGTCACACATCGGCTTCTGCCAAACAATTCAGCACTGACACTACAGCACATCACGTGATACCAAGTGCTTCAAGCATCTTGCAATACTTATTACTATCTACACATCCATAAGTCATTTCGCCCAGCAACGTATGTGAATACTAACGTGAGCTATTTCTTTATGTATTAAAGATTTAGAGCTCTCCCGGATCCTTGGAAGAAGCTTTTCCACCAAACACTGAAAAATCATCCCTTTTATGTACGTGCGTCTCATCTGCATTTCACGTAGATTAGGAAGCATGACATAGGGAAAACCTGCCGTATCCTCGGATTCTCCCATTCCTTCTTCTTACAATCCTGTGGCCACACAAGTCTGTCGTGATTAAGCAATGAATTTTAGACACCGGAGAACAAGGCACTTACAGGGGGTGTCCTTTCCCGTGTTAGAATGGAAAGTAACAAATGTAAGAGGTTGCTTATTCTTAATGCTGATCTCCTCCAGAGCTAAAATGATATGTCAGTAGCAGGTGGCAAGTTTGAAGACACCCCCACTCCTCCTTTTTTTTTTTAATAAATATAACAAAGGGCACACAGATTTGACCTAATGGGTCAACCATCAAAAGTTAAACTGATTTAAATAATTAGACCTAGAATGTCAGGCACCACTGCAAATAATTGCTCCTAATGCTTTTAGGATTAGATTGCTAATGAAAAGGCGCAAAAAGGAGGCCACTTGCAGTTGTGGAAATAAGTCAATTTTCTTTCCATATGTCATTTTCCCCATGTAGATTTGCTGTGAAATCCTAAGGAGTCATTTACAGCTTTCTCTCCAGAGCCACTGTAGTATCTTACAATAGTTCTGAGTCATAAAAAATAGTAATAAGTCATCTTGAAATATTAGTTGTTTATACACTGTATTTATCAGGCACAGCAAACATCTGCTCATAGTTCTGACATTTTCCAATGAAAGTGACTATTGCATATTGTTTTCCCCTTTAATTTGTGGAAAAACATGGGAGCTATTCAAATATAATCAGCATTCCGCAACAAATTTAAACCAGTTTTGGTCAAAGGACAGTTCATTAGCAGAATGTAATTCTGATGCTCTTAACTGGTTTCTGGCTGTTCTCTCAGATTTATTCTAACAGCAGAGTAACATCCTGGGTGATTTCGGTAACCGTCTGCTAAAACACTTGGTTCCATAGGTAATTCATTAATTCTATGTAAAGGTGTATACACCCCCGCCCCACTCGCAGATACTAACGCCAAGTTACCCGCCAGCGGAAGCGCCGAGGCCACCCGAGTTCTCCAAGGCTGCGGACTTGGCAGCAGAAAGTTTCGAGTGCCCGGCCCCCGGGTGTACATCCGCGCTCCGCGGGGCCGGGCGCGGTGTCCGGCGGGCGCGGATCCCCCGGGAGGAGCGCGGCTGGCGGCCCCGATAACGGGGGGCGCGCCGAGAGCCGCCCGCCGCCGCCGTGCCCACTTCCACCTGGGACCCGGCCAAGCAGAAGTCAATAATTGACTTCCCCGCCGGCTCTCGCCCCGTATCGAAGGGGTCGGGCGCGGGCTGGGCGCTGCGGGCACCGCGGGGCTCCCCGGGCCGCGCACCGCGCAGGGGGCCGGCACGCTGCCTCCCCCGCCCCCACTCCCCCGCCGGCTTGGCTTTGCTTTTAAATGCAACCAGAAAAAAAAAAAACACAAAAAGCCCGGCTCCCCCCGCCGCCGAGCTGGCACCGGCACCGGCGCGCCGGGGGATGCAGAGCCCGGTCCGGCTCCGCGGCGCCGCGCACCCGGACCGGGCAGCCGCGGGCAGCCACCAGCCCTCCCGCTTCCCTCAATTGCGATGCCGAGCGCCTCGGCAGCAATGTTGCCAGCCTGGACGTACAATTTAATTTTTTATTTTTTTTTCAAACGGGGTGGACAGCTCTGCGCTGGCCGGCGCGGCCGGGGAACGCGCATTTCCTGCGGGGCACAAAGCCGGCGGGCAGGGTCTGGGAGGGTGCGCGATCCTGCTCCGTCCATTGCGTCCGAGATGGGGACGTAACAAAAGCCAGAGACCCGCAGCGACGGGCAGAGCGAGCGGAGCCGGCGGGTCTTTCCCTCCGCGATCCCGAGCGACCGAGGGGGGCGGCGGGGAAGGGGGGAGCCAGGGCAAAAGTTCACCGCGGTCCCGGTAGGGCAGGGGGTGCTCGGTGGGGCTGGGGCCGGCGCTGGGGTTGGGGGATGCCGGCCTGGCTCGTCGTCTCGCAGCCCGGCGGATGGACCGCGGGCGAAAAGGAGGGGATGCAAGTCCCGGGAGCCCCCTTCCTGCCCTCTCCTCCACAATGCGGCCAGATCCCCGGCACAAACACGCCCCCCGGCACCCCGGGGCTCCGCTCTCTCCTTTCGGGGAAAAAATAAAATAAAATAAAATACGGCTCACTTGCAGGGGCGAGTGAGGATGGGGAGCGGGCGGCTGCTCCGGGGCTGCCTGCGCTCCCCGCCGCTCAGCCCCACGCCGGCCGGCCCCGGCGGGCAGCAGCTGCGGCCCCCCGCCCCGACCCCACCGCCGGCGGGGAAGGGGCAGCGCGCACCCATGCACACACACACACACGCGCACACACACACAAATGGCACGGGAGGAGGGGGAAAGTTTCCAGCCGCTTCAACCAAATAACCAGCATTTGCAACCCCCAGACAGGCACGGTGGCCGGCACAGCGATGCACGCCCCGGCCCCCAAAGCAACGGGGCAGCGCGCCGGGAGAGCGAGGGCAGGGGGCCCGGGGCACGGACAGAGGGGGGCACGGGGAGAGGAGCGATCTCGGGATTTTTTCAATGGAAGTGCCGCCGGTGCCGGGCACGGCTGATGCGGGGCAGGGAACAAGGGGATACCCCCGCCACCCCGGCGACTCTCCCGAGCGGACCCGTGCAGATGGGCAAAGCACCGGGGCTGCGAATAAAGAGCGGGGGAGCGGGGCTGGGCTGCACCGCGGAGCCCGGCAGCGCCCGGCCGCCCAGCGGGACCCGCGCCCCGCGCCGCGTTACCTTCTTATTGCATCTGGAGCAGCAGCTTTTCTTCCCCTTTCCCTCTCCTCCTCTCCCTCTCCTGTCCTCTCGGTTTATACCAGCCTGTTCCTCATCTCACAGCCTTCCTCCCAGCGCCATCTTGCAAGCTTGTGACGTTGGGAGCCGCTCACCCCTGACCCACATTTGAATAGAAGCCAAAATGAAAAAAGAAGAGGAGAGAGAGAGGGAGAGAGGAGAGAAAGAGGGGGAAGAAGAAGAAAGAGCGGAACAAGGATAGGCAGGGAAAGCAGCAGCTAAGCAATTGCTGTGCCAGTGTGGAACAGCATCGGCTCCGCTCCCTTGCCAGCTAGTTTAGTAATAAGCAATTTCCTGCTGTTGCAATAAATGTTGCCGCGACGGGGCTGGGAAAGGGACGGGGAGCGGGGTAATTCCCACCGAGGGACCAGGGCTTCCCCCACCCCGAGCCGCCCCCCCTTCCCTGCCACCCACACCCCGAAACCCAGCCTGGAGCCCGACCACTGCTCCCGGCAACCCAAATACTGCTGCTCCCTCCCAGGTTCTGAGCAATGAAAAAGGCATTTGTTACGATTATTTCTCCCATCACTGATGAACTCTCAAGTGTGTGTTAAGAGAAATAATGCAGATTACAGCTTGTACATGTATTGGAATCTGAAATGAGCCTTATATACAAATTTATGGAACATCCTCATGTGTAGCACTATTTGCATATTAGCTTTTTGTCACTCCTGTCTATGTGTTAAGGACTGTCACTGCATTTTGCACCATCCAGGACACAGATACAGACGTGGCCTTTGCACCCACAAAATCCGTAGAATCTGAAGTTTTGTTTTGTGCATTTTTTTTAGTTATTTACCTATTGGAAGTGTATCGGGGGGGGAAAGTTATTTGTGTTTTGCATCCCTGGTCCTGCAAGATTTCCATGCACGCTTAACTTGAAGCACATCAGTAATCACACTGAGCAAGAAGGGCTATTCGGATGCTTGCACTAAACATGTGCCCAGCCTGCAAACTCAACCTATTATTTTGTAAAATGTTAAGTAAATTGATATCATCTTAATCTTACTGACTGTTGCCACAAAGTACAACTCTGCAGAAATCTGAATTATACCTTTGTAGCACTTTCTTCCTTCAGTAACTAATTAATCTGTAATAACAGGAGCAATGCATATAAACATTTTTATTGTAATCATGCACAGGAATAAATCCACTATTCCATCTAAGAATCACTGTATTAGCTGCAAGTGGGAGATGATATTTTCTTTCCTTCTGTACCCTGACAGCCACCCATAACCAAAACTCTCTGTAGCCTGAGCAAGGTGATTCATTAGTGAAGCTGAGCCTACATTTAACACGTGCCTAATAATTCCCTAATAGCCACATCGCCAGCAACTCTCTCAGCCACTTCCTGTGCAGATCCCTGCAGTTTGCATGCACTTCAGCTGGATCCCAGCTGCAGCCTAAGCTCTCTGTCCCTGATAATAAAGATATTTTCTAGTTGCTCATCCAGAGTTCAAAGTTTTTGCAGGAGATGGTTTCTTCAGCCTTACCAAAGTGGCTTGAGGAGCAAATAAAGATAAGGCAAATCACAGCAGCCATATCAGAAGGGTCTGGACTGGTGGTTTGTTCGCAGTACACCCAATAAAGAGCAGAACACTTTAACAGTGGTGAGAACAGCAAACCTGACTGTCAGCACAAGACCCAGTGAAGTAGATAAGGATCAATTCAAGACTCTTCCCCCACCAGGAAAGTTAATTTAAGATTGGTGGTGCTGCCCTTAACTGTATTTTAAAGCTAAGTGGCCTTGCAAATAGCCAGGGAGGTGTAGGTAGCCATTTGCTTCACGCTGTGCCAGAGGAATTGGTAGGCAAATACACAGAAGTCCTTGCACTGTGTTATCTAAACATTTGACAAAATGCATCACAGAGTTTTTTCAGGCAAGTTTAGACATTTGGGTTTAGAAAGACGTGCTTTTGTCAATCTTTATGTGGCATCTCAAGACCTCAACAATGCCACCATCTGCCCTCATCTTCCTTCCGCTGAAGCTTCCCACCCCACAACAGTCTGTGTGCCCCTGCCAGTTCACAGACCAACATCTTAGTTCAAACCTGCTTTCATCAGACATTTGAACAAAGGTGCCAGGTTTTTCACAGGAATGGCTTGAGGCACAAGCATTTCAGCCTGTCTGCCAACTTTGCTAGGCAGGTGTTAACTTTTAAGAGTGAAGGGAGGGAAGAAGGTTGGGAAGATGGGGAGAAACATCCTAAAATGCCACCACAAGATTTAGTCTCAAAAGCTTTACTTGTATTTGAATCTTCTCTAGGTTTGGAGATGATCAGTTCCCAACATCCCTAAGGAAACTGAGAGATAGACACATTTGCAGTGGTGAGGAGACCAAAAAGATACACATTAGCTGTCTGGCACCTAGAAATGATATGGTATGGTGCAGCACTGCATCCAGCTTTATATAGGGGTGATAATTATAAGGTTGAAAAAGAATTAATGAGAAAGTTAGACCTGGCTCTGTCACTCGAACCATGGACATCTGTGGAGAATCTGATGAGCCAAGGAGAAGTATGGCCACACCTACCTGGAAAACATCTACAGGCACGCAAGGCAGATACCACGATACCTGTAATGTCTCCAAGCAACCACAGCCAGGGAACTTGCCATCCAAACAGAGGGTACACCCTCAAGTTCCAAGAAATCACACCCACTGTGGGCACATCTGGCACTGGGTGAAACGTGCCCATGTGTGTGAAAAGCAAACATGTTGCTCAGGTGCAGAGAGCAGCGTTCTCAGGTGAAAGGCTGGACTAGGAGGGTAATGGTGGCACTCTGCTTACAGACACTGGCACAGTGAGTGTGTTCTGAAGGATGCTTTGGGCTTGTGGATACTTTAAAGAAAGAGGCTCTTCTATTTCCAGCCTGATACTTGTCATTAACTTTGTTTTCTAATTTTGTTTGACTGTGGGGTATTTAGCACTTATATTGAAAGGAGCACCAAGAGAATGGCAGCAGTGGATTGTGCTCTGCAGACACAAATGAAAGCTTCAAATTCCTCCTCACTGTGTTGATGCAACACATAAAATACTGTTCAAAACTATTGTTGAATGTAACACGTCCAAGGCAGCTATGACCAACAGATTTTTGTGCTAACAGTATACAAAGAATTCAGAACAAGCAGATTTCACACCATCTTTATATATTTGCCCTTAATATCTATTCACAGCTCTGTAAAGCTGCTTTCAAGCAGAAAAGTTTAATGAATTGTATCCCCCCCACAAATAAATTGTTGTTTGTAAAATATTTAGAATCAGGTCAGTGACTTGAAACCCAGAGGGATTTCAGGGCTTCCGATTGTTTTCAGTCATTTTCAACAAACTGATGGATTCAGAAGCAGCTCCAGCTCTTTGTAGCAGTGCTAACAGCAGGTTTATACTCATCATAGAACAAGAAGAGGACAGAGGTAGAATTATTATAGTGGCAATCGAGTGCTGTGGGTGCAGAGTGAAGTAATTTGAGCAAAGAAAATGCCATTGCAGAAAGTAAACAGAATAAGGACCAAAGAGTGGCCATGTGCCCTTACGGCTCTTCAGTGCCACCTGCCTTCGGTCCCAGCGCTGGTGGATGGCCAGTGCCATCTAGCAGGCAAAACAGTTGTTTACAGTAGGGAACCGATGGGTGAAGCTGGGCAGAAAAGTTGAAACGAAAAGAGAAAAACTGTAATTCAAGGAACTAAGCAAAATATGCAAGGCAGAGAATGCCAGTTTAGGGCTTAAGTCTGAAAGAGAGGTGAAAGTGAGGGGTAACCAGCCTGCTCTCAAGAATAGAAAACGATTTAGCTCTAAAAATAAACAGCAAAAAAAATAAATTTCTTAGCAGAGGTTTGCAGTCATTGTCTCTGCAGTGGTTTAGTTCTGACAGTGCCACAAAAAATGCTGAAGGCCAGAACATTGGTCTGGAACTGAAACAGGCACCATCTAAAGCATTGCAGTGACCCAGGAAACTGTGCTTGAATGGTACCAGAACAGCTGGTGATAACTCATGAAATTAAGAAGTTATTTCACTGTCCCCCCCACCAGAAATATCCCTCTACAGTCAGACTTATGTGTCTGGAAGGTTTTTTCCAAAAGACTCACAGGTGTCCATGGAGGACACTCCAATGTTATGCTAAAATGGGTTTGGAAAATCTTTTCTCTCTTAGCTGCAAATGTGCTATGTATGAATATACATCCTCAGTGAAGCTCCTCCATTATGTGCTGGATTAGTTGGTTCCCCCACTGCTGCTTCTGGTCTTTTGATTGGCAGATGGACACACAGAACGTTACATTTTGATCTCTGTGTAATGACACCTGAATTTCTCATATCTGTTCCTGGTTTTACCAATTCAAAACTTGATAGTGCACAAATTCTACAAGTAATTTTTCCACAGCTGAAAAGGAAAAGAAAATAGTTTAAGAGACTCATATATAATCAAGGAAAATCAGAAACTGTGAATGTAATTTGAATCCTTAGTATCAAAAATAGCCACGAAGGTACCCAATTCAGAGCTAGTTTTATGCTGTGCCTGGTCACAGGTTCCCTCAGCTCTGCATTGGTTTGCCTTGTGAGGCTTCTGTTCAAAATAATGGGGTTAGAACCCAATTAAAAAAAAAAAAAACAAAAACACAACAGAAGGTAACAGTTTCAAAAATTAGGTTAGTGGTTTAGTGCCTGTACAAGGTACTATTTTGTCCACTCTGCTTCTGTTGTGTTCTTTCTGATAGAAAGTTTTCATTTCCTTGGAAGAGAAGAAACATACAATATTTTTATTGCTACAAGCTGACGTTTTTTGCTAGAAATTCTGGCATAGGCTGGGCTGAGGCAATGGGGTTTGTGACTCTAAATCATATAAAACCATTGCTTCCATTATAACAAGATCTTTGATTTCTGTTTGCCTGTGAATTTCATTGCAAATATGTTTACTCTGTACCTGTCTACAAAACATCTGTATTTAACTATGTCTACCCTGTTGGTTAATATAGTCTGTGCAATGGCATCATTGCAGTGGACTGTGGGAGAGCAATAAAACTAAGGAAAACAAGTGATGAACAAACCCACTACCTATGTGTGCTCAGAATAGAGGGAGATTTGCTGAAAATAACTCTCAAATAGATGTCAGAAGGAAATTAAATCAAAAATCAAACATTTCTTCGGCCATTTAAATATACAGGGACACAAGAAAAGAACTGGTGCTACTATGAATTATGTGGACAAAGAAAAGATTAAAAATACTTTTGTACCCAAAATCTAAATGAAAGCTTTGCCATAGTTTTAAGAGGAACAATGGAGTTGAAGAAAGGAGCAAAACCAGCATGATTAGTTGGGAAGAAAATGGAAATTATCACAATAAAAGTGAAAGCAAATAAATAAAAAAAAAGCTTAACATTTTCAAGCATGGGAAACCAGGTAATTTTCAACCCAGAATTCCAAAGGAACAAGTACCAGATTGATAGCAACCATTTGAAATAAGTTTTTTCTTTGGAGGTTGTTCTTGCATGATTTGGAAATAGTAGATATAATACTTTTATTTTAAAAATTATTGGAAAGTTATCTCAGTAGCGACTGAGCTCATTGATTTTGAGACTGTCTCAGACTTTCAGAAGAGTTTTGAAGGAAAATATATTTAACCAGAAAAAAAAAAGAGAGAGGAAAAGACAAGATAAACAGGATAAAATGCAACCACAACACTGATTTTGCCGAGTATCCTGGACTATATCTTTGCAGAGATAACTGATTTTCTAAGCAAGGGGAAATGTAGTAGATCTAATCTATATGGATTTTAGTCAAGCATTTGATATGATGCCACATGGGAAGTTATTCATTAAGATGGAGAAGATGGGGATTAGTATAAGAGCAGTAAAATGCATGAGGAATTGTCTGAAGGAGAGGTGCCAGTAGATTTCTATTGGGATAGAGATTTCTAGTGATTCAAGACTGAACTTGTTTAATATTCACTCTAATGATCTCTTGTCGTTTAAGCTGGAGAGTAATAACGAAATGTTCTGATGAAACAGTCAAGAGGCACCATCATTAACAGCATCAGAGTATTGCAGCTGGTGAGCTGGAAGGCAGTGAAAGCAATGGAAATGGGATGTCATTCCCTACAAAAGCAAACACACATTTGGATGCACTTCACCACTAACCATTGAAAATTGGGTGTCTCTATGCAGAAGGATGAAGAAAAGTAGGTTCTCTTTAAGGAATAAAACTGACTACAACAATAGAAAAAACAGAAGACAAACGTCCACGTTAGTTAGTCAGTGGATGACTGTGAACCATCAGTACCTGAGGCAGAGACAGAAATGACAAATGTGATCCTAGACAAGGTTCTTCCAGCAGCAATAGGAAGGCACTGCTGACATTACACAAGGCACTGCTGGACCATTGTGTCTGTTGTGCAGGATCTCACCACAGGTGTTAGGACAGATATAAGTCTGCCAGGACATCCAGTGTAATCCTGAGACATGAGTTTTCCAACAAGAGCAGAGAGCTGAAAACTGCAGCTTTATAGACAGATGCTGACCCATGGGTGTGAGGGATGGACCTTGCAGGTAGAGGTGGGAATTTCTGAAGTGCCAGGATGTCCTCCAGTCTTATGTTTCTGATGTTACAGTTAGGAAAGTATTAGTCATCAAAAACATGTATATGTTTTTGACCAGCTTTTTCTTGGTCCCGTTTTTATTTTGGCTTTTTGTTTACATGGAAGTACATATATTTGTGTGTACACACACATCCATCTATAAATACACATTGAAGTGAAGCTTTGCTTTTATTTGTTATTGGGCAACATAGAGAAACTGAGCTGTATTTTGTATTGTCTTTCATAACCTACAGAGCCAGCCTGTATTTGTTAATATGCTGCATTTCTGAGTATTTCTGGTGGTGACTTTCAAGTTACAAATAATCTAAAAATCTCTTCTTGTCCTCACATTAGGCAAAAATGATAGGAAAAAACCCCACCACATTCAGCTGTACATAAAATCTTTTTTCTTTCTTCATGGATATGTACTGGGGTGGCAATGTGTATAGTATGCGTAAGTAATTAATGTTGCAAGCTGGAAGAATGAATTATTGTCAGATGGAGGTAAAGCATGCAATATGGTCAAGTAAGCAGTTCCAATAATAGCTGTGCTTAGAGAAGCAAAATGTAATAGAGGGCAAACTCTACAGGTTGCCAGACTGGTGTCAATGTGGAGCTTTGTTGCCAGTTGGTGACCAGGGGACAGCAGAAGGATTGGTTTTAGCTGAATGCTTTTAAGCTTACATGTTACCACACGTAATGAGATTGCTGCTCAAGCAGTGGCACTTAGACAAAGGCCATATGTAATTTTAGCTTGATTTAGTCAGTGGAGGTCCAACTAAAAACCACATTTTCTTCCCTCCCTAACTTGACATTTTCTCAGTGAGTTACAGCTAGGTGAATATGAGCCATGCCCTGTTGTTGCCAGGACAGTTAGATCAGGGTGACATGTGCTTTTCCAGCTGGGAATTAGCTGAAAAAATTGAACTGTATTAGAGCAACTGGGCTATGCAAGCTCCCCAAAGCTGGCACTGCCCAGGATAAAGTACAAACCAAGAGAGTACTCTGGTTTTGTCCAGGTCACAGCAGTGTTTTTGATGGATGTGGTAGAGAAGATACAAAATACAAGGACAACAAAAAGGCTCTTTTCCATCCGAAGTAGACAGCAGAATACTGGATATGTTGTAGCCCAGCTGAAGGCTGCCCTTTAAAGCTAACGGCCATGCAAATACCACTTTTTATATTGAATAAGAGAAAGAAACTACAGTGCCCTTGATTACATAGGTGTGTTTTAACTGAGTATCAGTGACCTCAGAATCAGTGTCACACACACAGGCACATACACAACACACATGCACGTGCTCAGGGCACCTCCCCTGCCTACCTCTACCCAAATAGGCAGAGTCCAATTTCAGACTGCCCGGAATACAAAGCAGATAAAGACTGGCATGGAAGAGCCCACGGGCAGCTTGGCAGCCTCTGTAGTTACTGGTATCAAAGGTCACTGAATGATAAAAAAATAAATATGTTCCAGTGCCAGCAGGGCATTGGTGATCCAAGATAAAAGTTTCTCTACCGCCAGAGATACATTTCTTGTTTGGTACCTACATGGACTTTATTTACTGTGATTTTTCAAGATTTCATGAAAATACATGGGGGATCTGCTTCAGAGGCCAGACCCTCTCACTCTATCATACACTGTGCTGCTTTCATGGAAAGTGGCTTTTGGTTGCACCTGAGCTGCAAAGCAAAGAAATTCACTCGGTTCTCATACTTCTCATTCTGTTTACTTTTCAAAAATGGGGTTGGATTTTTCTGTCCTAAAAGTACCTTTCTGTTTGAGTCTGACTTCTCTGGTGCGGGTGTAAACCTGAAATTACTATGCTGGAGCCACTGGAATGATATGGGTGAAAGAGAGAGAGACTCCAGCCCAGTGCCTGACATTGTTAAACAAGGTTATAAACACACCATTGGTCAGTTCATATTCATCTTCTGTGATTAGTGCCAGCGGCAATGGAGAGCCTGGCCAGTCATTTCGTACCGTGTAATGCAAGGTGACTATAGTTCAGAGGACAAAGAACAAGAGATTGGGGTTTTTTCAGGGGCAGACAGAGGACTGGTTATGAATGTTTGGGGCGATTTAGTTTCATTGTTGTCTGTATCAGCACTGAGGGCTGAGTGACGCTTTCTTGCAGATCTCTAGTACCAGTTCAGGGGTTGTGCATGGGAACGAGGACCCTCTGCTGCTCCTTCCTCTTTTTTATACTTGCATTGGTTTTTTCCTTCTGTTTCTCTGAAGCCACAAATCTCTGGCAGTGTTCTCACTTTAGCTTAAGGACAATGCAAATAAAAAGCAACACACTAGAAACCCAGAAAAAGGTGAAAATCATGGTGTTCTTCTATTGCCCCTGGGCCAGCATGCCATTTACAGCAGCTTTTAGCCTGCTCTAGCACAGGATGGTGCAGGGTCAGGCAACTGCAGATATCGACTGGGAACCCCAAAGTCGTCACAGTGGCCATCTTGTACCACCCATGTGGTGTCCACAGGGTAAGGGGGTCCCTCACAGGACTCTGAGCTGAATCAAGGCAAAATATTTTCAACTTTTGCTTAACTTCTGGAGACAAATTAAATGTCCTAAGCTGTGACACCGGTCCCACTCCTTGGTGTAAATTTGCAAACTGTGTGACATATTTCCAGGTAATAGTCTACTTATCCAAAATATGTACTAAACATCAAACTTGATGTAGAGAGCAAAACAATAGCTATCATCAACACTATTTGCTGAAAAGTATCTTTAGCTTCTTAGTAAAAATGTAGCGTTTAGGAAGCTACATATTTCAGTGGCTTTACAAACACTGGAGAAGGATATAAAGCAAGAAATTTTACATTCCTAAATGTACAAACGGAGAAACAAAGGGGCAAAGATTTGTTCCAAGTGCTCAGACAACCAGAGGCCAAAGGAAAATTCTGGAATCATGAAGGACCAGAAGTAGGTGTCTGTGAAAGAGATGAACAACACCACCACTGCCCTTTGCATCCAGCACAAACACATCTGCTGCATCGGCTACCCCGGAGGCTCCTGGAGGAAATCATTGCACCTTCATGTGTCCCAAGTGGCTGGACAGTACTCACTCTTCGGGCTGAATGAGCAGAGAGCTGGATACACAGAAGGAAAGGGACTGGAGTGGAACAGCCGGGGAATTCTGCAAGCTCTCCCCGTTCTCCTGGAACCTTCAGCAGCACATCGAAAAAGGCTCGGGATCTGCTTTGAGAACTGGGAACTTGCACAGAGGCTGAAAAACAACCTGTCATGCCTTGGGCCGCAGGATTCCATGTCAGAAACTGGTTAGAGCACAAGCATTTCTGCATCCCACTCCTCTGCTTAGATGAGCAACCCACGCCTCTGTAAATCATACAGGAGGCACTGATGTTGCTGTGGCTTTGTGTGCGTGCAGTAAATCACAGAGCTGTGGGGAGGGGAGACCCATCTGCCTGCAGACTGCCAGGGGCACTGCTCGTGGTGATTGAGCTGCCACCGTGCCCTTACTTACTGTGTTTCTGAACAGGGCATCGAGTCTCCTGGTACAAAAAACAATTACTTTTTCCTTGTCTGTTCTTAAATGTGCATTCTAGCTATCATTTAATCTGTTATGAAACACTTGTCTTAGGATAAGATCACTGAGAAAGCTGTGGCAAGACAATCCCGACAATTTCTGGATGCTGCAGATCTTTTGGCACTTATCTCTTTGATTACAGTCCTGAATATGCAATAGAAACTACATTTTCACACTCCTCTGTAGTTACTAGTTTCCTTGGTGGGTGTTCCCAGCCCCTGAAACTCCCGTTTCCTTCATTATCAAACATTCTGAAGTGCTGCTGACTGCTCTGTTCTTTATCCTCTCTGTCCCGTTCCCTTTACAGGTCCACAGCAGACTGTGTCAGCAAACAGCTTATTGCTACTCTATAAGACATTGTAAACCTTTTTGATCCCCTTGGTTCTCTATAGGGCAGCCAGGTGGTGCCTTCAGTAAGGGGTAAGGCCCTGTTTCTGACAGTGATGCTGTTTGTGCCAATCGAGTGAAATATCTCACAAGAATTGATCTAAGTGTCTTCCACTTGCACTGGAACAGAGAATATTGGTTTTGTTCTCTGTAACCACAAATGCTTTGAGACTTGCCTAATTGGGACACTATATCTCCTCTTCTGCAGGGATTTCAGCAATGGAAATCACCAAAGGCAATCTTGACTTAGGGCAGTTTTCTCTCCACTTTGTCCAAAAGGGCTGTGACTTTTTGGCTTTCAGAAAGTGGAAGCGTGAGCAGTGAGAGAGGTCTTGGTGACAGAGTAAGAAATGTGCTTGTTTTGTTACTGTGATTGCATGGCTGGATTTTTATTCGTCGCAGTGTCTTGCCTGGCTTTGCATAGAACGAAGTGTGAGTAGTATGGGACAAAATGCAGTGGCACTGGAGAGCCATTTTCATGATCATCTTAAAATTATAACGAACATAGTTCATCTATTTCTTTTATTTTTCTATTAAAAACCAAGAATGGGATAAAATATTAAAGCAGGAAAAGTACTTTCTTAAGATGGGCTGATAAACTGTTAAAAGTGTGTGTATGTACATTACTGTTGCTGCTTTTCCTGCTTTAAACAAGTGGCTATATTTTGTTTTTAATTAAGAAATAAAGGGTTTGTATGCACATGTCTATGGTGGAGACCCCCAAGTGATTCTGAGATGAGGGTGAACTGGGTTTTTTTTTCATCCAGTTGGATTGAAATTACTTACCACTTGAATAGCATCTGCAACAGCGTAAGGCACGGAAGCAATTTTTCTTTTGTAAGAAGATGAAAAAGAAATAAAAAAGGAGTCAAAGAGTAAGCAGGCTGAATGGGCCATTAGCACCAAACTCTAAAGATGTAGAAGTCAAATAGGATAGAAAGGCCCCATAAATTTTTACAACTCCTCAGAGAAAAACACTGTGATTATTAAAACATGAAACCTTGCTTTTCTAAAATGCTTAAAAGATTAATATAGAAATGTCATACTGTGGGTGCTGGAGGGATTATCCTTAATGGGAATGTTAGAAGTTATTTTAATGTAAAGCAAACATAGCCACCGAAGAAAGATCAAAAGTGGAACAAATTCAAGGCTCTTAGTTTCAGGAAAATGAAGTTTGTCAAGAAACTATTTCTACTCTGTTAATTAGAATGACCAAATTCTCCATAAATACCGTATATATATGACATAGGAAGTGGTGACCTCATCTAATTAGTCATTACCTAATCCAATCACTAGCACAAGAGCAAGGCTTAGGTCTCTTTTATGAAAATTTTTTTTCCCTTTTAGGCTTGAGAAAAAGTATATTTTTGCTAGTTGCACATTTTTGTGAGATCATGTGCATGTGCCCAAACAGCTTTGATGCTAATCCACCATCAATGGCCAGGGGAAGGTCGGTCACATGGTGCAGTGGCAAATGCTCCTGGAGTTTGTGGTCCTTTCCATGCAAGAGCAAATTCTGTGACTTTTTGTTTTCTTTTCAGTCTAGCATTGTTACTTTTTTTTAATGTAAACTGACCACAGAGCAACACACTGCTTTGGTCTCTATGTAAGCCTTTGAAGTCTAAATCAAAACTTCAGTGTTGCTAATTTAGAGCAAGAAATGTAATATTTTCTTTGCTGTTCAGGACAGCACTTAATTTGCTGTCTGTCCTTGTTTGGCCAGTGCTGCCATCAAACACCTGATTCCGTTAGACCCCCGTTAGCAGCGCCAGACTATCAATTCCAGGAGCAGTAATTGCTTTACAAATTGTGCCGCTGTCGACTTGTTTTTTCCGCCAACGTGAGGCACAAAACCACACTACACCATGGGCAGTGCTCACACATTGCTGTCCTTGTTTCCCTGTAAAAGGGCTGGACTTGCAGAACACAGGTTCTTTTAACATTTATTTCTAAAAAGATCCATCATGCCAGTACTCAGCCTGAGTCTGCTGGCTTTGCTAAAAAACTTTCCCAGAAAGTAAGAAAGTGCTAAATCATTCTTCTCAGGGTGAAAATCCACTTGTTCAAACGTTTAGTGTCACAGATGACAGCCAGCTATTTCTGGGTAATAAGAATATTTTTCTTGAAAACAACTCCAAGTATTTATGGGGAAGTTTTGTTCAGCTGCCCAAACCTGAAGCCTCTTTCCCTTGTCTTATCCTGGCCACAGAAATAAACTTCACAGAAATTAATGTTATGTTTTACCTGCTTGCAGCCCTGCAGTCAGCCCAACAGGCAGACAAGGTACCATCACCATGTGATGGTGACTAATTACTAGTCACCAGAAATTTTGCTTCAAGGTGGAATCTGGTTTTTAAAAGCTCTGCAAGCTACTGACAGTCCTGACAGTGAGGTACTGCAGGGCCTGAGGTGTGCAGAGCTCAGTTCTGCGGACTCAGCTCATGGAAGGCAGATCCTTGAAGGAAGTAGTTGAAATACAAGAATTTAGTTAATTGTCAGGATTTGCCAAACTCTAAGCAGTTTTTGTTGGAAGATTCTAAAATGTATCCCAGAATATCAACTGTAGACCTGGTGAAATGGGGATCAGAATTTAGAGAACCAAATACTTCATTCATAACAGAAAACAAATTTATATTAGTTATGTTCCAGAATTGTACCTAGCAACTCTTGTTAGCTTTATTTTTACTTTCTTGAAATTCTTTTTAAAAATATGAGAGTGCCGGTTGGTATTTACCAGCTTTCCTCCGTATAGTTCTGGGAAATGCGCTAAGATAAAATGAAAGTGCCATAATTTCCTGATGAATAATCACACTAAAATGCCAAACACATTAGTATTTCTCTCACCAGTTTGGTGCCACAATGACAAAAGCAATCCATCTATTTTTTTGTTATGAGCCATGGGCTACAAAGCACATCATACAAATGAAGTGGCTATGACACAGCGCTCAAGCTGTATATTAAGCAAGTGTGCACCATCCCTAAAACACAGGGCTGTAATTCTTGCTTCCCTGGTGTTCCTTTAATTTGCAGCCATACGGAATAGCAGAAGAAAAACATTAGCATGTTCTTCTCCCTCATTAAAATATGGTTATTTGATGATAATCTAAAATGTAGGGTTAGAGCCATTGCACAGAAGCTCAGGATTTGCAGCCTTGTCCTGCAGAGCTTGTGCTCATTCTTACACATCAGTGCTCAACCCTAAATGCACAGTTACAGGAGCAAGTTGGACAGAGAACTTGATTTACAGGGTTGTAGGATCCTACCTGTAAACATCCTCTTTCCCCACTTGCACTCAGTGCTCACCACTCATTAATTTCCTGCCTTCTCTCATCCCCACACTGTGTTTCCAAAAGAACTCATTTTCATGACTGTCTTGCTCACTGGGCACTGGGTTGACAGAGCTGAGAAAGGAAATTTTCTAGTTACAGGGTGCCAAATGCAGAGTGACAGTGCAGGCATCCCAAGCTGCTCCACTAATGAGCTGCAGGCCTGAGAAGAGGGTGGGCATGGAGGGGATGGGATGGGGCTGTGTCTTGTTCAGAAAGACTCATAATTCTGTTGAAATCAGTTCTAGTAGGGGAGCTCTAAGAGTGGCAGCCATGGAGCCTGTGTTTCACTTATCTTACCTGCTTAATCCTTGTTCAACCTGCTGATGCTGCCAGGAAGAGAAGGTGCCGTCTGTCCTTGGTGGTTTTCGTGTCATTTCAAAAAGCAACTCAAAATCTGTGCAATGAAAATATGCAGTCACTTCCAAACTGAACATTTCAATGTTTAATATATAAACCCACCTTATATGAAGGTACCTGGTATCTCACACCCATTTCTACACAGAGCCTCAACAGCCATGGCAATGAATCTTCTTGAAACTGGAGCACAACACGCTGAGGTGTGTGTTGTATGTCTTGATGTTGCTCTGGCAAACAAGCTCTCACCCTAATGGTGTTGATCTACTTCATTTTTTTTCTGGTGTCTTCTGATTTTCTTTGATCTTAGCATGACAGCCAAGAACTGGGTGTGCAGGTGCCACTTAATGACAAAAGAAGGGCTTCATTGTATCCTTTTAGTATCCAGCCGCTCAGGAACTTGGATACAGGAGCAAGATAAGCTGGTGACCAGGCTGGGGTACCTGCTAGACCAGAGCTGAGCTTAACAGCCGGGAGACTCAGAAAACTATTTTTCATGTATTAATAGCAGTAGAGGACACTGGCAGTGTTTTCTAAATGCTCTTTTTACAATTCCTTGAAAAAGTAACCCAAAAAGAAGTTGTATGACACAGGTGATGAAGCACTGAAGAAACAGTGAGTCTCTTGCTGCACAGAGAGTCTTGAGCAGAACACCAGGTTGGCAGGTCTCACCAAAGTCACTGGAGATACACGGGTGGGGACTGGTGTAACCATTTGGGAAATCAGGCATAACATGTACTAGAAACTCTCTTAAGCTGGGAGTTGTCTAAAGCAATTGAGCTTTTGCAGCACTTTCCATGTGGGACAATACAGTTTATAGTGTGGAAAAATTAGGGACTGACTCCTCCTTGCAGATAAGTGACTTGTGTTTCTGTTTACGCCTGCAGACAGAGAGGGATCAGAGTTACCAATTCAGGTGACTGGTATCTTTCAACCAAAGCAAGGGTATGAAAAGAACAATAAAGAACTGGGCCCTGAAATTCCCAGTTTAGTTTGTGAACTGTGCAGATCTTGGCCACACATATCCTCTGCTCACACCGGCTTTGCACTTGGAAAAATTACTTCTTCATAAAAGAGTTTCATTCTGCAAGTGTAGGCAAGTAAGTGGCAGCGTGTTGGTGTGCGAGGGAAAGGGATGCAGCAAGACACCATTTTGGGTTTGATCTGACAGCGGCAACAAAATGGGAGTCACTTGGACAGTGCTCCATCAATCCATCAGGTACATATTCACTAGGGACTCACTGGACCTGAAGGAATATTTTAAAGAATTGAAATTAGATGCAATTTCTCAGCAATTGTGTACACCCCAAATACCACCTGCTGGAACTGAACCTCATGGAATGGCCATTGCTGCTTTAGAAACACACATGGCTGTGCTCCGCCTGCTTGACACGCAAAAAACTGGCACACTGGTGTACTTTAAGTCTGGGAAGAGGATCTATTCCACCAGCAGGTTCCTGCAGGATCTGTGCACAGCACACGGTCAATGTGTGGTGATCAGAGCATTCACTAGCAGAGTGCATGCAGTGAGAATGAAATGCATTTTAGGACCATCCCTTTCTATTAAAGCTGTAGCACACTGTGTTTGGATGCAAGCCCAGGCACGGTTCTGTGCAGGACCTTGTTTATCCTTTCATCGTGAGCGTTCCTGCAAACTGCTGTCTTCTCACTTATGGCTTGTTTTCAGTTTTACGTGGGGATGGTGAGGTGGGTTTCTGAAAACACGGTGGTGAATCAGTGACCCCATGGTGTGCTGTAACTGCCAAGAGCCCTGTGGAGAATACAAACATAATTAACCAGATAAAGTGAGATATAAGAGAGGAACCTGCATGTAGGTATACAGTAAAGGAGTTGGCAAGCTGTAAAATAGGGACTTGGGAAAAGGCGTCAAAAGGGAGAGAAGTAGTGTGATATGGAAGGATGCAGGATAGCATAGGGGCCTGAAAAATGATGGCAGGAGCTTCCAGGCTGCTCCCGGGCCCCAGTGCAGAGTAGTCTGCCAGTGCAGTGGTGCAATAGGGCAGCACAGCACAGCAGCATGACATGGAACAACACAGAACACACAGCACAGCACTGCACAGACACAGCACAGCAGACACAACACAGCTCAGCACACACAGCTCAGCACACACAGCTCAGCACACACAGCACAGACACAGCATACACAGCACAGACACAGCACACACAGCACAGACACAGCACAGCACACACACACAGCACACACACACAGCACACACACACACACAGCACACACACACAGCACACACAGCACACACACACAGCACACACAGCACACACAGCACACACAGCTCAGCACACACACAGCACACACAGCTCAGCGCACACAGCACCGCTCAGCACACACAGCACAGACACAGCACAGCACACACAGCACAGACACAGCACAGCACACACAGCACAGCTCAGCACAGCACACACAGCACAGCACACACAGCACAGCTCAGCACAGCACACACAGCACAGCTCAGCACACACAGCACAGCACACACAGCACAGCTCAGCACAGCACACACAGCACAGACACAGCACAGCACACACAGCACAGCTCAGCACACACAGCACAGACACAGCACAGCACACACAGCACAGCTCAGCACAGCACACACAGCACAGACACAGCACAGCACACACAGCACAGCTCAGCACAGCACACACAGCACAGCTCAGCACACACAGCACAGCACACACAGCATAGCACAGCAATAGCTCAGAGAGCACAGCAGAGCACAGCAGTCTCCTGACATCTTGTGGCTTGGCCGCAGAGCACAGCCATCCCTTCCCCCACAGCCCAGGCACGGGTGTCAGCTGGAGCTGACCTTGGCATTAACCGCAGGCACTGGAGGTTCTTATATATATCTGCATTCCTCTCACAAATGCAGGGCCACTGCCTTTCCCTCCTGTGCAAGAATGAATGGGCTCGGGTGAGCCCTTGTTTTCCCAAGTGCTTGTGTATGAGGTTTACCCAGATTTACACCAAAGAGGCTCCTAAATTGACGTTGAATATAGATGGAGTCTACCTAAACTGGATCCCAGATTCTGCATTTATCATCCTCCCTTTAACTGGTGGAACAAACCCCAGATCCAAACATCCCTAGTTTGCTATAATCTCCTCCAGCCCCACCAGTTCACTGATGCTCAGATCAGGGACTGCTGATCAGAATTACTCATTTCCTTTGGTTGCAATGGCCCAGCTTCTATGCCAGTCATGCATGGTCTCTAGAGGAAAGGATAGGAATTTTAAGTATTTAATAAAGTGTACTTATTTTTAGGCACTGATTTCATTTTTAAGAAAGCATGGCTATCCAGAATGTTACATTTACACACATACAGAAATCCACACAATGCACTCTTAACCTCTATAATTTAAAAGTATTGCTGGTTCTTGAAATATTTGTGGAAGAGTCTTTTGTCTCCTCTAAGTAGCTGAGACTGACTCTGGTATTTGCCTCAGTTAGTTTCATAACTGGGAAAATTATGAATACACTGAATTTTGTAAGCAGAGAAATCAAGTCATTTTCCTCATGTTGGTCCTGATGAATCTCCCCCGGGTTACTCATTACACCGGGCTCTTGCTCTGGGCTGAATTTGCAGTGGGAGGGCAGAGGACAGCTAGAACTGGGGCTTTTGGACACCGTGGCTGGGGCTGCTGAGAGCTCAGGCTGGAGTTCTGGAGGTGCTGACTGATGAGGAAGGAGGAGGAAATGAGCTTCTTCTCGGCTATTTCTTGCAAGTGTGTTTCGCACATTCTGTTCCACAGATTGGCAAAATATGGTGCCGAGGAAAAGACACACGGCCAGTATTGACCATTCGTTCTTTGGCAGCCCTCCATGTGGGAGTAACTTCCACAGCCCACTCCCTCCCCTCGTTTAGGAGGCACGGTTCAAAGGGGGAAGGAAATGAGATGGAAACAGGGGAGAGGGCTCACACTGAAGTGGAGCAGTTCCCTGAGGGGAAAGCTGTGGCCAGTATTAGGGCTAGAGAAAGATTATCGGTGCTTACCAAGAAGCTTAGCGGGAAATACATGGAGAAAGTCATATGGTCAGTTTGTAAGAATTCATCCACATTCCCATTCTCCTCCCATTCTTTTACAATCTGAAATTTAACCTCTGAGGAGACCATGCTGCAGGAATGGCAGTGGAGGGAGACAGAGCAGTGTGGCTGGGAAGCACTTTGGGAAGCTGAAATTTCATTTTCCTTCATGTCTGTGGGAATCCCAGCAGATCTGCACCATAGGGAGGTAGGCACACTGCTACAGCTGCCACTGCACCCTCCACTTTACCGTTGGGATACACACATCTCCAGCAAGGGCTGTTCTGGGAAAAATCAAGGTATTAAAAAAGATCCATCTGGCCAGTTTCAGTTTGAAAAACTCTGGAATGGATGAAGTGGCACTAACACATGAGAGGTTTCTCCCAATCCTCACTATTTTTCAATGCAGTTAAATCTTGTAATTTAAGAAACATGCAAAGGAGTAAACTTTCACATACTTCTTACAATGTCTTTGAATTTGTCATAGTCTTGGCTGAAAATAGAAGTGGAGCCGATGGGCAGATGCTGTATTCTGTGATGAAACTTGCACCAAGGTTTTATAAAATAAATTGCCCTTGACTTCATGTTACCCAAATGACAGTTGTGGTTGCTGCAACAGTGACAGCAGGACCGGCAGATCATGTCCAGTTCAGCTCTATCAGTCCCTTTGTTAAGGTCTTCTGCAATTAGACAATTGACTATTTGTGCCTTGTGGCTCCTCTCGCAAGAGAAGTTATAAACTGAAAGTGATACCGAGTGTTATACAAAGGCGAAACAAGGCACAAAAATGGAAGGAATTAAAAACAAACAAAAAAATCCCCTTTTAAATATATGTAATTATATAAAAATGTGTGTGTGTGTGTACACACACCCACATGCAGAGCCAAACATATGTGAAAACATGTTTCATTAAACAAAAGAAATTACATTTTTGAAAATATATATTCAGTATTCTGTTGCTGCAAACCAAAGTCATATGTTTATCTCAACTGCTAAAGAAGGTGAAGGCAGCTGCAATTTGAGCTTCTCTGCACTGGCCAGCTGGTAGCCTAAAGCCAGAGAACAGGAAGGGGGAGGTGAATTATCCCCACTGGTTGGTCTTAGAAGTGGTCACTGCACAGGGTAGTTTTGGAGTTCCAAGGGTTATGATTCCTGTAGGAACTGCTGGGCTAACACTGGTTTATGTTTTCTTAAGACCAAATGGTGTCTGGAAGCTCAGCATCAGGTAACCTCCAGCACCACACACAGGTTCAGGGCCACCTGTACAGAAACAAATGCATCACTTAGTTATTCCACACTTCCCATTTGTTTCTCTCAGTTGTCTTTGAATCACCATAACTGTCAAGATGCTGTAAGTGGTATTCACTTAAAAACACAGGAGTATGGGAGCATCCTTAGAAATTAGAAACATCAAGCAGGTCAGGTCAAACTCCTTAGAGTGTCTTTAGAGGACACCCTACACTTGAGTGTACAGGAGAGAGAACTGTTACCTTGCTCCTGCAGCTGTTTGTGGAGAGCTGGCACAATGGCATGGACAGGGGGCTCACTTGAATGGGCAACAAGAAAAAAGAACAGGAAGGAGGGGATGTGACTTATATCCATTTCATTATATTCAGTGACAAAATGGTGCATATAAACTGGTTACAGATGGATTTCTTGAGTGAGCCCAAGGCCCGGTGTGTACGTGGCTCCCGATTACCCTGTGCGATACCTGGGGGTGGGAGCCCTCACATCAGTGCACTTTAATAGCAACATGCAGCCTGTTTGTCACCACTCTGAATTGGCTCTGGTGATTTCTTTATTCATCCTTTTTCTGCACCCAGGTTTTATGATTTCCAAACCACAATGTAAAAGCTGTTCAGCTCTTAACCAGCCATGTGGAAAAGCAATGTTGAATATATATGCATGCACCGTGTCTGGAAGCATTGCCATATTTTTCTCTGAAGAATTTGTTTAGGTTACATAAAAGAAATAGGCAGGAACCCTTGGGTTTTCATTTGGTGGTTCTCCCTCTGTTCTGCTTGGCTTCTCAGCTTTCAATAGATCCCAAGGTCAGGCTGTTATTTGTTGCTAGGCCAAAGTGGCAACCTCCCACCCTAACAATGCTGCTATCTTCATATCATCTGAGCTATGGGGGCCACATTGTGATGCTTTGGCAGTGTTGCTAGGGAGGTTGCTAGGTTAGACTGATGTCACTATGTGGGTTATAAATTGCCTTTACCCTGCTGGCCCTAACTTGGCCCCTAACACAATGATCTAGTGGATGGCATCAAAGTGCTCAGATGAGACATTGGAGCAACATCTTCGGATCCTGAACTTGGCAGCAAATGCATGTTGTAGCCATTCAGCAAAGGAACCCACTTGTAATCTAGAGAAGAAAATAAACAATTGTCTGAAATGCATTCTTTTATGTCCAGAAATTAACAAAACTGATGAAAAATACCCAGTCTCTGACCCACATACATGCACTAAACCCAAGGTTTTCCCTTAACACAGGCTGTGTGCCCTTTACGTGCCCCGCTATTGAGAAGAGGAAGGAAGTTTTATAGAGATGAAAGTGAGAGCTGAGGAGATGAGATAGGTGAACTGACAATTTCCCAGTTTTGAGTACTGTGTATCACAATCACAACTCTACTAAAATGTACCAACACCTTTATTATCACAAAAGTGCCATTCCACGTGGTCAAATTATTTGCACGTTTCTAGTTTGTGACCTCAAGGGACTTTCTAATCTTCCCTGTTGGAAAAAAATAATAATAGCTGGAGAATGATTTTAATTGATTTTTCAGTAGATTAACATATCAAATTTAGAAATTCCATGTTCTGCAAAATATAGATGCCTCTGTGTGTGTGCACACATGTGTGCTCATGTGTGCACCTCATCTGTTTTGAAAAGGAATAAATACAAATAGATAAACATGCATGCCCTTCAGAGCTGTTCTGGTTTAATAAGTAAATACATCATTAGACAGGCTTTGCTTTATGCACGATGTCTTGATATGCTTTAGCTGCACACCTCTCATTAGCACTAATGAAATTTGTGTGGCTAAATCCCCATGCATTGTGTTGAACATACACCTTAGTATATTTGTAATTAATTTTTAAAGACTGCAGACCAGAACACAGCTCCTACAGTGCCATGTGAATCCATAGGGTGTATACATATTTATAAATGTTTTAAAAATGCATATTATATTTCACCCACAGAGCATAACATCTCTGCTGGCTGGAAACATGTATTAAAGAAGGTAACAAAAATCCAGAGGAAATGTCTTTGAAAAATAGTTAATACACATGGGCTACAGCTGCCTTTTAAAGATTAATTTCTTGGCCATTTACAATGTGGCTTTTATTATCAAAAGCCAATGGACCATATTACAGAAAATCTTGCTTTGTAAATTCCTTTTGCTCTTCTTGGGCCTGATTCTGTTACGCAGATTTCGGTCCTTTCCTTTGCAGACTTACCCTGTCATGTGCTCAGGACTGGACCTGGGCTGCCACAGGTTAGTGTGTGCCCTCCTGAGCTGTCACTGGAGTCAGCAGCGTTCCTTGTGCATGTACTAGTGCAGTTAAAGAGAGGTAAAAGATGGAGATCTGAGTCTTTGTTTAAAATGTGGTTTGCAAGGCTGCAAACATGAGCATAATGTTGCAGAGTCATACACATGGGTGTAGACATTTGCATGCATTAAATATGTGGAAGAGTTTAGAGAGCTGGAATCATACTTTTAAAAATGTGGTCTTATTGAAGCTGCACTAGTTCTAACTGGATTATTATAATTTCTTTCAGTTGTTGATTTCCTATAGCGTTTGAAAATTAACTAAAGACTGTCTCAACAACACTTACGCTTGCTCTGTATCTTCTTTTTCCTTCTCCTGGCCTTCCCCTTTTCTTTTCTCAAGACTTCCAGAATTTAGCTTAGTGCCATGTACTCCTTCATTTCAATATGAGACTGGACAGAATGCAAAAGCACACACCTCTGTGTACACAGCAAATCCTGGCCTGTCTCTGTTTCAGCCTGTACTCAGCAAATTTCTGATATGCAAAGAATTTGGGGAGCCCATCCATGGGCTCTCTGGGCCTCCTCAGAGCCAAACCCAGACCTTTCCAGGCTACTTTTAAACCCATAAAAAGTGAGGGTAGGAGTGGAGGGGGAGGATGAAGCCAGTAACTGCTGAATCCTGCCAAGTAGTAGCCCAGGGAAGAGCGAAGAATCTACAGGCTCAGAGCTGTATTAAGGACAATAAATTGCTGTTACTCCTTAACAAGCCATGAGAGGATGGAGAATCTGCTGGGGTGGATCCCAGACGTGGGCAAGTGCCTTTCCCAGAGCAGAGGCTTGTCCTCTGTGACCTTGGGCAAATCATTTAACCTCTCTCCATATCACTGTTCTGTTTCTGAAATGAAAATAAACGGCAGTAATGCACCAGAAAAGCTAAATGTGCTGGTGATTATGAGGGGCTCAGATGAGGATGAAGGTGAGATAAATACTTTAGACAGATAAAAATAATCCTTCCTCAACTCCTGTGAAACCTCCAAACATTAAACTCAGCTCCTTGGTATGACAGACAGGATGTATCCCTCAAAAACCAGGATGGCTTGCATTTTATCATTGCTGTATAAGCAGATGAGGTTTTTCCAGGGGACTTTTGTTCTTATTCCTGTAGTAGCACTCAGAGTGATGTTTCCATATTTGCAGCACTGGTGTGCAGGGCACTCCAAGGTGACTTATTTCAGTAGAGGATTCACTTGCTGACTGGAGCCATTGGCTCAGGTCTTTGTCTGGTGATACAGTGTCTTGCATTAACATCACAATATTCATTTCTTGGAAAGTGTTAAAATCTAATACGTAAATGTTAAATTTTTTTTTAACGTGCTCCTGGGGCTTTTTCATCTATGCCAGAATTAAGTGCAAAGGGAATTTTTACAGCCAACTTGTAAATTCCTGACAAGAGCAGTTTATAATAGAAGTGTTGACATAACCTTAACTACGGTGACAACTGAAGCTGGTTTGTTAGGAAAGCAGCAAATAATTTTCTTGCAGGAAAGCAGGAGTTGGGCACAGAAGGTGAGGTAGCTAAATTTTTTTTCCCTGAGAATCCCCGGAGGCTATTGTGTGAGACAGCATGTGAAATGAAGCTGAAGCAAATCACATAGCAGGCAGAAGAAACATTGTGGAATTTGCTCATTTTCATGAAGGAGAAAGGTGCAGGTTATCCTCTTATAATTTTTTTTACAAGCTGCATTTCTCCCCTCAGAGGTAATGATGAGGGTCTTATAGCAAGTCAGTGCTTGCTTTTGGCCGTTCAGCTGTCTCTTCATTCTTTCTCCCTGAACACCTAAAGCAGGCAGGAATGAACTCTGGTGCCTTAACTCCGTGCCTTCAACAGAAGCAGGAGCCAGCCCTTTGTTTGCAATCCATTTGTGTCTCTTACAAGCAATAATTTTTTTAAAAGTCACTAAATCTTATTTCCATGAGTTACCTGCAAGAATTCAAAACCTGAGAACTTAACCACAGGAATAGATGGACAAGCCTTTGTGCAGCCAGGCTGAGCCACAATAAACATTGCTGTCACTTAAATGAGAACAGAACCTAGAAAGAGCTGATTTTAACTGAAATCTGAAGCCTAAGGAGCATATGTAGAGTTGATTCTTAGTGCCTTAATTTCCCCAAAGTCAGCTGAGGTTTGTTTTATACCTGTCACTTCTCTCCTGTGGACAAGGGGAAAAGGAGTTTTTTGACTCTTCTTGCAGGCATAAAATCATCAAGGTGAAATGGAGATAGTACATGCATCCCATCCCACAGCACAGTTTCATACAAGCAGCCAGGCCCCTGTACTACTCAGGCTGGGTTTAGAAGTGAAAGTGTCTCCCATCCACTTTCCCATCCCCTTCTGCTGGCTACAACTCTCCCTGAATCTTTGGGATTAACTTTTAAATGGCATCCTACTTTCCAAAATGTTGAACAAAGTCTTTCTTACACCTTTGCTGTGCTGTTTGCGTGTGGAGAGGCAGTCAGCCCATTGGCAAGTGGCAGGAAGATTTATTGTGAGCTGGCACACTGCAGCCTGGGTGCCTGACTTCCTCCCTGCCCTACCCCTGCATGTTTGGCAAAATCCTGGAAAGCTGAAAGTTCCGAGGGCAGAGTATTCAGTATAGAGTAAATAAAATATGCAGTTGAAAGCAGAGAAAAGGACAGCTCTGAAATGGGAAAGCCAGAACTAAATCCCCTTCAGTACTTCCTAATTATCTAGGGACAGTTATGGCCTGTGGAGCCTGCAATCCAAGTGCAGGAGCTATTGGTGAGGGACAGTGCAGTCCAGGCAGGGGGGACTGGGCAGCGCTGCTGAATGTGTTCTGTGAGTGCTGATGGATTTTTAAACCCCCTTTTTGCTGCAGTGTGGTTGAAAGGGCAACATGAGCTGGTCTGGCAGGATGGCAGTGACAGGGGAGGATTAACCAGTAAGCGACCAGTTTGCACAGGAAAGAAAAGCAAAGCAAAGACTGCAGATTACTCATTTGCCTTCTCCCTTCCCATTAAAACAAGATTTTTTTACTCTTCTCAATATTCTTCCTTTTTAATACATATTGAAATACAATCCCTAGCTCTTAGGCACTGCCAGAAAACCTGGTGGAAATACTGCACTTGGAGCCACAGCCACGAGCTGGAGGATGTGGAAAACTATCACTTTTTCCCCTGGCAAACCAGACACGCATCGGGGGAGCAGCGTGCCAGCAAATGCCTCTGCTCTTTTCCCAGAAAGCTCATTTGCTGTCAGGATTTCCGCTCTCGCTGGATGCCCCTGAGTGTGTGGAAGGCGAGCTGGCCGGTCCTTGAACCACGAGCCGCTGGAGCGAGATCCCAAGGCGGCTTTGCGGCTGCCTTTGCCCGGGACATCTCCTCCCGGCGCTTGGTTCGGAGTGCCCTCTGCTGGGTTCCCAAAGGCGGCCCGGGCTGGCCCGGGGCTGGGGGCCGTGGTAGGAGGCAGGCACAGCAGGGACGGCCGCGTGTGGGCTCGAGTGCCTTTGTGCCTGAGCACCATTATGCTTTTGGCAGGGCTGTTAATGGAGATGGCATTTGGCCGCGCGCTCTTATCTCACCGCTCTTCAAAACGCACGAATACTTCCCCGCTCGGATTCAAGGCTAAGGGACGCGTCTCGGTGGTATTTATATACATTTAGCCCCAGGTCCCTGCCGCTCACAAAAGGATATGGAATGTAGAGTAGATTTATACCAAAAATGAAATGAACAAGGAGCAGAGGCTATTGCAGATAAGTAGGTATTAGAACTGTGTTTTCCATCTTGTGTTCCTAAATGAGGGTAGTGACACAAAGCGTTGTCAGCAACAAATTGGCAACAGCCAGCACTGCTGTGTTTTGATCTGTGCTTATGGGACTATTGGGACTGGTTTCTCCAAATAGTCTTTTAAATTTTGAGAGGGGCTGCCTCCATGGACAGCAGCTGTGCTTTGCAGAGTTATTTCAGGGTACAGAGCCAATATCTGCCATTGTGACCCAGAAGTATTTTCCTTTTTCTATTTTCTTTTTTTCCTTATTTTCCTTTTTTTTTTTTTTTTTTTTTTTTTTTTTTTCTTTTTTTTTACTTTTCCCTAAAACTGTCTTCCATACCAAGCTGGTGCAGCAGCAGTGTGTGGAAAAAGACAAAGGGTCAGGTGGCAGCTCTGGGTTGGTCAGGGGGTGCTGAGGCATCCCTTTGCTAGAGGTTTTCAAGAACAGACTCAGACTCAAAAATCATTCACTGAGGAAAATGTAGATCCGTTTGAGCCTAACTCAGAGCAAGATGGGCAAACACATGTCCTCTTCCAGATCTTTGTTATGAGGCACAGGAACTTTTAATGGCAAAAGCTTTCATGTTCTGTCCAGACACTCGTTTTCATGAAACATGTGGGAACTTAATAGCTTTGAAACAGTTTTCCTTGAAACTGGCTATCCAATTGAAACACTACTGGGACAAGGAACAGATAGACCACGTGACTGCACAGTCCTCATTTTTCTTGGAAGCCAAACACTGAGGGGTCATTGCAGGTTTGATTTAAATAAGGATGGGAACTCTGCAGTCTTGTGGCTGTGTCATATGCATTGGCATGTTATACCTGCTGGTGGCAGGGAGGAGGGAATCTGAAACATTCTTGGCATTTCCTGGTAATTCTGTGTTAAATTCTCTCATAAGGGTTTTTATAGACTTCACTTTAAGGTAAGGCCAGCACAGCCTAGGTCCTCTTCTTCAGCCTGTTCTCCTTTCCCACAAATCAAATCTGTCTCCAGTCCTTCTCCCTGCCTCTGCACATGTATTGACTCCTTCTGCAGCCCCAAAAGCCATTGGGAAGGGAGTGGTGGGAACACTGCTCTGGAGAACAGAGTGGCAGTGGAGGCCTGAGAAGGTGTGCAGGTGATGTCATGGGTGTGTGAAGAGACAGAAATAGGAAAGAGACAGGAAGGAGAAAGGAGAGTGAAGGAATGTTAAAGAAATTAATGAAAACAATTGTTTGTGGAATTGGCATTTGACTGGAAGGATCAGGCACAAAGGTCTACAGAGAAGGTTGCACTGGCAGCAGAGCAGTTCCATCAGAGGCTGTGCTCCTTGGTTACATAGAGGAAAACAAGGAGTCTGATTTCTGCCCAAATTTGATCACTGATCCCTTTTTTGGTTCTTGGCAAGCTACTTCAGCCTCTCCACAGCACTACTCCTTTGTGTAAAATGAAGACAGTGCAGCTGCATAGATAGGAATGAGAGCAGAGACTTTTCCAGACTGATGACAAATCATGGAACCATAAGGCTGGCAGACACCCTGAGAGATTGTCTAGTCTGGCAATCATCAATTTTTTTAATCAAAAGACTGCCCTGGAATTTTTTTTTAAAACTGTTCCATTGCACGGTGCCAGCACAATGGTTTGAATCTAAAAGTAACCAAAAATCGTATTTTATTCTTTAAATTGAAGAAAGGCTCATGTTGAGCAAAAGTTTTTTTAAAAAAAATTAAAGCCAGATCTACTTATACTTTAAAATAGGCATAAGTCCCTTTGTTCTGATTAGTTAATCCTGGCATTGCTTATTTTCATAGATGCTTATAAACATTTTCTTTACTAGTTAGTCCAGCTTTGTTGAAGTGTAGTAGAACCACTGCATGAACTGGAAGTGTCCCACTCAGAGCAGCTCTCAGGCTGCAGGAGCTGTACTGCAGCAGCGTTACTTAGATCTCCCAGCAACACAGCCAACTCCATCCTGATTCCAAACATTTCTCCCCTTATTAATCACCCAAAATATCATGGTTTATAGCATCATTTTTTTCTCCATGTATTTGGAAGGTCATAAAAGTTCCTTCACCTGACCAAACCTGCACTGCAAATACCAAATATCAATACCAAAAATTATCGCTCTGTACTTGAAAGCAAACTGTTACTGGGAGGAACAGTCAGAACAAAGCTCTCTTAAGTCAGGGATATAATTACTCAAGAAAATACCAATCAAAAATCACACCTTTACATAATTGACTGCTGTGTGCCTGAGCAGAGGTTTGCATCCATCCACCTCTCTTTGCTCAATCTGTTGAAATGTGCAGAGTAACACCCCAGCACAGCTGCTCCGCAGGCAGCAGAGCCCTAATACAGTTCAGTAATGAGGATGCTTTGTGGTCATCTTCTTCACATTAAGTGATTCATATCCTGTACATCCAGGAAGAACTGAGAATTTTATTAGGGCTGATGGATGTACTTTGACCACTCACACACTGTATATTCACAAATGCACGATACCGTGGTTTCACTCTGCTTGAGAGAAGTGAGAAATGTAAAGGGTAAATAGACATTATCTGTTGCATGTAAGCAGTTTGTGCCATCCTAGATACTGGTAAAAGATCTGTCTTCAAAGCAAGAAATGACCACAGCTTTCTTCTGAATAGAAAAAGACTGGATCCTCCTGTGGGAACATAAAAAGTTTTGTGAATATCAAAGTTTTGTCAAGTAAGGATGTTCAATTTATGATGCAAAGGGAGAATATTCCCTATAGCTGTTTATATTACAAATGTTATGAGATACTCCTTCTCTGGAAACATAGAACCAGAGTCCTTGTGCTTTCAGCTTTGCAGAACTGGGTCTTACTGACCAGTAGGATGCTGCTGCACCTGGAATAACTCCAGCGATTTAAGTTTGCCATAGCAAAAGGGAATGACAAGTCTTAAGTGGCAGATAAGTTCCTATAATTCAGAAAATGTCAGACATTGTAGAAACTGAGAGAAGTTCCTGACATGGTGCCCCACATGTGTGTATGTCTGTATCTGCCCATTTCCCCCGGGTTCCTCCATGAGCACAGCGGAATGCACATCCTCTGTGGAACACGCTCATTCCTTCACCTGGGCTGATCCCCATGTAAAGGATAAGATCCCAAACCCTGAAGAAGGTAATGGGTTGTGAATTGTCTCTCATTTTTATGCTGTACATGAAAATAGGGGTAAGTTTTCTTCTCCACAAGCCAGCTGACAGGAGGGAGGGACGGCTGGACAGAGAAATCCCAAGTTGGTGGGAAGCTGAGCGGTCCTGATGTCCTACATGCCAAAATTCTGAACCTCATCAGGTTACACAGAAAAATCACTTTCTGACTATACTTTTATGATTGGTGTGTTTTTCTCCTTGAAATGCACACTTGATCCCCCCCCCTCCCCTCTAATTGTATATCACAGAGGAAAGCAATAATGTTTTGTCCATACAAATCAGCAACCAACCCCTTCTTGAAAGCTTCAATTAAGGGTGAAGTAGCCTGAGTGCTCCTTAAATCCACTGCCCTGGCTCAAAAAAAAATTTACACCAAGATTCACGGATGTAATTTATCTGGAAAAAAAAAGTATTAAAAACCTAAACACATCAAACGTGCATGTAAGCCAAGCCTCCCTTTGTGTGCTCCCAGAGGGTTTATCCCCCCCAGCACGTGCACACACGCACACCCCCCCGTAAGAGATCCGTTTTATAGATTCAAGGACAGCTCTCTCCAAGAGAAGAAGGGACGTTGCCAAGATACCAGATGTGGTTCCATTCAAGACCACTCATAGGAGCAATTCAAGATGAAATCAAATTAGATGTGTTGGTTATACATAGTGCAGCCTGCTTGGGATACTAAATGACAGAGTTTGCCAATAATTAAGTGAAATCTCAGAGATGATGAGTCCCCAGAGCTCTCTAGGTTATGTCGGTCTAATTCTAAGTGTCATCATTATAGCAGCAGAGCAAAATACTCTGCATAGGCCACAGAGCTGGAATTTTTACTGTGGATATTAGCTTTTCACAGCCAGTGCTACAGGGCAGTACTGAGCTTCATTACATGTCTTCTGCTATTACACTTGCTTAACCTTTCCCTGATATAAAGCTCCTGAAACCTGACTCCCACTTAATAATTGATAGTTAGCACTTACTATCCATAGTGGTATTCATATTCAAAGCACTTTAAGAAGAGCTCATTAATGTCTCTGGACCCCCTCCCCCTTAAGGTGTCCAGGACAATTACCCTAATTTCGCAGAAAGGGAAACTGAGGCAGAAAGGTTGTGCCTCAGCCTGGGGCTGGAGGGCAGTGTTACAGTCAGCACTAATGCTCAGGGGCTTCCTTACTGGGGAACTGGTTGAGCTTCTGATGGTAGGAAACAGGTTGTTCTCAAATTTAGCGTGGGGATGGAGGTGCAAGGAGCCTTCCTCCAGTCCTGCAGAACTGCCACCGGGAGCTGCTGAGCACTCCCATTGCCTGCAGGTAGTGAGGAGCCGGAGCAGCCTTTGTGAGCCCCTCTGCAGGTCTGCCTGGGTGGTTCTTGTGCAGGGAGGAGGCTGGAAGATTCTGAACAGGTGGAAAAAGTGCCACTCTGAGTATATTGTCCTGCAGCTTGAGCCTCCTTGGCAGCCTGCCTGGAGACCACTTGGCGCTGCTCCTGTCTTTGCCTACTCCACCCTTACAGGCAGGGCGAGCAGGTCTGCTTAGGGACCACAGTGGCCTCACTTTGCACAGTGATTCAGAGCATGAGACAGGCCAGGATAAGACCCAAATGTTTCCAAAATGTGCTCCTAAGGAGACCATCCTCTACAGCCCTCTCACAGCAGGACTAAGCCCTGATGGAATCAGTTTGCCAGGAGTTTTAGTGTCTTAATGGAGCCCACTTCATTGTTACCCTTTGCTTTGCTACCAGAAAACTGAACATCACAGCCGTGTTCAGAAGAGGAATGACTATTTCCAGCTTTGCAAGCATTCACTTCTGATCACTTGATGATGAAATCCTGTTGCACTGAATTTGTGAATCTGAGAGGTCACTGGCTGAACTCCTGAAGAACAGGAGCTGATTTAAAAAGAAATAACCTAAATATTAAAAAGAAAGGGAGGGCAGATATAAAAAAGTCAGTCTGAAGGTAAGACTTTCAGGAAGGGCTTGCTCCAAATGTAGCACTTGCTCTGTATAAAGGAAGGGAAAAGTTCTGGGGACTGAAGCCTTGGGGACCGTGGCATCAACGTTGGTTTAGCCACCAGCACCACACAGGAAGGCAAAATCTGCATTCCATTAGCCCAGGCTACAGTAATAAAGGTGTCAGGGATAGGACTAAACCCTGATTCCCTAGTGCTGTGGTACCTCCACTGGCCCCATTTGGCCCTGGTTCCAGACACTTCCCTGTGCTCCCTGTTTCCTGCAGCCCTGGCCACCTTCCCCCTGACACCTCACTGTTCCTTGAGGTCTGCAGAGCTCAGCCTGCTCCTGAGAGAGGGACAATGCAAGGGGACATGGGTTCATTCACAATGGAAAACAGCATCCTCAAGATGACTAGGAGGAAGTTATAAAATTTATAGAAAGTTCTGATAAAGATCTTGGATAGATATTTTCATACTGCTAAAAGATTCAAACCTAAGAGGCTTTTAATTAGAGACTGGGGCACTCAGAGCTATCTTACCAAAGAGGTAATAAAATTATTGACTAAATCACTAACAAAGGCAACTGAAGCAAGGAGTTTAAATGATTTCCAGAGACTGTTCTCCAAGTGAAGGTTATAGTGAGAGAGCCAGCAGTGCAATTAAACCAAATGAGGTCAAGCATGTTGGGCCTTAAGGCCTCTGCCTGCTCCTCAGATTTCTTTTGTTCTTATAATTCAATTATAAAGACCCCCCCTCAAGGACCATTTAACTGTCTCGTAAACCAGTTTGTAAACTTTTTTATTTTTCTGTAAATTGTCTCCTAAAAGTGGCTTTCAGCATTTCAGGCCTGATGGCGTGTTCAGGGGCTCCACTGTGCCTTTTGTTCTCATTTGTGCATCACATGCCTGTGGATGTTCATACATCTCCCAAAGCATCCTCAGCCCATGCAAAACATCCATGGCTGGAGGTGGCCATGGATAAAAACTGTGCTGGGGAGCTGGAACAACTGTGATTGTTCTGTCTCTCCTTCTCTCTTGCTCCATCCCCTTCCCCTCCCCAGCCTTTCTTTATCCTGTTTCTATGTGAGTCAGAAAGAGGGTAACTTGTGTGTGTGTGTGTGTGTGTGCCTAATTTCCTGCCCACTAGGTCATGTATCCCAACCTTTAACATCATAAATGAGCAGGGAAGTCTGCTGGCCAGCAGATGCCTATGCAGATCCATTCACGTGGAATTAAACACTTTTAAGGTGTAGGGACTTTTTCTTCTTTTTACTTTTTTTTTTTTGGTAGAAATACAATTGTAGAACAGGGTTAGGTGGAAGTTGGGGAGCTTCCAAGTGCAAAAGTTTTGCAGACTGCAGTTCTGCTGTTGACAATGTCCACTGACCATAAGGGTAGCTTCTGTAATTTGGAGATCTTGTAGGACTCTGTCTCATGGTGCAATTTTTTCCATTTAAAGGGGCAAAACACAATTATTTACTCCTTTCAAGAAAGAGAGCATTTCAAGAATGAAACCGCTCCTCATTCACCCATGGGAAGAGGATAGAAGTCCAGAAGTGATTACAAATTTTTCTAAGTGGTTTAAACACAAAACTTCTGCTCATATTATGGTTTTAGGAGCTTATGTGATTCAAGGGTCTTGGGTTCCTGTTTGCATCAGGAGGGGCTTTGATGCCTTTGTAAATCAGGCCCAGGGTGGCTGTCTTTAAATGAGCCACAAGTGAGAGCGTAGAAATGTTCCTAGAAATGTTCCCTTGTAAAAATTCAGACCCACAAGTGGCAGCATCCTGCCTGTCCTGTGAAATTCCAAGGGACAGATTTTTGCTTGGAGATGAATCAAATGTTACAAGTGACTGTTGTAGCAGGAAGAGAAATACTTATTCTTCCTCTCTATTTAATTACAGCTAAGATAGTTTGGTTGAGACATTGGAAGTAGGACTGACAGCTCTGCTTTCTTGGGAAAAAAAGAGAAAGCAAGTATCTCCGAGGTCCTGCAGAGACAGTGTGATCTGTTCCCTCACTGCGTCTCAGCAGGAGCTGAGCAGCTCTATGGTCTGAAATCTGTCAGATTTTGCTCTGTGGGTCCTCACAGATTTGCCAACCTCTGTTTCTAAAACTGTACAAGAGCAGGGTTTAATGGGGTGACCCCTCATCTCCTGGAGAGAGGAATACTTGCCCTGTTAGCAGCAATACTGAAATAACCACTGGTGTTAGAGATGAACCCAGAACTCACTCTGTGACTGATCCCTCTTACAAGGTTCACATCTTTCTCAGTTCATTAAAACCTTGTGCCTCCTTTCCCAAAGGAAAGAAATGTCAATACATAAAAGAGGAAGATAAGCTGATGCTACATCCAGGTTGCAGAGCTGGAGATTTTGCTGGGGTAAGGTGCCTGTATTGGTGCTAACTCAGCCACATTGCACAGAGACAGTACAGCAGCCTCATTTCACTGGTCACATGCATAAATTAATGCAATTATCTTTATTAAAACATATCCCAAAGTATTGCCTGTTGCTAACCTGTCACATTCCAGATGTGGCAATGATTGTACCGTGGTGGCATCGTGGAGCACAATGCCCAGGTCAGTTCTCTTCAATCATGGGACACAGGTTTACTAGTATGAGTCTGAAGTAGCAGCAAGCCCAGTGGCACTTCCTGGATGGCAAAGGAGATTTTAGCTGAGAAAGTCCTTTCATTACTGTAAAAAATTAATGCAAAATGTCAAATATTTCACACCCAAGTCGATACTGGCAAAATTCCAGAAATATTCTGGTTTCGCTTGGGGTGTGAATATAGTTGATCATCTGTAATTCAGAAGCTTTTATTTCAAAGGAAAGAGAGAGAGTGTTGCAATAGACTGTGGAGTGATAAATATCAACTGTGCCACTTCTCTCCCAAAAGGGATTTCCCACAGTTCTATAGTGATATACAGTTCAAAAGGCCATACTGAGATTTATAGAGCTATACATTCAAAAAATGGTATTCGAGGCCCTTTGCTCAGCCAAAGTAGATTTGACTTGCAGCCTTCACAGTTCTGCACGACTCAGAAAGCAGCCACAGGTCCAGGGTGCCAGCAGGCCCCAGTGATTAGTGAATGTGTGGCAGCTGGGTCACTCAGATTTGTACAGGCAGTTAATCCAGCCAGTCCTCACTTGTGTGGTTGGATGTTGTGGAAGCTTTCAAATGTACTTGGCCAGGAGAGCTGGTCAGTTTGGAGTAAAAGGACAGAAATGAATTTAAATCAAGAGAGAGAGAGCAGCTGATGACAGCAGTGAATTTGGCCCTCTCCATGCATGTATTATTACTACAAACTGCTCTCTTTTTCTTCTTTTCTATTCTGTTCTATTCCTGCCTATTCTACTCTAATCTCACTGTACTTAAAGCCTCACTCACATTCTAACCCACTTGCAGAGCAATAGCTTTTGTCTGTTAATGTTCACTGAATGCCCCAAAATGCTTTCTCTGAAGACAGTAGAAAAGTTTCCACTGATTTTATTGGGGATATTGTTGGGCCCTAAATGAAGTGAATTGATGCTGAAAGATTCATTCCATTATACCCTTAACAAGGCTGTTTGTGCTGAAGCCTCTGGATGAAGCACCATCTCTGAGCCATGTCCTGAAGTCATTGCCCAGTTTACTCTCATTCAGAGATCAATGGAAGCTTTGACCAAATAAGAACTGAGCAAGGACTGCTGGAGTTGTTCTAACCTAATGTTCTAAACTAATGCTCTGTATTTGAAAATGCAAACCTCTCACAACTTTTCACAACTTTAAAAGCATATAGGAATTTTGAAAATACTACATTTAAATCCATTACCAACCTGAAAGCTATTCTAGTCATAGTTTCAATATTAAAAATGTTTTGGAAATGCAGAGGTTCTGAAAGTAGGTGTCATCCACCACACATCTTTATTTAAGTATTTTGTTATAGGAAACAACCAGTTGCTGGGGGGAGGTCAGGTTAAAGCTATTTGACATCCATTATAGAATTCCTGTAAAGAGATGTGGAGGAAAACGGGTAAGTCAACACAGCAAGAAACAATTCCAAAGTGTCCAAATTCCAGTGAGTTAGTTTTTGTTTGGTAAACAAATAATAACACTCTGAACCTACTATGAATAACATGATTAAATTAATTCTTACTTCTTGACTCTCAGGTTTATTAATTCAGTTCTCTGGGTTATTTTCAGTTCATGTGTTTAGGACTTGATACCCAGAACAGCTGAGCATCACCAGCAGCGAGAGGTTTTCATCTCTTCACAGTTTTCATCTTAGTTTATTTTTGGATGCTGCCATATTTTCAGCATCCAACAGAATTCCCATTCTTTTAGGGGTTTTGAAAAGCTTGGTGATGCTCCAGCATCCTGTTTTCTAACATAATAAATTAAGACTGCTGTGAAAACTCCAAAGCAATAAGAGAGTTGATGTTTGAAATTGTGCTTAGAAAAAGACATTTTAGAGACACGTGTCACCCTCAAACCCACAGTGAGCAATGCTTTGTCTGCAGCTGGCAGAAAAATGAGAGGATCTGATTATTTTGTAAGACTGTCGGTGTTATGCCACTCCACCTCTCACATATCTGTTGGCTTGGCTGATCTGTTCTGATTGTGCCCTATCAGAATCACAAAGACACCGTGTTTACAACACAAGAGTGACACCACTTGAAAGCACACACACTGATGTTGGGAATAATGCATAAAATGGTTACTGCCATAAAATTGAGCTTATTCCCACTCCTCAGTAGCAAGCATTTGTAAAAAGTACTTTCAAAAATTCTATCAAGCAGCTCTACTTTTAGAGTGGCTCTGTACGTTTGAAACTGGTAATTGAAATAAAAATGAAATGTCTTCGAAAATTTACTTTGCAAAAGAAGTTTGGCATTTTTGTTCAGGGGTATGTTTATTAAAAGCCCTTCAGACAAATACCAAGAACCAAACATTGCAGGATAAATCATACTGGGGACAGATGAGAAATGTGCAAGGATTAAAACCAATTTGCCCCTTTTCCAGGCACTGAGGATGAATCCTGGCCTGACTGAACTTGCAAGTAACAGGCCCCTGGATTTCAATGAGATAATAATTTGATCCATGCGATTGCTTCTGTCTCTTTCTTTGATATTGCTGTAGTTGCCACTTCTTCTTTAATCCAAAACAACTGAGATAGAAAGGAAAAGCCACATGTTTTTATAAGAAAAGGGCAATACATAACGTTAAAAAAATGTTTCATCAAAGGTGCAACCATTTAAAACGCAAAACAGATACTACAGAGGTGACAAATTCAAGTTCTTAGTGTTTTTATTTAAGATCTTTCAAGTATTCATTTGCCAGGAATACTTGTTTAATTTTTTTAATGTATTCAGTTAGCCATATTCAGTTCTCTTTTATGTCCACTTCTCATGAATCATTTGACAGATGGACTTCTACAAGCACATCCCTTTGGGAAAAGTAAATTTGAAGTCATAATAAGAACATAAGACATGCCATAGTGGATCAGAGCAAAGGTCTATCTAGTCCATACCCCGAACCTGTCAGTAGCCAAGAGCAGTATATTAGATTTTAACAGTAATAACTTTGATCTTTCAGTGAGTATTAAGTTGGTGATGACTAAGCAGAAAATGAAAGGAAATCCCAAGGGCAGAGCATTCCAAAAGTCAGGCGAAACAGCAAGTGAGGCCACGTCTCCCTGTGCCTGAAGGGTCTGTGTCTCACAAGGAACAGGCACCAGGCTGAGCAGGCCCAGCTCAGGGTACTATGGGGAATTATGGCCAGTTGTTCTGCTGCAAGATGGAATGGGTCAATAAACTCCAGCAACATGGAGGGGACAGAAATGGCTGGAGGAGGGAAGAATGCAGGGTGGACACTGGGAGGTCAGGGCTGGGGGCAGCTTCATGCTGACAGGGGTAAGTAGTTCTACCAAAAGGGATGGTTTGGGATTAGGAACTTGGGCTTGCACATGGTACATTGGCAGTGCCTGAACCCTGTTCTCTCATTTCCAGAGTCAGAGCTCCATTTGTTCCAGTGAGATTGTAGCTAAAAGTTCTCAGGATTTAGCTCATCTTTAATTGCTGATGTCTCAATTAAATTGCATCTGTGATAACAACAGCCCTCCTGGAGCCCCGAAAGGAACTTGAACACACTGTGAGTAAATGAAATAATTGTGTAAATTATAAAGTTTTTATCTACTGGTTATTGCATTAAAAACTACATATAGAGCACATACTTTTTATACCCTTCCTACTTTAGAGAATCTTATAAAAAAGGTGTTTAGCCTGCCAAAAATCTACAAGGATCACTGATAATTTGTTGATCAGCATTAGGTTCATTAAATCTATGCACTTCATTATCTGATTAATTCAGAGGCAGGTTTGTAATCAGAGATGAAATGTTTAAGATTCTACAGCTTTGGCCTCCACAACCTCCTACAGCTCATTAGAAAAGCTAATCAGATTGAATTTTCCACCATGCTGTTTATTGTAGCCCTAATGGAAGACAATCACTTTAAAATTACACACTTAGCAGGTAATTTCTAAAAGCCATAAGCTACGGAAGCTCTGTTCTCCCTGGGCTCTTTGTCTTTCCTTATTAGGGTAAGGTAAGCAATGGAGAATTCTGTTAGAATTTGGAGAGGTATTTTGCAATATTGAATGCAATATAAAAGCTGCTGAAAAAATATTTTTGTCCTTACCATGTTTCTTGACACCTGGGAGCCCTTTCAGAGATGGTCAGTAATGTGTGATGAGTTTGATTTAATACTCAGAGGCATTTCCTATGTTGTGATTTTATTCTTTGAAGAATTGAGAACTTCCTTCATGTCCTTTTATCTTGAGATGAATAGCATTGTTAAAAAAACAGAACAACTTTTTGATCTTGGGGTTTCACAGATCAGTTATAAACACTGTTGTGCTTGAGCTTTCTGAACTAAGTCACTAGTGTGATCTGAAGGAAAATTATGACAATGTTTAGTATGAAGAACCAGAAATTAAGGTGACTTAAAGTCTGGAGTATTCTTATATTTTTAATAATAGAATTCCTGTGAATTATGAGAAGTGACAACAGAAGTTGACAGTCCCCTCTTGCACCGGCAGTGTTCCTGCCACTGCTCTGTTTTTCTGAAGGGTAACTGAATTGGGGAATGCAGCAGGGACAGCCAACACCTGAGTGAGAAAAACTGTCATTCCACTTGTTGTGGAAAAGATCCTTTCAGTAAAGCAGATATGAAGAACCTTGGACTGAGAGCCAGATCCAAGGTGGCAGAACAATTCCTCTGGCCCGCTTTACTGCTTTTTCTATCATATGGACAAAAGTCCATTTGTGCTTTGACTGTCATCTGTGTTAGTCTCTTATTTTAATACATGAAAGGATGGGCTTTCCTGTGACTTATTGTAAGAAGATCCCAATGTAAACCTTCCCTGCCAAACCACGTTCATCACATCTCTACCTACTGGCAATAAAGGGTAAAGGCATATCCACAGAACACCATGAAGACGGTGCATGCCTAATACAGATGAATCCCTTTGCCACCCAGCACGCTCTAAGTTTGCCAGCCTGAAGGGCTGGATCCTACTTTTGGGATCTGTCTTCTTGCCACAGGCCTGACTCTACAAATAAAGAGCAAGTTGCTAATGCCAGCTCTGATTCCTCCTTCTGCATGGCTGTGACAGCTTGAACAGTGAGCACCAGCGGTGTTTGGGTCACAGGAATGAAATGTGCTGTGCAGCAAAGGTCAGGGGTGAAGTCATAGCAAAGTATATCCCCTTCAGGGGATGACACCCCTGCCTTTTGTTGGTTAGAATGATATTGGGGGGTGAAATACTGGATTTATAAAAATAGACTTGGGTTAATGCTATGTTATTCCATAGGATCTGCTCCATCAAACTGAGCTAAGAGAAGGGAAGGGCACCCATTGGTGCATCCAGCCCGTGTCGGCCTCGCTCTAAAGGAGTATTTCTTGCAGTGGGGAAAAGTGTTTGGTTTCCATTTCATGGGGTTACCCTGTGACCACCCTGTGGACTGCTGGGTGTGTGTCTGGTGGAGCCCTCATCTACCTGTCCTTCTGCAGACCGGGGTTCTCAAAGGGCTGAATTCCCCCTGTGCTCACCAGTCAGCCCGTACAGTACGGAAGTTTAGTTTTGAGGGCACAAGTATAGACAAATCCTCAGCTTAGGAGTCTGGGTGACTTTTCTCTCATTTTGTGCAGGAAGTGTTATTTATTTTTATTTTTTCCCCGGTGCCAGTGGCCGCGGTCGCGCTGAAATCCAAGTGCCTGTCCCATGCCCCCCAGGATCGCCGGGCAATAACATGGCGGCCGCCATGGTCCGGGCAACGTGGCGCCCCCCTATGCATGTACCGTACAAGAAAATGGCGGCCTCCAGGGCTCACTCCCGCCTTCTCAAAGGCCGTCTGAGGCGGCCCCCCCCTTGTGGCCGAGTGGTTGAGCTTCTCGCCTAGGGAGCAACTCATGCTCTGAATACACAGATTCGAATCCCATCCTCGACCAGCAAAACCTTAAATTTTACTTTTTATTTTATAAAAACTGGGAACCAGCAGCCCCGCCGTGCAGGAGCGGGAGGGGGCAGAGAAGCACAGCAGCCTCCCCATTGGTTGCTATGAAGCTCACACCGCTCTCCCACTGGTCAAGGCGTGGCTCGCACCGCCTCCCTCAGCGTTCTATTGGTTAATATCTGTGTCGATCCCGCCAGGTCCCCAAGGGGTGACCAGCCTAAAGCCTGAGCGGGAAAAAAAGACAATAAAGCTAAAATTAAAAAATAAAAACGAAAATAAAAATTAAAAAAAAAAATAGAAAAGAAAAGAGGAAAGAAAAGAAAAAATAAAGTAAAAAATAAAGATAAGAAATAAAATGAAAAAAAAAATTAAAAATATTAAAATAGACCATAAAATAAGAAGGAAAAAATCAAAAGTAAAATAAATAAGCACTTGGCCACTGGGTGAGTTGGGGGCCACGGCGTTACTGCCGCTACCGGCCGTGTCCACCAGGCGGCGCCTGCAGGGCAGAGCACGGTGGTCGGGGGTGGGATTCGAACCCACATCTCCAGCATACTGATGCAGACTCACTCAGCTCCGGAGCTGAACGCAGGGAAAATTTTAAGGTAGAATAGAATCATGGAATCAGCTGGGTTGGAAGGGACCTCCGAGATCATCAAGTCCAATCCTTGATCCACTACCGCTGCGGTTACTAGGCCATGGCACTAAGTGCCACATCCAGTCCTCAAAAAGATCTGAGTACCACACAGAAAACAAAAAGGATTTTCATTTAAAAAGTAATTTTATTTTATATTTTTATACAGAGTTCCTAGCAAAACTCTCCCATTACTGAAGGGGAAAAAATACAGATCAGGCAAGTTTATTCATCAGTATTGAAACACGCCCTTCACAGTGTGGGTGCCCCTGTCCTTGGAACTCCACTATGCTCCTGGCACTTCACCTTTGCACCGGCCGGTCCCTGCTGCGCCGCGCCCGCTCACTGCGCATGCGCGGGGCTCTTCCTTGTGGTACCGCTTTTTCACCAGCAGGGGGCACAGGAGAGTCAGCGGAGCCACTGCGCACGTGCCATTGGTTGCTAGGACGCCCACACTTATCACGTGACGCTGGGCGCCAGTAACGTCCGTGCGCGTGCGCTGTTTGCCCGCGCGGTGCCGCTCCCGGCCCGCGGGTGTCGCGCGGTGGGAATTCCTTAAACTCTGAGATCCTGTGTGTGATATAGCACTATATGTGCATTTTGAAATACATTTTGAAATACATTTACATGCGAGTTAATATTAGTTTTCAATATATATATATAAAGATGAGAAACCTCGCAGGTTTTAATATTGTTTTGCACGCCCTTCCATGGAAAATTTTGGGCTGCAACCTTCCTTTTTTGGGAGTCTTGCCTTAAAGGATCGGCCGGGAGCCAAAAGTACCCTCAGCAGGCAATTATTAGTAGAGATAAAGTAGAGAGCAGGTTTAATAAAAGCCCTTCAGCCACCCCGGAGATACAGACGTGTGCCCGTGTCCAAGGGCGTTCCACAGTTTAAGGTATTTGTCCGTCCAATCCTAGATCTATCCGCCCCCCAGATCCTCCCAGTTCTGCCCCTGGTTCTGCCCCCGGCACGCCCCTCTGGAAATTGAGTTAGGGGTCTCTAAGAGTCCTTCGTCTTGGTCTTCATCACAGCACGTCCAGCCCTCGGAGCTCCTCCGAAGTTCTGGGTTTTGAGGGATGCTTTGTTTGTTGGTTTATCTTGTTGTTGAGGCCTGGATGCAAACGTTCCTAAACAGAAAGAAGGCCTACCTAAACAAGGTAAGGAATTTAGAAAGTTAGATATGAAATGGGGTAATAGGGGTGGGTAAATGTGTAAACTACTGTGCTAAAGGGTGAGCTAACTACAGCTACTTCTAAAATCTGCAAAAAGCTAAAAATCGCGAAAATTTATAGGCACCAGGAGGACCCCACATGACCCCGTTCATCCCCCAGGAGCTCACCTGCTCCTGCACCCATCGCGGCTCTCCCAGTGACATCGGGGTGTCCCCAGTGACATCATCACCCGCCAGGCTCCAGCCCCCTCCCTGTTACCCCCCCGAGAAGGCACAGAACGAGTCAAACTGCCCTGGGCAGCAGCTCATTGCTATAATAATTTCGTTGGCAAACGTACCCCCCTCCCAAAAAAGAGGGCTCTATTACAAAAATAAAGGCAGGGCAGCCCCCCAAAGGGTTGAAGTCCCCTCCCCAGCTCCTGTCCCCGCGGCACAGGCGCAGCGTGTCCGAGGGTGGTGCCTCGCCTCCCGCTCAGGCTCCGCTCCGTTCTGCGCTCCAGCAGCGCCAGGAGATGTCTCGCCCCTTCCCCGGGGCTCTGCTGCAGGGACATCCCCCCGACGGGCTGCGGGGCACGGCTGGACCGGGATGGGACCCTGGACTCCCAGACCCATCCAACAGCTCCGGCCCTCGCGCCGCTGCTGCTCCTCCTGCTCGGCCAGTGGGGCTGAAAGTCAGGAGTGAAAATTTACAGAGTAAACTGAAAACAACAACCCCAAATCTCACTAACCCGCTTCGTAGTGAAAAGCTGTGCTTCTGTTGGAGGAGTCTTGGATTTTCCCTCGGCATTAACTGAACTGGCACAGCTGCAAACTGATGTCATATTCTTGCAGGGTTGCTGGGAGGGATTTAGGGGCCCAAGGAGGTTTTGGGGGGTACTTGGAGGGGTTTGGGTGGGCTTGGGTTTGCTGGGATAATTTTGGTCGTTCTCAGATTGGTTTTGGGATGTTGAAATATTTTAGGGGGTGCTGGGAATAGCCTAGGGGTTCTAAAATGGCTTTGTGGGTTGTTAGGTAGCATTTGTGGCTGGTTTGAGGTGCTGGGGTGTTTGGAATCCTTGGAGGGTTGGGGGTCTCACCTTTGGGGGCGGCTGTAGCAGGTGAAGTCAGGGGGGTCCTTAGCACAGCTCATCTAAGGTCAGGGTTTGGATCACTCAGAATAGGTGTCAAGGTGTACCAGGTTTTTTTAGGGCTGCCTCTGATTTCTTTTTGGTGTGCTTGTCTCTATGCATTTGGATCAGAGCTGCTCTGCCAGGGCTGCTGACTTAATGGTAGGCAGAATATGCCCTCAGGGCCCCTCAAAACTCCTTACAAGCCACCAAGAGCCCCATAGTCCCCTGCAAGACCCTCCAGGATCCAACCAGCACGTGTGGGACGGGGTACTTGGGTGCATCCCACAGCCTGGCTGGGGGGGACGATGGCTGGGGGACCCTCCCCAGGTACCAGGACCCCCCTGTGGCCCCCTGAGCTGTCCACAATGCACCTAGGGGAGGTCCCAGTGCCTCCCAGTCACCTCCCAGTGACAGCTAGCTCTTCCCAGTCAACCACTAGTGCATCCCACTAATTCCTGGTGCCACCCAGACCCCTTGGTTCCTGCCTAGTTCTACTCAATCCCCCACCAATGCCCCCCAGTGACCTGGAACTCCAGCCTCTGGACACCACCATAGATAGAAAGAGATCAATGGCCTTGAAGTGATGTAGAAAAGTGGCTTGTGAAAAGCAAGAACCTTATTGTTATGAACACGAATGTGCATGAATTTGCTGTTAAAACCCCAAAACGTTGCAGGGTTAAACTTCATTTCTCTCCAGAGACATTGGGGACATTTGGGACATCTGGGACATCAAAGACATCAGGATTATCTAGGACATTTGGGATATCAGGGACATCTGGGACACTTGGAATATTTGGGACATCAGGGAATGAGAGAAACCTCCTGAAGTCCCTTCTGCTACCATTGCACTTTCTCTTCTTTACCTGAATACCTTTCAGTTAAACAATGTGCCTTTGATTATTTTTGACCCCTGGTCCCCATTTCACTACATATGTACCAGAATTATCACAGCCTTACATGATACTGCTGATATGGTTATCTGGTTCTGAATAGCCTTGCTTCCCCAGACTCCCTGTCATCATTCCAGACTCTACTCTGCCCTTGGTATAATCAAGGCCAAGGAGGTTCTTATGTACTGATATTTTACATATCAGATCAATGGGATATGCTTTGCTTTCTTTCAGTATCCCCTAAAACCCCTCCATGGTAATGTCCCTGTTCTGATACTGGCTGTTAGTGCATCGGTGCTGTCCTACTTCCTTTCCAGAATATCCCTGTGCTTCTGTCTGAGACATTCTGTAGCCCATTTCATAGCTCTAATATTAAGCCACCATTCTCAATTATACCTTCCTCAGAATATCTTTTTACCTCTCTCATTTACAGCCCTCATGCTGGCACATACCATGCAATAATCACACTTTTTCAATGCCTCATTATCTCCTAAGCAAAACTGTACTGTCAGCATATATTCTTTATCGTTCTTCTAGCTGATAACTGGTTTTAATTCCTCCAGTAAAATTAAAGCATAGACCCAGTGCCAATGACTCTGTGGTCTTGAACTTTGAAGCAGGAATGTTTTTAAAAATGATAAACATCTACTTCCATTTCAGAAAAACTTAACTATTAAAATAACGTGTAGGAGTTCAAGTGACTACCTCCCCTACCCCCTCTATCTTCTCCTGAATTGGACATGACCTCTGAAAAGGAACATTTCATTCCATTTGTCTTGCTTCAGTAGTTTACAACAAACCTTTGAACAGTGAGAATCTTGTTTATTCCTGGACACCTCGTTCTATAAAAGGCTTTTCTCAGACTGGCACAAAGACTACTGAAATCAGCCATCCTGAATCATCTGGACAAAATATGAAATTCAGTGGCATAATTGTTTCTTTCTCCATTCTCTTCACCCTTACTGCTCTTCGGAATGCAGGTGAGTGATTTTCAAAGATTCTGCTGCTTTTATCTAGAAACTTTTTTAACTTCTGAACTTCAGAATACACACCTCAGTAAGAAATTGCTGATCCCATTTGCACAAGCTAAAGCAAAGGTACACAAGTCAGCTTTTACCAGCATGGTGTCATTTTCATTTCCTTCCTCTGTAATTTCCAGCAGGTCGGTGGATCTTCTCTGTAAGTAAACAGACAGTCTGGAGAATGCAGTAAATATATTTAAAGACAGAAAAACTTTCTAGCTCCCTTTATTGAACAAGCACTTCTACCTCCCTTCTTCCCGTTTCCCCATGCTTGTTCTTCACCACTCACCTTGAACCCTACCTTTCTTTTTATTTGTGTCCTCCCAAATAAGCAACCCTCCCCTAATAACTTTTTGATAATTGGTTCCAAATTTTACAACAAGAAAGACATTTCAGTAGCTTTTAATAATCTTGTATTGGAGCACATCTTGTTGCTGATATTAACTTTCCAAGAGCTTTAACCTTCTGTTCTTATTGATTCCCTTCTAGGGTTGATGGTGAGGGAACCCCATTCTGATATGTTTAAGACTTAACTCTCAGAAATAAATATAATTAGTGACACTTGCTGAAGGGCTGCTCTGGAGATTTATCTGACTCTTGCATGTAAAATTACCCATGGAAGTGATGAAATTATGTAGTGGCTTGGAGGTAAATAAGTGTATTTTCCTATTCAAAATGGAGCAGCCCTAGCATGCAGGTGATTGCAGCCTTCACCTAAATACATTCCTAAAATAGCATAACCAGCATACTTTATTGATTTACAGTAATCCTTTAGATGATATACTTTGTTTTAGAGAACATCTAGAAAAGTTCAATAACATTCCTGTCTATATGTTTTTTATTTCCTTTAACAAGGAGCTCAAGACTCTTGCTCACACCAATGTGGGGAGCTGCTTAGTACCTGTTCTTGCCAGGTGACATGCCAGTCCTTGGGGAATTGCTGCCCTGATTATAAAGAATTTTGTCTTCAGATTTCTCCGTACTCAGGATCTCTGATGGGAGGCAAAGACTTTTTGATTGAAAATACAGCTTTTAATACCTCTTCTGTGCTAACATGCAGGTGGGCCATGATTTTATATAATCTCACTTTCCAACTATAGGTAATTACCATGAAACAAGACTAGTCTGTACAGGAGTGAAAACTTTGTAAAGTTGTTGGAGTCCTGAAACACACAAAAGTTCTGCTGAACCTCACCCTCAAGGGTACATTTTGACTGTATTTCTACACAGGATCATTTCTTTTAAGTCAAGTTATTGTGTGATACAATCATTATTCTGCTAATTTATAATTTCTCCCTCCCCCAGTAATTAAATAGTAAATTGAAGGCTTGTAGACTGCTGTGTATTTGTGCAGTGCACAGCAGGTTCTACACTGGTGAAATAAGCACAAACAAATTTTTTCAGTTTATATTCACTGCTACAAGCAAAACTTGAACTTGAACAGATGGGACTTTAAATGATCTGCTCATGACACAAGGTTGCTTGATGAAACACAACTGAGACATTCAGAATTTTCCTTCTCTCAATGGTGCCACTGAAGAGTGTTTTCAACACCTACAGGTTCAAGCAGGAAATCAAAACCAGTGGCTATACTGCTAAGGATGGAAAAGGCCACTGCATCTCCCCGTTGCTTTATGAGACTGGTTTCATCCCTTTTGAAGTTTCTATAGATGATGGGAGGACGTTCCCCTACTCTGGAACTTGGCTATCAGGTGACTTATTTAAATTTACACCATTCCTCTTCTTCCTGCATTCTTCCTTGTTGGATGCAAGTTTACATAAACCTTCCCTTTTTGATCATTTTTCTTCTTCTTTAACAGGCCTCAGAGAAGTAATTCTTGCTGTCCTCATGCTAATTCATCTTTTGAGAGATGAACTTTTATGGCAATTGAGTTCTGCTGCTATACAGTAGCAGCAGCAGCATTAACTCATAAAAAGTCCTGCTTAAAAATGAGGTTGACCAAAACAGTTACCTTTTTGTCACTACTTCTATTAGAAAATAACTGCTCTGTGGTGTAAGGGCTCAGCTTCAGCTTACTCTCTTTATTTTGTGCATCCTGTACTGTGTCAAACATACACGGGGGAAATACTGCTAAATCTTAAATAACATAGTAGCACTTTTTCAGAACTATGCAAAGCAAAAATGTCATTAGTCCTTTTTTTCTGCTCTGTAATGCAGTACATCACAGCAAGGTTTCAGATGAAGAAAAATGTACTTTGGTGAATGAGACAAAATGGCAATACTACGGTACCCCCAACACTTATGGAAACTTAACTCTTACCTGGACACATCAGGCACTTGCAGAAACCCACGTCAACGTAGAAGTCTGGGGATACCATGAAACAGGTAAAGCAACACTTTTCCTACCTGTGCACAAACATTTATTGTAAGTTATTCCATGATTTATGTGCAGAACTCTGCAGAGCATGTGACCACTTTCACTGAGGCCTCAAGAAGAGATCTGCAAGTATAAATAACTCATGACAGTAATGTCAGCTTTTCCTCTTCATTTACTTATGTGGAGACTTCTAATTTCAGTCTCGTGGTGATTGTTCTTTTCCAGTGTCCAAAACCATTTTCTTCCTCTGTGTGACAGGTGACAGTTACTCAGAAAACTGGTTGGCTGAATGGAAATATCTTTATACTTTGGCCAGAGAAATCCCCAATACAGGGAAATTTACTTTCACTCCTATACCTGCTGAAGGAAATTACAGTACGTGGGACTTCGGAATTTTGAGGATTACACCCAGCAGCTATTCTGATGGGCAGAGGCAAGTGCATCACAGCATTCATTAATCATAGGTACCTTATTATTGCTTCCTGAAGTAAAGTTGATATATCCTTCGGCATTTAAAACTGGGACTCAGGCTCCATTTCGCATGAAAAAATGGGGAGAGAATTGGAAGGGCAAAAGTGGGAAAAGCTCGTGGGTTTTTCCCATGTTTATTAAGAGGGGCATGGGCAGAGAGGGAGTGAGGCAAAGGCAATCAGTAACCACCTGCCACAAGCAGAGCGATGCACACTCAGTCACCCCAAAGGGGCTGCTTTGGGAAAACTCTGCTGTAGTTTTATTGATGGACATGATATGGAATGGTGTATGGAATATACCTTTGTTCAGTTTGGATTGGCTGTTGTGGCTGTGTTCCCTCCTAGCTTCTTGACAAGCCCTAGCCTATTTCCTGGGGGACAGCATGAGAAACACAGAGGACCTTGACACCATGCAAGCACCGTTTGGCAGTAACCAGAACACTGTGTGTTATCACAGTTGTTTGGTCACAAATCTGAACCACAGCACTCTATGGGCTGCCTGCAGAAAATTACTCCACCCCAGCCAAACCCAGTACCCTCAGCAGACTCAGATCTGCCGATTTTTTTTGTCACACCTGTAGAGGAGTCTCTAACTGTGGAACTTCTGTCACTGCAGCCACAGGCCTTCCTCTGCATTTAATTTTTTTTCTATTTTGTATGCAGCCTTTGCATTCCTACAGATTTTATGACCACTTCCTTTTATTTCATTGTATATTTTCCCATGATTTTTGGTGAATTACCTCTGTAAGTGCTCCATACATATTCTGACCTTGCCTATCCCTCATAATTCTTCCACGTCTGCAGTTTTTGATGTAGATGGTGTAGATTCTGTGAATGTATAAATGTATAAACTGTTAATGTATAAACTTCAGAGTTCGAACATGTTGCTAATATGTCAGAACCTTCTTTAGCATTTAGGAGTCACTACCCAGAGAAGGGTAACCTTTTCTCCTTCTTGAGGGATTTTTATTATGCTTTGTATATGATATTTTTTCATGGGTAGAAAGCAGAGTAGTTTTGGAACATTTCATGGATTCTGAATGGTTTTTCCCTGTCTGTTGCCATTAGCCCTGATACTATTGGGGCACAGGGTTATGTTTTGTTAGAGAATCCAGATGTTCTTCATTCTATCCTAAATAGAACTACAATGTCAAAAGGCATGAGTAGAAAACCTGTCTCTAAAAGGATTCGGGTAAGCCAGAATAATGAATATTGAAATGTATTCTGATTATTGTGTACTTGCTGCATGCTACCCTCTCACTTTCTGAATTTGGAAAATTTTGATTGGCTGTAACATTTTGCAGGAAAAAGAAAACAATGGGCTTTGTAATGAAATAACACCTTGCAAGTTAAAAGATACTTCGTAATTATAGTTAGTGATTTGACAGTGTTACTGTCAGAACAGTGCTTGTTCAGCTCTCAGATCTATTTTTTGGCTCTTTTTTTTTTTTCCCAGCAACATTCCATCACTCTGGAGCAATGAGCATGCATTGGCTTGGCACCTTGGGAAAGACTTCAGGGATGACCCAAATGCATGGGCAACTGCAAAATGTATGGAATGGGACAGAAAGGAAGAGAAGCTTCCAAACTTCAAGGAAGAAATTATAGACTGCCCTTGCACTTTGGCACAGGCAAGAGCTGACACTGGCAGGTTCCATGTAAGTTATTGATTGATCCCTTTGGCTTATGATAGTTCCAAGTAGAAGCTTAGGGAATGCCATACTCCACACACCTCCCTGTTCCCTCTCTAAACGTCATTACAAGGCAATTAAATTATGTTTAAACTTGCACCAGTAGCATGTCAAATAGCAGAGGCAAATACAGCTTATTCAGGTAGTATGAGTAAAAGAAGGACAGCAGATGGAAATTGCCTTCAAACAGGGAATTCAGACAGTAATTCCAGTGGTAGACAGAAAACACCATGGAGGACAGTGAGTTCTGTGGAGCTGAGAGCAGGGTTGTCTTCTTCAAGATCCTACAGGATGGCAGTCTGTGTTTGTAGGTGATATCCTGGGATGGAAGAAGCAGGCCACATTTCTTCCTAGTATGTCAGACTTCACTACAAGCCCTTATGCCTTGTGCTTCAGAGCTCAAGTCCAGAGCCATAATCCATTATTTCCTTTCTCCTGCTTCCTTCCTCTTTCTCAGCTCCACTGTGTAACAAGGAACTGACAAAACCTAAGAAATCAATTGCCATTTAATCTACACTTTCAGTTGCAGTGCTGATCTGAGGACCAGATGAGGGGAACTTTGTCTCCTATTTGTGATAACAAATGGTGGCAGCGTGTTTATACATATTAAAAAAAAAATTAGGTAGATTTTGCTACCATCTTATTCTGGTTATGAACCTCCAAATTTCATGTGTATTCCAAATGACACAGTTAAAAGCATGTGAAGGAAAAAAAATAGATCCACTGCACTGCCTCTGTCTAAGAACATAGGACAAACTTTTAGTCTGTTGTGATCTGTGTTTGTTATATGCTTATAGTTGAATCCCATCTAGCTGCTCTTGTTCTTCAACGTCTGTTGTAATAGACTGCAAAATGCTAAGGTTAGGCCTGTTGGCCCAGATACTGCAGTATTAAATTCACTGTTTTTCCTGTCATTCCATGCTATTCAACACACAGCCTCAAACAGTTCATGTAGATTTTACACATATATCAGATACAAAGGGTGAGGGGAGGATACATAAATGGAAAGGACAACGGGGAAAGAACCCCATTAAGTGTGAACATTGATCTTTTTCAGACAGATTATGGCTGCAACATTGAGAAGGGGAGTGTGTGTACTTATCACCCTGGTGCTGTGCACTGTGTGAGAGCCATTCAAGCCAGGTAGAGAAAATTTTTTGAACTGCATTTTTTTTATTCCATCTCAGAGACAGCAGCATCACAGAAGGCACAGAGGTCTCTGGCATCTTAACTCAGGTTCATAGCAACCACTGTTTCCCTCTTACTCATAGACTGACCCTCATTGCTGAGATGAAGTTAAGGCCTTAGATTTAATAAACAAGAAATTGCAGCACGTGAAACCTTAGGATACCTAAACAGGAGCTAATGGTTAGAATAGATCTGAGTAGGCCTAATTAAGCCTTTTCTGTGTTGGTCTAATTAAGTTCAACAAGTTAATCTTTGCACTATTTCTGTAAGAACAACTTCAAAGAGTGGTATGTTCGTGTAGCTACAAGGCCTACAGAAGGCCTTTTAACCAAATCCTTCCTTCCTGCCTTGGTTAAAAACCCTTCCCTCCCTGTCCCTACTCTGGTCTAATTTATAAGAACCAAGAGGGGCAGGGTGAAGTCTAACTGGGCATCATACAAAGCTTGCCAACCGAAACGTTTAGCTATACCCATAAAAAGGCAATAGGCAACCCCTACACACAAAGGAACCTCACAGAGCTGAATGATGACTTTCTTGCTGCTTCTCTCCATCAGTCCCCAGTACGCAGCAGGACAGCAGTGTTGCTATGACTCCACGGGAACACAGATCCTCACACATGACTCCACGGGAGGCAGCACACCCGATCGAGGCCATGACTGGGGTTCACCACCTTTCCTGAAGCCTCCCCGGATACCTGGCTTTTCCCATTGGCTTTATGATGTTATCAGCTTCTATTACTGCTGCCTGTGGTCTGGTAATTGTCAGTTCTATATGAAAAGGCGTCCCTCTAGTGACTGCAGGACGTATCGCCCACCTCGAGCTGGTAAGGGCTTCATAATTCCCTTATGGAGTATCGCCTTTTGATACAGTGTTGGCTTTTAGAATACTTGTATATGTACATATATTAGTTGACAATGGAGAAGGTACAATGTTCTGTGGAAAAACTCCATGGAATGTTTCCACTGATCTATCAGTAACAAAATCTGTATGTGTTTTTTAGTTGTCCTGCAAGATTTTCTGCCGTTGAGTATCTCATTAACCCCTGGAACATAAATAGCCAAAGCTTAGTAGTCAATGCCCAAGACTTTCTGCCATCACTGAACACTTTTTCAGAAAGAAGATGGTTAGAGATGGTTTAAGACAGGTAGGCAGTAGCTAGAAAAGCTGTCATGTTATTCATATGAAATAAGGAAGTTTTACCATTTACAGTGTGGCTGTTGCTCCTGCCCCTTGCTTTGAAGTAAGTCCTCAAGTCTTGCCATATCTCTACTGCTGCCACATGTCTTGCCTTCTATGCTGCTCGGATGCTGAGGTGTCCAGCAGGACATGGCCTCCCATAAATAAGGAAAGTGCAAAGAGGCAGCAGTTTGCAGCAGGAAGAAAGGAGAAAACTGCAGAGGGCACTGCAGTAGGTAGCTGGGGGTCACAAATGAGTGTTTTGCCTGCTTAGAGAAACCCCATCAAAGGTTTTGGAAAAAGCAGCCTTTTAAAATGCAGCTCTGAATGTTGGCCAAAGAATATGAAAGTAACTGGAATTACATATCTCATTGTTCAGGGTTCTCATGGCTGTTCCTCATATCCCATTTACCATGGATCAGATCAGCCTTGCATTTTATCCTTTGTTTAAATGCCATTCTTCGGATCACCACAATGAGATTTATTTTTATTTCTCATGAACTTAATAGGAGTAATGGGTTGTGATTTTTGCTTGTTCTTATTTCTCATTTTGCTTTCAAAAATAGCATCTGCTTTTGGGGATCCTCATTTCTTCACATTTGATGGTCTGAACTTCACCTTCAATGGCCTAGGAGAATACCTTTTGGTAGAGTCTGATCTCACATCCCTAAGAGTGCAAGGGAGGACACAGCAGGGTCACCTCCCCAATGGTAAGTCGGCAAGAGAAAGCAGTGATGACAAATGAAAGCTTCTGAGGTTGCTTGATTTGCACTTTACAGCATTCCTCCTGTCGTCTCTTTTTTGGCCATTTGTGAAAGGTCACCTTTTTGAAGATAATCAGAAGGCAGACAACAACCTAGGGCAGAAGAAGCTTTCTGGAGGTACCTGTGGCCTTCACAATTCAAAAGGGTGAATTGCAAACCAGCCTGTAAGAAGGAGACTGTCATACAGCTGCATTTTAAAGTGAGGGAAAAGTAGAGTGTGAAAGAGCATAATGGGATCATGCTTCTCATAAGGCTGAAAAGATACTTTTGTTTATGCTTTTCCTGTATCTAGTGCTATTTTGTGGTGCATAAAATAACAGACTTGGCTCAGTAAAGAATATCCCACCTGGCCTTAAGGATGCTCTTCAAGGATTTGGTACTTCTGGTACAATTATATGGATGAACTAAAAATTGTCTGTGCATTTCAGCACCCATGTAGATATACAGCTTATACTGAATATCACATTGGATAGGACAGAGATTTTCAAGGAAATGTTTTGCCCTTGATAGGTTTTACTGTGTTTATGGCAAAAGTAGCATGAGTCACTGAGCAGTTTCTTCTGAAGATCAGTTTCTTAAATTTTTGTTTATTCTGTTTCCTTTTTTTGTCATGCCCTCCCTGAAATCATCTTCAGTTTTCCCAGACCTTACTCACAGGACTGAATGTACAAGCAGATCAGCCAGCCTTCTTATATAGTATAGCCACTGCCATTAGGATGAAGAATTTAGAGTTTCCAGTCTTTTTTAGCATTAAACATTCTGCTTTCAATGTATTGGAAGGAGATGTATACTGTGGGGTTTTATATGACTTATATGCTTAGCCGTTCCCTCAAATATAAATAATTGTATTTCATTATTTTTAGGAAATATCTGTTTGAGGTTTTTTTTCCTGTATTGCTATAACCTTCTATATTTACTTTATATCGTGTTGAGTATTTTAGGGGATTGGTTTTTTATTTGGAAGGAACTGGAGCTCAGGGGACAGGCTTGTCTGCAGTGGCCATGCAGGAGAACAACTCTGATGTGATTGAAGTACGGTACTCAGAGGATTTGAATCTGGAGGTCCTGTTAAACCAAAAGGTTCTCAACTTCTCTGAACAGACCTGGATGGACCTGAAAGGTTAGTTACAAATATCAGCCTTGTAAGCTATTGTATTCCAGTGGAGCCCATGTACAGTTAAAAATATCTCTAGATGCATGCATTTCAACTCTCTTTTTAGCATCCTTTTGTGAAAACAGCCTGCAGGTCACAGAAAAAAATATGTATGAAGTAAACAGAGAACAGGCAGTGTCCTAACTCATTAGAATTTATTTTATTATTACATGACTTTCTTCAGTTGCTGCCAGATTGAGGCTGAATCAGTGGTAGTGTACTGTTGACATGCACCTTTGTGAAAGAAATAAAACTGAGAGCAGGGGCAGAATGCCCTTTCCATCCAGTTTGCCCACCTGGCCTTTTGTTTATGCTAAACCAGTGCCCGGATTCATCTGGCCTTTGAGACTGTTGACAGCCACGATATCAGCAGGAATATAGCAGGAATGTAGCCACCAGAATTATGGGCTATACATCTCCTTCCAAATAGCCATGGATCAGGGATGCTACAGGGAAACACGCTGTGGCTGTCTGTGTTCCCATGGAGAAGTGTAGCAGAGAGTCGTGGTTCAGGTGAGCACATGAGAACCTGCATTGCTCATCACCAGCTAACTGGCAGCACCTAAGCTGTGTTCAGGAAGAGGCAGAGCCATCTGATTGCCAGCAAGGAAGAAGGAGAGGAAAGCTGTGACTACTGAGAGTGGTGCTACCAGCTCACAGCCACTCTCTGATGCAGTCATTTCATATCTTAGAGCTTCTGGTCTGGGACACTGGCAGAAGGCAGTGCATCTTATATCAGCAGTGGACCTTTCTTTGCTACTGCTCTGTAGTAGCCATCTTACTATAATTGTAGTATGAAGGTGTGGCTTTCCTTTAAATGCTTCTCAGAGTGTAGCCCAAAGTGGAAGGGAGGAAAAGCTTTGTGAGAAATGGTTATAACTGATGATGATTTTAAGTGATGCTAAAACACAACAGTTTGTTCACTATGGAAAATTAGGTATTTTGTCCTCTTCCTCTCATTGTTATAGGTCTCTTTCTCCATTCTACACCTGATCAGAACATCACAGTGATGTTCTCTTCTGGGTGTGGAGTGGAAATACGGGGAAATGGAGGATTTCTGACCCTGACAGTTCTGCTCCCAGAGAAGTTCATGAATCACACACAGGGTCTCTTTGGGGTAATGAATGGCAATACAGAGGATGAATACACCTTCAGGAATAAAACCACCCTACCAGTTCATGCAAGTCCCCAGCAGTTGTTTGAGTTTGGAGCTAACTGTAAGTAATTTCTCTGGTCTATTATTACATTTTCTTTACAAATTCAAAACAGCTTGTGATTGAAAGGCTAGGAAATGAAGTCTGTGCCAAGCAATCAATACTGGGGGAAGAGGAGAGAGTAAAAGAAATATACTCTCCTCTACCCAAGTGGGTAAATACCTACTGCTGAATGATTGAAGACAGAACCACAACAGAGTGTTCAGCACTTAGTTCCATCAAGAGTCAGACCTCATGTTTCACAGCTTACACTTTTAGAATATCATCTATTATGGTTAGCTGAACACAGCACCAGCAGACTACAGTGTTACAGAAGTGCAGCAATAGCCAGGGTCAGCTATCTTTTCCAGATTATTAGCAATGTTTCCATCATGTACCATGCTGACAATCTAAAAAATAATTAATTAAATCCCAATTTAATAATTGTCTATTTAAAAAAAAGGTGCAGGAGGATGTGTGTAAAAAAATGGCTCCTGTCATTTAATGAGTATTAGGCTGCTATATCTAGCCTCAGGATTAGATTGATCAGCATTCCTCCTGGCATCAGGTTAGGAGATTGGCCAAAAATGTGATGCAAAAATACCCTCTGGCTACCAGTTGGTCTCTGTGTTGAGCACAGTGCAACCCAGGATTCAAAGCATACTGAAAAGTCTCACTGCTTCAACCTCAGGAAGTTTCTGATTTAGCAGGGCCATAACAGACATGATAAATTTAGGGACACATAGTCTCAGGATTTGTGTTGCTTGTAGTTTTTGTTTTTGTGATTTGTTACTCTGTCTATTATCACCATTTTGCTAGGAGGCATATAAAACCATCTTTATGTAAAATCACAGCTACACAATTATTTGGATCTAATTTTAAGAAAATGATCAAAAATCATATTAGACAAACACTAACTTTGGTGCTAAGTTAAGATGTTGCATATGAAAAGGAGAATAATCTTAAACTGCAAGGATGCTGTAGGCCTTCCTAGATCTCTTCCTGCTCTAGCTACATTTACATAAATAAGCACTTGGTAGCAGAAGGTGGTATGTGCAGGCAATGTTACATATGAATCTCTCTCTCTCTCTTTCTCTGTCTCCCAAGGGGCTATTGAGAATGGAACTTCTCTCTTTACTTATGACACAGAGTTCCTACTGAACAATTTCTTTTATGGGGAGAAGCACAGTGCTTCCTTCCTGCCCGTGTTCTTCCCTTATGAAGACCCTGCTGATTCCCTGGTAGAAGAGATGGTCTCACTCTGTGGCTCTGACCCGTTCTGCAGATTCGATGTCCTGACAACAAGAAGCCTTCAAGTGGGAAATTCCACAAGACTATCTCATCAGAATCACAAGCTGCTGGTAGAACATCTGGAGCCAGGTGATACAACATTCCTCAAAGCATCATTATAGAATCACAGACTCTGAGTTGGAAGGGACTCACAAGGATCATGGAGTCCAACTCTTAAGTGAATGGCCCATACAGGGCATCACTACAGTTATTTCTACAGGGCATCTAAATAGTTCACAATGTTTGAGGAGGCTTTGCTTAACTGTAGGTTCATGCACCTGTAAATACTCTTATCAGGAGGAATTGTCCTTGTACCAGGAAAACTCTGCACTGGAGGAATACTTAGGCAAACACAAAATATATTTCTTTCCATTTCTTCCTACACCGCAGTGTAGAAACTTTATCTTCATTTTCTATGCATTCACCTGTAGTCCTCGGACTTAAAAATAATAATAATTTAAAAAGTATCAGAAGTATTTTCATTCAGATTGCCTAAAAGTCTTTGTCTTTCCATGAGTAGCCACTAAAATGCCATTTGAATCGTTGTAATGGAGATTTGCTAGTCCAAATCAAAAATACTTTCACCAGATATGTCTCTTTTACTAGTGATCTCTTGTGGCTGGCTGGACCATCCAATCAATGGAACAAAGAATGGAACTAACTACCTGCTGGGCTCAACCATCATTTTCCTCTGCAGTCAGGGCTATGAACTCACCGGGTCAAAGGAAAGAACTTGCCAAGCGTCAGGGGCCTGGTCTGGAGACACACCCAGTTGCATCCAGAAAATAGGTCTGTTGCCTTTTAAATGTTACATGTTGTCATAAAATCATTATCACACATAAGGCAATCTCAGTGCACCATGATGGCTCTTGACAACAAAAACTTCTTTTACTTGGGAAAATGTTGGACATAAGATCTCTGGATTTCCAGAGAGAGTAATATTCAAATCTAAATAACAGGTAATTTATGGTGGGTTTATGGGTTTTGTTGGGGCTTTAAAATTTTTTAATATTTTTAAAAATTATTTAATCTATCTACTCTTTCTAAGGGTTTAGGGCTACAAGCTTCCCTTTCTGTAGGGTTGGCTAGGAACTGGCAGGCATGCTTCTTGAGTGAATGACCTAACATAAATTTCAAAATCACTCTTAGAAAAACAGGAAAGCATAGTACTTAGCTAAAAAGAGAAACTATGGATTACTGGAAACCTTTAGTATCCACATAATTTGAGCTACTTTTCAAGTATAAATGATGGCACAGCCCCCAACCACTTAGTGTCATCTTTCATTCTGTCATCACTAATACAGTTTTAACTTCCTTTGCAACTAACTGGGGCAAACGTATATCCAGTCTGAGCCACCTGAGGGGTGAGTTATGAAGCCACACATTATAAAATGAGCACTTGAAGAGAAACTTTACAGAAAAGGACCTGGGGGCAACTGGCCCTGGGTGGTCCTGTTTGAACAGGGGAGTTGGACATCATGACCACCAGAGGTCCCTTCCCACGTCAGCTGTTCCATGATTCCATGATTCTGAGAGCAGACAGAGCCCACACTTGTTAAATGCTTTCACCCTTTTTTTCTAAAGGGTTATGTTATCTCAAAACATAATGCATCATTCTATGGCAGCAAAACTATTGTAATGATGTAATGTGATGAATGATGTGATAGTATTTAGGATAACTAACAAAATTTTATTATCTTTCTTATGTTAGTCCCATTAGATTAACAATTAGCCTGGACTTTTGGATTTAGTAGCAGTTAGGCTGTCTCTATGATTTACAGAAAACAACCCAAAATTTTCCTTTTAATCATTCACCACATGCACTCCAAACGTCCTCAAGATGGCAATATTTCAAAGCACCAAGGTGATGCAAGGCCAGATGGCATGTTTGAAGCACTTTTAATGCTATGTTAATAGTTCCCAAAAGCACTCATCAAATAATTCATACCAAGAGATTCTCCATCAAATAGTTCATACCAACAGATTCTCCACTCTGAGCACCTTCCAAAGAAATGTGCAATGTGCACCTCACTTCAGCAATGAATTCCTGTCATGCTGACACATTTCATCAGCCTCTGCTGGCCTGTACCAATTGCTTGTACGTTTTGAATGCAGCTCTGCACGTTTAGTGATATTTGTAAGATGAACCACAGTGAGTTTGGGCAGCAGACAAATGTGCAAAGGCCAGATCTTAAAAAGCCAGTGGCAGAACACTCTGCCAAGCTGAAAGCTAAGAACATTTTTCCACTGCTGCCATCAACCACATACATACTGGCTAAGAGCCAATCAGTCTCAATAAGCAAAACGGATGCTGACATTTACATTAGAAAAATGGGGCAGAAAGCCAGCCCTGAATGATCAGAGGGAAGGAGTTGGGAAACATGCAGTGATTAATTGCATTCAGAATGATGGAGACGTGATGCACCTTTATGGATAAGCAAACAAACCCCACAATGCTGTGCAATGGTTTCCTGAAAGATGACAAAGAACAACAAGGTATGAAAGAATTTTATTGATCTGATTGCAACAAAGACCTTCCTTACTATTTGATATTATGAAAACTGGATAGGAAGAGAGACAGAAACAAGAAAATTTAATGCCAGTTATTTTTCAAAATCCATTTTAGTATTTGAAACTTCAAATACAAATTATGCTGTTGGGCCTGCATATTGCTGCTTTTGAGTTTTGCTTTCTTGAATTAAAATTTCCATGGAAGTCCTCTGCTAATAATTATTTTGCTATGCTTCTAATTACAATCCCACTGCAAGTCTTGCCAGTACCACAGCAACCTCTCTTCACACAGTATCATGGAGGAAGAACAAAGAAGCCATCCAAGCACAACCAAAAAGGAGATTCTAGTAAAATCACAAGTAACATCCAGCTAAAAATCAAAATCTTAGCAATATATGGACAAAGGATTGAAAAAAATCCAGTTTCAGGGATTGGCAGTCCTGCATAAATATTGTACATTCACAATGATGATTACATATTAACCACTAGCCACCCTTTCTTTGAGTTACAACAGCTTTTACAGCCACCTGTCCCAACAGTCAAATGCAGAAGTTCTGTGAGTTCCTGATCTGTACCAGTTTCAGAGAATCACAGAATAGTTAGGGTCGGAAGGGACCTCTGGAGACCATCTAGTCCAACCCCCATGCCAAGGCAGGCAGTTTACTCCACAAATAAAAAGAACAGAAGAATTAACACTGTATGTACAATTTCAAAAATCATCTTGTGACTGCATTCAAACAGATATGAATAAATGCGTCAAAGTCTTTCTGGTTGTTTTTTGTCATTGGTCTGTTTTTCAGCTATTGAACAACTAATTCTTCTTGGCTGTGTATTTGGAATAGTCGGTGTTGCAGTCCTGGCACGTCTGACTTTTTTATGTAGAAAGGAGAGGTAAGCCTCAATTAAACTGAAAACACAAATTAACCTCCTAAAGAAATAGCAACTGTTATGACCTCTTCATTACTTTTTCTCATCAACAAAGAAATCAAACATGGTATTTTTCTGCTATCTTTTTTGACAAACACTTCACTGTCCTTGCCAGGATAATGCCTTCAAACTGAAAGAGGGTAGATTTAGATTGGATATTAAGAAGAAATCCTTCCTTGTGAGGGTGATGAGGCCCTGGCACAGGTTACCCAGAGAAGCTGTGGCTGCCCCATCCCTGGAAGTGTTCAAGGCCAGGTTGGATGGGACTTGGAGCAACTTGTTCTAGTGGAAGGTGTCCCTGCCCATGGCAAGGGGTTGGAACTACATGATCTTTAAGGTCCCTTCCAGTCCAATCTATGATTCTATGGTAATTTAAATATTTTGAATCTTCAGTACTGTACAACAGGGGAGGGATACTGTTCTTCAGGGTGGTATGCACTGGAATTACACAGAACTGGTACTTTTAAAGTTGTCGCAATATTACTATTCAAGAAACCCCAATATTCTTCTCACTTTGTTCTAAGGTAACCTTGTTCTATGGTAACTACTTTTACTCATCTTAAGCCTTTGGTTTGTTTGGGTTTTTTTAACTTTGTTTTTTCTTCCAAGACACAAAGGAAACCAGAAACTTGTTTCAGAAGTTCCAGTAGAATAAGAGACAATGAAATTCCAGCGGAGTTTTTAATGAAATACAGAAAAAGCGTAGCAGAGGCTTAAATCATCCACAGCAACAAATATCGACTTTCCAAACACAAACAATGGTATCATTTTGTATTATATAATTTGATTTCTGCTATCAATATAATGAGTATTGAATTGTATGGGAAATGCTAATCAAATTCCTGACATTACATTATGGCAGGCTGAGCAAAAGACAATGTTTCTGAAAGCTTTGTTAGCAATACACTGTTATAAATTTGTAAGCCTTCTCTGTTCCAGTGTCCTTAAGGAACAGAATGCCAAATAAAATGGAATCGAAATTGAGTGAATGGGAGCACAATGGGATCCCAGTCCTTGGAGAGAAGACTGTATGTGTGAGGAGGAACTAAATATTTCTGCATTTATCATTAAAAAGGAAAAAAAAAACATAGCACCAAGCTAACAGAACACTGCTATGGTTTTTCAATATTTCATCAGCTTAAAAAAATTACATTCAATAGGAATTCAGCTCAAAATTATTAAATATTAAAATTTTAAGTAATATTTATATTTAAATTTTTGTGTAAAGCCATGCTATCATATGGAATCTTTTTTCTTCTCAATGTTTTTCTTCTCAAAAAAAAAAAAAAGGAATGTTTTTCTTCTCAAAATCAACCCTACAGCTTTATGTGATGGGAGGTTTCTGCATGCTAAAAGTGAAATATATGCATACTGTGTATTGATACAACAGTTAAGGCCTACAAACTGTATTTTATTGCTTCCCCTCTCAGAGTAGAAAATTGCTCTCTCCCTTTATGGTTAATTGAAGGTGCCACTTCATTACACAGCAATGATGTACAGGTGCTACAAGGATAACAACGTTTGCCCTCCTTCCTGACAAAGCAACTTTGCTGTTAGTGTGGTTTCTTTTCTGTTGGTTGCTTTTCAGCAAAGCTGTACTGCCATTGCTAAAATGTCTCCCAGCTCAGGTAATAAGACTTTGGATATGTTTAGACAATAGCTTGACATCACCACCTTGACATTTTGTCCTTTGTTGTCTGCACGTAGATGAGACAAAACTCTGATAACCCAAACCCTATCTTTCTGCATGTGCCTTCACTGTTGTCACAAAGCAACGCTGCTCCTCTTCTTTCGGTTCAGGGGTCTCTTAGCTTCTGTGTTCGTGTTTGTCGCTCTGGATGTTCCACTGTAGGCGTGGGTGTCTCCTCGGGGTTCGCGTGTCCGAAGGTTTGGATGTGTGCGCACGTGTGTGTCCTTGTGCCCCCGTCGGCCCGCAGATGTCTCGAGTCTCTGCCGTGTGCCAGGCGGTGATCAGCCTCTCCCCGTGCCCGCCCGGGCGGCAGCTCTGCCCCCCCGGAGCCGAGGGGGGTTTGCAGCCGGGCCGCGTCCGCCCAGCGCGCTGCGGGCACGGCTCCGCCGCCCGGTCATCTCTGTCGGGCCGGAGGTGCCGGTTCAGGTTTAGAGCGACGCCCCGGACAGCAGCGGGCGCGGACACCTGAGCGGAGCCGCCCGTGTCCCTCAGAAAGGCTGCCGTGAGCGGGAGCCGCGAGGGAATAGCACGAAGTTTGCAGCGTCCTCTTCCTGTGTCGTGTCCGTCCGTGCCCCGCGGCTCCCGGAGATGAGAGCGGGGCAGCGGCGGAGCGCTCTGCTCCGGCAGCCCCTGAGGGACCCCCGCCGGCCTGAGGGCGGGCGCGGGGCCGGGGCGGCGGCTGAGGACGCTAGGCCGCGGCTGCCCGGGCTCCTCGGCGGCCGCAGCGGGACACGGGGTGCGAGAGGGCAGAGGGGAGTGACGAGAGCGAGGCGTGGGTCGCTGCTGGGCTGGAGGACTGTGCGTGTGTGGCGGGGGGTCGCCGGGGCCCTGCCTCGCTAACGGCGGGGCAGCCCGGCCTGCGGGGGGAACCCCGCGGAGCCCCTTGGCTGCCCCGGGGCGAACGCCGACAGCCCGGACCTGTCGGTGTCGGGAGTGGAAGCGGCAGTTCTGCGGTCCCGCGCTGCAGCAGGTTGGGATGTCGGTCTCTATCCTTTCCTGTCACATGGCTGGTAATAGGATCCCTCATCTGCCACTCGGCACCTCGCCGGGGCGCACTTACAGGACACATGCTGTAGGGCCTCCGCTTCCCGCACTTTGCGCTCTTCCCGGCCGCCTGCCACCCCCGGAGCGCTGGGGCTGCGTCCTGCGGGCGCCGTGCGGCCCGGCGGCCGCTGCCCATGGAGCCTCCCGCCCTCGCCGCCGTCCTGGCCTTCTCGGGGCTGGCGCTGAGCTGCTGCCGCGAGCCCGTGCAGTCCGGTGAGTGACGCTTCGCGGGGAGCCGGGAGGGGGGCGCGCTGGGGGCTGCCCCCGGTCGCCTCGCAGGGCCGGGCGGAGGGGGAGCGGGGCAGCCTCGCCCCGAGCTCCGCACGCTCGCGGCTGGCGCGCAGCCTCCCGCGGAAGGGCTCTGCCGCCCGGCAGCGCCTCTTCGAGGTCGCGACGACGTCCTTTCCTGCCCGCCCGGTGGTCCCGGGCTCGAGGCGGCTCGTGCAAACACGCAGGGAGTGTTTTTGTGTGGAGTTTTTGGGTGTTTGAGGCGCTCTCTGTGCTTGCTGAGCTGGGAGCTCGGAAACTGTATGGAAGCATGAGGTGAGAGAAAGAGGAGCAGCACATCTCTCTATGAAAGTGGTCTGATAGGTAGATCTGTGGAATGGAGGCATTTGCAGGGAGAGGAGAGTGTGACTCAGTGTGTGTCAGTGGGAAATGAAAAAACCGGTGGCAGCAGGGCATAATCGGGGCTGCAGAGCCAGAGCTTGGAGGGTGGCCGTCTCGCCTGCCTGCGGTGTGCTGCCCCAGCTCCCCGGCAAGCGTGGACTTCTCTGACCATTTAGGTTCTCGTTCAGCCAGGGAGTCTGGGAAGCCTGAAACTTCACTACCCCTTAGTGTGATTTTTCACTTAAAATTTCTCTACACGCTTTTGTCCTCATTTCATTTGTTTTAGTGACTTCAAGTACCACGGTTCTCCTCTGGTAAACAGTGGCCATTCTTTGCAAGATCTGAAGTGGCAGATGATCACGGTGTCACAGCCATCAGATGCGTGTCCACTCTGGATACATTTTGTGTATTCTAATTGCTGATCCTTCTTATTATGTAGAACTTGCTCCAGTTCTTCTTGCCATGGACACATACTTGCTTATCAAGTTTTTGTAGATGCACTTTATCAGATTTGGAAAATACTTACATAGACTTTTTGGGGGAATAAAAAGCCTTCTACCAGGAAGAGAACTCTTCTGAGTTTACCTTTACCTTCTGGTAAACTCAGAAGTTACCTGAAGTGAGTAAAACATGAAAGTACTTTTAGATAACCATTTATAGAGCTGCCTAGACTGGGACATATCTAGACCATGTCAAACAGTCTGTTCCCAGTACCATTAGGATATGTTTGATGCACACAGTACATACTCCCTTCCATTGCTTAAGTTGAAGAATGTTTGCTTGTAAGGTTTCTGTGCAGAACTGTGGACAGAACACTCCATGTGTGACCATGTCCCTCACAGCAGGCTGCATGACAGCAAGTGGAGGACATATCCCAGTGTGAATGTTTGGTCACAAAGGGGGACAGATGCCTGAGCACAAGCAGCTGGGGCAGGGGAGGAGGGAAGAATATATAATGCCTCTGAATGAAGGTGTAGCAAGGGAGAATGGATCTAGAAAGCACTGCCATCTATGTGTTTTCTGCTAAAGAACCTGAAAACAATGCAAATCTGCATTTCAGCAACAACCTGTAATTTGTATGGCATGTACAAAATCTGCAGAGTTCTTAATCTGTGCAAACGACATCAGGATCTTCTTCTTGACCCTTAATCCCACAGAACTGAAATGGGATCAGCTGTGTCAGGTTGCACTTGAAGCTAGCAGAATTCTGAAATTACTATTGCTTTTGTAAGGCAGTTTGTCATATGGTGTGTTTTTAATACCTATTCTTTTTTTTTAAAATGCATGTCTTAATAAGTTTATTGTAAAGTGCAGTCGAAATACTGACTGTGCCACCATCATTTGCTAAGAGGAAAGAAACTTTTGGAATTGCTTTATGTAAAATGACTCCAACTGTCAGAAATTAGAGTGGGTTAACAATTGGTTTTGCACATAGTACTGCGCTACTTTTCACAGACTGTTTTTGCTTTGCTGTGTGATGTCTAAGTTTCTCTTAATTCAAACACCTGACATTTCTGCATTCAGACACTGACATTTGTTCATTCAAACTTCAGCCATACCACATCTTTTGAGTGAATCAGAAATGAGAGGTGAGTGAATAGATTGTCTAACATTAAAGGACTGAATTTGGTGAGTTTTGTATTACAAGGACAAAGAGATGGAAATGGCTTTGGCAGTTGTTAGTTTTGGTGAACAAATGTTTTATCGTCAGTGCAATAAGTTATAATTTCTAGTTTCTGTATTTATAGCATGCATTTAATTTTCCTATCAGAAATGTATTATCAATCTCTTTTTCTTTTCTCTGTTTTCTTTCCATTTAGCAATACTGGGTTACCATGTCTTTGGTTTTCTTCCCAGCTGAGTCTTTCCTTTGAGCTGTTATTTCAGCCTTCTCTAACAAACCTTGTCTCTTGTCACCTTATTCTGCCTATGTCTTGCTGATCCAGAGAAGCAGTTCTAGTTGATATGCCATGAGCAAGTGTCATGGAAATACTCAAAAAAGCAATTCTTTTGTTTCTTCTTGTTTCTAACCAGGCAGATAGAAGATGAAATAGTCAGACACTTGAGCATATCATGCTTGTACATGCATAGAGCATAACTCAAAATCCAGAGCTATGTGAATGGATTTAAGCAGGATGGAGCCAAAGAAGTGGGAGGGAGGCAGGGATTACATGCTACCAGCTGCAAAATTTTCATTCTTTGTCATATCACACCGTAAAGGTTGTACAACTGACCACTCTCTCCATCCACACAGTGGCTGTGGCCCATCCTGATAAAATTACCAAGGGGATTCAATCTGCCACACTTAACAACGGAACAACAGTTTTAAATCTTCACAAAGAAAGAAAACAAACGGGTGTATTAAGGAACAGAAATTCTTATGGGGCCACATCATGCATTCTTACTTCCAATGATAAAGAATTACAAGACAAGCAAGTGTGTTTGCATCTTGTGGCTGAGGACCAGCCAGCAGCTGCAAAGCTCTAGCTAATATAGCATGTTTGTGTTGTGCAAATAGAAAGAAAAGATGTACAAAACGCATACTTTGAAGCATTTAGAAATAATGGTGACTGCCTCTCGTGCGCATATCCGAACTTGCCTGCTTCCAACATATTCCAGAAAGGGTCTGGCCAGTCAGATAGTGTTTAATGTTATTTAAAAAAAAAAAAGTGATTAGATTGAAGATTAGTAATCAAAGTTTCACAAGGATAGCAAATTCATGTATAGAACAGCTCACACGCTGCCGGGGAACACAAGTATGGAGCTTCACATGCCTGTACATTTCCAGGAATGTACATTCTTACAAGACAGACTTAAGTCAAGGTTTGGTCAAATGTCAGGTGGCATAATTTAAATATTCACTGTGGCTACTCTCTGTCTTGGACCAACACTAAATAAGTCTCTCATTCTGACCAGCAAAACTTATTGCATTTGAGGACTTTCAACAATTGTATGTCTGCGTGTGTGAATATGTAGAATGAGCAAGATACGATTTTTAAAATACATGTGGAGTGCCCCTACATTGTAAAGGAGAAATGATCAGCTAACCAAGTGCCCTCATAGCATCACATTGGAATTTAACTGTCTGATTTACCAAATGGGGAGTTGTCCAAATTGTTTTCTAGCAATTTTGAAAATAACAATTTTAAACAAAGACAATTCTTTACTGAGGTTTTTTCTTTAGCTTATACCAACTGTTGTGTTTTGGGTTTTTTTTAATGTTACAGTATAGGTACACAAGTCTGATGGTTTCAATGAGGCCTTGTGTTATATTAGTATAAATTGGAGTAGAAAAGTATTGAAATGTAAAAATACTACACTATTTTTTCACTTGGGTAGGTCTAAACCTGCCTTATACTTCCCAAAAGCGTTTATTTTGCATCATAGCATAATATGGAATATTTTTTTCTCCTGACCAATCATATGATAGTATGCAAATGAACTTTTGGTTCAATCGATAAAACTGCATCTTCAAAGAAAACCATTGCAATGCTAAAAATATTTTTAATAATGACCACAGAAGCCATATTTGCGTCTTTCATCTCCTGAAGCTTCTTCTGGTTTTAATCAGTGTTCCCACATGAAGAACTGTGGCAACCTATGATAATAGAATCCCTATTTGCATCTCCAGGGAAACAAAAATGTTCTCATCTGAAGAAGGTAGTGTGGTGTTCTGCCCCTTCCACCCGTGGGCCCCTGCCTCTGTTACTGCCGGGGTATCTTGGCATCAGTTAAGTGGTTTCTGTCCTTTCCTCTGTGCGTTACTTCTCATTGAAGTGTTTCTGCTGTCTAATTATACCCTTTCAATCAAATTAGAGACTGCAGCATCTGGTTAGTGCCTGTAACTGTTGCCATCTGCACCTAGATACAGTGCTTTCATTTAAGGAGGAGTGCTCAAATTGCAGTCTCCAGCAAGAACTAGAAGAACAGTTTAGGTTGAATGGGGATGACTTAAAACTACTCTTACAACACTGTGCAACCACATGCATCAAGCAGCTGACACCGAGTCATTATTGGACTTGGCACATTTGGTTTCATATCCTTATATTGTGCTTAAGCATTTTTCTGACTGTTCTAAAAGGCTGTAAGAAAAATGAGAGAGAACCGAGCAGGCAGTTAGTTACAGCATGTAAATTCAATGAACCTTTACTTTTTGGTCCAGCCTTGCAGAGCATTTAATGTTCTGGCTATCACACCACTCTAATGAAACCCAAGATTTAAATAGCAGCCACTTTCATTTATCTTTCATTACTCTGCAGATTTTTAAAAGAAAACCTTGCTTTTGGACAGTAGCTGGTAGGATAATTTCTGGCTTGGGCAGGCTAGTTTCTGGTTGATAATTGTCAATCTGTCTGGCCACTAGTCAGCACTCCATGTAGCTTCCAGAAGGTAAAGCAAACAAACAAAGCAAGTTAAGGTGTTTTTTTTTCTCTTCAGTGGAATAGGAACAAGTTTGTCATTCTGAGTGTTTAGTCTCAAAAGCTACGTTCAGGCCTCAAACTTGCAAAGTACTCTAAGAAATCATTTAAACCATCCTGGAATCTCCATCTCTTCAGTCTGCAATTTGTAATGTCACTAAATATATGTCTTTGAGAATGCAGACTTTGAAGAATGCTTAGAAGATTTGTAAGTTTTCCCACTTGTCAGCCACAAAAGGAGGAGTGTTTGAGAAGTAGATAGCTGTTTGCTTTGCGTTTCATCTCATTTGCACAGATAAAATGTTTGTATTATTTCTGTCTGTGATAATGTGGCACAAAATGAGAATTTCCCAGGTAACTGGGCCTCTTGCCATTAAGGACTTCAGAGATTAAAGCCAATATTTGGAAGTCCATCGTAGAAAATCACTGGAAGCCAATGCAGACTCTGAAATGTCAGTGATTTATCATCAGTGCCTCATTCAGTAGAAAAGTCTGCACTACCTTAATTTTTCAAACGATTCTAAAGTGGCGCCCATGTGGAGTGCAGGCAGCCATACAGTCCCAAAGTAACAAAGGCAAATGATCATTGTAAGGTCCTTACATTGAAGAAGAAACCGACACAGATGGAAAAAATTTCTACGACAGCTGCTGTTTGATCTTCCAAATGTTGATCTGGCTCTAATAAAACTAATTGTGAACCTGTATCCCACACTGAGCATTCACTCATAGTGGACAATATCCCTAGTCTTGATTTCTGCTTTTTCTTTCTAGCAGTTGCTACTTAATACATACTTACCTAACCTCAGCATTCATTTAAAAAAATTACTTTTCTATCAACCATGGCACCTGATATGTTGAAAACAAAACAGCCCTGACAACAAACTTCTGTCCAGGTTTTCTTACCAAGGCTCATTATCCTGAACAGCACCTGTTTGAACCTTCCAGTTTTTCATGACTAGAACCACTGCTAAGGTTCTCTGATTAATCTCTGATTAATTCTGTTTACAGACATTCTCATGAAACAGTAGAAACAGCAGGGTCATTAGGCAGTTAATAGAGTGAAATCATCACAGACACTGATTCTAATCACAGATTTGACATAAGCCTCTACTTCAGACTATGTCTGAAAGGCAGCTGAGTAAGATCTTAGAAATATGAGGAGGTCAGGCACTTCAAGATTTGAGTGGTCACAGCTTTCTCTGTGTCTTGTCTGAAACACTGGGGTTTAATATAGATTTATGGCTGACGGGATAGTTTGAGCCTTGGGTGTGTGAACAGAAACCATGTGGCAAATCTATCAAGAACAGTGGCACTGATGCCTTCTAGGAAGCTGTGAGCTTTAGTGTCCATCAAGTGTCTGTTCTTCCACTGGGAGAGGACTTGGATACAGTGCAAGTTCTGTCATACTTTATCATAGTCTTGGAAAACTTTAAGGAATAAGGCTTGCCGAAATTTATGGAACTTGAGTCACAGTTCTGACCTTGGGTTCCAAGCGAAGGGCTTCATAGCCTAAAGTCTTGTGGACATATCAGTCAACATAAGGCAGCTGGATCCAGTGGGTGCCACAACAGTACAGGTGGTTGTTGCTGGTTGGTTTACTCTTTTCCCCCTCCCTTCTTCATAATCTACCAAAGAGAAACCAGGTAATTTGAGGAAGCCCAAGAGTTTTACCAGTAGTGCTCAGTCCAGTCTTTTCTGACTGTTTAATTCAGATGACCTCTTCTGACTTAGTTTTGTGCAGACAGATCTAGCTGACCTTTTTTAAGCTCATCTTTTCACAGAACTATTGCACCGGTGGTGCAAGATGAAAAGTAGGGTGGATGTTCTAACCTCCTGTTCTCCAGAATCTCTTAGGACTTTTTAAAGTGGTGCCCATGGATTTGAAATAGAGAGGACAGTGGTCTGTCTGAAGGTGAAACATTTACTTTGCACCTTCAACACAATGGGAATATTAATTTCATGGTGAGATTGCTAAGGTAGTGTCTTGGCTGTCATGCAGCAAAATAAGATGCAATCACTGCATGTGACAAATAGAAGAATTCAGCTGTTTACTGCCAAGATACTGAATATGCTGAGATCTGTAACTATGCTACTAGGAATTTTATAGGAAACTGTACAAAATGTATCTCAGATGATCTCAAAGCTGCCTGTTCAAGGTAAAAGAAGGTAGGATTGTGTCCTGGTTTCAGCTGGTATAGAGTTAATTTCCTTCTTAGTAGCTGGTACAGTCCTGTGCTTTGTATTGAATATGAAAATAATGTTGATAACAATGTTTTAGTTGTTGCCAAGTTGTGCTTAGTCTGAATCAAGGACTTTTTAGTTTCCCATGCTCAGCCAGTGAGCAGGTGCACAAAAAGCCAGGAGGGAGCATAGAAAGGACAACTGACCTGATTTTTTAAGTGCCAATATTTATTTGAAAAGATTGAACTCCAGTGCTCTGGCAAAATCATTATTAATCCTTAACAAAATGAACATTTCCTAGCAAATTCCCTGTTACACAAAAGTTGATGTACTTCATTTGGTAACAGCTACTAAATTCCATAACTAAAAGTTTTCATTTCAGTGTTTTGGGGATAATCAGTGATTTTGCATGGTATGTCACTGCCTCCCCATTCCACATCTAGATGGTAACTGAGCCAGGGGAGCTTCACTACAGCTCAGCTGGCACATTTTTCCCAAATCTCTTGATATTGCAAAAGAACACAGGAGGCATTGATACAGCTACCTGTTGTCCTGGGAACAAAAAGCTACAGCTAAGAGGAGTGAAGAGAGATCTGACTCTTCCTTTTGTTCCTGGTGCAATGAGGTTTGAAGAAAATCAGTTAAAAAAAGCTGACATGAAAATGTAAGTCAGTCGCTACCGCAAGTTAAAGCATGGGCCAGTCCTAGCAGATCCTAAAATGGACTGATGTCAACTTCAGTTTAGTTCGTGTGCCAGATCTCATTCAGGTATTGTAACATTCCTTGCATTTCTGAGTAGATGTTAGTATATATTGCTTCTCATTTAGAAGTGAGAAGCAAAAAAAAAAGTAATAGTACAAAGCTGACGTAGACGTCTTTTCTGGACGTGTTTATCACTTCTCTCAACTGCTTCTTTATTCTGTACATTATTTTGTTGATCTAGTTTGATTATGTTTTCCTCTCTTTTCTGCTAAATTCATCAGCTTATATTTTTCAGCTATAACATACAAAAGCTTTTACATTAACTGCCAAGCAAGAGAGGTATTGAAGAAAGTTGCAACACTGGTGACTTTACAGTGGGTTTTTTCATATGTTTACACAAATACCTGTGGTGGCTTGAATACTGGAAACTCAGATTTGCATTTTCAAGTAAATGTATGCAGCCCACCTGCATGACTGAGACAGTCAGGTAAATTACAGTAAGGAGGAGTATTGACCTGAAGCTTGTTTTTGTTAAATTATATAGCTTTCTGTCCAAAGATGATAGCAGATGCATTAATGGCTGTGCAGACACCTCTTCTGTGTGCCTTCAGCAACAAAATTTCATTTAATTGAAATCCTAACTTGCCTAGGCATGAAAATGCACAGTGAAGGCACAAAAACATCGTCTTTCATCTGCTGTGTAATAGAACTGTGAAATAATTATTATAATTGCACCATTCTGATATCCGTGGGCCCAGACTAAACTAATTTCAAAGGCATGGTTTTAATAATACATTTTTCCATCTCCCACAGTATTTCTAAATAAAAAAAAAGGTGAACTGTTAATATCAGTATTAAGCTGTGGGTTGGTTTTTTCCCTCTTCCAACTGCAGCCACACAGGTCTTTCTAACCTTGTTTTTTAAGTTCTGTCTCATGAAGGACATCTGAGATCAGCACATACTTCACTTCAGAGCATTCTCCCGTTCCCTCAGGGCAGTAGAACGTCTCTGCAGCTGTAATATGGTTTCTACAGAGAATACTATCAGATCAAACAGGAGGTTTCACAGCCTGCAGTTGGTAGGAAGTATTTGTGACTTTCCCCACTAAAGCTACTCTGTACAAAGAAATGTTTACAGCAGTGTAACACAGTAGTTTTAATTCTGTCATGGACTGTTATATTTTAATCCTATTCTGACATAAATGCAAGGATGACAAATGTTAGCAAGTATTAGTTACAGACAGGATGGACTTACTTACGGTACATTAATTATAACAATTATTTCTGGAAGATGATCACAGAGTCACAGAACGGTTGAGGTTGGAAGGTCATCTCATCCAGCTGCTCTGCTCAAGCACAGTCACCTAAAGCAGGTTGTCCAGGACCATGTACAGGTGGCTTTTGAGTATTCCCAAGGATGGAGATTCTACAGCCTCTCTGGGTAACTTGTTCCTGTGCTCATCACCCTCACAGTGCATAATGTAATCAAAAATGTTTGGCAATTTTGGCAAAAGGTAAAATTGTTCATGCATATGAATATTTATTTGGTCAGAAGATGTCTAGTGGAAGGTGTCCATGGCAGGGTGGGTTGGAACTAGATGACCTTTAAGGTCCCTTTCAACCCAAACTATTCTGTGATTCTGTGATTAGCAAGACACAGCAAAGCCAGGCAGCATGAGATGTGTGGTTCAGCTGAGAAATGGGTAGTGTATTTAGTGGCTAAAGAAATCATTCTCTGCTTTGGTTTTTAACTTGCTGAGTACTAGGAAGCCAGGAAAACAAACATAAGTGGGAGAAAATATGAGCAAGGCAGAAGAATACCGACCCATAATTTTTAATCTGGAAGCATAAATGCTCTAGTGGCAAATCACAGTATCATGATTATACTCTACCAAAGGAGGTGCCTTTCTAAGGCAATTCAGGCCAGAGGAAAATAATGCCCAAGAATTTTTCTAAATCGGAATATAAATGTTTGTAAGGTCCATGCCTACGAAGTCTTTCACTTTATAAAGTACAGATATTTAAAGCTTCAGCTGAAGTGACATGAGATTTTGGGTAATATGCTAATAAGTGGCAGATTGATAATGTCATATAATTTCATTTTTGGAAAATTAACAAGTTACAGAGTCATTCTAATGAGTAAAACAGAGGGAAACAGTAAAAAATGTAGTATGCTTATTGAGAAAATGCATGTTCCTTGTGTAAATCACTGGTCTTATACATTGTTTATTAAAGTAATGACATCATAATCTCTCCAATAGAGGCTTGACTCTGAGAGAAAGTTAAAATCTCAGCCAGCATGTTTAGTTGCCTAAACAATGCAGGAAACATATTAGTAAAAGCAAACATGTTCTGTTGGAGATGGGGTGGAGAGTGAGGGAAGAACAACCAAACACTAAACCTGTATACATTCTTTCTCTTTTTCCATTTCTCTTTCTTCCCAGAATGTTATACAGCAAATGGGGCTGACTATCGTGGCACTCAGAACCAGACTTCCCAATATGCAGGGAAACCTTGTCTTTTTTGGAATGAGACCTTTGAGCATCCTTATAATACTGTGAAATATCCCAATGGGGAGGGAGGGCTTGGAGAGCATAACTACTGCAGGTAAGAAATATCACATTGCTACTAACTTTGCCTGTATACCCAGTGTTACTTTGAGTGGTCGACACAAAATTAGGAAACTTCCTGTCATGCAGTGAAGAATGTCATAACCATGGATATCTCTCAGGCTTTGGTTTATTCTGTAATCAGTACCCTGGATCTACAAGCACCATTAGTAGAATTACTTTTTCAACCCAACTTGCACACTTTTTCAGCACAGTCCTTATCATGTGTCCAATCTATAACTTGGCATGACAGAGAAAGACTAGAAAGACTATAGATTACTTAAATGAAAAGGTGAAGATAATAAAGAAATTGATCCAAATCAGAAGTACATCAGCACAGTGAATGTCTGGAGGAATCTCTGGGACGTTATGGTTTTTATCCTCACACACAAGCCTGGTTCTGTTATACACTCTGTTTCCAAGTTTTGTGCTTATGAAAGTTATGTAGTCACTAAAAATTCAAAGTGAGCATAAGCTGTTCAGTGAGTTGGAATTGTTATTTGAATTCAGAAGCTCAACTGTCAGGGGTTACAATACCAGCTTAAACCATGGCAGATCCACTTCTCTTTCCTTGCCTTCTAGAGAAGTCCTGCATAAGTATGGATAGAACTTAGAACAAAACTTAAATAAGAACTAAAGAATTTAGAAGCCAAATCCAAACTGAAGTTCCGAGATGTTGAGGCTCTGCAGGCCCTTTTCAGCCTGTAACATTTACCTGCCCTTCTGCCTCTGCAGGACTGACCAGCAGAGTTTCTGTGTGAGTCTATACTTGCTGTGGGGATAGGTAGAGAACAACCTGACAGATACAGTCCTTAAACAGCAATAATAATCAGCTCATGTAGGATGCATATAAAGTTGAGTGGTGTCTCTTTCTGGCTGGGAATTGGGGACAGAGATGTTTAAACCAGGAGCTTAAGAACTGAGTTATCTGAGGCATAGCAAGAAAACCTGTAATGTCTCCTTTGTGAGAAGGTTCAAACCCCACCTGTTCTCCTGAAAGATGCTTTTACTTAGCAGGTTATAGGCTTTTTAGGGTAGAGACTATACACTTCCTACATTCATGTTGAAATCATTTCTCTGTAAGTAATATAAAGCTACATAAATGGGACAAAATTAACATGCAGGAGTTCAGCAGAATTGCTATATCATGAATGTAAGGTCGTGGATCTTGATCCAAGAACTTTTCCTTATTTAATCAGAAACTGGATTCAAGAAAATATGGCCAGAGCCAGAGCCAGACAGTTAATGGAGAGTAAGTAAGAAATCATAGAAAAGAGATCTTGTGACATGCAGTGGACAGAAGAGCACATTGATGAAAGGAGTCAGTGACATTTCCAGAGTATTTGATGATTCAGGAGGCTGTTTCTCATTGAAAAATATTGGTGTAGGACAGGGAAGAAAAAGACATACTTGGGATCTTTTCCAATGGCTGCAGCACTGCTTCAAAATAACACTTCAGTGTGTTGCACCAGTGTACTCTGTTTTCAGCCATAAATGAGAAAGCATTATTGCCAGCTTCAGAACTGACTCTTTTTTGAATCAGTTCAGCACCTTACAGGAGCAAAGCAAAATACACTACCTACAAGAGAAGTTCTGTAGAAGTTGGGCATTGTCTTTACTGGAAACCAGATAGATATCAAACTGTCTAGTACCAGATTGGCATGTGAGCACTGGAAGGGCTGTCTTCCCATTAAAAACATTTCATACCAACTTCACAGGCTCCCTCAGCCCAGCAGCACCAAGTGTGTGAGGATTTTCATGACAGGTAGAGAGCTGTGTGTCTCAGCAAGGATACTAATATGGAGCTATGAAAAGTCTAGTGGCCACTGAGTTGCCTGTGATACAAATAGCAGAATGAAGAAGGTAATTTTGATTGTTGCTGTGTGGCAATATTCTAGACAGACAGGATCTCACTTTTGGCAGCCAACTTGGGCTAATACTTCAGTTAGTACAAAGAAAAACAGGTTGTATGAGCTATGCAAAAATGTGCGTAACAATCTGAATGTTTTCTCAGATATTCAAGAAACTCTTGCTAGAGTCCTGCTTTACTTAGCAAATGAGAATTTGGTAAGTGTTACAAGAAGCAAGAAGCCTATAATCTGATATATAAACCTGAGAAATGACTTAATTACCAAATACAGCTTTGTGACCTCAATCTGCTAGGTGTTAGATTATCCTCTTTGGGATGGAGTTTGACTGGAAGGTTAGCTATTTCCTTCCTTAAACTGTATCACTTGGCCTGGGAATATTCTGGAATAACAATCCTAACTAATGGATGACTTTTAACTTCGAATTGTCTTGAAAGAAAGCTTGGAAAGTCACTAAGAGGGCCAGAGCATATCTTCAGCATGCAAATGTTGAGGCCTGTGACACAGCTGTTTCAGCTCTTTCTCTGACATTCATTTACTTGGTGACAATGGACGAGTTGATCTTCCCTTCTCTGAGGCAGCACATATCTCAGAAGGCTTTTTTAAGGCATAATATATTGCTTTGAGATTTGATTTTAGGGACAATGTTTGAATAATCTAGTTTTACACTTAAAGCATTAACCAGAAGCATGTTACCTCTCCATGGGAGGTCCTTACTTGGAATACTTTGTTTACTGCAAAACACCCTGTTAAGATGGAAATGCCTCATCATGTTTCACTAAACCTCATTTCAACCATAACAAAATTATGAAGGCTGAAAGACAGACACTTGTTTTCTAACTGTATGCACTTTTGAGGTTCAAGACAAAGATTTCTAAAGACATTAATCATGTCTCTCTACAATTTCCTCACATTTTAAGGCATTTATATGCATAGTGTCATTATCACGATTCAATTCCAGACATATGGTTTCTGCCATGAAGATGTAAATGCAAAAATTCCTGTAACTGTGAAAACAAGGGAAAATGTGTTAATTTGAGTACAAGCTTTTTCTTGGTTTTAGTCTTCTACTTTCTTCAGCTACTGGAAGCTCTGCCATTACACATAAATTCCTAGTATTCCACTCTTAGGCTTTTCTTATCCACCACCTTTAGTAATCTTTTTGAAAGCCTAACTAGCAACATTTTAGTCATCCAAATTGAACTCAACTCACCAGTTGTCTTCAGCAGTCTGTTACTTGACCAAAAAATATCCCCAGCATTTCTAAAATGGGATCTCCCACAAAGGAGTTGTTAATACTCGTAAATGACAACATGCAGCTGAACTGACACTTCAGTAGGGGGGTGTAATTAATAGAATTCATGCCAAAATTCATGATAAAGAGATTATAACTGGTCATACTTAAAAGAAAAGGTCACATTTCAACCTGACTGTGCAAAATAACAATTTATTCTCTTTAATAGATCTTTTCAATGTGAATAGCTTTTCAAAGTGTACATAGAAAAGACTTTAAATAATATAATGACTAATTAGGTATGCATTTGTAAGTGAGCTACACAACAGCAAATAATTATAATGGTAATGGTAACGATAATGATAATCATCATCATGGACACATAAGGAATTACCCATCCATACTGAGAGGTCACTGGAACAGGTTTACTGACTTTTACTGAAGGGAAAGAAAATAACTCAGTCTTTCCCTAAAGAAGACTTTATCAGCTAAATGTTTTTATCACCATACATACAGAAAGTTGGAGTCTGAACTATTTTGTACCAAAGCAAAAAATCAAGTTTAGGAGCCTATGGAACCTGTACACAGGATGTGGGACTGCAAATCTTTTTCTCTATCAGTACTTATGAGAAATAACTCTGCACCTTTTAAACTTAAAGTAAAAAGATATTACATTTTAGACATTTTGGGCTTCTTATGCATGATGTGTACTGCAGTAAGCAAAGCTGTCTAAACTTCCTGACCACTTTTGCTTTTTTTTGGTATATAAGTCCAACAGGAGGTATTAGGGCAAAAATAGTGTTGTCATTGAAGCTTAAGAAGATTGACTTATATGTGTTTTTTGAAAAAAAAAAAATTGATGACTTTCACTCACTCACTCACTCGATTTTTGTATTTCAGAAATCCTGATGGAGATGTCAGCCCGTGGTGCTACATTGCAGAACATGAGGATGGAATATATTGGAAATACTGTGAGATTCCATCCTGCCGAAGTAAGAGCACCAGGCAATTTTTTTAGGCCTTTTTCTCACAGAGATTGGCAGTTATACAGCAGTGGGTGGTGATTTTCAAACAGAAACCAGGATAAGGCAAATCATCTTATTTTCATTTACAGACTAAGCTATATTTTAAATGGGTTTTTAGAGTTAATGACTAGCTCACTGAATTGTTCCTCCACTGCTATCCTTTTCATCTTACCTCAGAGTTACTGGATTATATTATTTACAACTAATTTTGCATGACAGAGAATCACACAAAAGTACTGCTAGTTCTTTGAATCCATAGAAATATGGATATGAATAGGAAAAATTTTAATTTTATGTAGGTGTCCACCATTTGCAATTAGCTTGTAAAATGAATTGTATTAGTTTAATGTGATAGTGCATCAAACACAGAACTGCTTGGAAGAAACAAGAGACAGTATGAGAGGACACAGGGAAAAGGTGGCTATTTGGTATGTGGGAACTCCAGGCTAGAATTCTATCTCTGGCAGGTGCATGTACTTAGAGTTGCTGTGAAACCACAACCTGAGCTTTGTTTGATTTTTTTTTTCAATCAGATAATTCACGAGCTACTCACCTGAAGCTTCCTTCCAGTGTTTAATATTTTTAATATATTATATTTTTTACCTTGTCTAAAATGTCATGATTTGTGGCAGTATGTTCCAAAATTTTCTTTCCCAGTGCTCCAAGATAAGCTCCTAAGAATTACATTCTTAAAATATGCCTGGATATTAAAAAGAGATTTCAATTTTACATGTTAACAAGCAACCATAGCTACACATTTTATTAAGTCTAATCATTAGTGCCTTCACTTGCTTTCCTTGCTTCTTCTGTGGAAGGAGTCTTTGTTTCTGAGGGCTAACTCAGGTGTACACTCTTAAGCATCAGAGCAGTTGTCCCTATGTAGGAATACTTTTGACTGGAAGAAGTATGTTGCTTAGTTGAAGTTAAGAAAAGAGAACCAAGCAAAGAAAAATGGATCTATAGATTTGTTTACTTTGTTCATAGATTTTTGGTTTGTTGGTTTGGTTTTTTTATGCACATGAGTGTGAGTCACATCCTCAAGCAAGGCAAACAAATACTTAAATGTGACCTTAAGCCAGATGACTTTTACCTAGACTTAAATACAAATTAAGTGGTCTAATTTTAAATAACGCAAAATCATTCAACACTCATTGTTTAGAGGACATCTTACTCTTCTTTTTCTAATATACCAGGTTTGATTTAGGAAACCTGACCCTCCTAATTAAGAAATTTATCTTAGTCTAAAATGAAAGAATTTGCATTTTCTTTAAAGACCACAGATGTTAACAAATTATCTGGATACAGCACCAGGAAAAAAGCTGAAAGGCAAATTCTCTCCACTCCATTTGTTCTACACAAAGGATCCTTTTAAAACCAGCCTCACTCATTTTCTCTGTGGTGGGGAGCAGAGGATTTAAACTTGGACACTTACTTGCACAGATAATCCAGACTTATATTTACAAAATGTCCTTTTGACCAGTAGCAGCTGCTTCAAGAATTGCACTGAAACTCAATACTAGTAAAAGGAATTGCAGCAATTTAGAGCAAACTGTACATTGCAAGCCCATCCAAATCTTAATACAAACCTCATGGTTTACTGTGTAAGTAAAAAAATCTTTTATTCTTCACCAGATTTTCTGTTTTCAGTAAGCATGTTGCTAAATCAGAGGACCATCAAAACTGTCTCGTGAAGTACACAATACAAAACTGAGGTTTGTGATGGAGCAAGAAAGCAATCATGTAAAGAAATCCTGTTTGAAAATTTTTAGAGGAGTATAAGCTTCTTTTCCATAATCATATTTACTGCTAGAAAAGACAAGTATCTGGAGCATAAGTTCCCTATTAACTATACCCACATAACACCGTGACAATGCCAACAACATGAAGCGTCTTGATTGCCCAGAGAGATTTGCATGCAATGATTCACTGTAACAATAATTAAGAATCTACAGTTAAGACTTTTGCATTATGATGATGATTTCACATGATTATATCATGTGTCTCCTTCACTAATATTTATACGTAACACTAAATGTTTCAGTCAGAAGTGCGTTCTGGCACTCTGCATGTGCAGACACGCTGTACAGAAATTAGCAGTGTTGGAGGAAGATGGATGAGCATAATCACAGAAGACAGCAGTAGTTACCCCAGTAGGAGCTTAGTCTTTCCTTTTCTTCCTCTCTTCTTCTTAATGTCTTGTCTGCTAAGCAGACTGGAATGAACAAAAACAAAGTAAAAGTCAAGACGGCAGCTCTGAGTCCTGAGAGAACATGTGCATCTCACATGGACCGTTCAGAACTGAATGCTTTACATGGTTTGTTTGCAATGTCGCAGCTACTCCTGACTTTCTTGGTCTCCTTGTTAATGGGGTTAGGTTTAAACTCAAAGGAGATAACAACTTATGCTCCCAAAATGTAAAAGAAAGGCTTACTATCCCACTTAACTGCATCTCTGTGTTTATGACCTGTGTGACTTCCTTCCCATAAACAGATTTCATTACTGGAATTGTTTTTCCAGTGTGCACGTATGTAATGTAATAAATTTGACTGAGATATCGATGAAGTGTTAAATGGCAGAGCCAGGATCACCCTGTAAGATTGACCTGCCTGCGTTTTAACACAAGAGCAGAGAGCTCAAACCATTTGAGACAGTGTACTGGTGCACACTACCATTGCAAAAGGCTAGGAGGCTCTTGAAAGACAACTAGATGAGCATAGCTGGAACATGATTTTGAGCTCAAAACGATTAATTCCATGTTTTAATACATGTGCCTTGGCATGTAAAATGCAGAAGCTGTGGTTTTTGCCAGGACCTCATTATGTCAGATACTGCTTAAAAGAAAAATAGTATGTTTGCACAAAAGAGGTGACCTCTTAAGCACAAGAGAACAAATAAATACAAACAGGTGAAGACAATTTAATAGTAAAACATCACTGGTCAGCATGAACAGTAACTGCAGAACACTGACTACCTCATTTTTTGCCAAGTTTCTTTAGTAGGCTAAATATTAAGAGCAAAGAAAATTAAAATACTGCTGGGACACCAAAGAGGCTAATTAGCTTTAGGATGTACGCTTGATTTAGTTACAAAATTTAAAAGGTTTTCAAATTACTCTGTCAGATTTCTTAGCATGGCACATATTAAAGTGCTAATTGTCTGGAGATAAGGTTGAAGGGTCTCACCAATAAAGCTACTTCAAAAATTTTAAAAAAATTACGAAATCCCAGGTCTCTTAGGGAAATGAGCTAGGTTGGTTAACTAGGAAGCTTTTTCAGAGCAGTGAAAGCATGCACAATGCCAAAAAAATGAGCTCTCTGAGAGTTATCTGCCCAGCTGTACTCAGCTGGGGTGGGGCTGCAAATGGGGATTTCCAAAGGTATGTTAAATCAGGCTGTAACTTGAAGTCTCAGTACTTATATGCATTTTGCTGCAGGGCATATCAAAGCCATAACTCCATGCAAGTATTTATAATTGAAATTGTGTCATTCTTAGGAAATTATGAACAATATTTGAAGCAACATTATGTTTACTGGGTACTGAAATAAAAAATGACTGAATAAATAAAACTCTTAATACAGCTCCCTGACCACATCACATGTCATGCAGAGCTGTGGCAGTTAGGTGGACAAAAAAGAATCCTTGTCAATCTGGCATAGGAAAAAACACTTACCTTACCATAGAACTGGGAATAGATTTAATTTCAAGTATCTGAGCAGATATGACAAGTAGGCAAGGGGTAATTTTATGCCATTAGCCCAGTATTATATTGTACTCCACATCCTCTCCGTGGGGTGGTCATGGCTAAATTCCAGTGCTTTGATGAAAAGTGCAAAACCAAACCAAAACAAAAACAGAGGACAAATTGTGCACTGAAGGGGGAAAACTGAGCTCCCATGGTGACCAAGGAGCCTTGAAACATTGTATTAATGTAAATAGATAGAAAAATAGGGGGTTTTTAAAGTGATATTGCTCATTTTTTATCTCTTTGTATGATACTTCAAATTCATCTCAGAATTCAAGTTTTAAATATTAGGAAATTCCCCTATATAAGTGCACAGTCCCTCCCATAAAATTTGCCAAACTCCATTCTAAACCAGCTTAGGTTCCCTTCCTCAAATATCCTGTTTTGAAAACTTCCAGAATGTTATTGTTTTGAAGATCAGACAGAAATCACATAGTTTAATTTATATTGTTAGAATATGCATGCTCATAGTAAAAAATACCCACAAACCCTCTGAAACTACTTAATGCCTTTCTCTTTTTTTTTAACTGTCTCTGTCAGGAGAAATGAACCAGGTATTTATCTTGTCTATTTTACTGCAGATTACTGGAACCAACCAGAGAGTATTACAGGTATATTGCTAAGAAGATATGATATCTTGCCCCTTCAGTTATCCCTGTGCATGTTTGGAAAATATGACAAGGATCTAGCATAGAGTAACACTTCCCATACTGGTAGTGCATAAAGTGGGCTGTGTTTTGGATGTTTACAGGCACACCTTTAGAATGACTGTTGTCTGTTGCTCTTGCCAGTGCCAGGGAATCTGGGGTGTTACAAGGACCATGGAGAACCACCACCTTTGACTGGCACCAGTGAGACCTCCAATAAACTTACTATCCAAACGTGCATCAGTTCCTGCCGAAGTCAACAATTTAAGGTGATTTCTTTGACATACATTTACAAATGTTTTCAAAGACAGCAGTATGCCTAGAGCTCTCTCTCGTATTTCTCCCGTTCCCCCCCTTTTTTTTTTTAACCTTTAGGAGGTCTAAGGTCTCACTTCCACTCCAAGAGATCTGTATCCCTCTGTCTGCATCCAGAGCAATCTGGACAAATGCCAGGATGCCAGGAGAAAGTATGCTTGCTTACTGCAGTTATGAGTGACAGGGCACCCTAACGGTCCTCCATTCCATGTTTCTCACTAGCCTTAAGTAGCATCCTGACAGCTCAAACAAAAACAGTTTGTGGTGGTTCCTCTGACTAATCATACTTCTCCAAAACACACATATTCTGCTGCCAGCTTTCTTGCTCATACAACCTCCCGCTGTCACTCCTTCAAATGTTATTCCTCCCTTCTTATGCATCTTTGTTGTCAAAGTTTGCAGGCATGGAATCAGGTTATGCCTGTTTCTGCGGAAATAACCCTGACTACTGGAGATACGGGGAGGCAGCCAGTACGGAATGCAACAGTGTTTGCTTTGGAGACCATACTCAGCCTTGCGGTGGGGATGGCAGAGTCATTCTTTTTGACAGTAAGTATTGAAGCAGGCTCAGTTTTTCCCAAAGGAGAGGCCTCAAATGTTCAGCAAATTAGGGAAAAGGCTCTAAGTACAATGAGAACTGTTCCACACAAAACAGCAAAACACCTAAATTCAATATAAGATAAAGCTGCTTTGCATTTCTGTATAAGATTCTCAACCATTAATAACATGAAATAGCTCTTCCAAAAAACTATGCCTGCTCGTGCTCTGGAGATTGGCTCTTACTAACTCAGCTATGAGAAACAGCATGTCACAACAGAAAGACACCTTAAGAATTGACCTTACTAGAGAGTAAATATATGAATGAGGCACCTCAAATAAAATTTGAATATACACCAACTTCTTTTTTTTTTAATTAAACATATTTGCTATGACACAGTTAACACAATGCAAAGCAATGCAGGTAGGACTGAGACAGAGAAATATACTGTGAAAGTACAATCAAGTTAGGTTGCTGTTATGACCATCTCTGATTTCATGTCTTATACATAGAAATCCTCCTTTCTACTCTTCAGTTTATGTACCAGTGCCAGTTGTGTAAGTTCAGAGGTAGATGGTGTGAGTCACTGGTTGTCCAGCTGCAGTACAAGCTCCCAGTATAGCTGAGAGTATTGGGAAACTGCACCAACATATCATTGCTTCTCAATCTCAACTGCCTTTGATGTAGAAGCTACCTTTTGAGTTAAAGACTTTCTGGAACTAAAAGTGGCATCATATTCCACCTTCTGATCACACAAACAAACTTCCCATCTCCATACTTTACAACTCAGGTTCCCAGTTAGTGAGACAGAAAGACATTTCAGTGGGACTTTCACTCTGCTTGTTTCCAGATTCTCCCCAAGATATGAAAAGATGCACCAGAGTTGCATGTTACTTCCAGTGCTGAGATAGCACTGGTAGCATCACATTGCAGCATCCTCTGTTTCCTTCTGCTCTTGGCCTATCAAATCCTCAGTGGGTGAAGTCTTCCTTTGTAGCTTTCCTTTTCTAGAGTGACTGAGTGCTCAGCAAATGCTACCCTGAGGACCTGCAGTGTCTTTTCTGGTAAACAGCAACGTTTACCTGAAAGCTGTGGCCAGGTAAGAGAGGTCATCCTAGTAGCAGCTACCTGTTTGCTTTTCCTGGTGAGCAACACCTGCTCCCCTCATGTCTCTGTTTCACATTATGTCATATCCCCAGAACCTCCACCGCAATCCTTGTACACACACACACTTCCCCCTCGCCCCATTATCCTTATGTTTATGTGTTACTATCACAGTCCAATGCGGTAACATTTAGACCCACAACACAGAACTCTCCCAGCTCTAGAAGGAAATGAGAGAGGGAAAGCATTTCCATTCCATATGGAATGGAAATATGCCATATGCTTTGCTAGGCATCTGTGGAGCACTAGTCATTGGCACTCTTAGTTAGTATTGCTAGCTTGAAAAACTTCTTGTGATTCGGGAGTTACAAACAGCACAGTCAAATGTAACAATACCTGTAAGCTATTTCCAAATTCTGTATCTCAGTGACAAATTTCAGTTCTATCAATTGTATCTGTTCTATCTATTTGAACAATTCTATCTATTGGATTCAATCACCAGCTGTGTTAGCGTGGAGTGAGTGCCAAACACAAATTCCCCTATGTACCTTAGTACCTCCGTGGGGTCTTTCATATTCTTTCTGTTCTTATTCTTTCATATTCTTTCAGTTCCTCTATTAGGTCTTTCCTAGTGCACACTCAAGTACAAGGTTTGTTAAGGCTATGATCAGGCCCTGCTCCAGAAAAAGAAATATTTTCATGTGTTCTTCTGGCAGACATATGCTACTTCTTGTTCCCAGAGTTTCCTTTTAATTTGTATTTATTAAAGCTTTTTCTCAGAGGCCTGTGAAAACTGAGACACTTTAAAACAGTTCCTTTACTTCCATTCTCACAGGCCTGTCTTACAGGGATTTAATCAAGCTTTCAGAGACAATAATTCTACTTTGATTCTTCAGTCTTTGGAGAATGATAACTTTGATAACTTTGATTCAAACAGCTTTGACATAAAATGCGTTATATAATATATATATTAATTACATATATATTACATATATATATTATGCATATATATGCATATATACCTCTCTCTAATATATTTTAAAAATTATACGTGTATATATAGATATGCATCCTCAGTTGGCTGCCATTTGAGTTGCTCTCTGGATTCACTGGTAATTAACTTTGCACTGGGAATCTGGATAGTTGTCAGGGAATATAACAATGTATTGGGCATGTACTTGTTTCTAATATAAAAGGTAGCAACAAATCTTTTCTTTAGACTTTGTAACAGGATCTTTTTCAATTTACTTAGTGAAGGTAAGGTCAAATATTAGTTGGACAAGATCAAAAGACAGGAGGCTTGAAAAGCTCATATATATGGCGACAGAGGTGATTAAGGGATTACAGCATCATTCATACAAGGAGAGGCTGAGAGAACTTGGATTGTTCAGCTGTGATAAAAGAAGGCGTGGAGGAACCTTTTCAATTTGTGTAACTAACTGATGGGAGGGTGTAAAGATGAAGCCAGCCTCTCCTCAGTGTTATCTAGTGAATAGGTAAGAGTCAAAAGGCACAAACTGAAATACAGGAAAATACATTTAAACAAAAGGAAAACCTTTTTTTATGGTCAGGGTGACACTAGAACAAATTGCCCAGACAGGCTGTAGAGTTTCCATCCTTGGAGTCTCAAAATACAACTAGACACTGTTTCCTGCTTTGAGCAGGGGGATTTGAGTGGACAGTCTTCAGGGTCCCTTCCAAACTCATTTGTTCTGCGAATGTTTGTTTTTTCAATTTGATACAGCTGTGAAGGAGTTTCAGTACTTCAACAGTGAGAGTTAATAATCACTAATCCACTTGCCTCCCTGCCTCACAGGGATGGAGTAGAAGCCCCTGAATCAGTGATTTATCTTTTATCCTGTTCCTGCGGGGATGTGGGAAAGGGTATGTGGTTACCTGCAAGGACAAAGGAGAGTTCAGTATTCAAGACTGATGCACAGGTCTGAGTAATGAGACATGAGGAGCCTATTCCAAGGAAATGCAATGTAATGGCCGTGCTCCCAGTGCCGTGGAAGGTAAAGAATACCAGTCCCAGAGACAGTGCATCCTGCTGGCATAGCAAGTCTGCACCTGCAAGTCACATTCAAGTATTGGAATCTACAGGGTGCTAAAGTTTTGCAAAATTAATGTGTAACCTCTTTTTTTTCCCCCCATTTTCTCCCTCTTTTCTTGTTTTCACAGCCCTTATTGGTGCCTGTGGAGGGAATTACACTTCTGCTACAGCTGTGATCTACTCCCCAGATTTTCCTGACACATATGGCACAGGCAAAGTCTGTTACTGGACCATACAAGTTCCAGGAGCATCTCGAATCCACTTCAGCTTTGCCCTTTTTGAAATCAAAGATGCTACAGATATGGTGGAATTGCTGGATGGCTATACCTATCATGTTCTAGCTCGTTTTAATGGCAAGAACCGGCCTCCCCACACCTTTAACATCTCTTTGGATTTTGTCATTTTGTACTTTTTCTCAGATGACATCAATCAAGCCCAGGGATTTGCTATCAGATATAGAGGTGAGAGGCTAACTTTCCTGTTTCTACCTTTCAGTGAAACATTTAATTCACACAAGAGACTTCTGAAGTGGCAATGAAAGAGCAAATATTTTAACTCTCATTTAGCAGGTGTTTTATCTCTCTTGTTGCCACTGCACAGTGGGTAAAAGCTTTGCCAAAAATTTTCTCAATTTGGAACACTCCAGTCAGCTATGTCACAAACAGCAAAGTTCAGGTTTTCAAAAATTCAATGCTATACCTGCCTATCAAAACAGATTAGAAAATGACAAAAAGTGAAACAAATAAGGAGCATTTTAGCTCCTCTTGTCTCCTTCCAACAGTTTATTCCTCTCTGATCGAAAGTCATGAAGAGAACACGTTTTGGTCCTTGAGTTGTACCTACTGCTATGATGAACAATTAGCTTCCAGAAAAATTCTGAGAACCCCAACCTAGTGAAATACAGGCTTCTTCTGGAATCAGACATAATTTGATTGAGTTCTCTTAAGTAAACCAGAGAGCAGCACTTCTGTTTACAAGCACAAAATTACACCTGTTAAGAAGTTGTTATTTTAATCATACTCTTGTGTTTTCAGCTGTGAAGGACAATGTGCATCAAAACAAGACTCCAGTGAATCACACCCTTTCAGAGAGGATAAATGAACAAGCAAATCTCAGCATCAATGCAGCTCGGTCATCAAAGATACTTTATGTCATCACAACCAGCCCAAGTCATCCTACCAGCTCCATGCCTGGTAATATTACAATAAAATGTGGAAACAGGGAAAACATTTTGCCAACGCACAGTCTGGAGTCACTATTTCCTTTGCTCCCCCTCCACATTATCTGATTCACTGTGCATCTTACTAATAGATGAATTTTCATGTAGTCTAATTAGCACTAACTGTGATTCTCTCCTTACATTTCAAAACTTACTTCTCAGCATAAATGAGAAATAGTGTGAAGACGGTGAGTTCTTTCTTGAGAAGGAAAACACATCAAAATAAAACGTGAGTCAGAGCAGCCTCCTCACTAGAATGAGCTTCAGTGACCAGTGCATACTTGAGAGTGGCACAAATTGCTGAAAAAAAAGAGCAAGCTTTTGTAGAGTCTAGAAAAGCTTGAATGCTGGATGCATCCCAGTCACCCCAATTAACAAAAGCTTCATCAATAATACAAAGAAGGCTGGACAAGTTCATGGGTGCAAGGGAGGTGCCACTGAGAACTGCCATGTGTCAAGAACTTAATGTTACAATGACACAATGGGTCCTGCTTGACTTGCTCCTACAACCAGAACTAAATTGAAATATAAAGTGCAATGGCCAAGAGCAGACCACAAATACTGATCACCTGTCTCAGGACTCTAGAAGACACTCCTCCCATTCCATACTTTGTGATTTCTTACATAACTACATAATTACTGATAAAAACCTGGACCACCTCCTTGCAATCATAACAGTTGCTACTGTAGCATATATTCTAGTCTGCTTTTAAATTTTCTTCTAAGTTTTGGTGCCTTTCCTAGATAATTTTACTGGTATATGCTTTGACTTTTGCCAACTTTCAACTTTATAGGGAGCAGTCCTGCAAGGGAAAAGCCAGTTCTGACTGAAAGTTGTACAGTTTCTGCCAGTCTTGTAGGTTTGAGGCATCTTCAAATTACAGTTTTGAATAAAGTGTCAGAAGGCTGCGTGTTTCTTTTGTGCAATATTCTTACTTTAAAAGCTGTAAGTAAATGAATGTACTAACAACTTCCCCCCTCCCCCTCTCCTTTTGTTCTTCTCTTTTACAGAGTGGACAATATACAGTCTCACAGCACTGCTCATCCTAAGTGTTACAGCCATAATAGCAAAGATAATTCTCCACGTTACCATGAGGTGAGTGTGGAGCAAAGCTGTCCCCAGAGAACTAAGATCTCAGCTCTGTATTATAACGTGACACTTAACCAGATTTTTTTGCCTATTAATAAAAACAATATAATTTATTGCTTTATTTTTCTACGCTTATACCAAGTAAGTTTTGTGTCCTCTAGATGGACGCTCATTGAATGAAATGATAGACGAGTTAGCAGCAAATCAAAATTCTGAATATTGTGTTTACATACTAAAAACAAGCTTAAATATAAAAGGAAATTAATTTGTATTAATAGCAACTCGTAACAGAGTCTGTACAGATTTCTTATCTTAATGTCACTGCTGTTGTTAGGGTAGCAACTATTCTGGCAGTAGAATACCTAACTTTTCATTTGGTCATGACAACCAAGAAATGCTCCAAAAACCTCTGTATTGTGCAGAGGGAGAAAGAAAAGGTGTCACAGAGGTAGAGGAAGCTGTGAGCATTCCCAGTGCAGCAGCACTACAGACAGACCACTGCAGCTTCCCAAGCACCCTAATACAAGAGGGAATTCACCCTTGTCTCCTAGATCCCATCAGATTCCATCCACAAGTGACACTGAAGATTGCAGTGATGTCACCACTGCCGGTGAGATCTGGAGTATATTTTACCAGCCATCCACATCGATATCCATCTTCAAGAAAAAGCTCCGAAATCAGCAGGATGATTGCAACCCACTCGTGGGAAACTAAAGTGCCTTCTGTTTTACAAGAATTGATCTTCTTAAAATCCAGGTGACTTGAGATTAGTCCTTCCTTTTTTTCTCCCAGTCTCATACTTGTTTTCCAAAAAGTCCGTTTCCAAAGACCTTTGAGTGACTTTGCCTATCTGCTGTTCTCTTGGGTATATTAGTGACAACAGATTTAACTGCAGCAATAGTTTTGAAGTATCTGGTGCTCATCAAATCTGTAGTGCTCTTAATTACTGCCTTTAAACCACTGCACTTAAAATATATGTAAAAACTTGTAAAATTCAAACTGTCCTGTACCCCTGCCAGAGGTAACTGAGTGAATATCTGCAGGTTGAGGAATTATTGTGTCCTGCTTTCCTGTATCACTGTATTTTATCAGGCTACTTTAGTCCTTTTATTCTCAAGGCTGAAGACAGAGGTAGGTACAGATAGGCTGCCACAGCAACCAGAGCTTATTGGCCTTAATGTAAACACGTCTAAATGGTACTGTACAGTAAAATGGGAGCCAAAGACTTGGAAAATATATCAGCCTGGTTGCCCAGTGCTCTGCTGTTTCTACAAGCAGAGATGCACAAATGAAAATCAAATTCAGGAGGTGCTCTATCAAGTATCAGCTGCAAATACACGTTTTGATGGAGTCCTGCTCACCAGGTCAAGGCCTGCACGAGCAATGAAGCCTTTTAAATGACTGTGTCTGACCCATCATTCACTGATGTTTATGATAATTTTGTTCATATTCACAGTGATCCTTTAAAAAACCATTGTACTCCAGCCTGAAGTCCAGCATCCATTCTGGGTGTAAGCTCAGGGCTTCTTAAAGGATTGCCCAGAGATACTGTAAATCTACTGAATTTTTAAACAGTGAAGCTAACAAATTTTTACTCTGAAGTTACAGATATTACTCTCAGCAGCCTAAGTGGGATCAACAGTGAGTCTTTCAGGCTCAGCAAGTTCAGAGCATCAAGATATTTAGGAAAAACTGTCAGTGCAGAAGACAGATAAACTGACTGGCAAAGTTTACTGAGTGAGCAGCTCCTCAAACTATGTTTGAGGAAATTCACTGAGAACCATTAAACTGGTTAAGTTTAAACATATACCAATGGTCTGCATATTTGAGACATACCATACATGCAGTCAGAGAACATCTATTAAGAGCATCTACAAAAGGTAACTAAGAAAAGAAAATTGTCACCAAGTTCAAATTCATTATAGTATCTGCCCTTATGTTTTTTAACATATAATTCCCTCCCCTTCATGTGGGCTACAGATTTCCTTGAAAAAATAGGGCATCTAAGAATTAAACAATGAAATATTGTGCCTTACTTGCCATTGTAGATCTAGTCTTTTACCTGAACTGAATTCAATCCAGCTCTATTTATGTAGCACAGATGAGTGCCAGCAACAGCTGAACAATGCCACCATATGTGCCTAAAAGAAACAAGACCTTTACTAAGCCAGCAATTATGAAATTGTTTATATCAAAAATGGAATATCATGGGAACATCTAGTACTTTCTTGCATGAGCTGCTGGAAAGAATATAGGAAACTATAATTACGTTATTACCTAAAATCAAGATAGGACGAGTTGTAAAAAGTATGCTGCTGGTTCTCTCTTCCGTGCCTTCATGTTAGACCAAAACACATTATCTGCCTCAAACCAACAAAAATTCTGAAACTGCCTTTTTAACAGTCAGGCTTTGCATCATGCTGCACAGAGAAAGAGTCCAACTCACGGATTCATAGCAGAACAAAGTAGGTTGGTTCCTGAGCGTGCTTAATGTGGTGCACTAATAGAAAACCAGGAGGAGAGAATTGCAGTGTGGTGCCCAGACTCTTAAGAGTTGTTATGAGCACACAGTGCTTATCACAAACTGGTGAAGCTTTGCTTGCTTGCCTCATCAAATGTTCATGAGCAGTTAAACATATAGAGTAATAGAGACATTCACAAAGCAGTTAGCTACTGCTGATAAACTGAAAAAAACATCAGGAATGCCCCATGACTGATTTTTACCTACTGCAGGAAACTACAGAACTGCTAGGCTCCTCTTCCTTAGTAAAGAATTAAAGTTCACTATAAAGTTGGAGACAAGCATTAAAAACAACAGCTAAGACTGAAGCCACTAATGAAAAATCTAGAGAATTTAGAAAGAGATTTTTGCATCAGTCCCTTAGCTTCTCAACTGTTTTTTATATAATAAAATCGCATTTCATGGGCCTTTCTTAGGGAATGCTTATCAAATTTCTGTACAAAAGACCCATAAAACCAGCAGTTACAGCAGATTAACTGGTCATGGCAACAAAAAACATGACTATGCAGAAGGTATTGGACAGTGCATGGGTAACATAATGATAAAAGCTCAGTGGAAATTGTGAGGTCCCCATTTCCCCCCCACCCCTCTAAATCTTCCAGATTATCTGATTCTAGATACCTCTAATGCTTGCAAACAGAGCAATAGATAGAAATGCATGGACAGGGGCCCTTAAATAGCACTTGTTACTGTACAGGCCTGAGACCTTAAAGAGCAGGTAGATCTCTGCTGTGAATTTTTTCCAAATGTGGTTCGGTCACTCACACTGCTCGTACAAGCACTTCAGGGTGTGGTGGTATATGGCCAAGGTATATGGTATCCATTAACATAGCACTTTTTATATTTGCTGTAAGGGTTTGGGGGGAGAGAGAAACAAAACGTGTGCCATGCACAACTGTTGTAATCCCACATGATTCAGCATGCCCCTACTACACAAGCAGCTGAGTGCTGACAGCTGGGGAGCACGGACACCTCAGGAGGTTACTGTTTACACTACTTTCTTCAGCAAAGTGAAAATAACTGCAGAAGAAGAATTTGTTTGGAATTGTATCTGAATGGCCTTCTGATGTCCTGCCTATCAGTTCCCTCAACAGGCTGGACAGGCTGCAAGTCTGACATTGGCTACAATGTCAAAAGCAACTGTTTTGACAACAAAATAATCCTGAGGAGATGCCTCCTCATATACATACATGCATTCCAGCTCCAGCTCCGGCCCCCTTGTCACTCTGGTGTCGGTCTGACCGGCTGTGTGGTGCTGCAATAAACCGACAGGTCAAAAATTGCCATCGCCTTTTCTTCTCTGAGTTACTTTTCACAGAGATGAGTTCTCTGATGTTGTTTATTGGGTGGTTGCAGAGAGAGATGAGCTGACACAGCTAAGTGGACAATAAGCCATAGGAAAAAGACAGTTGTCTGCCCCAGAAGCTGGGGCAGCGAGTGCTTCTGCTGGCACTGCCACTGCAGCAATGTGCGAGCTGCCGCCTCGACGCTGTGTGCCAGAGCCTACACTGTATGTGCACCTCAGGTGGAAAGGGGCCAGCTGGACAAGTGCCTTCCCTAATTCAAAATCTATGTTTAAAACTAGTTTAGTTTGTTGACTAAATGATTTTATATGTATTTTTGTCTTAATATTGTTATGTTGTGGGGAAATAGAGACTGTGTTATGTAAAAATGTGTGATATGTTATCATAGTAATATATATATTTATATATGTATAGGAAATGCATTATTTAATACAGCATATTATGCTTGTATCTTGCTAACATTTTGTAGGAAGAAAAGATGTTAGTTTACACTCTGGGAAAAATAAATTTTCTATACACTGTAACTGTAGGAAAAAAATCAAAGATACTTTTTTGGTATCTATAACAGAAGGTCATTGAGAACAGGGTAACTCAGACTCAGTTCTATGGCCAAATAGATGCTGATGAAACAATTGCTTTAAGAAGCACTTACCTCCTTTGAATCTCATTTCTAGCTTGTATTTGTATTAGGCTGTTCATCAGATTCTACAAATTCATATGCATATACTCTCTGAACCATTTTTTTCCTTCAAACAGATAATCTGCTTTTTCAAAGCATTAACATCGTCCTTTTTAGAACTTGCTTCTGCCAGATTTTCTACAGCCAGTACAATGCTGAGGAAGTTTATCACATTGCTCATGCAGACAACTTAGTGGGGTTGCAGAATTATGGTGTTTGTATTCCAAGCCCCCCTGGCAGGAGTATAAATGGGAGATTTTTACGGATAGTCCTGGAAGCTGTACTGAATGTGCAGCCTGTATGACTACAGACCAAACCCATCAGCAGACACATGGCTGCCACTGAATGAGCATGAGTAGCTATTCCACTTTCATCTTCTGCTTAATGAGCCTTCTCAGGCAGTGGGAAGGACTACTAACAGATTTTTCTAGTGCACCACTTTGCCTAAAGGAAGGGTGAACTACAAAAACAACTGACAAATACTTGTCCAACTAGTTCTTAATACCTTGCATCAATATTTCACAATCTTCCAATGAAATATAGTTCAGTGATAGTTTCACCTGAATATTGTTCTAGGCATTTATGAACTCTGCTACTCATTTATGAATTCTGCTACCTTGAGAGTGAAAAACAGAATTCTCTTCAGACCACACTATTTTTCCTATAACAACACATTTTTGATACATATACATTTCATGCAGCTCATACTTTCTCAAATTTACTGAGCACCTGTGCTTTGGGGTGAAACTCAGCATTCTGAATTTCAGTCTCAAGACAACTTACTACAAATGCAAAGGCATGAACCACATAAGGCTGTCAAGAAACCAGAATAAATCAAACTTGAGATGACTCACCTCTAAAATATGTGCTGTGTTTATAGCTGGTCACCCTGCATTCAACAAATGGCTGTAAATAATAATTATGAAAAAATAAATACATTTGTGCAGAAGGAGTTCAGTTAGGACTGCAAATGTGTGTACAAGCATGGAATAAAGGAGGCAGAAACTACTGCAGTTCACCAGCAGATTACAATGGGGTTGTCCGCTGTGGAGGTTAGAAGAGAATATTTGAGCTGAAAATGCTGAGAATGATTACATATGTAAACTATAATATTGCTCTGAGACACAATTTCTGAGGTAACAGCAAATTGAAAGTTTTCAGTTTACCTGTTTTCAAACTGTTACAAAGAACTGTAACAATTCTTTCAGTGTTTTCTTTAAGAATTGCAGTAACATGTAATGCTGTTTCCACTTACTTGTGAGATTCATCTTTTCTTTAATTAATTCCTCCTGACCAAAATAATGCTACAGTTTAGGAAATCTTCAGTGACCTTTTATGTAAACACCAGAATACCAGTGTCAGATACCCAAACTGTCTCCAGCTTTTCATGTGAAGACTCAAACTCTCTTTTTCTCTTAGAAACGCAACTGTCACAGGGGACTGGCCTCCCCTTAGACAGGGTAGGTTACTCTGCTCTCCTTTCTTGCCATTCCGGTTATGAGACTCCTCTTGCACTTTGGTTTATTCTGGGAACTGTTGCCTTTTTTTCTGTTGCTGTTTCCTAAGCAACAGTTTCATTCCCCATGAGAGAAATGTGTTCTTGATTCTGAAAGAGACGCTTTTCTATGAAGCATTTAAGTCACAGGGGCACGGCGCTTTCATTGCAAGATAAAATATCCAGTTTCAGGTATGCTGTTGTCTCCCTGGCCAAAGAATTAGGCCAGGCTGGCTCCACGGGGTATGAACACAGCCATCCTTTTAAGGGCATTTTTCTCTTCACACTACCCAAGTAACAACAAACGTTACCTAACAGCTGTCACAGGATTTGACAGATGCACATGATATTGCAGATAATGTTACAGAAACACCAAGTGTTACTATAATGTACAATCCATTAAGAATAGTCTGCTCCTGCTTGTCTTTTTTTACGGTATCGAGATTCTGTGGAGGTTTGTGGTGCCCACAGGACTCTCATTTTGCCACAGATTTGTTCCTTAAACATTGAACCTCAATAGAAAAAAGAACCGTCCCCTGCCAAGTATCAAAATTTTCATTTCTGACAGAAAATATTTACATTTAGTCATTTTAAAAAAAGCCACAACAAAGAAGAAACAGAATATCAGGCACACAACTAAGCATCACATACAAGTTCAGCCAGCAGCCCACAACTGTCTTTCTCACAGAAAGAGAGGATGGGCTCACTGATTATTTTATGGGACAGCAAGAGTAAGCTATGCCCTGCTCTTAAAGGCACAGTCACCCCACAGTTTTCTTCAGAACAAGAAGCAAGAAAACAAAACACAAGTCAACAATAACAAGTGGGGGGGTGGAGGAAGGGAAAAGGAAGGAGACTCAGATGTGACCTGTCAACACAGGTGCATCAGCTAAACACAGATGGCAAGTTTTATGCTGTTTGTAAAAACAGTTGTTTAATGACCTGATTTGCAGATAAAATACGTATCTATAATCATTGGCGATTGCCAGGATTCCATTTTCCAAGTGGAAAAAGGGGCAGGTACTTTAATTGAGAAGTGCTTGCTGATGCTTCTTAACTCCTGCCTGCCTGTTGCTCTTCCATTATTGTGCCTGTCTTGGCATACAGACAGGCTTTCCCATTGTACCTGAGATGAGGATGATAACTGATCCTCCTGCCACAAAGGCTCCCATGCAAAATGACACTCCAGTTCAACAGGCTGTCATCCCAAACATGGAGTTTTCACGTACAAAGGGGGTTGGAGAGAATTAAGGCTCATTTCTTGGCTGAATCCTGAGGTGACTGAATTACAGTGCACTTGAACATGGATAAGGAGGGGAGAGTCCAGGGTAAAAATCTCTGGGAGAAGGAAGAAACTGGAGGAGGAGTCTGGAAAAGATTTTTTTGTGTGTATTTGTGTGGGTGTGTATCTCTGTATGGGAAATATGCATGAAGGCAAACTGTTTACACAATAACATACAAACATGTATCACATAAATGTATACACACACACACACAGACTGCCACATATCCCCAGGCCCCCCTCTTTCAGCATCTGCATAGACATCTTTGGTCAAACTGTGCTCTCTGCTGACAAAACAAGTAGCACAGCACTGATTATCACTTCAGTGGGACCAGTGATTTCATGATCCAAGGCAAGGATTTGGATCTAGCTTGACTATTCAAGCTATGATTCATCCAGTTGCATCCACCTCCATCATGCTGGTTCAGGTCTCAAAACCATTTTATTTCAGGACAGTAAATTATTTTTACCTCAAATTATACCGGAATTAAGTTGCCCTGCCACAAGGAACCGGCAGGTTCCAAACATAAAGGCTTTCCTAAGCCTTTGCTTTTCCTTCTGTGCCTGCCTCCCTCTGTAACCTTTGTTCCCCCCCCCAGGGAATGGAGCTTCCCCCACCTCAACAGCAGCCACAGCCAGGTGTGAGCAGGGACACTGAGGCACCCTCAGGATCACCCACCCTGTCCACTCACACCTGGGGGCAGTTACAACTGTCCAGTGCTGGACTGACACTGTGCACAACACCTGGTAAATTCGACTGTGGCATTCAGTGAAAACTGAACGATCCTAAGAACATTATGGGTTGCCTCCAAAGGAGACCACAACCACTTATGATGTCTATGTGTGTGTATGTATTTACATATCCACCTATCTATTATTTAAAAAAAAAAAAAAAAGAAAAAATGTTGTCTATTAGAGTTCATCTCAGCATATCTAGGACTGTACTTTGAGGAGAACAACTATCTGTGTCCTTACCCCCAAAACAAGAAGAACAACTACCACATGTATATGCAATAAAACTGTATTTTTGTGTGGTTTTGCCTTTTTTTTTCTTTTAATACAGACATTTGTACACTTTCTTACAAAACTGCAGGTAACTACAACTTCTCTTAAATCATTTTTGGTCGGCAGGTACTGTAAAATCTTTGTGTGCAATTATCATGTATTTACAGGGCCTCGTGTTAGTGATTTTCAATGATTATTACAATAATGTCACACACTCTCAACATAAGACATGGCTTAAGATAAATATATTAGTAAATAAATATTCTGAGAACATATTTCCATAAATGAAATGTGCTGCTATACATATACAGAATATATACAAGATGCTTTCTAGCTTTTAAAACATTTTTAAAAATGGTAATGAAGGAGAAAGAGCCCTTTGACCATATTACAAATCTTTACAGCAAATTTTATACAAAACAATTTTAAGTGCTATAATTTTAATTAAAAACATTTTAAATAGTGCCTCATGAGCCAAACACAATGACAACTGTTCATGTAAGTAGTAGAAAGGCATTTTGTTATAAAAACCATCTATCATGGCCAGGTAGCCTGTAAGTCTGCATGGACATACAGGTAGCAGGGATGTAAGTACATGTTGAATGTAAAACCCAACATAGAAACCAGGTGAAGGGTGTCTGTGGTAAGGCCTGCAGAGACTGTTGTACTGGTAGAGATTTCCACAGCATGTGAGTGAGACCAGTACACCCAGGAACACCATCAACCAGAATATTCAAATCTTTTTTAGAACCACATTTTACCTCAACGTGCCATGTAGTTACACAGTACAACGCATCTTAGGTGGCCTTCTACAGTGCCTCACAAAACACCAAGCAGAATAACCAAGCTAGTAAACCATAGCTTCTACACAATGCATTTCTTTTTTAGTGGAGCAAGGAGAGGGTAAGACTTAAAAACAAAAAAGAGCAAAAAAACCACAAACCTTTAGAGTTTATTCTCCCAACACATACCACTTACTTCCATCATTCAGAGAATGAATAAGTTTTTAATAAGCTTTATACACAGAAAATGTGTTTATTGAAATTTTTCTTTTAATCTTATACCCAGATATTGCCTTGTATTAATTCTCTGAACAGCTGGATTTTGGTGCTTGTTGATTAAAAAGATGTAACGTGAATTCCTTTAAATATAACTTTTTTCCTAACTTATTGGGTACAGAAAGCAAAAGTAAACAGACGATTGTATTATTTCTCAGATGTTTGCTTCTTTTAAAAGATTTCATTTGGGACTATAGAGAATACAAGTTAACTTTGCTGGGTCTCACAACTAGCCCAGTGCTGTCAGGGACATTGCTTTGGCAGAATATGTAACATGAAGGTACATCTCTATTTCATGTCTTTTAAGTACCTCCAAAGTGTACTGAACATAGGACAAATCTTTTCAGAAGACTGGCACTGTGGGCATTAAATATTTAGTTTCCCTTTAGAAGATTTCCTACTGTGAATACACCACAGGATGACACTGTGTCCTCAGGCACATGCAGCATGACAGGCAATTTAACCCATGCTATGGTAGCCTCTTACTCAGAAGCTGCTGTTTCCACAGGAAACAATTGCTATCAGAAGTGACGACATAAATTATCTCACGATAACAAACGTCCCCACTAGTACAAGAACAAGAACAAAAGTATGTGCCCAGGCTAATGGGGTACAGAGAGCATTCTGTACAGAAGACAAAAATGAAGCACAGCTGGCTGGGCCCAAGAAACCTTTCCAGCAGATCGGTCTATGGAAGCTACATCAACCACAGCAAAGAAGAAAACAATGATTAAACCAAGTTCCTCACTTTCCCATATGCACAGTGACAAGCACTGCTTCCCTTAGGCATGCTTGCAGCCTGTAAAGGAAACAAGAAACCCTCTGACCTGTTTCCAAAGTGAGCCAGCAAAGCTGCAAGCACACTGCAAGCTCTGTTTTCACTGCACTTGCCAGCATTCCTCACAGCCATAACAGAAGCTACAAGTGCCTGAAAAACTTCCTATGGAAGGAAAGGTTCATTACCTACAAAGGTAATACCCTTTCTTAAGCCCTTTGTTCTAGCATCTGCTTGAGGGAGAGGTCCCCAGTAATTCTTCACCAGTCAGAAGATACAATGAGGTCCATGGTTTAAATACAGGAAGTGAGGATGAGAACATTCTGAGCTACCAGTTCCCTACCCCCACTCTGTTGAAACTAATCATCATGGCAGGAGACCCTTCTTAGCCAAACCATCAGAGCAGCATGAAAGGGGGAGGAGGGGAGAGGAGAAAGGAGACAGTCCAATGCTTCAACTCCCTCAAAATCGCTCACATAACTTGCTGGCTGCTAGGATTTGCTACTGGGATTAGTCAGTATCTGAACATCCATTCAGCAGCTGTATCCCTCTGGACTACTATATTTCAAGGTGCTATCTGGTTTCTAAGGCAGGTGTAGCCCTGAGCTTATCAAAGGCTGGACTCCTTTAAGTAGGAGATAACAGCATCTACACATAGCCTGGCTTATTTAACACACTGTGTTACCTCTCAGCAAGAGGTCACTTCTAAAAAGAAAATATAAATAACACTTTGTCATTAATATAGAAATGGCACTAGAGCTCAGAAATGCTCCACACCACGTCCCACACGGGCTTTGCACACAAATCGAGGCCTGAAGGCTTCAGGCAGGAGGGACAAAGGAGACAATCAAGCTGATGTGAACACAGAGGAAGTAGGGGAGGGACTTCTCCACATTACCACTTTTGTGTGTTTGTCAAAGCTTAAAAAAAAATTAAGTCCACGAGAATTTGGAGTTTCTGATAAGCTCCGCTTCTCCATCTGGGATCATCTGGACAGGTCTAGTCACTGATTTGGCTTCTCTCCAAGGGATGAGATCCAGCACCTGAAGGATAAAGAAAACTAAGGAACATTGCATCTAGAATATTACATACAGTTTTGGGACCCCCAGAACAAGAGACTGACTGACTGGAGTGAGTTCAGCAGAGAGCCAAGATGCTCAGAGGGCTCTCCCTGTGTGAAGAGGCTGAGGGATTTGGGCTGTTCAGCCTGCAGAAAAGGAGGTTTCAGGGGCACCCCTAGAAGCTCTGCAATACCTGCATGGAGGTTGTCACAACAATGGAACCACAGTCTTCACAGACATGTATTCTGGACAAGAGGTAAGGAGCTTAAGTTCAAGCATGAGATGTTCAGACTGGATATAAGGAAAATCTTTTCACCATGCTGGCAGTCAAGCAGAGGAACAAGAGCCCAGAAAGGGAGTGCACTCTGTGTTCCTGGGGGTTGTCAAAACCTGACTAGATAAACTAGGTCTAATCTAACAAACTGAGTAACTTGATCTGATTTCAGAGCTGGTTCTGCTTTGAGCAGGTCAGACTAGATGATGGCCTGAGGTCCCTTCCAGCCTAGGGTACCCTGTGATTCTAGGAAAACCCTTAAAACAGCCCTGGCAAAGCAGGTAAGGAATATCCCCTTCCTTCTGTGAGTGATTATTTTTTCCCCTTGTTTTATGTCCACAGCAGAGACTTTCCCACATATTCTTCTACAGCAATTCCAAGATTTTCACTTCCTTTTTTTTAAACCTTCAGCTTGTCTGTCCTCTCTCAGCACTGTGGCCTTGCCTACCTAAGCAACTCACCACAGCTGCTATGACTGGCACAGTGTCCCTGGCTGTGGGAACTCTAAGGGGGGCCTGGTACTGGCAGTCGCTTTTTCTCCTCCCCACAAAGGATGAGTATGAAAGCTTTTAAAGGGTTAGATAGTAAACTACTCTTCTATTCCTCTAGCTATGACCAAATGAGTACAGGCAACAAGAGAATAACACTTTGGGGAAAAGGGTTAGTCGATAACCTGCTCTTATGCAAAGGATGGAGTCACCTTTATGGTTGCAGGTACCTAAGTAGCTGACAGCATTTCATACACTAAGACAGAAAGGTAGCAAGTAATCAAAAAAAGCACACATATTACCTGTGACCTTTGTGGTTGTCATCAGCTTCTGGGAGTTCAGAGTGGGACTGGGAAAGAGCATTCCGGCTTCCTCCTCCTGAGAGTAGTTTTGCCGCAGGAATGACGTTGCCTCATAGCACACCTCCCTCTCGACCTGTACCTCTCCAGTACCTTGACAGTGCAGGTAAGTATCCAGCTCAGGTGTTCCATCCCAGGAACTACAGCTTCCTGTGTGGGTCCCTTGGTGCTCTGTCGGTAGAATCAGCTCACAGTCTCTGTCTTCAGGAATTATGGGAATGCGTTGACCCAGATCACATACACCCTTACAGCAGTTTGGCAAGGTGTCCTCAGGAAGCGTGTACTGCACATTCACTGCATAGTCTTCTGTATAGCAGCCACCACCTCCACTGCCACTGTTGCTACTACAGGCTACCTGCTTCTCTTCATAGAAGCAGCAGGGCAACCCCTCATATTTTACCCCATCTGTCCTATGTAAGTGGTCTGAGTTAATACTGTACAAGCCTGGGGTGTTCCCTGACTGTGGTTCAATTCCTTGGCCACATGTCCCCCACAGCGGAGAGCTAAGGAAGAGTGCACTACAGTCAGCTGTCCCACTGCTAGGCTCCAGGGCAGAGTGCTGGAATTCAAAGCAGCACGTGCATGCTTGCTCCGAAATCGACCCTGCTATCTCTGGATTCTTCCAGTTCCTTTTAACATCCAAGGCAGCACCAGGAGTGGCCTCAGGTCCTCCCTCTGAGGTAGTGCCATTTGGATCCCTGTGCTCTAGTGAGGAATTACTGCTATAGTTCATATCCATGCTGCAATTAGACAGTTGGTCCCCTGAGGAAGAAGCTGGCACAAGCCGGCAGTCAGCACCCACCATACTGTGACCATGAGCTGGAAGCTCGTCCTGGTGGGGGCCCTCCAAGAGAACAATTGCACCCCTGTTTGCACCACCGACCTCACCCACTCGGCAAGGGCTCTTACTGCGGTAAACATATGGGTCATAGTCACTGCTCAAAGAGCTGCGGAAGGTGGAGCAGCTCCCATAAACCCCCTGGTTGCTGACCTCAGTGCAGTCAACCATGGAATCACTAGAGGAGCAGTGGCACTGACCAGAACTGCTGCTGCTGCTGTCGCTCCCAGGGCAGTCAGCCAAATATCCACTGCACACTGAGCGATGACCATGATAGCAGCTAAAGCTGGAGGTACTGCCACTCTCCAAGCGAGATGAGGGCATCACATGTACCACGGGAGGGAAAAGCATGCTGCTACCAGGCTGAAAGGCACGGGAAGGACCCTTTGAGGAAATGCCAGCTGGAAGCTGTCCATCTTGCTCAGGGTAACTAAGGCCTTGGAAGTAGTAGTGCTGATACATGGTCTCATATCGGGAAAAGCACGCCGCTTTGGAAAAGTTGCGTCCACCAAACTTGGGTCTTCGGAAGTTGTGAGCTGGAGAGTAAGCCCTATGTTCCAGGCTACAGTGATGTGTGTTTAAAGCATGATCCAAATGAATAGGCTGGTAACTTTGAATGTAGGCTGGGGACGGGGCTTGGTAGAGGCTCTGTTCACCGTGTCGCTCGACTGTGAGTACTGTGATGGGGTTTCCGTGAGGGTCCATGCTCGTCCGAGTGGGATACGCTGTTATCTGGTTTGCTCTGTGCACTCGGCCTGGGTAATGGACAGGCAGAATCACCCTCTGCTGCCGGCTGCGTGCTGGGTTGACGGATTCTAGGCAGATTGGACCTGCATTTCCTTTTTTCTGTTCTGAATGAGAGAAATAAGAATGGAGAAGTAGAACTAGCAGGGAATAAAAAGGAATATGCTTCATGCAAGAAAGCGGGATATTTTGTTCTGAGTGTTGTTACGTTACGCACCAATTTTTTACACAGAAGGAAAAAGAACAAAATAAAAAAAGTAAGTCAAGAGCATCTGCCTGGAAGCCTTTGAAACACTCAAATGTATTTGCTTAAAAAGGAAAACGAGTGAACTTATTTCAGATACTGTTCTCATATACACAAAACCTACTTACACAGTATTCCTGAACTGGCAGAGGCTGAGAGAGGCTAGAAGTCATCACTCATGTTTTCACTTTACACATTATTTTATATAAATGTGTATTAACAGAAAACTTTCTTAAGACAGAGGAAATGAAAGGGGGAGAGGGTAAGTAAGGGAAACCACATTCCAAGCTACAGAAAAATAAAACCCCATACATTTGTCTTCTTTACAATTCCCAAGGGAAAATATATTCGTCTGCTCCACATGACCCTGAGCTCAGGGGCTGTGCAACGCTGCCCTCGGCTGGGCATCGCCCCCAGCCCACGGAAGGCCAGGGCTGGGGCTGCTCTGCATGGCCTGCAGCCCCTCCCAAAGGGTTTAGGACTAACTGTATTTCTAGAGCTGCATTACAATAAAGGCTGACAGCTCCACGGAGATTAACAAGCAGGCACGATTTCTGTTTCATCTGGTGAGCTGCTATGTCTGAAATGAAGGACACAAGAGCAGCCCCACCGCAGCACTTACCGATAATGTTATGGCGGCAGTGAGGGCAGGTGTGATGCTGCAGCAGCCAAGGATCCACACACTTCTTGTGAAACCGGTGAGTGCAAGGAATGACACGCAGTTCCTACAGGAACAGATGAAGGACCATGAGAAAGTACTTCTTCCTAACAAGTGAATTTTTCACAGCTTGTTTCTAGTTTTTTCAACCTAGCTGCAGAACAGATCAATTCCTACTCTCAAAGCGGTAAGAGGGAAAAAATGCCATCAACAGAGCCAAGAGCATAACATCAAGTGATCAGCTGTCGCTAAAAGAATAGTCTGCAGGCACACCAGAACTCCATGCAGATAAAGTACATTTCTTTAGAACACCTTTTGCTGTGTGTCTGTATGACCCAACACCTTGAAGGAGCCCATTGTTTAAATTTTCCTTAATATATTAAATGAACTTTAAAAAAAATAAATCAAGAGTAATGATGTACCTTGCTATTAGCAATGGAAAACACTCAAGGAAAAGCAAAACCAACACAGTGTATATGATACTTTTCCCCTTGCCCAGCACTCTTACCCTTCAGCTATTATCTTTTCACAGGATTTCCTGAGTCTGACTTCTTTATGATTTGTTCTTCAGAAATGCAACCTGATGGAGGTAGTGACTTGCAGAATGAGATCCCTCACCTCTCACTTTGTAACATGGGTACTTTGGAGCTGCAGAATGCAGCTGAGGCTGACTTGGCTGCTCAATGTGATCAGACTGGCAAGTGGCACCACTTCAGTACACAACGTACCCAACAGCCAGCCATGTACCACAGTGCTAAAACCAGCTACATCCTCAGCCCATGTTGAAGAAACCATTTATCCTTTACCTCCCCATCAATGTACTTCTCCAAGCAGATGGCACAGTCAGAGGTGGAGCTGCTACTGAGTGTGTCCAGTGCTCCACAGTTACTTTCCCGGTGTCCCTTACTTTTGGACTTAAACTTCCTGGTCTCCATTTTCTCCAGTGCTTGCACTGCAAGCCTGTTCATGGAATTCTACATCAGAAGAAAGAAAAAAAAAAGGCAATGCTGCTGTGTATGGGACTAGAGTGTAGAAGCAGAGAAACACCACCATAATGTATCCTACAAATCATGTCAGACTCAATGATGTATAATTTCATAAATCAAACACAGGGAAGGTTAATTAGAATTTATATCAGAAACTTCATGAAAAGAATGTATGCCACATGCAATAGTGAGAATGATCAGCTACTTAGAATTAAAACAGTGTGAAGGAGCTGAGAAATGGGATACACTGGAACTGCTCAATTGATAGCAGCAACTATTCCAGCCAACATACAACACTCGGCCAGGAACTTGTTTTGAATTGTCAATATTGACTGCAATGCCCCAGTATGCTGTTACTGTCATATTACCAGGAGCAATACTTGAGAAAGGGATTAAAATGAAATGTTAGCTGTATCATTTCCTCCTCCCCCCAAATTTAATCAATAGTACAAGTTTAGGAAGGCAGTGTGTTGTTTTCATTTTACTGTAGAATTTATCATGCCCCTTTTTAACACTGTTTTTTAACACTGGTGATGGTCCATAACATCTTTGGATTCCTACTCAACATGCCCAAAGAAGAGTCCTGAGAATCCAGAATGCTCTGCATTCCTTTTACATGTGTATCTACTAGACAGTTTACAACTAGAGACTTCAAAGTCCATTAACTTCTATTTGCTTTCCCTTTCATATTTGACAGGACAAACTCCAAGTACATCACCTGGAATTTCTCCTAACCAAACTTTTTACCTTGAAAACCTCTCCCATCAAGAATCAATAGATCCTATTCAAGAGAGTTGCAATTTACTTTCAGTCCTGATATCCTCTCCAAAATACAGCAACAAGAGTTGGAACTTTAGAAGTACACCAGTGCTACTGATAATCTTTGAATAACCAGAAATGTTCTTCTTTTCCAACAGCTAAATGGACTTCTTCTGTACTATTCTGATTTCAGGATTTAACTGAATGAACATCATGGATCAATGTAAATCGCCTTTAAAGACATTCCCAAGTTCTTCCAAAGGCCTACATGCATGGTTAAAACCCCTTCTACAAAGATGGCTATTGCAGGTCAGTGCCTGGCATTTCCAAAAGTTGCAAGGAAGTTCTAGGACAAAGTAAGAGAAGTTAACTTTCAGCATTCAGTGAATATCCCATCACTGCTCTTACCTGACTGCGTCGCTGTTTCAGTTTGATCTTGACAAGGAGAATGAGGCAAACAAGAGACACAACCACAAAGAAGGCCAGGAAAATTCCCATATCAAAGTACTCAGTGGGTTGCTTAAAAATTAAAACAAAAATATTATTTTTCCTTCCTTTAGATCATATTCAAATCTATTGTTTCTCTCTCTTCTTTTAACTTCTTAGTGGTCATTGTCAAAGTACACACTGTTCTGTTCATCAGCTGGGATTCTATGAGACAAAACCTGGGTTTCATGTGCCACCACAAGGGAATGGAATGCACAGAATGCCAATCATGAGATTTACAGATTTACAGTCTCTGAACAGCAAAACCCAGTTTTTTTCACTGAGTGAATCATACCAACACAAATTTTTATGATTTACTGGGTTGCCTGTGCACGTTAAGTGACTGAAAATCAACATTCGAATTTTCAGCAACCGGCCCACTTCTCAAACACATTCCTTAACAGAAGGATTCCATAAAAAACCCACACAACCAAAGTGGTAACTGGGACATGGATGACCTCTAGCTTTGTTCTTCTGTAAACTACATGTAGAGAGTGTTAGGAAAAAAAACCTCTAGAAAAACTGTTTTATATTACACTTACAAATATCAGATACCAAATAATAATTCCATGTTTAAAATACCACACAGAATTGTTAGCTAACACAGGGCAGACCACCTTACAAAACTGAGCCACCAGGAGTGCGCAATAATAAAGTTACTTCATCAAGAAAAAGAAAACTTATATTATGTAAATTTTTTAACCATTTATATACTCAAAAGAATCCTTATGAGACAGAGCAGAAGCCACACTGGATTCTATACTTACATCAAGTGTAGCTGCTTGTCCACAGTGCAGTTGCTCGGTTTATGTAGGTCAACAGAATAGTAATATAGTAATGCACATGGGGAGCATCAAAACATGCTCACCCTCTGTGCAGTGAGCAAGCACTGCCTGCAGCAACAACAGCACTGCAATACCCAGAGAAAGGCTCTGAAAGTCTCACCCGTGGGGGGCGATGCTGAATCCTGGCTCGTGCCACTTTCTGCTTGTTAACGATGTTCATCAGCTTGACAGCATCAGCACCCTTCACATACACCACCGGTCTCTTCAGAGGGTCCTCTGAGCCCTGGTTGAGCTAGAACAAAACAAAACAAAAAAATCTGCTCAAAAGGCATGTTTCAGGAAAACCACCTTTCTTCTGGGCAATGGAGAGAAGAATGAAGGAATATGGATGTGGAATTGATTCAAGCATCAGTCGTTCTCTTCTAGCATAGACTTTGGGTTAAGTGTTCCACAGAGTTAAACCTGAATTAATAAACTTTTGATTTATGATGCCTTTTTTTTTTTTACTGACCAAAACTAAGATTAAGGATAAGCAAATGCTCTTCTGAACAGCAGCTTTAATTTAATTGCATTATGTACCACTGCATATATCCTTACTGTAATCAGTTACACCTCACAAGGAAGAAGTATAAAAATCCACACATTCCAAGTAAATTGTCCTTGCTACATTTTATCAATCTTTTTATTTCAACTTTGTAGTTACATTATTCACATACAAATTTCTTCAGCTTTTTGAACAAGTTCAGTATCAGAGTGCTGTCTTTCAGGCTCTTTGTACCTAGCCCATTAATTTAAGTCAATAATTTCTGCTGTTTAACTCAACAAACTCATTCAATTCAATACTGACTGCCAGCTGGGCGACCTCAAAGACTAAAGCATATGAGCAGACCACTTAATTCACCCTGAAACTTCTCTCCAGGCCCAGCTAAGTCCTGTTAGAAAGGCCAAATCACAGAATCAGAAAAGGGGGAAGGTACGTCATGAACCCAACCTCCTGGTGAAGGCAGGGTCAACTATGACATCAAACCAGGCTGCTCAGGGCTGTATCCAGTCAGATGCTGGAACCCTTCGTGTGTGGAGAACGCATAACTTCTCTGGCCAACAATTCCAGAACAACAACCTGCTAAATTATACACCAGAGAGGGTAATAACTAGACAAAAGAATTAGTTCTGTTGCAAAATGGCACCAACGTGATAAATTCATACAGCTTATTGTGATTCTCAAGAAAAATCCTCGTAGAGAGGCTGGTTGATACAAAACTAGCAATGCACTGTCAAGCAGACAGAAATGGTACAGGGGAAAGGAATGAGATGACAGGAATGTGAGCAAACAGATCACGAGCAGCTTATGGATGAGATAACACGTCTCCATTGCTGTTATCTACCTCTTACTTCTGGCTAAACCGTGTAGAAATTATCAAATGACTGGTCCATCATCCTGATTACAGGATGACAACTCTCCTTAAGCTGACCAGATGATTGTGACAGATTTCATGGAGACTTTTTAGTATCCAGGAATCCCATGTGTTTACAAGGCTTGCTGGCCTAAGGCCAAATCCAGTCACTGTCCTTACATTCCTAGACACATATTCTCTCTCAAGATTTCTTGTCTAAGAAAGAAGTCATCTGATTCCTCAGTCATTTTTGCACACTGCTAGACTCTTGCTAAACATGATGCTCTGGATGCTGTTACTCCTCTTCAAATATTCAAAAGTAAAACTAAGAAATAAATCAGACTTCACAGACTATTTCTCAAAATAAATGTTTAATTCTTAATCTACAGCAGAAGATACTCGGATCAATGGGAATAAACCCCACAAAATCTGTAGGCAAAGTCCTTTCATTTGGTAGTAATTCTGCTACTAAATTATATGAGAACAATTCTTCTGGTCAGGACGGCCTCCTATTTCTGTTCTTGGACTGGCAGGAAGGACTGTCTTTCATAATACTCCACTCCTCCCTTTCAAAGCACTCTCCCTCATTTGTTGTAGTGCTTGGTAACAAGCATACCTGGGAAAACTTCCTAAAAAGCTCCCCTAAGTGTCTTAGCATACTTCCATTTGAACCAAAGATACTCCTGATTAACTCTTGTTGGTTTTTCCTCCACTGTGATCCATCTATCCTTGTTTTCCACAACTAAATTGTGAGTGCCAAAATGGTACTTATTTTAAAGACAAATTAATTAGTACCCCTGATGTCAAGGGTTCTGAAGACTTTGGATGAGAATCAAAATTCATGAAAAAAAAGTGTCCAGAGCAGCATGAGAACAGTCACCCAAGTAACTCTTAGAGTATGAAAGTTAAGTCTAGACGTTCCTCTCCTGTTTGTGAGTGTTTGCACAGGCTACTGCTCTGCTGTCTAACAGAGCCTACTTTGTCAGCTACTGCTCTAAGCCACTAACCTCCTTCCATTTTATTGGTACCCAAAATATTCAAACATCCAATAGACTACTAGACCCAGCTATTGGGACCAGTTGCACCCAGGTTATTATTGAGAATCAAGGAAGGACAGTTGTTGGTAGAGGGAAAGAGCAAGAGATTCACAACTCAAAACTCAAGTTCAGAGCAGTGTGGCTGAAAGTGTCCAGAAGCTGTAATTTGGAGGAAAACAATTGAAAGAGACAGACCACATCTTTATGAAGATATTTTTCTGTGTAGAAAAGGGGGAAAAATATCCCTAAGAATGTTTTCAAGATCAAGGCTGCAGTCTTGATGCACATGCAGAGCACAGTTCTCAAAGCATTCCTTGAACAGAGTCTTCTGCATTCTTCTGTCCAACAGATGCTCATTTCAGAATTAAAGACAGAACAGTTTTTTTAATGTAAACACTGATGGTCTCTTTTTCCCCCATGAAATTCAGGCTGCATTTAAAAACCTTCAGCTTCACTTGTTTCTGCTGTAGCAGAAGCAGCGGTTTTGTTTCAAGACAAAACAAAACTAAACCAAATGCAGACTATTTTTGTGCTTACGTTTCTTCACTCAAATAACTCAGCACTGGCTGGATCTTGAAACATTTCACAGAGCTATTACCTCACCCACTTCAAATGAAAAGATGGAAGTTATACCAAGACTCAGAAAAAGAAGAAAAACCCTGCTTGTCCACAAAATACATAGGCAGAAATCATCAGCTGTGAACGAGAAGAAAATGATTATAAGTTTTGAAAGAAACTTGTTTAGAAGCAGGTTTGAAAGTCATTTGCAATCTCAAAAATAGCAGCTATTCAACAATACGATCACAGGCTGGATGGGGCCAAACATCCTGTGTTTTGTACACGGGGCTGGGCAAAGAAAACCTCCTTGATTAGATAATGGGCCACAAAAAATTTGCCTCCATCCTCCTTCAAAACCTTAATCACAGACCTGGATTCCGCATTCTAGCAAAAGTTAGAAGAAAAATCTAACTCCCCAAACTTTTCCCTTTCTAACAGATTTACACCACCTATGTTGCTTTCTGCCTGACAGAAGAATAGCAGGAAAACCACAGCATCATGTTACCCAGGGTCAGTAGCTGCATGTCTCTAGGCAGGTGTGCTCTGGTTCTCATACACTCTCAAGTCTTGCCTCAGTAACCCTAAAAGAACCCAAGAGAGGCTGCGAAATAACTAGGCTCCCTTCTTCATACCTGATCAATGGCATCTGGGTTTTCAGAAACATCAAAGATGACCGCTGTGGCTCCTCGCTGTACTGCTCGTTTTGCCTGCAATAAGAAAGACAGCATCCTCAGTCCCACCCCAAAAGATGACTTCTTACCTCAAAAATGACTCTCTCTCCTCATGTCCAGATAGCAAACAACATTTTGTGTTTCTGTGTAGTTAAAACAAATGACAAAATAATTACAAACACAGGAGCTCCTGAATCAGCATAGAATGTACCTAAACTTCGCTAAAGCTTCTACAATCTCTCTGCTCCTTCCTTTTCAGACTCCTCTTTCAACAACTTTTTAAAGAAATTCAAATGTGATTTAGACCCTCTAAAGACTTCAAACATAAGAATTTTATAAAATTAAATTACTTTCTTTTTTCTCCATGTTAACTTGGAAGTGCCATCAAAAACAATCTTCCCTGTGACTTGAGTGGAGACAAACTCACTAGTGTAGAAAATAAAGGTTGGTCAGGTTCTTTATATTTTTTCGGTGTCATTCTCATAGTTATGATAAACTGGCATATCACAATCCTTGCAAAAAGTGCCTCAGAGAATATGCTTTTTCTGACCATCAGAGGTCAGAACTGTTGCACACACTTCTTACGCTGATAAGATCAGACCTATGTAAGTGCACGGCTTTTCATCAAATACACAGCCCAAAACTGGAGTTACCAACAGCACAGAGGAGGTATCAGAACACATTAAAATCTTCTGGAATAGAGAAAACAGTATTTTAACCACCAGGGCTAAGACAGGGGTTTTTAACCAGTTTCTGCCACTGTGCCTCTCTAAGTCCTGTTTCAATGTTGCTCAATGGCTCCACAGAGCAAACGTTCCCAGTAACTTTTCAAGCTTTTACTGCCTTTATGGATGCAGAATGCAAGAAACTATTTCTCCAAGCAATGACAATTATCACCATCACTACTAAAGCAGGCAGCACTGGCCCTTTGTGGAGACTAGCAGAACCTGAACTTAACACTGAGATATAAAAGAAACATATGTAAGCGATAAATCATGAAATATCACCCAGCATTTTCCAGGAAGAATGTTGGCCAGTACAGAAATGTTAGTTTGAACACCTACAGGTCTCTTTCTTTGCTCTATTCTCATATTTTGTTTTCATTTGAAATGAACAAAGCCCATTAGCACACAAGAGAAACCAGCACCCAAATGGGAGTATTTTCTCAGCCCACCAGGTATTTGTCCCCTTTGAAGTCAGCACACCTGGTTAATCACTAAGAGCTGCTGGGGAGGAAGAGTTAAAAGGAATTTACCCCGCATTCTCTGTTGCAGTGGCCCGGAGGTGAGGGCTCATCCAGGTTTCCCTAGAAGGCACCCCTTACAGACACGCAGTGCCTGTAGAACTGCTCAGGCCATTTAACTGTTTTTTCAGGATGGTCAGTCAACAAGTCAGGCCCCTTGATTTCTGGAAATCATTTTTAAAGAGGGATTTTACAGATTGGCGCCGATAAAAACTCCTTATATTTCTGAAGGCGCTGAATGAGCAAGTACACAGCGCAGCAAGTGTCCGCCATGGGGCGTTAAGGGATGAGAAGTACGGGCCGAGCTCAAAAACCGTGCTGGAGAACAAGGGGTGAGCTCGTTTCACTCCGCAACTCGCAGCCCGAGCCCCGGGAGGCTCCGGCCGCTCTCCCCCCTCACAGCTCCCGCTCCTCCCTGCGGGGCGCCCTGAGCCCCGGGCCCCGCCCCCGGGCCCACCCCGCGCACGGCGCCCCCTGGTGGCCGCAGGTCCCTCCCGCGGGCACCCGCCCTGCCCCGGAAGTGCCGCCTGTCCCGCGCGGGCGGGGGCTCTCGGCGGCCATGGGGAAGAGGGGGAGACGGGGAGGGTTTTTTCCCTGCCGGGGTTTAGATGCCGTTCCCAAAGAACAGACGGTGCATTCGCTGCTGGGAAACGCCCCGGGCTCTGCCGCTGGCACTGGGGAGCCCGGCCCTGTGCCAGCCTAAAGAGCCTCGTTGGCACGCGGGTCCCGAGGCGCCCCCGCCCGCGGGGTGGTGCGCGCCCGCCGCGGCTCCGGCCCGGCCGGGGTTCGCTGGCCACAGATCTGAGAGCGGCCGCCCCGCCTCCAGCTCGGCCCCACAGCCGGGGCAGGCTGGACATAAGCGAACGAGTGCGCGGGCACCGGTGCGCGCCTGACGCTCGCCTCCCTCTCTCCGGCCCGAGGGGGCGGCCGCAGGGGCACCTTGGAAAGTCCGGCTGCCCCTGCCCCCCTCCTTCCTCACCCCCCTCCAGAATACTGGAGGTTAATTAAAGCCAAAACGTCTTCGAAGATACCGTGTCCGCTACTCGGTAATCAGGACAGCTCAAGATAACACAGCACTGTTAAGTCCCATTTAAAATAATGCCGGTCTGTAATAGGCACTTGGCTTTTTCATTTTGGGCTATCCAGCATTTATAGATCCCAAATCATTCCTCTAAGCAAACTGACCAAACCTGGATGAAAAATAAATACACATGTGGGATGAGGGGGAAGAAAAAGTACACTGCTACCTCCTTTACCTTTACAATACCTGTGGCAAGCAAACAGGCATTTCCACAATTGAATTCCCATGCAATTGACAGCAGGAAAGATATCAGGCATATCCCTTTTTGCGATTGTCTTCTGTAGCTTAAAATAAATTACTATCACTACATATTAGTATTTTTCTTTTTTTGTAAAGAGTAATAGAAAACAACAAAAAAAATTGGTAACCGCACTTTTCATAATTCAAGTGATCACTTTTTGTTCATAGTGACAACCTCGCAGTCTGTCTTTGCATTCAGAATTTACAGCTTATGTTACTACAAAGCAATGGAAGGACCCTGTTTGCTGTCCATGGCTGCCACTTCATGCAACCTTTATTTTTCCCAAAAAGTGCTCCTACATCCCAATTGGAGCTCCAGAGATGTCATACACATTCTGTGCAGACCAGCAGCTACTAACTGCCCATCATGTAGGTACTGGGCTCAGTTGTGCAAAAACACTGACGTAGAGAGTACTGGGCATGCTTTGGTCCTTGAAATTTAAACAATCTTCAGCAAGCCCTGTATTGGCAATTCAAAAATACTTTTATTCCTGAATACAAACATAATAAAACACAAAACAGAGGATAGATATAAGTAGGTCTTTGTAGGATAAAGTCACCTGGCATCTTTTTTAGAGAATCGCTCAATTGTTTAGGCTGGACAAGACCTTTAAGGTCAACAAGTCCAACCATCAACCCAACACTGCCGAGCCCATCACCATGTCCTGAGTGCCACATCTACACATCTTTTAAATCCCTCCAGGGACGGTGACTCCACCACTGCCCTGGGTAGCCTGTTCCAATACCTGACCACCCCTTCCATGAAAAAATTTTCCCTAATATCCCACCTAAACCTTTCCTGGCACAACTTGAGGCCATTTCTTCTTGTCCTGCCCCTTGTTCCCAGGGGAGCTGAGCACAAGCCTCACTTGGCCCACCCTCTTGTCAGGGAGTTGTAGAGTTTTTCTTTGTAAATGAGCATTAAAAAGTGATCCACCATTTGCTAGACTTCAGTCAAACACCTAGTTTTGGCCATCTTCTCTTAGTTGAATGCTGGATGTAGGTGCCTCTAAAGCAAAGGGAAACAAAACTCACCCTTAATTTTGCCCTGTCTCAATTCCTTTAACATCACCAGCCTAGGACTTTATCAAAAGCTCCTTATTGAAGAATATATATGGCTACTTTATACTCAAAAGAAAAACATGAACAGAAGGATATGATGTGTTTATTACACATTTTAAAAGGACTCTAATTGAAAATACATAATAATGGCCTCATCTGTGTTTCTGTGGCATTTTAATTTGCCCAGAGATTGTCACAGCTCATGGAGAAGGCTAATGAAAAGTTATTTTAGAGTGTATTTTAGAGACCTACTTGTTATGAACTTACTGTTGATAACCATTACCACTACAATGCCCATTAAATACTGTCTCAGTTTAAAATCTGGCAGAATTTACTTGGCCTTGTAATCTAGAAAGGATAAGAGGAAACGCATGTGACAGAAGTGCAAGGAAAGTTGCACTTTGCATATCTCCAGGTTTGAGGAAATTTAAGTTGTTGCCTCAAAGAACATCAGAAAGATTTTAAGAGCTCTGCACTCCCTTCCTGTGCCAGGCAAACACAATAAGGAAGTAACAACTTCCTTGATGAGGCAGACTTTCAACCCTAGGGACCAGATAACTATTAAACAGGTGCACTGCTTCCTCTCATTCATTCAAAGCAGGTAGGACAGCAACAATCAAACCAGTAAGAAGTTCAGCCACTTCCTGACATCTTGAAGGACCTTGCACGCTTGCAGATATGAACATGGCAAGCATCTCCTCCTCTCCTTTTTAGTATTAATTCCAATTAATATGCCAGTTAGTACACAATAGTGGAGAAACCATCATAAGAAGAAAAGCTGCTTAACAAGGTCCCCGTTTAAAAGAAAAATCATACCAACAACATTAGCCTTTATTAATACTTCTTTGCCAGAGTTAGAATTCCCTCACATATCCAGTAGTATTTACACATGAGGACACGGCACTCTAATCGGATGGGTTGCAGAGAGTGAATAAATTACAGATGAGAGCAGGACTGAGGCTTGAACCATAGGCAGGGAGATCAAAGTTCATTAAGCACTTTTAGCTCTGCCATTTACATCAATATAGCAATGCATTACACATCTATTATGAGAATACCTTTCGTTGAAAATGGTTATTGGTAGAGTCAGATTACTACTTATAAATAAACTTTTTTTTTTAATAAGTTAACATCATAGATAATACTGACAGACTAAAGGGAGAAAAAGATGCTTTAAAAGTAAGGGCTGCCTGTGTAAACCACAGATATATCCTGTTGTTCTAACAGTGTTCTCATGAATGTCCTTACATTAAAAACTACCTATCTGTCTTCCTGGACTTGTTGAATCATTCATCCAACTGTAGGAATTATCTTCTTGGAATTTAGCACACTCTAGGTAACAAATATTAATTATAATTACAGTATGTGGTACATGAGGAAGTTTATTCCCTGGGTTAAGAAAATCATAAAGATGGGGAAAGGGAGATCAGGCATTGGTTTAAGGGGTAAACAGTACAAATGCCAGTAAACTGCTTTTAGCAAACTCTTCCATCAGGTGCCAGCATTATTAGCTGGTCTTTCAAAATGGGAAGCCGAAAAGGATACAGTATACAGAAGATAGTCCTATGGATCCTGAAAGCAAAACACTACTTTCAGTCAGAACTGAGGGAAACAGCACAGCTCCAAGAGGCATAACCATGGCTTTTTCCTCTACTCTTTCCTTTTTTCAATACATCTACTGTTTTGGGGGCAGGGGGCCAGAAAATATGGTTACTCTAACTCTGAACAGAGATTGATGAACAGAATAGTCAATAAAATTAGTTTGTACATCCTTCTTTAGCTGAGAACTGAGCCAGCCTGAATTTACTCTGTCCATTTTTGAGGTTTTTTCCCCCCCTCAATTTCTTTATGAACTAAAAAAACCTTGAACTTGAAGCATGTTTCCTGTTTAATCCCATCAGATCCAATATTCTATGTCCCTCCACATTGTGGAGTCAGTGGTCATTAATCTGCCAAAAGAGTGGGATTATGCAAGCGGTGTGAAGTGGAACCTTTCTTATAGCTGTCTTTTGGTCCTTTGAAATAAGAGTCAGCCTCTCACATAGTGTACTGGTAACATATAAGCAACACTCAGTAGCTTGCAACTTGCACACTCTGTGACTCCAAAGAACAAGATTTTCAATGAAAAGGTGCAGTGTCTTGCTTTATGGTTCTGGAAAAGCAGTTCAAGAATTTCAACAGGGAAATTGCTGCCAGGGAATACAGCTGAAGGAATGAGGTTTCCATCTGCAATATTTCACCAAAATAAATGATGAATATAGCAGTGGTCATGCTCTCCTCTTGAGCAGACTCAAAAGTAACAAAATCTGTTCCAATAATTTTTAGCACTCACAAACTAACTGATTTGCACCTGTTTTCTCCATATCAAGATCAAGTGAGACCACAAAGATGTAGACAATATTACCAGAGGTATGATACAGAAAATGCAATACCAGGTTCTAGAATATTGGCTTTTCTGGTTGCTGTAGTTGCATGGTTAGTCTATGACACTTCTGCAGACTTGTCTTCATTGGATTTTTTATGTGAGAGAACAACTTCGGTGCTGAAATAAGCATTAGGAGCCAACATTACCAGGGTTTAACTTCTGCAGAGCCTCTTGAGTTTAAAGAAGTCCTCAGTTAAGTGTGGACAAAACCCAGGAACTTCTAATCATGAGAAAGAGACCACTGGTTCCTACATAAAATGCACGATGAATCTGCAGGTCGGGACAAGCAGATGTTGCCACCACCAGTATTGGCTGCTAAAACATCAACTACAATGGGTATTACTAGTCAAATCTAGAAAATATCTCCCAAAGTAAGCAAGACTGTGTGTTTCCTATTGACATTTGACTATCCATAATATATTTGGGGTTTTAGCAAATATATATATTTGCTAAATATATTTGGGGAAAAAGAAAATATAATGTTATCTCATTAAATGCATAGCAGCCATTTCTAGAGCAGGCCCACAACTGTACTTGCAAAGGCTTGGCACATCAGCCAAAGGCCAAGACACTTCAGTTAAACAGTCCCCTGCACTCTGCTTGTCATTGAGAACCTTGCATAAATCCCACAGCATTGTGTCAAATACACCTTTCCCTTACAATTCTAAAACTGCAAAAACCTCTCTTTCTCTCAGAGCTACACAGAATACCAACAACAACATCTGAACAATACAGGCACCCCCTCCCTTTCTCCCCTCTACACTGCTATCAGGCTCAGTCGATCAGCAAAAATATCTTGCCCCCTGAACCACTCCTGGACTAGCAAGTAAAGCCACAGGGCAATTCTGCAGGGCAGAGGAGGAAGGAGAAAAGGGCATCCTCTACTTTGCAAACAGCAGAAGTTATAAATTAACCAATTGATGCTTCAGCCCTGTTAATGGACAACTCCCTGGTAATTGCAGAAACTAAGTTAAGCCAAGCATAAGCAGGATGCCATTTTAAACCTTTTCTGAGATAACGAGAAAGGAACTTTCGGATTTCTGTCTGAAAATAAAGGCAGAATATCACAACAAAACAGTTAAATCCCCAGGTATCACACCAATATAAAACCCCTTCCTGACTGGAATACTTAAATTCTCTGGCACTTTGGGATATGTTTTATACCCATGCCCTAGAGATACTGCATTACGTGGCATTACAACAGTTGCTTATTAATTAAGAAGTATAGAGAGTATGAAGCAGTATTTCTAAATTTAAAAACATAGTCACAATTTAAACCCAAAGAACCCAAAGTAGCTCTCTGGTAAAATAACCCTGAAGTTAAAAAACGATGTACTTGTAGTTTTAAGAAAAATATCACCTTGTGTAATACATAATCACATCAACAATATATATGTATACCAGTGTGGTTCATACTGCTCTGTACTAAGAGGCTCTCAGATAGTTAAAATGAGGAAGAAGAAAACAAAATTCTCTTTCTTTTGGGGGTTAGGGAGAAACACTGATCAGTTCTAAGTCTACACCAAGTAAAAATAATAAGAAGACATTTATTTAATCCTGAACACAGCAAAGCCTGCTGATTGCAAATCTTTTGAGACACATTTCAGAGTCATGGGACTCCATCCCCAAAGCCCTGCCCTCTGCTATCACAGACCATTCTGTGGGCCAGCAGTCACAAAGAGAAGGGTGAGCACTGGAAGAGATCAAAGGAGGGAACTGGGGTCTTGAACTAGATTACATATTCACAGAGGACCCAGCACACTCAGCAAGAGGTGGGTGGCGGCGTTCAGGACAACTGCTGGTGTTTAACAGAAATGCTGCTACATCTTATAACCTTTCACACTTTTTCCAGGCAACAGAAGTTCTATACACAGTTACCTCCAAAATACAATGGTCACATCAAAAGGGAAAACAAGGAATTATAAGAATTATGTCTCACATTTAGAGGGGGAGATGGTAAAGCTTTCAAAAATTTTAAGTAAGGAATCCATCTAACCTCAGTCAATTTAATGGGGAAGTTTAATCCTTCCGAGAAACAAGTCTCACCTTATTGAAGAAAGTTCTTTTCAACAAAACAACAGTTTTGGGCCGTGGTTCCCAACTCACAGCATCTTTTATTTAAATATTTTAGTAAATAGATTCAGCTTGTGTGAAATTATGTAAAGATTATAGAATAGGTCTGAAGTATTTACAGTAGTCTATCCAAGATATACTGACACACCTAAATTAACCAAAAATTACTCGAAGGCTGAAGAGTTTTGTGCTCATTTAAAGCATTCTGCTATCCTTGAAAAGACAATATGAATACGATCACAGCCCATCAAAAAATGCTAAAAAGAAATGAAAGCAAGCATAGTTAACATGAAAAAAATCAGGAGTGATTCAGGCCAATTTGGGGTATATACCTATTTTCAAATGTAAGAAACTGATAGGAATTCAGAGTGACTTCTGCTTAGTATCATCTGTCTTGTTTAGCCTCATCCTCAGGTAGCTGGCCCTCATCAGTAGGTTGGTATCTACTGTGAACAAGAACATTTTAGAGATAACACAATCATCATCTGAGATGATGAAATAATAGATCCAAATCTCGACAGTGCCAGCAAATGCAGTGCTCTTTGCAGGGTTATTAAGTGCCTGCATGCAAACCATGACTATGTTCAGACAGACATCATGTATACCAAGGTGAGTTGTCAAGCAGCAAATTTCACTTCTATATATTTCACTTCTATATATTTTCACTTCTATATATATTAAAGTGCTGTAGCACATTGCTCTGGAGGTTCTGTCCCCTTTGTCAGGGATGAGCATCTGCATCCAAGACTACAGAAATGCAGGTAACCCCCAGTCAGGGATTTATATCTTTCTGACTGAACAAAGGCATGTAAAATTCCCTTAGTATCCAGTAGAATACTGCTGATTCAGTGAGATCCTCCCTCTCCATGACAAGAATCTGCTTGGGTACTAAGTTCAGTAGTAAAAGTATGCACGGTGGGCCAGTATTCCAGTTTAGCTAGCAACTTTCCATGGCTGGCTAATACAGGATGAGATGGCTCTTCTTCCAAATAGTGATCCTTGGGTTTGGATTAGTTTAGTTTCAAGGTCTCAAACTGTGGTGGGCCCTTGTTGTTAGTTTGTTGACTCTGTTAAAAAAGAAAAAAAAAAAAAGGAAAAAGATAAAAAGAAGGGGAAAACAAGAATGAAAAAGGTGGAGGATTTTTGTTACAAAGGGAAACTGGAAACTTCTCTCCACACAAGCAGAGACATGGCTGTATTGCAGAGGCCTCGGGGTAAGGATTAAAGAAAAACAAAATAGAAACCCTTCCATCTCTAATTAGGGTCTTCATTTGCCAAAGAGCCATTCCACAGCGGGAGGAATTACATTCAAGCCGTTGCTTGGATAACGTCTCCCAGCAGGTTGGCTCCTCAGAGCAGGCTACTCTGAGCCAACAATTTCTGGTTACTTGGAGGCAAGCAGCCTGCGTATTGTTTTAACTGGCCTGGCTTTTACAGCCAGTTTTGCTGAAGAACAATCTTCTATTCAGAATGCAGAGATAAAAGCTTCACTTGCTGAATTTGTCCCCAGTTTCTTTATCCCTTTCTTTTTTTAAACATGGGAATTATAGGTTCTGGAGTTTGCATTATTTCCCTTGTAGACTTCAATGTTTTTCCCCCTCTGGCCACTTGATTCTTTGCCAGTGAAGGCTGCTGTCTGGAGTCCAGCCATTCATCAGCCCCTACCTCATCATTAACACTGTGGTGCTGGCGGTCACAGCTCATTGCTGGCGACAGGAAATCCTAACTTGCAAGAGGTTAACCACAGCCCATAAACAGTCAGACTGGCTCATTAGTCCCATAGAGTCAGCTGATGGGACCCTCTGGGAGTTTCAACACCGTTCATGACTTGGAGTCTCTAGATCCTGTGCTATTTGCAAATGCGTCCTCCCCCCTGCCCACTTAAAAGCTTGTTATTTGCATCCTCAGGGCTAAGGACCATCTTTTTTCCTATCCAAAGCTAACTAAGTTCTTTGAGCATTTTGAAAAATTAAATGTCTGTGATGTATTCTCTTGGCTTACCAACTGAACAAAACACCAATGGGCCAACAACTGAGACATTAATGCACTAGAATATATACATGCTTTTGATATTTTTAATAGTTTCTGTGAGAGTTCCATATCCCTACCGAGCAATTCTAAGGCAACAGTTGTGTGAATGTTAATAATAGATAATTAATCTGTATTACCTAATTCACGCCACAAATATGTCCAGCTCTAATGTTCAAGAACTAACCTGCAAGAATTGCAAGTAGCTTGGTCAGTGCTCCCTACACTGACTAAAAACCTCGCTTCGTTCTCATTTTGAGTTCACGGTATCATCACTTGATTCATTTGGAGTTGATTCCTTGAACTTAGTACAAATACTAAATCATCCTGTTATCCAAAAATGCACCTCTAGATAATATCACCTGGTCATCACAAAGATAAAATGTTTAGAACAGAAAAATGTGTTCTGGCAAATTATCTCAAAGCAGTAAGATATGAAGCACACTCTGTGTTATATTAAGTTTTTCTCTTTCCTTTCAACCCTGTGAAAATCATTGCAAAACATTCCCACTTTATGTCTGCAATTTCTTAGGATCCAGTTTTCTACCACTGTCGACTGTATCTGCCCATCTTTTATTCTGAATATCGGAGTCCCTCTGATGCAGCTCTGGTTACATTCCAAAGTTCTCCAATTTCTTTCAAAGCCTTCTGTCCCCTCGTGCACCAAAATTAGGCATGTCACTCATCTGTGAAGTCCTAAATAATTCCATTCCCTGCCTCCATATCTGCTCCTGATTTTCTTCACTTTCTGGTCCATTTATCTGATTCTGCTTGCTAGACTTCTTTTGTGCTCATTTCTATACTCCAACATAGCTGCACTTACTTGCCCATTCACTTTTCTGTTTCAAACTCCATTTACATAGCTTTTGCAACATGTTTGCCATTGTGCATTTCTCCTGTTAGAGAAACAGGCAGATTCTGCATGTAAAATAAAAATATCTCTCAATGTTTGAGAGGCTCACAAGGCACATAGAATAATGATGGTCCAAAAAATTAAAACAAAACCTTTATATACTATTATTATTATTGGCATGTCTTAAGTAGTTGTTCCTTAGTCTTTACTCAGCCTTGACTTCCATTAATTTCACTGGGAGATCTGACTGAGCTGAACTCAAGTAACACATGTTGTGCAACAACAGCTGCTTCTTTAGCTCAAGGGAGAAGCAGCTGTGCTCCACAGTTGGTTAGAAAGGAGTGAACATGGTGGCAGGGACTGCTAAAGACTCAGCTCTAAAAGTGGGCACTTATTTAAAGTAATCAAGCCAACAATGGCAAATCTAAGGAGCGCCCAGAGGGAGAAAAAAAACATAAGAGAGAGCCTTTCTGCATGAATACCTGATGCTTTTCCTAACTGTGCAGTGAACATGGAAAGAAAGTTAGTAAAATAATACAGTAGCAGACAGCTGGCACAAGTTCCCAATGAAAAGGGCCCATCACTACCCATGAATGAAAACCTGATAGACCTACTTCTGCTGAACTGCATAACCTGATTCAGCCCTTGTCTGTCCATTCCTTTGAGCTTTTCCCTCTTTGGCTTTGATTCAATTCTTTTCTTTCCTTTTGTATCTTTCACCACACGATCCATACACAACACAAACCTTTCCTCTCTCCAGATTTCAACTGCTTATGTGATTTTTTTGTTGTTGTTGTTCAAAAACATACACATGTCCCTTCTTGACTATTTCTGTCTGCTATTATGAGAAGCCACCTTCTTCCTGAAAAACCATGTATTAGCCCCTCTTCTGACCTCACCTATGCAATTTTGTTAGAACTCCAGAAATCATTGTGTTTAGATGGTGTAGAGGTCTGATCACACTGCTCACACATTTCGGGTGTCCTGGACATTATGAGCGACGATGAAGTGGGAAATAACAAGAAACAATCATGATATTACAGCAGTTATGATGTTCTTTGGTGCTCCAGGAAAATGTTCATTTCCTGTTTCTCAATATATTTTTTAGAACAAATACAGTAAAGACAAACACAAGGATGGCGGGGATTACAATTATATATACTACGCTTTTTCACAGTTAACCCTAATTTTAGGTAGTGCTAAGACAACAGACCTTGGAAATAAAAAAATTTAATGCAAAGTTAATGGGAGACTCTTAAAGAACATGACTGATTCAGAAGGGCTGAGTCTTTAACACTGGACAGGATTTTTTTCCCCATCAAAACACATACTCTTTTTTTCATTACAATGAAAACAATGAGGTTGATAAAAAACGTAGTTCGTGTTTTGATCAGAGTTCTGGTATGTTTGGCATGTGCAATATAGACCTATCAAGTAGTCCACAGCCAAAGGAGTCTAGTCTCATTCAAGAAACTTTTTTCTACTTCATAACAACTTCCTTCTTAAAACAGAATGTTTGGGAGCTCAAAACAACCCATACAAAGTTTATACTGCTGCAACACTTTTCTCAACTAAATAACTAACAAAAAACTAACCAACCAGCTTAAAAATCACTCATACTATTACTTTTGAACCAGACCAATTAAATTTTGCCATTGATTTTTGAGACTACTGCCTTGAAACGTATTACAAATGCTTTTTGGATGCTGTTTCCAAAGAAGAATCGTGGGCTGACAAACAGAAGGCAGAAAAAGTCCCCAAACTGTGGAATAAATACCATAAGTGGAATGTCAAGTAATTCAATGGATGTAAGAAGTTTTCCTGAAGTGACAGTATTTCCTACTGCATGTGGCACAAGACTCATCACAGGGTACCTTACTGCAGGTGTCACTACCAGTTGAAAGTATCTGAATAAGCAAAGTTTTGGAAACACTGAACAATGATTTTAGACATGTCTCTCATTAATTTTAGATCTTAATCTAAAGCATAGTTCAGTCGTAGTTTCTGAGTAAGTTTAGAATGGAAGAACATTTGCCTGAATTCAGTATGCATTTCTACTACTGAACTGAATCCATTTCTACAGAACATTATCCAAACTGTATGTAAAACTATTAATGTTATACAGAAACAAATGGTATACTTATATGGTCAGTGTAATTCTAATTTGAACATATAATTATATGCTTAATTTAGGCTATTCATATAAAGGTGTAAGTTGATTTTGTTTAATCTGCCTTTCTTTTTTTCTTACTTTCAGTAACTCTGAAAGAAAAAGATTAAAATGGTCTCTCCACAGGACCCCTTGTTCCTCAAGTCTTAGAACACATCTCTCTTCATTCAGGAACTAAACTACCAACATAGCCCCATGATTTCTCATTTAACTACCTTATAATAACCTAAACTAAATTGTTAGACAAAAGGTTAGGAATCACAGTTCGACTGTCTAATGCACATTCAAGTCATGATGATTTTGGCCAAAGCCTAACTAGTATAATCATAATGATGACATAGCAAAACAAGAGATTCTCCTAGATAGTATTAGTTTAAATTTTTGAAAATAAACTCTTGAAAGACAGAGAAGAAGTGAATGGATACTGGAAGAACTGTTAGGAATTTCCTCATATTACAGATTTCTTTGATCTGAAGAAAACAGGAAGCTGTAGTAGCAGGGACATCCTCTCTTTGTTAGGTTATGTTCAGATGCACATCCTCAAATACATACATCCTATTAATACAGAAGAGACCTTTTAGCAGTCCCTGGAAGAGAAACAAGAACAAAATCCTTCCCTGTGGACTTTCGAGCCTGCAGAAAGGGAAGAAGTGCTACTTTTAAGCAAATCTTCAGCATTTTCTCAGTATCTATCCTGTACTGAAATAAAAGCAATGGTATTGCTGGGTTGCACTTCACGGTCTTGACAGATGTAATTTGCTTTAAAAATTACTGGGGTGGGCAAAGAACGGGGGGTCTGCATGTTGGAATGCACAGGACACATGCAGGTATACTGCCACCACAGAACAGTGAATCACTAAATACCAGCATGGTTTGGGTTGGAAGGGACCTCAAAGATCACCCAGTTTTAACCCCCCAGCGCCCTCCAGCCCTGCCAGGATGCAGGCATGCAACAGGTATTGTAGGCAACCCTGCTTTTGCCTTGCTTCAGCACAGTTACAGCAGTGAAGGAGTCTCATTGTGCTGTATGCAGAGAAGGGAGGAATTCCAGGAGGGGAAAGGTTCCCTTTGAAGCACATGGCACGAAGAGCTTCCCAGTGACCATGGCAACAGCTCAGTGGGTTCCCAGCCTGAGAACCAAGTTACTACAGCCATGCCTCAAAAACAAAAAAAGTCTGAAAGAAGGAAAGAGAGAGGGGGAGGTGGGGTCGGGGGTGTGGGGGAGAGAAGCTGAAGCAGAATTAGCCTGGCAGAAACTGAGCGGCTCCCCGGTAGGCAAATCCAGCCAATAATGCTGGTCGGGTTCACGGGGTTTCCTTTTCATTTCCAAAAGCTTTCTTCTTCCTCTGTCATTCCCCTTCTAGCCCTATTCAGGAGCTCATGAGATCAGTAAAACCCAGGCCTTTGCTTTGCCTGCATGCAGCATTGCCTCAAACAGGGCTGCACTGTGATCAAAGGTAATAGTAAATCACAGCTGCCACACACACCCCTTGCTTCAACCAGGGTCCAGTTTTCACAGGCACTTTAAACAGGAGATACATATTTTTTTTAAACACTTTGATTTCCATTACACGATATAAACCTGACTATAAAGGATGAGCAATTACAAAATTGATATGGAAATGAAAACATTTAATTCTGTTTAGCTACCCATGGATAAACAAGTGGAGTAAAACTTCTGAAAACACAGACCAGAGTTTTAATAAACAGAACAAAACACCCCTAAATCAAAAAAGACCTCAACAACCAAAACCAACAATAAGAATAAAACCCTACAAGTTTGTACCAGATTTGTGTGTCATGCAATTTAGCTCTACAAACAGCTTTTAAGTAGTCTACATTCTGCTTCACCATATTCCGAATTTTCAACAATATCACCTCTATAATGAAGAATAAACAGTAGGTTTGCACTCCTTATTTCTTCCTCCTTTTCTACGTGAAACAAGTTCCATTTCCTTTCCCTGTTCAAGGCCACCCCTCCCCCATTTTCCTTTCCTTTCCTTTCCCTTCCCTACTCCTTGCCGTTTCTTTTTCCTTTTTCTTCTATTTTTCCTCCTCTCCTCTCCCTCTCCCTCCTTTATTCCTTTCCCTTTTATGTTTTAAATCAGTTGCCAAATCCTAAAAATAACCAGAAGAAGACACATCTACACATGCAGCAGGTTTGATATTTACCCAACAAAATAGTTTAGAGGCCACATTGAATCCAAATGTTCCAAATTGCATGGAAAGTGAACTTTTCAGAGGCCCAGACAATCACAATACAACTTGTTCCCACTGGTAAGACAACCAAGCCAACTTGACAGACCTGCAAGAAGCTAATGGTTGATGCCTTTGCTGCTAAGTCCTTCTAAGTCAGATCATAACTTGAGCATAGGGAGGACAGCAGAGAGGTTGAAGGCAAAAGATGGAGAGGAGAAAATACAGCATTGAGGATGAAACAGGGAACAAATATTTCAGAAAGAGAAGGATAAATAAGAGACATGAAAATACAGAACGAGGAGCTGTAGTACAGTTACTGAGAAGCAAGTATTGCCTAGAATTGGCCACTCTTTTTTCACCTGTGGAAATTACTGCACATGAACTGACACACATGAAACACTGTGCCCAATCTCTCTGGACACACCCTATGTCACATCACTGTCATTACACATCAAAGCAGATGCTACAGAGCTCCTGCAGCAAAGCCAGGGTCTGCTGTTCAGCAGGCCAAGCTTCAGGAAGCCAACATCAGCAGATAACGAGGCAAACTCATTCTAGAAATCAGTGTGGCTTTGGGGACATGGGGAATATAGAGGACATGGTGGGATTTGAGTACATAGCAGTGGGTCATCCATTTCCCACATCTATTTCCTCACATAATTTTCACTGAGCAGATTCCTTCCTGAAGTGGCTTTCCCCAAGACTCAACTTACTCCTGGAGTTTACTTATGGGTTACTATGCATCTTTCAGTACCCAACCTTCTCTAATCCCCAGCCTCACAAGACCTTATCCTCAGATTTTATCCTTCTAAGATCAAAGGAGCAACAGTTGGAATTTCTCTGATAAAAACAGTATTCCAAGTTTAAAAAAAAAAAAAAAAGTTGTATTATGCTTAAATTCATAGAAAGGGAAATCACTTCTTAAAGAGATGTTTCTCACCGTGAACTACAAGTGGAACATGCAGCAAATTTTAGACAAGCTGATGGTTTCCCATTTCCTTTGAAAGGTAAGGGTTTTAGAAGTTTTGTTTATAAATTTACAGAGACAAGTTTTACTTTAAAAATGTCAACCTGCAATTTTATTGTCTGCCTGATACACTGCTCACCTGAAGTCACCAACACTATCCTACCCAATTTGAGCCAGCTGCATTTTAGGATGAAAGCCAGTTGCTTTATGTGTTTTCAACTGCTCAGTTACTGGTAGAACTTGTGGCCTATGCTCTTTCAACTGCTCTAGACTTCCAATTTCTACATATAATAACCTCAATACTCAAAAATTCCAAGCTGCAAACAAGAAAAGGTCAGCTTTCTGCTTTCCTTTTTAACTTATCTGGCAGCAGTAATGATATCTTGACTTCACCCCATAAAACAAAGGGAAAAGTTTTGCAATTAATTTAGATACCAGAGGCTGCATTCCACAGGGAGACTCCAGGAAGATGAAAATCTTTATTTCTTTGACCAAGACAATAAGATTCACTTGTTATTACATGTATTTATCCCGCAATGAAAGCAAAGAAATCTTTCTAGGTTTGAAGACCCCTCTTTCCCCAAAAAGAGGAAATTAATGTATGTCTTTTGAGAAAACCATATCAAAGGAAAACCAGTAAGATGCTTTCATTTTGGCTTCTTCGACCAAGTTAGCAGTTCACTCTATTTCTACCCCGATACTGCTTCACCCAAACAGCCATTTTTTCTTGTCTTTGTTAGGTTCCTACAGAGGTCAAAAAGGGAATGTGTGCACTCAGCTCCCCATCATCATCTCCATCAACTGAGTTATGACATCATCTTTCCCCAAAGCATCTAGTGTGAAAACAGGCAAAACAGGAATATTTTGTGGACTAACAGGAGTTTTCTCTTGGTTTATTTCTTGCTGATTTTTCTCAGAAAGGAACTAATCCTTCCAAGAAACAGTTACATGCAGCTCCAAATTATCCCCTTACCTTTCCTAAGACAGTGAGGCATGGCTTAGGCTCCAACTCTGGCTGTTCCAGTTTCACCACTCCTACCCAACCATATTCGTACAGGTCTTCCTCATCATTGCTGTTACACAGTCCAAGTGGATGCATCTGAAATAGAATCAGAAAAAAACCATTAGTCCATCAATAGAATTTAAAAAATATACAGATTGCTTTTGAATACTTTAACTTACAACAAATACACTTTTATTTATAAGGTAAACCAGAAAAAATGAAACATAAGGTTGCATATATGAAGAATCCAGTACAATTCTGAAGCACGAGTACAAAATCAAAATTTTATGTAGTGCCACTGTCATCTTGCTTATGAAAAAATCATTTAAGACTAACAAATGTGATTATAAGTCCTTTTCTCAGATATAAAATAATTAAATACAAAGTTCTACTTTGTATTGCAAAACCACCTTTCCTCGCAAATGGACAGAAATAATACGAACTATCACTCATAAAAGCTTTACATGTCCAGAGATGTATATGTTTACATAAGATCCAGAGCCCATGTTTCAGAGGCATCATTATCACTTTTTTTTTATATATTTGCACAATATTAACAGTTTGTCATCCTTTGGAACAAGCCTACCATATACTTCAAAGTAAGGTACAGGAAGCTTTCTAACTATTGAGAAGTAGTCTCTAGTTTTTTCTGAACCCAAATGATGGGGGGCAGAGGGCTATCATGAAGTGAGAAACTTTTAGATATTTGTGTTTCTTACACTAGGCAACAATATGTCTTTGATTTAATTTCAGATATTCAATCTGTTCCTTCTCCTTCCAACACTATGTAGTTACTCTAATTTTATTATGGCAAGGACCTTCCTACACATTGATGTTTTTAACCTTTCTTTTCCAAGTTTGCTGTCCTCCATTAGGAAAATATCTTTGTGTATAAACTAGGGTGTCATACATTTAACTTCTTACACTGTTTGCTGCGTTCTCCTTGTTCTCTTTTTCCCTCAACTAAAATCTGACTTTTCACAGACCCTTGTATAAGAGTTGCCTGCAGTTTAACATATCTGCAGAGTTCTTTGCAAAAAAACTGTACTTTATCTGGTTTCATGCCTTTCCTTAAATGTCAGCTTTGTCAAACTAGCTGAAGAAAACCACAAACTAATATCAGCAGTATGATAACTTTGCTTTCTGGTATCTGATTATAATAGGAGGAGATTATACTGCTCAATAATTTACATATATATACACACCTCACTAATCCATGCAAAGTAGCACCATGTAATGGTCACTAATCCTGCCATCACTTCTGCATCACCAGCTTGTTGTTTCGTCCTTTTCTGTTTTTCTCCCATGTCTTGTACCTTGACTTCCATTTTGCAAGTAATACAATACACGGAGTGCTATTTGTATTATCTTGTGGGGCCCTAACTTTCTGAATAACTTGAGTGATAACTGTGAAATATGGGAAACATGATGGTGAACTGACACAATACAGTGGGTTTTCTACCACTCATTATTTTTCAAGATTCATCACCAATCCATTCTATTTTGAGGGAAAAAAACCAAACCATGGCAGAAAGAGTAAAATCCTTTGCCCAACTCTTAACTCAGCCTTCCTCTTTCTTTTTTTTTTCCTGAATGAGTTGTTACCACACATTGCTGAGCTGTCTGCAGCCTCACATGGGTGAGCAGCTCAACTTACTGCTAAAAGCTTGGGGCAGGTACTATCACTGGAAGATGAACCACTCTGTAAACTCATCATCTGATGGATAAACTATTCAGCACAGACATAAAATCAGGGGATGGAGTCAGTCAGAGAATGCTCTCTCCAAGATTGCCCGGGCATATATTCCAACATAATTAACCCGCAAAACGAGTCCATGGGATCCTTTAAGTAAAAACACAGCTTTAATCGATATTAAATATCTAAAGAAACAGAGAACCATTTCCTTGATGTAATTCCCTTGACATAGGGTGTATTAATTGAGCTTTGAAACCATAACCCATATCTAAGAAGTTTCTAGTTCAAAATCCTTGAAATGTGCTGGGGCACTTTGCACATGCCTGAAAGGGCAAAACTGAAACCACGACTTAGGTGCTTTTATCCAAGGTTACAAAATCTGTATACATTGCTGAGGGTCTAAAATAACTTCAAAAAGAGCCGCGTGAATTTTATGTGGGTTAGTGTTACAGAGCAGACAAACAGTAAAGCAACAGAGGAGGAATACTTAACTCTGTAACTCAATCAGCTAAAAAAAGTCCTGGTGATTAAAAGAAAACTTTCACCCTCTTGCCCTTTTTCATGTCTGCCAGGATAGGCATTACAGTGTTACAAACTACCATATGAACAGCTCAGGATCTTTCTATGCACTGTCTCATGAGATGAAAAGTCTTGGTCTTTTTTTCCCATACAATAAATAACGGCTCTACCCACTTTAGTCCAGAAAAAAATCTTGGAAGAAGGCCAAGAGGAACAGAAAATTCTTTCCACTGTCACTTTCATCCAGAATACTGTTATTCCGTAACAGCTTCCAAGTGTGAATGGCCCTTTAGATCATAGTCACCAAGCCCATTCTGCAGTTATGTCTCTGGACATCAGTATAAACTCAAAGCTCAAAGAGCCTCTTCTCTTCCTTTTACAAAGCCTGAGTGACGAGCGGATTGAGAGCAGCCGTGCAGAGGAGGACTTGGGGGTACTGGCAGATTAAAAACTGGACTTGACCCAGCAACATGAGCTCCCAGCCCAGAAAGCCAATGGTATCCTGGGCTGCATCAAAAGAAGCTTGGTAACCAGGTCGAGGGAGGGGATTCTGCCCCTCTGCTCCACTTTGCCAAGACCCCACCTGCAACACTACATCCAGCTCTGGGACCTGTGTGAGCAGGTACAGAGGAGGACACAAAAATGCTCTCAGGGCTGGAGCTCCTCTGCTCTGGAGACAGGCTGAGAAAGCTGGGGTGGTTCAGTCTGGAGAAAAGAAGGTTCCAGGGAGACCTCAGAGACCCTTCCACTGCTTAAAGGGGGCCTAATAGGAAAGATGGGGAGGGACATTTTATCAAGAGGTATAGTGACAGGACATAAGGTAACAGTCACAAACTGAAAGAGGGTTGGTTTAGATTAGAAATCCTTCCCTGCAAGGGTGGTGATGCCCTGGCACAGGTTGCCCAGTGAAGCTGTTCAAGGCCACGTTGGATGGGGTTGGGAACAACCTGGTCTAGTGAAAGGTGTCCCTGCCCAGGGTGAAGGGCTGGGAACTAGATGATCTTTAAGGTTCCTTCCAACCCAAACCGTGCTATGTGATTATGTGAATGAAGCAATCAGGGACACAATAAGGTACCAACCAGACTATGGGTCCTGCAAGTCTCATTCCAGGTTCATATCATACACCGACAGCAGAGTTTTACTTAAACACAAGCTTCCACATCATTTTTTTCCTGCCTTCAGCAGACCATAAGCCAGCAGAAGCTGCCAAAGCTGAAATTTTTGACTCTAGCTTAAACCCCAAAAGAACAATGACACACCTAAACAGGCACTCATCTCTTTCTGACAAACCACTAACCCCATTCCTTGTCTCTATGGTTCTCTATGATAGAACTGCAAGTACTCTGTGTCCTCTTGTATGAAAACATTAATATGTAACTCCCAAGATCACAAAGGATGGCCATTCCTGTAGCGCAGCTTTGCAGAGCTTGTACCTTCCAATTAGAAAAAGGTAGGAACAGACAGTGCACACAGTACATTCTCCCTTCCAGCATAGGTGTATGTTGTCCAAAAACTAGAGGAAAACCCTCTCATCTCACTTAACCAGATCAGCCAAGAAATAAGATTCCGAAAAGCTGCACGCATTAAGAAGGATTCAGAGACCATTATGTTTACAGCTGCCTTGGACAAAATACAGATAACAACATTGACTAGTATCATCTGAGGCGTGTGTATCAAGCAGCAGGTATCAGGCACTAAGCTTGAAATCCAGAGAATTAATTTTGGAACTCAGTAAAATCAAGACCAATATGTGTAACTGAAAAGCTGCACAATACTTCAACATGGAATACAAAACCAGAAGAGAGAACAGGTAAAATGAAGAACAGTGTGAGATGTAAGAAGTAACAATTGTTTTCATGGCAAGAGATGATTTCTGTTTAGCATTTACTGACCACTGTATGGCATTCTGAAACTCCTTTTCCAAATACAAACAGCTCCTGTTTCTTGAACCTAGTCCAAAGAACTGCATTTTCTAGGAAGGTTCTAAACTCTATCCTGATGCAAGAACCTAAAAAGAGGAATCTCCGGCAAGTTTGCTAATAAAGGGGAAAAAATTAAGCAGGAACTCATCTCCTCTGTACAAGACTCGTGCCATTCACACAGTTGTATTCACCTTGAGGGAAGAAATTTTCAAATTCTTGTCCAAACCCATGAATTGGACCCACTTAGAACACTCACTTTTACTCACAAACCATAGCAAGGTTGTACTATGAACTAGTTACTAGAAGAAAGCTGTGGTCTGGCTAGCAAACAAAACCAAGCAGCTGTCACAGAAGAATTCTCCTTCAGCATGGCCATGCTGGCCACCACCATTGCTGTGCAAGGACAAACGTGACCACAGCAAGTGGATCCCATTTTGTAGTCCAACAACCCAGGCACAGAATGTCTACTTTATGTTTCCTACCAGTGCGTAAGAGACCAAAGCAGGGAGAAGACTGGGATTTATTAAACCATCACACAACAGCAAAATGATTTTTCACATGAGAAACCTCAAACCCAAATGCAAAACCCATTGTAAGCAGTAAGTAAAACTAATAGGGTGCTGCAGGCTCTGTGCTGGCAAATATAGAGAACTTACTAAGTATATCTGCAGGGTACAAACTCCCCAGGATTTTGTTGCATCACAATGGAAGACATTCACTTCCCCCACCTTAAAAAAAAAAAACATTTGGGGTTTTGCATAATTTTTTGCATTTTTACAACACTTCCAAAAATTCTTTAGTGTGTTTGTTTCACATGGGAATATGCATCTCTTCTTTATACATCAACATCAATTTCCATCTTATCTACTACTTCCTTCTCTATGAACACACCAAGCCTTATAGTAATCTTTCTGACCAGCACTGTCAGAACCATGTTCCTGGGGCACCACTGAGCATCACTCTGAGCATGTAATTTCCACTCAGGAATCTTTTCTCTGCATAAATTTCTTTCTGGCTTCACATCCCATTATTTCATTCACACTCCATATTGAGACTCCAGTGGCTAACAGGATAGCCAGCTTCAGTCCATTCATAAGGTTGTGTTTTTGTTTGGTTTTCTTTTTTACAGTTCACACTAGAATTAAGGATCCCAAACAGCCTAAACAAAACAAGCAAAAGAAAAATAACAACAAAACCCACACACAACATCCCCACCAAACCAACCAAAAAGAAAAGGGTACATTCACACCATGTTAAGATCACAAGTGAGCTTCAACCTTCAATCCATTAAATCCACACTGAATATCATGCCACAGAAAATTTACTGGCCTAGGTGTGGAAGCAGGACAGTTGTGTCCACTCACATCAGGGTGATGACACTATATTGCTTTGGGGTCTGTGCTAGCTTGGATAAAACTAGGCTGGTATTTCTGTGTCTTAGGTAGTTCCAGTAGTTTGCAGAGGAACAGAGCATATCAACAGCGTAAACAGATTCCCTAACTTCAGTTCCACTAGAAACAAAATAACCCAACCCCAACAGATCCCAACTCTTCCTCTTTCCTGTCAAGATACCAGTTCTAATACAAGCTAGGTCTGGCAAATGAGACCTGGACAGTTTAAAAACTTCAATAACATGCCTTTGAGACTCTACATTACCTTCCCAAACTTTCCTCTGATTAAATTCTTTGTTATAAATTCAATTATTTAAATCTCACGAGCCACAAAACATCATTCTTTCTCCACCATTTGAGCAAAATTGAGCTGAAACATTACCCATGTTACACATGTCTTTGCTGGCAGCTGTGCAGCTTTAGTGGCACAACTTCTGCTCCCCCAAAAAGGCTTCCTGTGATATGGCACTATGGGAACATAGCAAGGCACACACAGTTTAGAATGAGCACTCTGGTCGCAGTATCAAGAGATCAGTAACAAATTAAACAAGAACCTCTTCACTAAAATGACCTATTTATTCTTCCCATTCTTTTCTTAAATTTTAGTCTTCCTCTAAAACAAACTGCCAGTGTCTCCCTCTGTGCTTAATCCTCTGTAACTAATCAGGTGTTTTATCTTCTGACAAATAATAAGGGAAGAGACACAAGGTATAGGTATTTTTCATTCATTTTGGATACTGACCCCATATTTGAGGTTGGCATGATTTTTTTCTTTCTGAAAAACAAAGGATCTCTCAGATTCACTAAGTCTCCTAAGATACCTGTTCCCCTTTTGCTTCTCCTTCACAGTGAGCACACCACAAAGGGCAGTCGCACCTACTCACATGCAGTGTGCACCAACAGAACTTGTGGTGGATTTCTATTGGTAATTCAGCTTGCAACTAATAAACCTACCTCTGTGAAGCCAGGTAAACATTTACATGTATGTCAAAAGGCCCTCAGTAACTCTCTGCATCAGTCTGGAACTTCAGTTGGTAACACTCCTTCATACTTTCTGTGGCAGAGAATTAATGTGCAGAGAAGCAAAATACAGAATCATAGAACATGCTGAGTCGGAAGGAACCCATCAAGATCATTGAATCCAACTCCTGGCCCTACATAGAACAGATCCAAGAATCCCACCATGGGCCTGAGATTGCTGTCCAAACACTTCTTGAACTCTGTCAGGCTTGGTGCTGTGACCACTTCCCTGGGGAGCCTTTTCCAGTGCTCAACCACCCTCTGGGATAAAAAAACCTTTTCCTGATATCCAGCCTAAACCTCCCCCGACTCAGCTTCACACCTTATAGTTTTATTAGTTCAAGAAACAAAGGCCAGGGTACCAAGGCATCATTTTCCAAAACACTGAAGTATGACTTCCTCATGGCCACGAAGGAGTCTGTGCTATAAAATGCTGCAGTATATGATGCCAGAACCAGACTTGATATTCCCTGTCTAAACTAAAGTTACATCCTACCCTGGCAAGCATCTCTTTTCTTCTAAGGTTTTCTCTTGCCTCTGACATACCAGCACATTTTCAAATACGAAACTGAAATACTTCCCCCTTTGTTTGGCTATGTATTTGACAGATAGATTTGGATAATCCAGGTATAACAAAATCTCGTGGTTTTGCAACAGTGACCAGAAATGACACTATTGCAGGGGCAGGGACTGGGTGAGGGACTCACATAACCCTGAGCACCCACATTCCATCCTCTGGGCAGCCACCAGCCCTCCAAGCTTACACAACTGAGTTACTCACAGAAGTGAAAATTCATCAGGCAGAAAAAGAAAGGGCAAAAGTAACAAAAGAGAGATTTAAAAAAGGCTCACAGATCTATGCCAAGAGCCAGAAGAGTGAAAAACACTTTTGTAGTGGCAAAGTTAGTACAAATTCTAGACCACCTAAGACCACAAAATAACACAGAAGGGCTCTGGGGACCTACCCATGTCCCATAAAAGACCGTAAAAGAGGGGATGAGAAGTCGTATGGCAGGTTTTTGACTGCGTTGTCATATTAAAAACTATTCAAGGTGCATATCGGAAGTGTCAACCCAGTACCACAATTCTAAAAAACATTTATTTAAGACATAGAAAAAAAAACAGTCAGCACCAAGGCCAGTAAGACATGGGCTTCATCGACAGAAAACTTTCTGTCCACAAAAGCACTCCACCACTCCAAGCCACAAGTAGTTGGTAGCGTCTTCTTGGATGCCACAGGCATCATCTTGGATGACACTGTAGTCACCTCCTGAGATCATGACAGACAGAATATACTGTAATTTTCTGAAACAGTGATATCAACTAAAAAGTGCAACATGAGTTAGTGAATTTAAACTTAAAAGACTGGTGTTATTTCAACTGATCAGGTGCCCAGACACAGTGAAACACCATCCACTGGGGCTGATGGTGCTTACAACAGGACTCATGCTGTGCAAGTGCTTGTCATGTTCTCATGGTTTCTTGTCATGACAAAAGTGAATTAATCAGAGAATCACAGAAGATCACAGGATGCAAAAAGGTGAGGCTAGATGAAAATATCTATCAGGCCCAGGGAGGATCCAGGGTGTTTACAGATCACAGTCACGTTTCACTTTAAACAAAAGAGATCATGGACAAACTACAGTGGACAAACTAATGATTTTCTGTGAGGTGGAAAGTTATCAGTCATTTCAAACAATCACAGAAAAAAGCAAATTCAAAGCACTATGCTGCACATGTCTCTAAAATGGAGCAGAACTATTCAGTCTTCTAGTGAAGACTTGAACTCTTTATTGCTGTAGAGCCTGAAACAACAGACACACCATATAGCTTTCCCACACAGAATGCACTTGGCATGGATTCATCTCCCTCCACATGAATTCACATTCCTTCACCAGACAGGCTTTTGAAATAAAATTTATGAGGTTTTGCAGTGCTCAAAAGAAAACATATAAAATAAGTCAACCTGAATGTGAAGTCTATCATCAGGGAAATGCAGTTTCTTCTCAAAGCTTTCCCCTAAACCAGGTGTATATCGAAGCAGCCTCTGGTAACTGAAGGGAAGAGAGCTCCCTTTTTGGCTTCCCCCAGGTGTATGAAAGCAGAGCCAGGTAACAGTGTAGACTTCAGATACTTTTAGTTACCCAGCCCCTCGGTGTCCTGCCACCACTTCCAAGCTCCAGATTTCCTTCCTCCAACTTCATGCCCCAGGGAAGCTTCTTCTAAAGGAAGGATCCAAAGTCAAGGATCAAGTGAAATAAGGCAACCAAACAACGTAAGTGTTTTACAGGAAGCAGAAAAAACATTATTACCCTTCTGCTGGGATTTCTGTAGTAAGTATCTCTCCTGTCAAACCAGCCTTACTGAACTCAAGACTGAGTTTACATGTTATTTTTCAAAATGCAATAAAAGTAAGTCACCAAACAGATTTTGAAAAAACAACAACTTCTTCATTCACTAAAAAGTACTAGAGGATGCAGTGTGTCTGATTCAGAGACAATGCAGGTTTTTGGTGCTAGGCTCAACAGAAGTTGGATGGAATAGAGAGATGGAAAAAGGGGCACACTCCCATAGATGAATATAGAAATATTTCTTGGAAATGCAGAGACTTAATTAGAAAAGCATTAAGTTCAACTGGAGCTCAAACTGGCAACAGACGTCAAGACTAATAAATATATTAATAGCAAGAAGAATTGCAAACAATATATGTCTGCTATTGGATGGGGTTGGGACAAAGTAGTAACAAAGCCAAGCAACAAACAGCTGATAGTAAAGGAGGGTTGAGTTAGGGATCATCCAAGCAAACCAGACCTACAGACATCTAAGGAATCTGAGAGGATGCCTCCAGGTGTCCTGTGAGAGCTGGTTGTCATAATTGCAAAGCCAGGCCCTATTACCTTTCACAGGTCATGGACATAGGGGGAAGGCCCCTGATGACAGAAAAAGGGCAAATACTACACTGCAAATACCTGCAAAAATCCAAGAGGACAGATCTGGGAAACCTCAGTGCAGTGAGCCTCTCTTCAGTACCTGAGAAAATTATGGAACAGATCCTTATGAAGCTATTTACAGGTATATGAAGAGCAAGATGGCAACTGAAAATGCCAGTTTGGATTTACTAAGTATAAATCATGCTTGACCAATCTCAGTATCTTTTCTGATGAAGCAACTTGCTCCATGGAAGAGGGGAGAGCTGTGGATGAAGACTTCAGTGAAGCATTTGACATTGGTCTCCTTCAACATCCTTGCTGACAAACTCCTAAGATATGAACTAGTGTCCTGGTTTTCTAAAGTAGCTACTACAGTGCTGTGGTTCGTATTTAGTATGAGAATGATGTTGATAACACACTGATGCTTTAGTTGTTGCTCAGCAGTGCTTACTCTAAATCAAGGACTTTTCAGTTTCTCATGCTCAGCCAGTGAGCAGGTGGACAAGAAGCTTAAATTATTAAAATAATCAATATGAGACCAAGAAGGTTGAAAAACAGTCAAGTTGATGCTAACAACATTCATTTTTTGCATTTCCTCTGTATTTCTACCTCCTTCCCTATTAAAAGATAAACTACTTAAGAATTAAAAAAATTACTTTGTACTCATTCTTTGAGACAGACTTCAGTCAACTCAGCTGATTGACACTTGCCACTGATTGTCGCCACTGCTGTGATTTTGATCTTCAGTATAATGCAGCTACTAATACAACTGCATCATCCCAAGGCTATTTTTTCCTACTACCTACAATGAAGAACTTAATTTTCTGTCTCCATTTACTTCTCTGTACTGGCAGAGCAACCTGTTGCCAGAAAGGGATTTAAGGTTCTTGACTGCAATATTCCAACCCAGCATGACTAAGACCTCACCAGAAAGAAAAGGCTCAGGCTTTAACTGCACTGTATCCTGCTGTTTGAGAATAAGGCATCAGTAGAATGTGCCAATAATAGAGGAGCAATCCAAAACTGCACAAATGAGGGGAGAAAAAAAACCCCCAATCTTCCAAGAACGAAAGAGTAGTGGTTTTTTTTAAAAAATGAGCTAGGTATTGCTATTGTTTCTGCAGCCTGATAAAACATGAGGGGTTTTATGCTGGCTGCAGCTGGAACATAGCAGCCTTTCCAAAGAAGGTGAAAGCCAGAAGCATTTCCCCCTCACCCTGTGCTGCTCTAGACCGTGTAGCTTTGCCATGCAGAGAGGGACACTTGTTCCCCATCACAAGTAGAAAACTCCATTAAGACACAGTTTCTTTTCGCTTTCAGGCATATTTGTTCTGTTTTAAAGAAGTACATCCTGCCAAAAACCAAACTGCCACAAAATGTAACATTACAGGACCTGAGCATTTCAGCAGCGCGCTTTTCTTGGCTATCAATTGTGACCGTGCGGTCCAGGCCGGCGGTTAGCGTTGAACCCACAAGTGGTTTCCACTAAACTTTCTCTGTAGCAAGAGCATCAGGCATTCCTGAAATCCTCTCACAGTCCACTTACTCCAGGAAGTATGCCAAAACAGATGATGAGAAATCCAGTCTGTGCTGTAATTAAATGTAAAACCAGAGATACTCAGCTGAACACATCCACCACGCAGAGAAGGCCAATCAAACTCTACAGTGCAGACAGGCCAGTACTACACACAGTCCAGCAGATCCTGTGAAAAGGAAGAGCAGCCAGAGTAGATTTTGTCAACTAGGAAACCAGATCTTGACACTGATCTAGTTCATCAGCAAACTCAATTCACCTGCACCGTGGTCCAGCTGCAAATCCCTCAGGAGAGGAAGAAAACTGCCAGCTGAAAGACAAACCTCCCAGGCATCCTCCAGGTCAGAGAGACACTACAGATACCCCCAGCACACGCACAGTAACAGATGTGTACAAGTCCAAATTCAGCACGTCTGCACCAGATTTACTGCACAGGCAGTGATTTAGTGTACTGCCCAAGCTATGCAGCTGAGCAATCTACTGCAACAAAGCAGATGGACTCTAATTATTCCAAACACTTTGGAAGGGAAGCTCCTGGTCCATGCAAATAGAAAGCTAGCCTCTCCTTCCTTCAAAGCATCTCAAAAGCAAAACTCCATGTACAGAGATGTACATATTCTAGACAGCTTGAAGGAAGATTTCTTCTCTTGAATTTAAGTGCTTTGATTACATTGAGTTGTCCTACCACAGTACTGACAGAGCAAAGGGAAACAAAGTTGTCTTTACAACTGTGGGGTCTTTTCCCCCTCTTTAAATTGGTGGAAAGATGCTGGCAAAAGATGCAGGCACAATGCCACTAAGGACAGGGGAAACTAGAGAGAAAATCTGGGAGTATAATGATACCTTCATAGATTACTTCTGGCAGAAGAAGGCCAGTAGCTATATCATAAAACAGAGATCTGGCCCTATAAAGAACAAGACAAACCCCCAAAATGCACTAATGGCCAAAATGTTAGACAAAATCATAACTGACTGGGAAAAACAGAATTATCTTACATCTCAATAAAAACTACATTTTTCCCATAGCACTCAAGCAGGTACTTATAACTGAAAGTATCTGGTCAGTGTCATATAATCTGCTTGGCTTAAGTTAAAGGCCTGACATGGAGTTACCAATACTTTGCAACTAGGTTTCCCAGAAGGAAATGGAGTAGGAAGTATGAAGACACCCTAACAAACATTGTGCAACATAATGGGGTCTATTTGTTAAACTCCAGGGAAAGTTTGGGGCCCAGAAAGAACGCGTGTAACTATTAAACAGAAAAAACTAAAACAACCAAACAACCGGTTGATTGAAGCTGTTCATAAGGAACCCTAAAAGAAATTTCTATTTGCATTCTCTTGCCAAAAGTACACACGATGCACACTTAAAAATGTGGCTGGGATGAAAATTCCATCAGTGTTAGGAGGGAATTAAAAGACAACACACACATGTGCATGCACCAGAGAAGGTAGTACTGTATTTTACAAAAGCACACAGCCCTGAAAGGACACCGAGCTACTCATTTGCAGACTGTATTTTAGCAAGGAAGTTTAGCAAGCAGATTGACAGCTCTCCTGCTGACCCAAAATTTCACAGTATTGTAAGACTCCACACCAGTAGTGACTGTTCTTTAAATGTGTAGACTGATTTGTATCTGACTTCCAAACTCACTACAGTTCATTTTTCTGCCACATTAACTAGTCTAGACCCTGGCTTTCCAGAAAGTTCTTGATATGACGTGGAGTTTAGGAGCTGACTTGCTTTTCCAGAGTCCTCCAGGACCTCTGGTAAGAGAAGATATTTTGTGTATTTTGTAGTAAGCCGCTAACAAGCAGAGCTGGTTTGTCTGCATTCAGATTTGTGGGGAACTTTGCTAGACAAACAGAGAAGGGTAGGGAAGGAGAGAAAAAGGAGTTAAAAATACCACAAATTATTTCTGAGGCATCCTTTGGGTTTGAAAGAGAAAATATTACTAGAAGATCCAATTAAAAAGCAGTATTACAGATAAGGATGAACTAGTTACACGCAGAGATCACAGATACCTCCCACATCCTGTTCTTCTAATTTTAGGTGGTATGCTGCACTGAGGCATTCCAGCTGGATACATAGGTGCATCCAAATTATTTTCTTCATGTTTGCCATAAAATACCCTCAAACACGTATTCCTCCTGACTTTATTCATCAATATGCAACAGCAATATCAACTACAATTCTGCTATCCACGCCAGACTTTGATGAAGATTAAAGTGATTTCACCACTGAGAGAAACTGAGACAGGAGGTGATAAAATTAGTAAAAGCGTGTAAACACTGTTAGTTACAATGCTCTGTCCTAGAACACCTCACCTGTTCACCACCTTTCACTGTAGTGAAAATTGGATATGTATTCCTATGCTTTGCTTGATCCCCTATAATACTGTACTTCTTACCCTACAGCTACTGTCCCTGTAACACTCTCATGAAGGATATTCTCAGAATTTAGCAAAGCTTGTTGTTTGGATTTCCAAAAACAGTCAATGTCTGCACAAAATGTGACCCAGCCATGGAGCTCTAGTGAATCCCTTTCCATTTCACACCATAGCCTTCATTAAGAAGGTGATTATTTTGTGTTGTCTCCAAGAAGATGTGTTCACTGGGGCCAGAGGGAGGGAAGAGGAACAGAGAACATGCACACAGAGAAAGGCTGCCCTATAACTAAGAACAATATTGTCCTTAAAAAGAAGGATGGGGGAAGGGAACTAATGTGAGTAAATAGTTACAGAAGAATGCAAAGTCCTCACCACAAAACTAATCAAACTTCCTTTGTCCTATATACAAATGCAAAGCAGAAACTCTGTATTTCTGCTAGAAACCATTTTCCATATGCAAGACAACATTTTATCTATATAGAGAGGTAAAAGCCACAGAGAGTGGAAAAAAAGGTGAGAATGCAGAAAGAAATGAGGCTTAAAATGCACAACACTGCATCCCATCCCCCTCCCCTCATGCCAACCTCTCATCTATAATCCAACACAAGAGAGACAACAGGCAAACAGCAAGAGGTCATCTTCAAAGGGCTGGTTGCCAGGGGAGGCCAGTGGAAAGAGCGCAGGCATGTCCTCATCAAAGTCCAGCAGCTGTGGGAGAGCCACGGAGGTGCAGCTTCCCCTGGGGCTGCAGTGAAATTCAGAGATGGAGGATAGAGCTGGAGCTGGCAACGCAAACTGGGCAGCTTTGCACTTGGCGTCAGGCAAAGCACAGGAGAGAAGGGTTAGAACGTTTTAATCTTTCGCTCATTTTTGCACTTCAGAGGCTTGAACTGCTGTTTAAACTCACCAAGATACACCGTGGATGCAGCAGGCAGAAGGCAGCAATAAGGAGCAACTTTCTGCTCAGTTCAAAATTAAAATTTTGTCTCAGTGACTACACACACAACAGCGATGGAAAAGATACAGCAGATAATGCACAGCCAGCTGTAGTTTCATTACTTCTCACAGAAAACATAAATACAGTTGGAGCCTGGGAGACTGTCCCACAATAAACAGTGCCTGCAAACATTACCCAACAAAGTATGTATTATTTTTCTTGGAGAAATTGTGAGATAATAATACTGACTCCTGGCTACTTGAAACATTTGCATAAAAATCAGAAGCCAACATAAGAACAACTCCAGATTCTGGTTCTTAGAATTCTCATAACTTTTTGAGGCATTTGTATTGAATGAGAACATGATGACTGAATGTAAAAATTAAACTCCTAGCCCTCGAATATAGGAAAGGAAGCTGCAAATGCAGGCAGTGAAATCTAACAGATTAAGTAAAATCTGAACACAAAGAGGAATCAAAATTGCTCTATTATTAACAAAGAAAATAAAAATTTAAGAAATAATTAAAAATTAAAATTTTAACTTCTGTAATTCTCAGAAGCTATGAGGTACTCTGTTTTAGAAAACTGTCATCCTTCCCTGACAAAATCAGTACTTTGTTATTGCGTATTAAGTGGCTTAATTAGCTGACAGAAATTAAAAATACAGTTGCTGAATTATCAAGTAATGGCAGGACAGAAATAATTTCATTATATTTACCTCCCACCTCATGCCTAGAATCTTCCCCAAAACACACAAAGAAAGGAAGCAGCTGGCATTTGCTAAGGATGAACAGACACACTTTCTGAGCATGTGTTTTGGAGCATGACGTTTCAGTTGCTGTCAGCACGCACTGGTAGCTTGAGTGAAAATTCAAATGGCACAGAGTTACATGGTCTCAACAAATCCTGTAGGTTGCAATACAAACGTTGACAGGAAGAAAGGTTTTAATATTTAAATAGTTCTTGATCACTACCTTGACTGAGAGTCAGTCTGGAAGTACCACCAGGGAAGCAAAAGAGACATCAGTGATACAGTATTAGACCTGCATTCCTTTAGGCAGCATGAAAAAATGTTTTTCAAGGCTGAAACATAATAGTTCATAGCCTAAAGATGTACCCTATTTCCTAGGTTAGCATGTGAACTAATTTACATACAGACTCTTCCAACATTCTAGAAACCAGACAATCTCTGGCCAACAGAACTTCCTTCCTTCAGCCTGTGCTGCAGAAGATGCTCCTGAAAAGTTTTTGAGTATGATGAAAATACTGATGCCCTCCACTATTATGGCAAGGCACGTTAAACAGCCTAAAACACAACATTGATTTTGAGTCTTTCAAAGTCATGTGATGAAGTTGATTAGAAAAAGAAAGCCTGTTGTCCACAGACTTAAATTCAGTACCTAAATGTCTGCATCACCACCAGAGGGTTTTAAGACACTGAACCCAAGGATAAGATGGAAGCTCTACATATCAGACATTTGTTCAGGGTTTTTTATCTCTGAGAGCAGAGTAGAGATTAAGGAGTTTGTGCAAGCAGAACTGGCCTTCACCTGCCCCACACAACGCAGTGGCCACACGTGGAGCTGTGGTGCTTCCCTGGGTATCTGTCACCAGGCCTTCAACATACTGAGTACCCCAGAGAGGAGCTGCCTTGAAAACTGAGGCAGTGTATACCAGCTTTGTTTCCTTCAGTGAGTACTCCTAGCACCACTTACTCTCCAGAAAAAAAAAAAAGGAAAGCCAAGCCGCCATCTCTTTGAGATTGTGCCTCAGAGAGATGCTCTCATCTCTGTGGTGGAGCAATTTCTCAGTTCCCAGAGCTTGCAGCATGCCCCCTTCACACATCCCTACACACATCTCTCTTAGGACATTAGAGGAAGAAAAATATTGAAATCGGCTGTGGATATTAGGGGTTTTCACTATAGTTTCCTTCATTATCCTGCTACAGAGTTAGACTATCTTGGACACCTCCTCTTACTTCTTATCTTTGTGCACATTTCTCTGAAGCTTAACCTTTAAAATTTCTAGATTTATAAAGAGGTGACTTGAGGATAACTCATATTCTTCTATTGAATTTTGTCATAAATTACAAAGCGCTCTCCCGCTCTCTACATTTAACTTGAGCTTACACTGAAGCAACTAAAAAATGCTCAAGAAAATCCCTGTGCCAATTTTTTACAATTTGAAGATAGAGAGTTCATCTTAAATTGTTTTTCAAAGTTTTCCTTTTGGTCAGATTTTCGTTAACCTTTTATAAGCTATCCTGGAGCAATACACAAAAGTTTACAGAAGTTCTGTTTCAAACTCCAGCTGCCACATGCCTTCTCATATCCCAGTTTGCCCACTTTGTGCTCCAAACTTTCTGAGAGATATCATTTGACCACAGAACGTGATCTCCTTTACTGGAAGGTGAGATGACTTTCTCATCATACCTCAGTTTGTCTCACAGCAGAAATTGGATGCATTCCCCTGTTTCCTCTGACACTCCCCAGCCCCCAGGTCCAGAATTCTCTCACTCCACTCCACTTCGGAGCTACTGGTGCAAGCAACACGCCTCTAAAGGAGAGACAGTGGCCATCCTGATGGGTCCAGACACCTCACTGATGGCTCCTGAGCCCAGGTGCACCCAGCAGCAAACAGGCAGACCTGTGTTACCTTGCTGCACCATGTCCAGTGGAGAACAGAGCAGCTCACTCGCCAGATCCCACCTGAACGAACGATGAAGGTGGCAGGAGTTCTGCCCTAGCAAAGTCATGTCCCTTTACAACTGTATGGAAATCAGTCCTTTCTTCCTCCCTGCTTAACTTCCTTGTTCACATCACAGGGAAAAGATGCCCCTGCCCAGAGAGGAATTGAGTACTTTAAAAAAAAAAATACAGGCCAGTATTATGGCATATAAATCAGATGCAAAGAGTTGTTCCTGAAAATAGATTAAGTTTAATGCTTGCTTTTTTCCATAAAAGAAAATAGCTGGTGCACTGGGCTTTCCATTTCAGGTAAAGGAATGAGCAATGCACTGTTTCAAAATCTCCTTTTAAAAGAGTTCAGTGCATATTGCAACCTTCCATGTTACCAGACAGAAATACTCAAATCCACTGGGGAAAAAAATGCCCTTCTTAAAAACTGCCACCTGATGGCAGCCTATGGCTTCAGTCCTATTGTTCCAAGTGGCAACTGGCAACCATTTTGAGTGAGATTAGCTCTACCCTGAGTCACCACTGAAGAATGCTCTGTAGTAGAGAGAATGACTTGAAAATAAAAAGCTGTGCTTAATTCTAACGTAGCACGTCGCTGAAGTGGTCACTGCAAATATTCCCATTTCACACACTACGAAATTCTTCCTCCCTCCTTCAACCTTAATTTGTCTTATTTTGCTCAGCAAAAAACCATCTTAGATGTAACATGGGCTCCATAACTCAGTCCACTGCACAATGCCAAACACTTGGTCAGCATCAAAGGCTGACTGATGGCCAGTTCACTCACTGCTCACAGCCTGGGCTTTGACATCTTGAACCAGAATGCAGAACTGTTCTGCACTCAAGTAGTTATCAGGGTTTTACTCTTTTCCATTTATCAAAGGCATTTGCAGGAACTTAGCACTTGGTGCCTGAAGGATCCAATTTACGTTATTTAAAGTCAAACTAACAATAGTGGAACTTTCTGGAACTTTGGAGACCTGATGCACTCTCCTTTCATTACAAAGAGGTTAATTCCGTGATCTAAGAGCAAAATAAACTCCACTTTGAATGAAAAACTACAAAACGGAACTGTTTTACAGAACTGTAAATCAAAACAGTTTTCCTCAGCTTTTTCTGACACCAGATATACAGCATCCTATGTATGGGTGAAAAAATTCTAAAACTTAAAATGTACCATAATAAAAATAATTAAAATTATTTGCCCAATTCAGTGTCAATTTTCGACACTTGTGCTGTATTTCAGGATACAACAACGGTTCTCCCTCCTTCGTACACCATCTCTTTCTGTATGATTCCTCTTTCCTGTGGCCACTAATCTATTGCCTATCTCTCTTCTCTTCCAGATTAGCCCTTCACTACTTCTCTTCTACCCCTTCCCTCTTTTTTCCCTTTATTTTTTTTTTAACCCAACTCCTGTAGCTCTGGCATGCAGCCCATGCTAATAAGTCCAGTAAAGCCTATTGGCTTGGGTATCTCCTTCTGGCACACCTCACCACTGAAATATGCCTCACTGACTGGGAAATTAATGGTGTAAACTGTACTCCAAGAACACAGCAGAGTGGGGTGAATGAATGCTGTCTGCAGGACATTTCCCTCACATGTTAGAAAATTTGGACAGTGCAGTGAATGAGGTAAGATACTATGAGAAAAGAAAATATAGCACTGTGGTTAAAGCAGCTGAATGCTTCCCAAGAGACTGGATTGCTTCCTCTGCCACAGAATTCCTATGAAATGTTGGGCAAGTCATAAAAACAGCCATGCAGGGTGTGATCAAAAATCCAATCAGCACAGTATCCCATCCCCAACAGCAGCCAACTGCAGAAATTTGGAGAACAGAAGCCAAAGAGATATGGAATGATTAGTCTTTAGATACATATTCTTTAGATAGCCTCTTCATTATGGCTATCGGTGATTAAAAACCTTCCAGAGATGAGACTTCACCAAAAATATTGTGTTTAATACTAAGCAATGTATCTATGTTTCATGTTTTTTACTGAATTCCTTTAGGATGACACACATACTTATGGCTTTTACACCACCCTACAGCAAGAAACACAACTTACTATTTTTAGTATGTACATTTTTTTCCTGACTCTAAAGCTGTTATGAGAATTTCACTGAGAACACTCTGATAATCCTTGTATTGCAGGGAGTAGCCAATAATTGTTCCTTAATCACTGTCTCTACATCATATTTTACGCAGTCTCTTGTCAGTGGCCTCTTTTCCAAGGTGATAAAATTCAGTCTTTTTCAGTGTCACTCTGATGACAGGGACAATCCACAGCTTTTGATCTACCTGTTCCTTTTTCTGATCTCCCCTTCCAATTTTACAATGCACTGACTTGACTGCACGCAGCATTCAAGCTCTTGGAGCCTAACAGTGCTCACACAGTCGTCTGCTTTGCTCTCTGGTCCCTTCCCAGTAACTGCAACACTCTCATGAAATTTTTAGCTACTTCCACCAGGATAAGGTTTTCAGAACACACTTTATTCTTAAGAAGGAAAAGAGATCTTAGGTACAACTTTGAGAAGCCTTTTATGGTCCCTCTTTGCTCTTCGTGGTGCATGCCTCCAGCTTGTATTACAATTAACCAAGATCCTTCCCCAGATCAGCACTGATACATAACCTGCTGCATATACAGCTGTGACTTGGGGAGAATCCCTTTAACCAAGGTCCTTACAAGGCACATTCAGTCAGATATAAACACAGAGAAAGGTCTGCAGAAAATGTGACAGATGCAAAAATAAAAACAAAGTCAATGGAATCTGTGCCCAATCACAACAATAAACAGAAAAGGCCAGGCATTGTGAAAAGAACAACCACACTCACAAGAACATCTTTGTTCTCCACTGCTAGGGAACTGCTAATTTTGCCTGTAATATTTAAATAACTATTGGTGCTCATTTTTTAAAAACTACACGTTAAGAATCCCTTCATTCCATCAGGCATTTAGAGAACAGGTTATATGTCTACAGAAGGCTAATATATATATTGCAAGCACCAAATGTCACACGAGAAAAACATCTGTGTTAGAAAAGTTGTGGTTAGGATGCTTTGGTGACTGTCAAAGAGTGAACAGCCTCTGTCAGGTAGCTATAGTACACCAAAGTATTTACCATCAGTCTTCAGACAGACAATCTGGCTCAAAGATCCTCTACTATATTTTGCTTACTTCTAGTACCTAATATCACAAGACAGCATCTTTTTTTTTTCTCCAGCATGCCTCAAATCATCATAGTAATATGTTATTTTAGTAATATATTGGCTGATTTAATACATTCACCCAGATTAACTAAAGTTTTCTATGCAAGATCATATCACCTTTCAGTAGCTACCTTCATAAACTACTTAGGGGACATGTTTGCTGGTACTTCAGCTGACAAGCTCCTCTTGCTATCCCCTCCCAGTTCAGAAGAAAAAGGCCATATCTACTGCTGCTCATGTTAGGCTTTAAGAACACATTTTGTCATCAGCCTACAGTAGCTGCTTTAAAACCTGCGTGGAGGAAGAGCTGAGGGGAAGAAATCCTCCCTCTCTCCCCACCAATCACTGTTACCTGAGGTGCTCATCTTCCCCAGAACCTTTAGGTTTGAACCTGGTTTGCCACAAACAGGACAACAAATAAGAGACCATCACCTCTAATCAAACATGACAAAAATCACAATCCCAAAAATAAAAATAAAAGTGCTGCCATTCAAGTAGACTTCTCCTTGCATGACGAGGTGACAGACAGAATTCCTGGACTTTTGTCTGTAATACTGTTGTTCCGGAAAAAAAGTTAGCACATTTTCTCCTGGATTAATAATCTTTTCCAGTTTCTTAAACAAAAGAAAACCTGAATTAACAAATCAGACACTGTAGTTGACAGTGGTACAGCTCTGTTCCTATCTATACTTGCTCAAACTGGAGTCTGAGTAAAACCTGTTCATGATCAGACTCATCTGCTCACTATCATCAGCTTCCTGTTCATTCATCAGTATATGAATGGCTACAATACGGCCATCGAGACAAAAGATGGCTTCAGAGGGAATGTCTGACAGAGGAAAAAGTTACATCAGCCTGACACTCCTTTGTTCAGAGAGCTCTGAACATTAATAGCAGCTAAAGATGAGGCAGCTGCTGCACAGAATTAGGAAGAGACAGAAAGAACAATTACTTCCTGGCAACGTTTTTTCCCCTGCAGCTTAAAAAAACTACAGAATTTACACTGGACAGTAAGAGAATGAGAAAAATTCTGAAGATTCAGTTGTCTTCCCTCCAATCCTGTTAGTGAGCAATTTAGGTAGGTAAGTGTCAGACATGCCAATGAAACTGCTGTTCTACACCTCCTGGACTACACACACCAACAGACTCCATTGCTATTCAAACATAAGGATAAGTACAATGTTACAGTGTGCAACAACCCTCAAAATCAGAACAGATCTTCCCTGCTCTCTCAAATTTAGACAAGAAAGTTACACATGAAGTAACTGGAAAAAACGTGAAAGAGCGAGCCATCAAGGGCTCTTGTGTTGTAGTTGATGCTTATAGGAAGACCTAAGCCACAAGCTGGTAGAGCCTGGAAGCATGTCCTGCAGAATTCTCACCATGTGCTTGCATTCCTTCACAACTATCTGCTATTGGCTTCTGCCAGAGAGAGTCACAGGAGCAGAGGAACTTCTTGGTTAACTTGGCATGGCAGTTCTGTTAATTCACTTGGTTGCATGAATCAAAAGGCCACAGACACCACTGGCAGCAGTGGCTGCAAAAACTCAGCAGAGCACAGAGGAAATCAGTTAAAACCCCTTTTTTCTTTCTGTTGCTCACTGGAAGCAAAGCATGGGGATGCCACACTGATGGCAGAACCCACCAATTTTTCCTATTCTGTGGGTAGAGAAACCTCTGCTTTATTAACTGCTGTCTACTACAACAGACTGGAACAGTCTGTTGTAGTACTTCACATATCTAGGTGGGATTTCCAAAAAGGATATATTTTAAAGCAGAAAGCCATGGTGATTGCTAGGTTTCCCATCCCAGAATTTTTCTCCAGCCTCTCTGTATCATGAGGGGAAAACGCCTGCAGCACTAACAAAAATACATGTCAGAGCCCATCTCAGAGCTCTGTAAGATGTGCAAATTTCCTGGTGCCTGAAGGTTTGGCAAGTGAAAACCAAAATCAGAGTATTTTAAGTGTATTGAAGCTCTTTCTACTAGTGTCAAGTATCAAATCAGACACATCTGCAGAAGCAGCATGGCAGAAGAGAGATTCAGGGGGGTGAAAAGGTTTTGATGCTGACCAGCAAAATTGAGACATTTCCATATGATACAATACAAGAATGCCGGTATCATCCCACATACTCCACAATAAAGAGGATGAATCTCTTTATGAGCAGGGACCTCTTACTAAAGTAATAAACTCATTCAGCAGACTAAAAATGTAGCTTTGACCCCAGAATGAAGCATTAAAGTTAACAATAGAGGCAGTCACCTTTCCCTCACGATAGATGTTCAGACTTCAGAGCACCACAATTTTGTGTACCAATCTGAACTGCACTGCAAATGGTCTCATGGCTGGGTGGGAAGAAAATTTGTAGATTTTGCCAGCAGAATAACCACTGCAATTTCTGGCATTGTGGAATACATTTTGGGACTGAGATAATCCCACTGGATCTTTCTTCTAAAGCAATCAGTAAGTGAAACAATGCAAGATAGGGAAGTTGGTTTTCAGTCTGGGAGTTAACAGCTTCCCAGAGACTTATGGAGGGATAGGCTCTTCCTCTCAGTTCTCCCTCCCTTGGACCTCCAGTCTATACCAAGAGCAAATGCCTGCACACTTTGCTCACCATCTAAGCTGAAGAGCTTGTCCTGCTTGAACTCCAAACATACACGAGATCAGTGCAGCTACATTAATTGGTATGCATTGCTTCTCTGGTAATACTTATTCATTCAGGCTTTGAGTCATGCCCACAAAGGTCATGTATTTTTTTGGATATCAGACTGTGCTAGCTCAGGTCATTTGCCATACACCAAAGAGATACACCTTCGGGTGGAAAAGTGGCACTACCATGCTCTGTCTCACAATTTCACAAGGTTCCCTTTGAAAACCTATTTTCTGCCCCTTACCTTAATAATAAAAATGAAGGTTCAGAAACATACTTCTGCAGCTGCAGCATATAAAGAGAAGTAAGGTCTGTAAAAAAGAAGATTGGAAACTCCTTCCATCCCTGCACATCTGTTCCAGAAAAGTCACACCTCTCCTTCCCTCTTTCCACATACACAAAGGGGGAGAACAACTGCTTCTTTCCTCACACCTTGTGCCTGAACAAGCCTGAGCTTCTTGACAACAGATCCAGTTTATGACTTCCCCTCAAACTCCACCTTGCCCGTGCTCAACTTCTTTCATACAAATCCCAGAAATTTTTAACTGGCATTATTGAGAGAAAACAAAATAGTTTCCATTTTAATAGGGAAGGCATTTGCCATTTTCCTACTTCATCCCACATGGACACTACAAGTGAGAGAATACCACATGCAGAAGTTGAGCAAAGTAAAATACGAAAAACTGCAACTTTTTAGTCACTTCAAAATGCTTGAGCTCCATGCTATTCATGAAAGCCTTCTATATACTCAGGTATCCCTGCTCTATCTCTGTGGCACACGCTTCACCTCTCTAAACAAACAAGGACTGTCTTTGTGCCTTTGTTTAAATTAAGAAAAAGGAAAAAAAAAACCCAACCTGTCTCACAGGCTGTGATTACATCAGCAAGAGCATTCTCCTTTTCTCTATCAATCCTCCCTTACTCAGGCTTTGAAGAGCCTCTGTGTGCTGCTGCCACGTCCTTTGATCTTTCTATTTTATGCCCCAGGGCCAGCCCTGATAATATCTGCTTTGCCTGCACAGTTTTGGAAAAGGCAGCAGCACCCATTCCTGTCCAAGAGCAGCTTTGTGAACACACTGAACTGGCATGTGCGCCCCGTGACCCCGGAGAGGCAGACACACAAAAACACACAGTCCCTGCACACACGCCACTGTAACAACATGGGGGCAGGCTGCAGGTGCCCTCCTGGTGGAGGCTGTGTGTGCCCTCCCGGTGGGGGCTGCAGGTGCCCTCCTGGTGGGGGCTGCGTGTGCCCTCCCGGTGGAGGCTGCAGGTGCCCTCCCGTTAAAAAGCAGATGAGTCTGACAACTTACGGTTGGTCTTTCAGCTGCCAGGCACACAACCTGGGCACTCAGGAGTTCTGCATTCTTGTTTCTCTAGGCTCTGTTTCGTTAAGGATGTTCAATAATAATACAGAGGCCCATCAGCTTATGTCTCTTGTAACACAAAAGTGGGATATCCTCACCATCAAAACGAAGTGCATCAACATGGCAACAGACCAGAGGTTTTCTTTAGCTCCTGCACGTGCAGAGCCACGCAAAAAGACCTGCACAGCCAACGCACAAGGAGCCAGGCAACTGCCCTTTGCAACACAGCTAGCAGCTTCTTGAAAAAGTAAAACCAAAATACAATATCCCACAAATCCTGTTCTGGATCTTTTACATTCACTTCTGCCATGGCACTAACCCTCACTTTCTAGAAAATTAATGTATTGGGTGTAGATTATAAGTGAAGAATTTCAGCAATAGCTCTGGGATGGAAGCAGATGATCTTTTTGAGATTTTTCAGCCTGTATGACTAGACATTTTCACTGAAACTTGAATTGTTAAATGGGAAAGCAAGGTACTTCAGGTATTAATAACCAAGTATTTCAAGGACAGAACCCTCTACGTAACTCGTACAACAGCAGAAACCCTAGAGGAAAATTCTACCTATTTTAGCAACTTAATTCTTGACATTTTTTGTATTCGGAAAAAAAAGATAGGTAGAAAGAAAGATTGAGTGGCAGAGCAGCAGGGAAAGAAACCTGGAGAACCAACCAACAGCCAAGTGTTAGATCCTTAAATGAGTAAAGATGAAAGGACACAATTATTAAGAGCAGTTAAGATAAATTTAACTTGAAATTTGGAGATATGACATATAGCCCTATCATCATCATCATCTATTCAACAGATTCAACCAGGTATTTTAATGTTACCTGTCATTAGCTGGTGGGTAAATTGCTTTTGATTGTCCCATTAGTGGCATTGCTAAAAGGAAATTTCTTTTCCTCAGTTTCATATAATGGCAACAACAGCAAAAAACTCCCAAAAACTGTGTACAAATATTGTCAAGAAATTATTAATTCAAGAGGCAAAGTATTACCCTAGAAAACCAGGGAGTAAATTCAGTTCCACTGCTGACAGTGACAGGAGGCAGCACGTGCACCAGAGCCCAGCCTGCAGCAGGCTGTGCCTGTGGGAGGATTTGCTCTCCAGAGGCCATCCCAAGCTGTGCCAGCCACAGGGATGGAGGATGCTCCATGCACAGGGCAGAGGACAAGCCCAGCACTAACCCAGGGGCTTCTCGTACAGACATCACATCTTCCAGTTTGGTTTCAGCCATCCTGGGCAAGTGCCAGTACTGCCATTCTCCTGCCAGCCACGGTATTGCTGCACTGAGACTCAACTTGGCTGAGGTATGGCACCAGGTCTGAGATTTCACAGGTTCTAGCACACTTCTGAAAGCTCTTTCCAGAGCTTTGTTCAAAAGGGTTCAACCTCCTTCCCACCACTTAGCAGAGGTGAGTCTTTCTCATCCCAGATGGCAGCAGTGTGCACTTCACCACCAGATCACATCAGAAGCAGCCAAGGAACTTCCAACAGGCCCCCTGTATTTAGCATGCCTTTATGGGAAGGGATGTTTTTAATCTGTATTTCTTGCAATCTGTCCCAATCCAAAAATTTTCTGAGAACTAAACAGCATTTGAAGAATTTCAAAAAGAAAGCCTTCACACTGAGGCAGTGATGGCAAGAGTGAAAGAAACCCTGACCTTCTCTGCCATCTCACACTGCAGTTTGCAGGCAGCTGCCTGCTCCAAGCTAAGCCCACTACAAATTGCCAGCTACAACCCCATTCCAGGTTTTACCCTCAGCCGCTCCTCCCGGTACTTCAAAGGAAAAGTATTTTTGTACAGCCCAGCAAGGAGTGTAAACTGCCCAGCTGCTTTCAAAGCAAGATGATTTAACTCTTAAGTACCCAATATGCTATGCCCTCAGCAGGGGATGTCTGTGTAAAGAAAAAAAGATCCACCAGGAGCCTAAAAATTAAATTTGTTGTGTTCATGACTTAACTGAAAAGCAAATGCCAAAGTCAACTTCCCATTTACTCCTCCCTCTTGGAGGGGAGAAAGAGGTCAGAGAAACTAGAACTTCTAAAATGAATTTATGAGGGCCATATAATCATAGAATGGTTTGGCTTTAAGGAAGAGACCTTAAAAATCACCTAATTCCCACCTCCTGCCTTGGGCAGGGACACCTTCCACTCTCCCAGGTTGCTCCAAACCCCATCCAACCTGGCCTTGAACACTTCCAGGGATGGAGCGGCAACCTGTGCCTGTGCCTCACTACCCTCAAAGTAAGGAATTTTTTCCTAATAGCACACAGATACTTTCCATAACACATCTCAATTTTGTTTAAACAGCTATAAGACACCATTTCTCTTCAATATTATAGAGTCAGCTATCAATACCTAAATACCTTCTCAAGTTGGACCAAGGGATCCCACAAATCCAGCATTTTGCTGCAAACTCCAGTAAACTAACTGCTTCCCTTGGCCTCCCACCCATTTTCACAGTAGTCACAAGTTGGAGGACAGGCTTCCTTACATATGAAACTTCAAATAAATCTTTGCAGAAAATATGAAAGTAGCCTGTCTTTATGCTGAGAGACAACAGTAAAGGTAGAGGAAGACACTAAATGATACTCTTCTTCCATTAAAAGTAGGACCAATTTAATTATTTTTGTTCCAGGGTTCCTCATGAAGTTTGAGTTTCCATGCTCAGCAGTTATTTCCCCACCACTTGGAGCACACAAGTGGACCACTGCCCATCACTGCTCCTGTTCCCTTGAGTCCCAGTTTTGTTTCAGACCCAGATGGTTCACAATTGTATACAAACACAACCAGCCTTCCACTAAGACACAGAGATCCAGGGAAAAGCACTCATCTTTAGGTTAACTTTGATCTCAAAGAAGCCACTTCATTTTGTCTGACATCAGCATATACACTAGAGTATTTCAATTACAGAACCTGCAAAAACCATTGAGATTTACTGTATCCAAGCTTCTTTTTGCTTGGTTATTAAACAACAGAGGTTCTGGAAAACACAAGCAATAAAACACCAAGGGTGTCTGCATATTAAACGTCCACACTTTGGGTGTGCAAAGCAACGAAGTATAACTGAGTACTTTTGCCCTAGACCTGATTTTGCTGAAGAGAGGCACAGCACAGTCTGGAATTCTTCTCCTAAAACTATAAGCATCTTCAACATCCAGTCCATGAGCTGCCTCTTCCAATCTCTCTCCGTATGGAGTTAGTCTCCAGCAACATTTCAGCAGCTGGTTCACACAATTGCTGTAGGGAGACTGACGTTCTGGCACTGTTCTCTGTGGGGGTGTTTGTGTCTTAGGAGTTCAGAGCATGTCTTTAGACTCCCCTTTCTGTGGGTTATCACTCTGCTTCTTAAACTCCAGAGCTACAAGCAGAGATACTTGCTGGGGAGCACTAACTGTGATCCACATGCCCATCTCTCTTGCTTCCCAAGTAGAATGCTGAGCACAGACAATGCTCAAACTCAGTAATTCACAACTGAACAGATTAACTAAGCACTCTTAAGAAGGTTATTCAGGAATCAGATCAGTAGTAAAAAGGGGGCTTTTTGTTTGTTTTTTTCCCCCCTTTCAGTTGTCCATAGGTTTAGCACACAATCTACTGAGATGCAAAAGACTTCATGACAGGACAATTGCTAGATCCATACCAAAATGGATTTTCTGTAACAGAAAAAACCCATAGTTTCAAAGTTAAAAACAGTCAGAACTGAAGAGAACCTGTAAAATTCTGACTCTCTTGTAAGCATTTAATGTAATAAAGTTGTTAATTTCATTATGATAGTTTTCTACAAGACCTACCTCAGTACACAAGATGGACAAAGTCTGTCTGGGTTGAAAAATTAGAGAAGTTTCTGCCTATAAGAACTTCTTATTTGAATGCAAGTTGAAAAGTTACCTGTCAAACAATTCTGTGCAAACCTGACACTGGTTAAAAAGCATCCCTAACATATCCAAATCACATGGCTGCCTAAATATTCCTTCAATGAACTTCTACAGAAAATGGGTAAGTAACTCACACCAGAATATAGAAAGATAACAGTCAGCTCTACATTTCTCAGGTTTGTGAATCCCCACTCAAAACATTCAGTGTTCCAGGTGGTGGATTACTTCACTACTACACTGACTAACGTTTGCAACAGCTGCACCACTCACTCACTGGCTGAGTCTGAAGAGTCAGCACAAACTCTACAGGCAGAAGACCCAAAATTTCACTTCTTTCTTCCAAAGACTATGGGAACAGCTTTAGGCAAATCACTGCAGCAGGTTTCCCACACAGATAAACCAGAGAGAACTCAGTTGAGCTGTACCGTGAAAAGACAGTTGTGGCTGTTTGCCAGACTTTGGTGCTGGGACTGACAGCTACAAGGGAAGTCAGTCACAGGGAGTTTGGATGTCATGCCACAGTGCCTGTGGCTGAATGTCCAACACAGTGCTGAAGATGGATTGTCTTGCCCAAGCCTTACCAGTGCTGAACTGGCACACAGGACAGAATCCAGAATATTTGATAACAGGAGATCACCATTACCTGGAAAGAGTATTAAGTTTATACATGTAGTCTTTCTAAGCAGAGTAATTATTATGGGAGGGGGGGAAACAGGCAATGCAGATTAACAGCTTTGTATCAGTGACTGATGCAAGGGGACGTGTCAAGCCCAAAAGAGTCATTAAGTCGTATTTTGAAAGTTAAAAGATTGTTCTAATATTTAATTGATGGAAAGTGAAGCTCTGCCTTCACTTCATAGGTTGTGAAAAGGTGGCTGGCAAACACTTCATAGCACAGAATTGTCAATAAAATAAGATTGACAAAGTTCCAGCACAGGGTTCTATGATATGGACTACAAAAATAGTATATTAACACACTAGCACAACTATTTATGCACGATATGGTTTAATATTGTGCAACATTAGAGGAAAACAAAGTAAATCCTGTTGTAACTTTAAGACGTGTGTCTGAACAGCCAACCTTGAGATCTGCTGTATTTGCACTTTAGTTCTGACAAATCCCTAATTTTGACCCTATGAAGGGCACAGAACCGATTTCCAAAGCACTACTAATTAGCTTTAATCAAGAAAGGTAAGGTCTCTTGAGATAATAAATACCAACCCTAGTTTCTCTGCCTGCAACCCATCTGTAAGTAATTTCAGCATGAAATATCAGAACATGACAGAAATAGTGCCACCTATAAAATCGTCCTGAAGGATAACCATGACTCAGGCACGAGTGATTATTTTAACAGGCCCTGCAGGGCTGGGTTGGGAATGCCAAGATTCTGCAACAGCTTGCCATTTCCCTTTAGTGTCCTTTGAGACCTGGTCCATGTCAAGGGACCAGAGATAAGACATTATATTAAAAAATAACACTTGAGGAACATCACTTATAAGAAATTATCTCTTTTCTTAATTTAAGTCTCTTTTACTGCACATCTGGGCTTAGATATAACAAAGGCAACTAGTTTTTATCAGATATCCCCAACTGCATAGGACTAAAAGAATAACATTTCAAAACTAACCAAAACTTTCCTCTCTACAGTCCAAAACAAATGGGAAGAGAAATTCAGCTACATGAAGATTAACTCTGAATTAGTCAGAAGTTATTATTTTTTCCTGTCTTATTTACTACAGAAGTGTGGGGTCGAAATGTTAGGATCACGAACTTTTATTAATTTTCTAACTTAAAAATCAGTTTCACCTTGAAGATCACAGACAGCAGTGTGTGGCCATGGTAATGCACTGAGAATTCACACAGGAACTAGAAGGAATCAGAAAGTGAGAATTCAAAGGCAAAAAAAAAAAAAAAAAAAAAAAGGCACCAGGACAGAAATCGCAGGTCAAACCTGGATTTTTTTTCTCCCTTGCTCACCCATCCCCATTTAACATCACTCCCTGCTGGTCCCCCAGGGCTCCTGTGGCCATGCTGCAGAAACAGCACAGCTCAGGCTGTCACCAGAAACGGGGCCCTTTGGGAAAGCTGCTCCCCACCTCCTCCACATCCACCCCAGAGAGCAGGAAGGTGGGCTTGGAAAAGCAACCTGTAGGACAGCAGGGGAGAACTGCTGCTCTGCCAGGATTACCTGCCAAGTTTTAAACACTGTGAATGAAGTTAATTCACCCACTACCTGCCTCAGTAATAGAAACATGATCCTGGAGTCTTAACATCAGAGATGCAATTCCCTACCAGCTAATGAGAGACAAGAACAGGCCAACATCAGAAGACATATTAAATATTTTCCTAAAACATGCATGATTTCAAAGCAATCCTTTCTAGCATTTCAGATAGGCAGCATACGCTCACCTGTTGCAAAGCAGAGCATATGTTTTGTTCTAACCCATTTTGTTCATGCTTCCAATAATTCACTTAATTCACTGTTAGCAGTCATCCCTCAGCATCTGCAAGGACGTTTCATTGATAGATTTCTAAGTGGACAGTAAAAAAAACAAATCAAAACAAAAAACACAGGTACCCATAAAGTCCCAGTCCAACAGCACATACTTAATTGCTTTAATTATTACACACTTACAAAGACATTCTATATTTTTAAAAAGTAAACTGAAGGAGAAGCACTGAAAATGTTGCAATTACTCTGAAAAATAGATGTATTTTTAATGTGAATGTAAGTTACCTTAATTAAAAATAGTTTTTCTTAAAGAAAAAAAATTATATCCTTCTAGCAGCTGTCTCCGTTTGAAAAGATAAATAAAACCAACTCCTCCTTCCAGAGGCAGAGTTTGTGATGTTAATTCCATATAACACGAACAGCAAAAATCTATGAATTCACTTGCAGATCCTCTTTCAGACTAAGAAATGCTATTCTGTGCTGAGAAATGGAGCCCTGCAGTTGGGCATGGATATGCTGCATTATCATACTGATACAAAGATTAAATTCCTCTATCATACAGTTCATGAACCATTCCTTAAAGCAGGGTAGTCATGTCCACCATGCCTCTGAAGGCAGAAAAAGAGTTAGATCATATTCTCCAGCTGGGCAGTGTCTACACTTTATTATACCCAGTGACTGCTTTAGGATGGTTTTCTCCTAAGACTTGTTCAACTTTCCTCTGTTCTTTGAGCATCTTGTTTGTTGTTCCAAGCATTCTTTCTGGCAAGAATGCTATAAAAAAAAAATTAAGTTCCCTTCCCCAAAACCTTCCTTTGACAGATACTCAGGACTCCTACTATTTTTCTCAGTATTCCTAACTGAACTGGTCCTAACCTAAGTCAGAATTCTTCTGCCTTAAGAATATGTTTGGTATTAATCTCCAGAACAGACTGCATCAGTTTGTGTATTCTGTTCTAAAGACTGCAGTGCCCATTTTATTTGGAATATGTTTATAAAGACAAGATTTCAAGATTCAGCAGCATTTGGATAGTACAACTAGAAAAATATATAATTCAGCTTCCTAAGCAGCACAACCAAGCCTGACAAAGATCTTTATCTACGAGGTTATTCACTAGCAATATCCTTATCAACCACAGTATATGTTGTATCGCTTACACAGGAAGCAAATACTTTCCCAGCTTCAGCAACTTAAATCCAAAGACACCAACTGCAACTTAAGGATGGAAAAGAATTCGATTTGCAAAAATTCTCTTTGCAGTAACACTGAACTAGATGAATGCTACTGTCTGTTACCTTCTCCTAAGGTAAAAGCACAATGAAAGGGAATCACAGAATTATTAAGATAATCAAGTCCAACTGCTAAACCCAGCACTGCCATGATCACCACTAAACCATGTCCTCGAGGGCCACATCCACACATTTTTTGAACACTTCCAGGGACAGTGACTTCACCACTGCCCTGGGCAGTCTCTTCCAATGCTTTTACAACCCTTTGTGTGAAAATATTTTTGCTAATATCTAATCTAAACCTCCCCTGGCACAACTTGAGGCCATTTCCTCTCATCCTGTCATTTGGGAGAAGAGATTGGTACCCACCTGGCTCTACCCTCAGGCAGCTGTAGAGAGCAAGAAGGTTCTCTCTGAGCCTCCTTTCCTCCAGTCTGAGCCCCCCCAGCTCCCTTGGATGCTCCTCATCAGATCTGTGCTCCAGACCCTTCCCCAGCTCCGCTCCCTTCTCTGGACACATTCCAGCACCTCAATGTCTTTCTCGGGGTGAAGGGCTCAAAACTGAACACAGCATCATGTTTGCACAGCCTACATAAAAATGAGAATACTACTATCTCTACAACCAGTCCTGACCTACAACATCTCAAAGCATTCCAGTTTTGGGTCCTCACAAAGCCATAACACATGCACGTCAGTGTTGGCCTGAGTATTTCTAAACCCCAGCCAGAACCAGAAACAGGTGTTGTCCCCCTGAACATGGGTTAAACTTCAGACTGTGATGACTTTCCTGTTGGAGCTCAACCTTGGTACTACTCACTGCTCACTCCTAAATGTCAAGTTTAGAGCTGGTTCTTTAAGCTTAGTAAGTGCTTTTGCTGCATCTCAGGATGTTTCCAGAAGTTACTGAATCCAAACTCAAAGTAAGATGTACATTCTACACAAACAGTAAAGCCTGAAAAGACCTAAACACCCACGGAGGAAAAGCTCTACCAAAACCAAACAAAAAATCCTTCCCACAGACAGAAGCATTGAGTACTTCCACACTTCATAAACTTTCCTGTCTCACAAGGATATTTCAGGTTATGCAGAGAGAAGGAAAACTACCTTTGTCAACAACAGTTTGGAAGAAGGAACTAAAGAAAAATGAAGTCACCATCACATCCACCCATCCTAGACATGAGCACTGAAATGGCACTCCAGCAGCCACATTTATTTTACCGGTATAATTTAGAAACTCTTACTGCTACATTAGTAGTTAAGTTACAGGCCTCTGTTTCCCTGTTGAATTTCTATAGCAAGAGAAGCCTTACTCTTTGAGCAAACTACTTAGATCAGGTAGACAAGCAACCACTTTCCTCCTGTGGTTGTTTTCCAATGGTATTTAGCTACGTAGGCAGTGATTTCACTTGTTGAACTAGAAAAGGCTGTACCAGCAGAGAAGTGCATCTATAGCAGAAATGTCTTAACCCACAAACATTTTTCTCTGTAGGCCGTGCATTAAAACAAATTATCATCAGTGAAAGACAAAATTTTTTACAAAGTGAAACCATTCAAAATAATACACAAAAAATCTGCCCCTTCAATAATGGTGTTCCAAGTCTAGTCAGGAGACCTTCATGTAACACGAAGCATACAGAATTTCACAATAAAAACTAAGCACAGCAGAGCAGGCTACAGGAATCTATGCCCAAACTATCAGCATCCACACAGAAAAGTTCCAGGAAAAAATGCCATTGCTTTCCTGTCTCAGTTGGCCATGGCAAGGTTTCTCTGGGCCAGAACAGCAGTGACAAGGGAGTCCACATGAGATCCACAACACAGGGCTGACAGGATAAAGCAGAAGGGAAACAGCAGAAAAAGGAGGAAAAGAGAAGTCACAACAAAAGCTTGTCTGAGGGGACACTTTCACATGACATACGCTGCCTCCTGTGCCACAATCAAGGTAAAGGTTCAAATCTCAACGATTTGATCCAAGACACCAAACCTAGCGGTATTTAAAGTGGCAAAACCTCCACATCTCTGTTTTTGAAAGAGCATACAGTGCCAGCTCTGAGCAGTCCACTGCCTGGGGGCTGGTGGGACAGGGAAGCCACTGAGGCAAAAAAGTCTGAGATGGCTTAAAAGCTTGACTGACAGCTGACTCATGAGGTATCTTTTTTAAGACTCTTGCCTGAGTTTGGTCAAAGTGTCATGCAAGTCAAACCATCCAAGTGGCAATTTCCATCTAAAACTTTTTCCAGAATTTCTGATCAGCTCCCACTGAGAGTCAAACCTCAAGTTTCCAGTTCCTCTTTAAACCACAAACCATGACCTGCTCCTTCTTTAAGGTGTCTGAGAGACACTTCTGTGATTCCTGATGAGGCCCCAGGTCTGACCCACTGCAGGCCTACCTGAGCTTCCACACACAGTGGAGAAGGTCTCACTGTAACTGAGTTTTGCTGAAATTCTAGTTTACTGCATCTGTCTCTTCTGCAACAGAAGTGTCTGTAGCGAGGTTCAAACAAGGAGCTGAGACACAGTAACTGGACTACCCCAAGTTGCAGAAACTAGAAAGGAAATCAAGTGGTTCCTCCCACAAGTAAGTAAGTATTTAAGCAATATATCTGTAACATAAAATCACTCCCATGACTACAAATGTAAAAGGGACTCAAGAATAAACAGAGAAGAAAAAATTTCGTTGTGTGAGGAGGAACTTCTGCTCCAGTTAAAAAGAATACATACTGGAGCGATCTGAAGCTGCCTATAAATATTCGAGAACATCAAAGCCGGTCCTGTTAAATTAAAAATGCTGTCACACAGATAGGAACTAGCCTCTAGCACTGCCAGCTTCAACATGTGAGCCTCTGATCTGAGAGGCAGAGGCTCGGCTCTTCAAGAAATTTTATTCAACACAAGAAGGGGGAAAAAAAGTGAACCAGCAGTTGAGTTTAATAAGGATATTAAATACCTTACAAGTGAGATAATTAGAGCTTAACTCTTTCAGGACACTTCAGCCCTTTCACTGACAAGGACAGTAGCTTCTTCCCATACAACTTCCAAGGCTGGCATGTTTCTGGGCTCCAGGAATGTTCCTATCCAAGCCCCTGAAACAAACACTTATGTGGTCTTTGAAAACAGAGGTTTTGTTGGTTTCACCTTAGCATAACTTTAATCACACTGCCTACCTCGCACATATGTGTGTGGACATTTGGCTGGCTATTCCACATCAGGGAGCTGTGTTTAATACTAAAGCTGTCCAGAAAGATTTCAGATCACCTTCATCTCCCCACAGTTGCCTGAAGATAACAAGAATGGTGGACAACAGGAGACCAGATCACTTCACTTGACTTCTATTATTTGAGGATATTCAGCTCCAGTGGCAACTGAATGTAAATAAAATACATTTTGTGGTTGAGAAATTTATCCCAATCTGCAACTACAACCTTATTATTTCACTATAGGAAACCTCTGTCCATTTCTAGCATCCAAACCAAAAAAGACTATCCCAGACAGTCACAAAGGGGGGAGGAGGAAATAGTAGCTGCTTTCTCAAGTAAAACAGAGGAAAACTGAAAGTAAGATCATGCCTTGGGAGTTCTTTTGCATTAACTAGTCCACAATGTCTTTTCTTCAGACACAGTTTTGGGATACAAAAGATAATATCTTTTAAACAGGCAAAACACTGCCAGCTAGCAGAATGGGGATACCTTGCCTCTGAGCAAAAAGAGGTCTCCAGCCCTTGGCTCCTATTAAATACTGAACTCAGCAGCATCTCCTGGCACTGTTTCAAGGGTTCATTTCTTGCTCCCAGCCCTGCTACACATCATCAGGACATCTGCCAGCTTGGCATCCAGACCATAAAGTGTTCATCTCCCCTTTATCCTCACAGCAGGCAAGATCTGCTCTGAAAGGCTTCTAAATAAATACAAAACAGGTATGAGAAAGTATGACAGACCCTAGTAAAATACAATACGACTGTGATGGGAAGGAATACCTTCCCCTGTTATATCGTACACACCCTTTAGAGACTGCCTTAGGAGAAAACCCAATGCACCTAAGAAAAGGTCAGCAACTGCTACACTGTGTATCCTAACCTCTATCCTTATCTCCAAAGACAGTAAGGACAGGTAAAACCTCAGTGCAGCACAAACACACAGCACTCGTGTGCACAATTGGCACGCTGTATATATAATGTATATATATATTATATATATAAATATATATAATGTTTTATCCATGAGATACAGATATTATTATTGTTGCTTTTGTTATTAAGGTAAAACCAATCAAGGCTCAATTGGGAATACCATCATTTAGCCAGGCCCAAATAAGAAGTCTATAAATCTTCAAGGACAGTCTCTGTGAGGAAAATAAAATAAAATTAAGAAAAAAAAACGCATAGCCTTTAAAAGAGGTTCTTCTCCATGAACTATAGAGTTGTGGAACAGACCCATCAGTGTAAAAAAACCCAAACAGAACAACTTTTGCAATTCCAAGTCAGTCCTTCAAACGTCCTTTTCTTAATCTGTCATCAAAGCAGACAGGTTAAAGCTGGAAACTTGCAGTTCTAAAGGTGAACTCAACAGAAAGTTTGGTTCAAGCCTCTTCTGCCTGGGGGAAGAAGGGTAGAGTGGAATGGATAGAGAGAAATAGAGGAGAAGGATTTTGTCCAGCCGTGCTTACTACACTTTTTCTTGTGTGCATTTTTTTAAAGCAGGCAAGCATCACAAGCTCAAAGTAGGAAAACAGATCTTGGCACGAACTAGGGTCTTTTCTGAATTAAATGCAATTTTTCAAACACTACAATCAGAAGTATTTGAAAGTTGCTTACCAAGCACATGCAATAAATTCACAGTAGGAGGCACGTACTTGCAACATGCGTGCCTGTACAGCTAATTAACAGTTGTACTCAAACTATGACTGCAAACTCTAAAATATGCCCCTTAGTTCTTGTCAGGTCAGTCATCTCCTCACCGATTCTTCCATTTGCTTTACTACTGAAAATGATGCAAAACAATAAAGCAGCTTAAGCTCAAGAAAACCAACAGAAAGCTTAAGTTGGTCATCAGCTTTAGAAAACAACTAAAATCCTCACATTAATGCAGAGAGTAACATGGGTCCGGGAAGCCTAGAGAGTCTGCATGTATTACACTACATATTTAAGGTTGTACTTGTGTCTGGAACATAACAGGCACCTAATCAACCTTTGTAAACTGGCTTTTCATCTTAAAGCCAAATGCAACAACAAAAGTCTCTAAGCAGCATGAAAAGGAAATTTAAAAAAATGAATGAAAGAAATCTGCCACTGTGAAGAGACACCCTAAGCCACCAGAGCCCTATTTTCCTGAGCACTAGTACTCAAACCTAACAGAAGCACAGCTTCACCAATGTGATAAGTGCAGGAAAGTGCAATTTTTGGTAGTCTCCACTGGGTATCCACAAGAGCCCATTTCCCTGGTCACCTCTGGTTTAAGTGTCAAGCAGTCAAGAAAAATGAAGAAAATAGAATTTATTTTTTTTAACACGAATCTTCTGTTGCTGTTCTAACAATTTCAAACCACATCTTTGTTTTTAAACAATTTATTTTTCCTTTGCCAATCTCTTTTAGTGTGAAGGACTCTCCCTTCAAGACAGGAAGCGAGAAATTAGGCCAAGCATTCAACTGGCATTCATTCTGTTTTCATATGCAGGCACACACTCTGGTTTGAACACATTTGAATACTGAAGTGCAGATGCCCAAAAGAAAAGATAGTATGTAAAAATTAATACTTAACACCTCCCAAATTGAGCACTTCTGAAGCAGTAAGTGTCTTAATGCAAATACATGTACCGGCTTACACAACTGGGTAGAACACAAAGCAGATTACTGCCTCCAGATCTAACCTTTCCTTAACCAGTCTGATGCTGGCCTCCTGAAAGCATTCACACTTTGAAAAACTGTTTCTGAAAGTTATTTTGGTTCAGAAGGGCCTCACTTTGCAATTCCAAAACAAGGACTAGAAGACTGTAATAAAAAAGGGAGCCTTTTTAAATACACGCTCCACCACAAGATGGTATAAACTGGAAGAAAATTACTATGTATGCTAATCAATGGTTTTATACAACTACTCAAGACTTTCCTATAAGATCTGCTTGCAGCAAAGCTGCCTGCAGTTCTTTCCCTCCAAATCTGCCACACTGAATCATGTCCTCTACACACTTCACCAGGAGTCATTTCAGAAGCCCTTCACTAGGCAGAGCACTTAAGAAGCAGCTGCCCTGTCCCATAAGGGCACCAGTGGGGTGCTCAGGGGGAGCGAGTGCCAGTTCCACCCATGGGGCATAGCTGGCCACAACTGCTGGTAACACTGGGAAGCAGGCTGCAATTATATATAAACCACTGTAGTCACACAGATCCACTCTCAACATAAATAAATATATATAAATGAAAAAAGTTCTCCAAATGGCTCCATGTTTAACAATTTTTGAGTGCCACTTCTCTCTGGGATTTTTTTCTTAGTTCCACCTCCCAAACAAGCAAGAGGAGCACATGGAAAAGGAAGCGCTCAGCATCCTGCCAGCAAAGGCAAGGTTTTCAACGGTACAGACCTTCAACATCTGTGAGGAAGTTTAACTAAACATATGGACTATGCAGAAAAGTTACCTGAACTCCCACAAACTACTTTTCCCCACTCGATTCCCCATCTTTACTTGGAAACTGCACTGGTTGGTCTGAGCCCTGAGCCAGCGCTCTGAGCTTTCCGCTTCTATTTACGGACTTAACCTACTTTATTCTTATTCCTCTAAATGGGTCACAGTAGCATTTTTTTGCTATTTCCATTGTAATTTCTCCACACTTAAATATCTTTTACCACATTTTCTAACACTGTGTCTTCCCGCCTTCTCTGCAAGGGACTGTCTCACTCTCTCATGCCAGCAAGGTTCTGGTAGAAGGATTCTGGTATTGCTGCAACTGTGCAAACACCACAGACGCTGGAGCTTCCTCCAAAACCAAGAACTCATCACTGAATTTGGTACCTTCTCTGTGGATCACGCCTCTCCCCCGTAGTAATGCCTAGAAACTTTTATTTATTACTGCCTTAGACTCATTTAGAAACAGCTCCCACAGGTGCCTTTAATTCTCTCTTAATAAGAGAGTTAAGGTATTGTGATACCTTACAGCTTGAAAGTTTAAAGTTTTTAACTCGGTAAATACTATTTACTAGCCCTTAAATTTCCTATTGTTAGGAAATTAACTATTATCATAAGGTTATTACTAACTATTTTCATAAGGTGTTTCTTATGAAAAGAAGACATAAATCTGTCCAATCAGAGAGAGAAGGATGTTCCTGTAGAAGGCTTAAGCTGCCAAGTGTCCCTTCTTGCCACTATCTTTGACACTCCTCCCTTAAATTCTCTTACATTACATTTTTGCAGTGTAACAGGATGGCACAGACACATGATTCTCAAAGCAGAGCACTACAGCTGCAAGCAGACAGCACACAACAGCCGGTAGCTACCACAGGAGTTCATCGAGTCCTTTCACCACCGTTCTAAGAGACATCTTGAATATTGCACTGTTGAAGAAGTAACAAAAAATATGGATACTTATTTACAATACCACGTTCAGAAGCCAATGCAGACAGGCAACCCCTTGTGAACTAAGCCAGCAATGCTGTGATTGGGCTGGAGCTCAGTGTCAAGACAGAACAGTAGAAGAGGATAAACGACCTAAACAAAGCACTTTAATGGTCTGTCTTCAACTCTGCCGGGTACCACCTCACATCACAGTACACAACCGGCTAAGCATGACTGAAACTTGAAAAAAAAAGGACAGAAGGAGGGATGAAACTGTGAGACAGCTGGACTAATCTGTTCTGAGATCAAGTTCAGGACAATACCTCTACTGCAAGCAAGCTGCTTGTGCACACTCTACAAAGGCTGCCCAGGTACAATAACTATACAAGTCTTTACCTCAGCGATCGATCTCTTATTTTGAATGCAAATTACACTTCCTTTATCATCCTGGCCTTCTCTTGTAGAGAACCCCAACCTGTAGTCACCTGTTGCTCTCCCATGAAAAACACCTTCCTTTCAGGGCAGGAAAAACTCAACGGTCCATGAGGGAGTAGGGGACCCCAGCCCCCCAAAAAAAGCCACTCTGGGCATGTGCAGTCTTCATCCTTCTGTCAGAAATTACGGAGGAATAAGCACAGACCCAGCTCAGGTCAGGCACAGCACACCACACAAACTATAGAAGAGGAGCCTGCTGTTCACAGCACTAAACCTGCACTTTTCATCTTTCTGTCACCTGTCAAGTCTCTCCCATAACAGAGAGGACTGACGAGTCCTGCCAACTCCCAGAACAAATTGAAAACTCCAGTTTAGGTTTCAGAGGCTGCACATAAGCTTTAAAGGACTGAGGTTACAGAAAATGCCCAACCACAATTTGTAAAATTTTTTTGCTGTTCCATGCATATATCAAGGCTGTAGTATGGAAGCATCTTGTTCCTAACCAGCTGGATAGTCAAGTCTTAGTACAACGATAACCATAAAGCAAAAGAAAAACTGAAGCTTAAATTAAACAAGGTTTCTGATGCACAAAGCAGTAGAGCAACAAAGTATAGAAAATAAGCCCTGCTCTGACTACTTAACACATACATGATGCTGTTATAACAAAAAAGGAGCCATCAGTGACTTGCTGTTATTAAAATAAAGTAAATAATTACTTTTACAAAATTTAAAACAGGTAAAAAACCCCACTTTTTTTAAGACAGCAGCAATTCACTGTCTTCCATTCATGGTTCAGTCTTACTATCTATTCAACACAAACTCCTTAACTCTCAGCAAGCTTTCAGAATGGTGATGGGACTTGTGGTTTGGTGTGACACAAGTTCAGATGAAAGGCTCAAAGGGGCAGTGCTTAGATTCACCTACTGAAGACGGACATCCTCAAGATTACTGTTCTCACTTGCCTCAAAACATTTGCCAGTTGTGAGTATCTGTTCATAACATCAAAGACTGAAGATTAGGGAGGACAAAACTACAGCAAACTCCCACTTCTCATTCAAGGCACGACAGATCTTTTCCAGGTCTCCTGCCTTTGTACCAAAACAGAGAAACATAGTAAATGCTGAACAGCCCCTCTCTTCACCCCATTCTCAGCATCCACAGGGTGTTAGCTCTTTGTTTTCGGTCAGAATAGGAGTGCCACGTTCCAGTGACAGCTCAACTCCAAGATACTTCACTTCAAGGACACAATAACAAAGCAAACCTGAAGCCCAGATAAATTATCCCTGATGTCCTCAGGATCATTACTGCAAGCCACAACTCTACAGTTAAGGTATGGAAACTAACACAAAGCCAGTCACAGGTGTCTTCATATTCTAAGAGGATAACTAGCAAAGCAAACATCCAACAAGACAGTGACTCAAAGCCACAAATAATTCCATTTCCTCAATCTGAATGGCCTTTAGGCACTCAGCTCCAGCAAGAAGAAACTTAACCTGCCTGATCACAAAACAACAACTAAAAAAACCACCAAAAACATTTTTGTTTTCCACTCTCAAAGGACACAAACATTCCCTTGACTCAGTCTCCTCTGATCAGGGCCAGACATCTACGTATCTGCACAGTTATTTCAAGTCACTCCTTTCGACACCGTTAAAAACTCTGTTGATGCTTCAGAGTGCAGTTTGCAGCCTTTAGCAACTGTTGCATTCTGAGAAAAGGTTCAAAGCCATTCAAATAAATAAGGGGTGGGAGGGAGACAGAAGGAAGGAGCACACAGGCACACAGTCTTGCACTCAGGTTTGAAGCCTCCCCACCTTCTGCAAGAGAAAGATAGGCAATAGTTTCCTACAAAGAAGTGTCATGCAAGAAGGTGGGAAGTGCCCCGCTTATGTTTTCTTCCTGGAGCTTAAAGCACTGAGTTATGCTTGTTCTCCCCAGACTGTTAATTTTTGAGCACAAAAAATTATGCAAGTGGAGATTATTAGATCATCTACACACAGTTCAATGGCTACATAAAGTTCATTATTTCTCTGCTGAGGCTTCCAACCAGAAACAAACCAACCAAAACCCAAACTTTCGTTTCACAAGAAAAACCACACATAACAATCCCAAATCTCTCCTCCATGCTGCTTCTCACTGTATACATGCATTGTATGCATCAGTAATCAACCCATTACTGTATTCAACAGTACGACTGACACAGGAGTAGAAAAAAAGACAGAATTGACAATTATGAATGTGCATCATTTAAAGCTTTTGACATGTCAGCGTTTTTAATGCAATCTAAAACAAGCGATAAATTTGATCCTCTTTTCCCAGCACCTCACCTGAGCAGCTCCTTCACACCCACATCTTTACAAGAAACACAGCATTAGATGCTCCACACCTTAGTTATCAAGTGGAACAAACAACTGGAACAGAATCTTGCCAGTTCCATGTAGAATTAAGATACATAATCTCACTCTGAGCAATAAAGCCACTGCTAGTAAAAAAAAATCAGCCATGTTTATTGTCCTGGCACTGTCAGTCTGTGGCCATATAGCAACAAGTTTGAGACAAGACTACATCTGAACTTTGGCCCTGAATGGTACGAGAAGTTTCAACCATAAGGAGTTCTCCAGTCATAATTTGTTTTAAACCAAAACATCTTTTTAGAGGTTTCAGCTAAGTCTGGTTTTCACAATCACTCTCCAACCAAGTGTTTGCAATTTCCAATCTCAGCCATATCAGTGGCCACTACACTGCCCCGAGAAACACGGAATATTCCAGTACACCAGATATCACCAAGATGGTTAGACCTTCAAGCAGTTTAAGGACCAGCTGACACAGCAACCTAAGCATGAGTTTGCTGAATACAAACTGTGGCCACATGAAAGAAGACATGAACATTTCATCTCTGTAAAGAGTTATTCTGGTAGACACTTGACCCTATTAAGACTCATTTACAATAACATGAGAAGCAATATAATAGCACACCACTACTGGATAGGAATCTCACCAATAACCAGTTTAGGAGTGGATGTATGACCTATCAAAAGCTGAAAGTGCATTGTTTCTTACGGTTGGTTTTTTTTTGTTCAGACTTTCAAGACCAATGAGTAATTGATGCTATTAACATAAACAAAAGTAAGTCTTTGTGTAGTCTCAAAACCACAATTCCTTTGATCCATTCTTTAATGTGTGCCTGATTTTAAAGAATTTCTAATATTTCATTTTAAAGAAAAATGCATCTTATTCTTGAATTGCTGTGTGCACTGACAAAGGGGCTGGGGCAGAGAAGAGCTTGCTTCACTGACTGATGTACAACTAACTTGCTGCTGCTGAACAGGTTCCGAGTGGCATTAGCTTCATGAGCCTTTTCTAAACCTCACAGGGAGCTTTAAACGATGATCCAGAACAACAGATTCATAGTCTTCTATAAAAACACAGCCTTGCTGAAAAAGGGAGGTAAGACAGTGCTGTGAAAATCTTATAAATTCTAGCTCTGAAAAAGTCACTTTCAGGAGGAGATAAAGGAAGCAGGACACTGACAAGAGATGCTGTATGCAATCTAGAACCTCAACAGTCAAAACACAACTGATGGCATTCAGCCTAGCTGCTCTGGAACAATGTCTGTCAGGTTTTCTTCTCTGAAAAAAAGAACAGTACACATGGCTCGTAAAAAAAAATAGCCTGTCCATGAGGTATGTTATGTAGCGTGTGTTCAGATGAATAAGCAAATTCATTTTTGAGCAATAATTGACTGTAAAAGATTTGCCACATCATTTGGCTTTCACTGCAGTCTTTCCTATTTGGGGTGCTGTCTGCTAATGATGAAGAGGAAGCAGACAGCTGATGCTACACACCACAAAGCCTGCAAAAGTCTCTTTAATACATTTGTTCCGGGTTGTGCAAATCTAAGTCTTAAAAAAACAGTTAAGTTTTTTCTCCACTTTTACTTACAGTCACCAGGAAAGTATGACCTCAGTAAATAGCCTATATTCTCTTCTTAACACTAATACCTGACACAAAAGGAACCTTTAGGAACCTTTGAAAATGCACCAAAAGGTTAAAAAACATCCACCTCTGTTTCAGTCCGTAGTAGCACCACCTTTTTTTCAAATGTCACAATTATAAAGTAATTGATCCATTCCTCTTTTCTCTGAAGAAAATAATCACCTTACATTGGCAATTTGTCCTCACAACTCTTCTGGCTGTGAGAGAACTTTTATAAGGAATCCTCCCAGGTGAAACCATTTTGAAACATCAAGCACTCAAAAGCAGTATTCTTTAAAAGGAAAAAAAAAAATGTTATTTTGATAGTAAAGTATTTATGTTTGTAGAGCTTTATCAGTTGTTTCTAGAGCTTACTTGCCACCAGTTAGCTTTCTTAAAATTTTATGTGTATATTTATTTATGCATGTATGTGTATGTACATGGAACTCAAGCAAACAAATTCCACAGCTCTTAAAGAGAAATAAGGATTGCTATTAGCAATTGCTTAACAGTCAAACTTATTAAAACACCATTCAAGTAATTTTTCTCTACTTAGCCAAAGGGGGGGGGGAAATAAAGTCAACAATTACAAGAGACTACAAAGGAATTAGATAAGCACTTCAAGAGTTTCAAACACAGTAAAGAATAGCTGCGTTCAGTCACAGACAAAAATTATTTCTCCAGTGAGAAAGTCAAGCGCAGCTTTGTACGAAACGTCCGCGATGGGAGCCCGGCTTCGAGGGAGCCCCGAGCGCAGCAGCCCCGGGTTTGCGGAGCGGGCACCGACCGGCACAGCCCGAGCGCGCAGCACCCAATTGCTGCCGCGGGACTTTCGGCCCGGGCCCCCCGAGACCCGGCCGCCCCTGGAGCGGGGCAGCCCCTCACAGCCCCGGCCGCGAACCGCCGGGACCGGCAAGGGCCGCCCGGCGCGGCACCGCCCCCGCCCGCCCGCCGGCATCGCGCCCGGCGGAGGGGCGAGCGGAGCGGAGCCCGAAGCGCGCGGACGGCGGCCCTCGGCTCCGCCCGCTCCCGCCGCGGAGAGACCGCGCCGCGCGCCCGGCTGTCAAAACGGGGCGGCCCCGCAAGTTGGGGCCGGCGCGGGGCCTTTGTGCGCGGGCGCGCATCTGTCACCGCGTCCCCGGGCCGCGCGGCGCACGTGGGGCGGCGGGCCCGGCCCCGCTTTGTGCCGCAGGTGCCGGGCCCGCGGAGCCATCTTGGGGCAGGCGGCGCCCCCCGGCCGCGCTCACCTGCACGATCTCGCCCTCGGCGCTCAGCGTGGCCCCCGCGCGGGAGAAGCGGCCCTGCAGCCCGGTGGTGTAGGTGGTGTAGTCGCCGCTGGGGCTGGACTCGAAGAGCACCACCTCCACGAACGCCGTCTCCTTGCCCAGCGCCGCGCCCGGCGCCGCGGCCAACGCCACCCCGAGCAGCAGCAGCGGCAGCGGCGGCACGGGCAGCCTCGCGCCGGCCCCGCAGCCCCTCATCGCGCGGCGGGAGGAAGCGGCGCCCCGCCGCCGCGCATCGCTCCCGAGCGGCTCCAGCTCCCGGGCCGGGGTCCCGGGCGGGTCAGCGCCCCATGGCAGCGGCCCTCCCGCCGCGCTGCGCCCCGCTCCTCGCCGCCGCCCGCCCCGCACTCCCCGTCCCTCGCCCCGGCTCCTCTCCGCCCTGCCAAGCCGCTTCCCTTTCATCTGCTCCACGTGACGGCCACCGCGGGGTTATCCCCGCCCTCCGCGCCGCGCTGACCCGCTCTGTCCCTCCCGCCGTGCACACACGGCCCGCAGCCGAGCCGGGCCCGCCCGAGCCGAGGGGCACCCGCGGCTGCGGCCGGTCCGACCCGGCCCGGGCCCGCAAGGCTCCGACAGCAGGCGGTTCTCGGGAAGGCCCTGCCGGGATCGGCCTTCCACGCGGCCGGGCCTGCAGGGCCAGGCCGGGCCGGGCGGCCCCGGCGGCCTGTGGCGACCGCCCGGGCCCGCGTCCGCCGGGGCTCTGCCCGCCGGTGCCGGGGCTCCCGCGCTCCCCAGCCGCGGGCCGGGGGCCGGACCGGGCCGCTTCCCGGCGCTACCGCGGCCGCCGGCCATGCCCGGGTGTGTTAGGGACGGAGCCCGGGCGCGGCGGCTGCGAGGGGCAGACCCGCCGGTGGTACGGCCCGGGTGGACGTTCCCCGGCGGCCGGAGCAGTGCTCTGTCACCACACGTACCACGGGCACCGATCCTCCTCAGAGGCATCTCTGCGCTGCGGGATGTGCCTGCTGTTTGCAGCGGGCTTCTCGTTAGTGTGTAGGGCAGGACTGGCTGATCGGCCCCCTGATCCCGGTCCCCTGTAATTGCGTTTCGGGAGGCTGGGTAACCCTGGCTCTTCGGCTTGGCTGTTAATGCAAGTCTACAGAACCTCCATCAATGATGGGGAAAAGGTGTGTGGGTAATGATTTTTGTTTCAGTCTCGCACAAGAACTGGATGGCAGCCAATGATACGGTTTTCCATTAAAAGTATGTACAGCTAAGTCGTAGAATTATTAATACATGATGTTACAGACCCTAAATATAACTTACAAGGAGGATTAGACAAACTGACTCGAGATCCATTGTTGGCTATGAAACACAATGTCTGGAAACAAAAGTCCGGCCCTAACTCACGGGCAGAAGGAATAACATCTTAGTCTACAAATAGCCAGCTCTTTTCCTAAATATACTGTGTTACAGCTGAAGGCAAGAGAGTGGCATCCTTAGCGTGACACAGTGAGCAACATAAGCTTAACAAATCATGGAAGATTTCTCCAGTGGCAAAAGGTCAAGAAGGGATCACAGGAACTCACACCCTGGGCTCCTACCACAAGCTGCAAAACACCCCCCCCCCCAAACATAAATGGTAAAGTTGATCAAAGGCTGCAAAATTATGACTTGCTTAGGGAGCTGAAAGGGGCATCACTGTGGTGCTCAGGCCTGGTAACAGCAGAGGATGCACTATGCAAACTTAAATGTAGTCAGCAGGTGTGAATTTTAGATTATAGGTATGTTTCAGTAGGATTTCAGAAATGTATAGCATCTAGTGTACTAAATAGAAGCATTTTAATTGTTTAAATGCAAACTACCTCTACTGATTTTTCCCTCACCCATGAGGCAAATGGCTGGCAGTCAATACACAATTTGCTACATCGCAATCAACATAGGAACAACTTAAACATGGAGAACTCAAAAGATTTTCTCACTGCTGAGTCAGCTAAATCATTTCACAATGTACAGCAAAATCAGAGATGTGTGCAGGGGCTGCTTGTCATGATGATGAGATGGTTACTTGTTCATCTGCACTATGCCTGTGTCATAAGGAGAAAGTCTCTTGACATTCAGCTAATTCCCTCACTTTCTTCATGAACTTAAGTGGTTTAGGCAAATGATATCCAGACTTTTTAACCTGCTGTCCTCTCATCCCTTCCAGAAGAAGTCAGAACAACTCATTTCCAGTCATTGGCAGCTTTTTATACCTGTTTTCACTGAGTATTTTTCTTCTTGGAAAGGTCCTTAGGGTGCTGTAATCAAGATTTTCTAATGTTCTGTTGGCAAAGGTAAACAGTTATGTCCTAAGTTATTGCAGGTCAAGGCCTTCCAACTGCCCCATGTGCAGTGGATATGTCATCAGGCAGTAAGGAGAGTTGGAATTTCAGTGTCAGAGGACAGTGGGGTGTGCACAGGTTGTCACACAAAGCTAATGAATGAATGGTGCCCCTTGAAGGATGTCTTCCAGTGGAACACTGTTGTGCAGCTTGGAGGAACTGCCCTTCATGGTGTATGCTCCCCACTGTCCCAGGCAGTCAAAACCTGAGGACAGCCACAGCACTGGATGTGCCAACCTGGAACATTTTTGCTGAGTATGACTTGCCACATTTGCTAGAAGTTTGCCTGTTTTGGGCTTGTCCCTTCTCACTTGTTTCATTTCTATAATTTCTCCATAATGATGTCCATGTAACTTCAGTGAATCTTTGTGGCAAACTGGATCAGGGAAGAGACCAGGGCTAAAGGGGGTGGGCAGGGATGAAGTGGAGAAAGTTATTTTTAAACTGAATCAGAAAGCTAAAATAGTATTAGGAAGAGCAGCCTTAGGAGTGGAGATGGGAATTGGAAATCTAGGTGTTCCAAGAGATCATGACAGGAGCTCAGTGTCTGTGGAACACACAGTTTTAGTTCTACAAAAACTGTGAAGAACCTGAGATTCCCAATTCTTAGCTGTGAAACTGAAAAGTCAAAAATGTTTTGTCCTTTCCTGCTGGTCACCAAAGTGGATGTCCACTTACTTTGGCAGTGTAGGGGCTCAGGTGTCAGGCAACTGTCTAAGATTCATTTCATCAAACTTAAATGCCCTCGGGAGGCATCCATGAACACTACATGTTTATTTTTTATCTTTTTTTTCCTATTTAATTTTTCAAAATTACATATCATATTATTAGATATTAACAGATTTTAAATTTAAGTACCAAGAAAATGGAGATTATCCAAATTAGGCAATTCAACAGTAATCTTGTCCCCTGTCCATGTACTGAGAAATTCTTCTGTTACATGGACACATTCTTCCCAACAAGGTCTTGCTTCACAGGAGAATCCCACTGTAGATAAAAATAAATTAAATATAGTAAAAAAATGCTATAGATAAGACTCCTACCTCTGTTGTTAAGGAAACGGAATCACCAGTGCTTTTCTAATATTCCTTAGGAAATGGCATAGAGGTAGAGCCTCTCCAACTTAGGTGGAGAGTTGGGAATGCAGAAATGGCAGGTCAAACAAAATCTGGAAACTACCTACTGAAAAAGATGGGAATGAGGCTCTATATAAGAAGTGGACAACATCCTACACCTAAAATAAGAGTTGCTGAAAATCTGATCCACTCCACTAAACTACCCACATCCTTGCACTTATAGACACACCAAAATTGCCTTGTCACAGCCTCAGAGTCAAACACTGAGGAATGACATGAGGCACTAGGTCTCAGGTCACCAAGTTCTCTCTACTTGGGCAGAAATCCAAGCAGGAATTTGCAAGAAGAGAATGGACTGTCTATCATTAAAGCATCAAATATTTCTAACTGGCATCCTGCCCAGTTGGCAGCACACAGTTCACAATTCAGTTATGCCATAATACTTCAGATATGTTTTCCTTCTTCTCCCCCTAAATAGCAAACTGAGGCCCAGGGTCTGAAATACAGAAGTCTCCAGCATTTACAACTGCAGCTGAGGACAGTGAGAGCTGTGATTTGAACATAATGAAATGATGTGCAGTGCCAAGTGGTCTGAGAAAGCACGCCCTGGGCACTCCGTCTCTTCTCCCAAGTAACAAGTGACAGGACCAGAGGAAACAGCCTCAAGTCACACCAGGGGAGGTTTCTATTGGATATCAGGGAAAATTTCTTCATGGAAAGGCTTGTCAAGCATTTGAACATTGGAACAAGCTGCCCTGGGTAGAGGTGGAGTCACCATCCATGGGGGGATTTAAAAGATGTGTGGATGTGGCACTTGGGGACATGGGCTAGTGGTTTAACAGGGGAAGGGTTGGACTCAGTGGTTTTACAGGTCTTTTCCAACCTAAACAATTTGATGATTCTATCTCAGAAGAGGGCAATCAACACTAGAGGATGCTTTTGACACTGAACTTCCTACATGTCATTTCCCTTACAAAGAAATAGATATTATAGAACCCTCCTCCCTCTGCTCTTGAGACAAAACAAAGTTAGTGAAGTACCCACATAATACTGTGATAAATGTTATAGAAAAAGCCCAAAATAAAATTAATTATTTTGTGCTGAGAGCAGAGCTGGAATGTTGCACAGGAAGTACAGCCTTGCACATCAGGAAGAAAGAAAACATTAAGTAGCCATTTGCAATATGTCCATCAGCCATTCTCACCATTAGAGGAGGCAAGAATCCAAATTCCCTGGTCCTGCCTTCCCTGTAATTGAAAATACATTTGGCTGAAGATATCTGAACACTGCTTTCTGTCATGTCTGTGCAGTCAACCACAAATACAGCACTGAAGAATCCCTTCTAGAGCCTCTTTTAGCCTCATTTCATAATTAAATTAAACATATGCTATCTGCCCATCAGCCTTGTTGCTCTTCTGAACCTGTTAGATAATTTTGACCAAACTTAAGGGCAGAACAGAGGTTTTAAGAAGTACGGTCGAAAATTTTGTGAAAATTGGAGGCTCTGGACTCTGGGTACTGTAGGAGTATGAAAAGGACACAGGGGAAGCTAGGGCAGCAGGAAAACATTTAAGAAACTGTACTTTTTGAGTTCTACTGTACAAAGAACAGTCTGTTGTTGATTTTACATTTTTTTAAATAAAAGAATCCATTCTAGTTGCATCCCATTTAATTAACATGAAGGTTTCGTAACTATACTTGCATTTTAAGGGGTTACCACTAGGAAAGGACACGAAGTAAATGTGTGTGCATGTAAATGTTGGTACAGAGCCACATCCCTCGGTGAGGGGGCAGAGGTCGGTGGAGTTCAGCTGTTGCAGACTCTGCGTGGCAGTAGCCAGAAAAAACCCAAGTGCAGCAGCAGATTAGTTACAGCATTTGTTGGCTCTCGCTTGATCAGGATGCTTACGGAATGCGAAAGGAAGGGAAGAGGAACTCAGGTTATTGAAGGGAGGTGACAAGGGCAGGGGCTCAGAGATCTTAAGAACAAATATATTGGAAACAAAGTGTCTTTAGCTCTGCTGCTTTAGCACTAACTTGTTTATCCTCCAGTACTGAGGGAGCCTCTCCAAAACCTAGTATCAGTTATGACAGCAAAGAGCAGATGACATTTTCAATTAGGTGTATTCTTAAGAGACATCACCAAAACCCACCCTCTTGATGATCTACAATGCTCTTAGTCTCTGATGATCCACTTTGCAGTAAATGGCAATATCAGAACCCAAAAGTCTTACTGAACTTTCAGCCAGTGATAAAGAGGATTTTCCAAGAAACCTTTTTTCCTGATATATTGTCTAAGATTCTAGCATAAAAAGGCAAATGTGACCCTTTTCCAAAGAAATAAAGAAACTAAGCAATGAGCAGGGATTAAAGGATTTCAGTTACTGTGAATTTTGAAGTTCTACTTGACTGAGATCGTCTCCAGTATTGCCAGACCTTGCTTGCAGTATATTTCATCTCTCATCCACTTTGTAAAGAAAAAAGAAAATCTCTTAAAAGGGGCTGCTCGGATGTGTTAAATAGTAAGAAAAGGTGATTCCTGCTCCTATGTTATATCATAAGAGGAGATCTGGTAACACTAGATAACCCAGCGTGGCTCCATTTCAATGGGAGATCCTTTTACGAGAGTGAGGGCACCCTGCAGCTGCAGAGCCCAGTGCCCAACTCCCCCCTCTGGTGAGCGAGGACGTGTCCGGAGCTCGGCTGGGAGTAGTTGCAGATAACACCGCACTCACACAACACCGGGACTGTTCTTCCCTTTAACTACCAGGTATTTCACAAGCTGCCACATAAAACACCAAAAAACCCGAAGCTCAAACAAACACAAACAGCACTGCCACCACACCCCAAAAAGCCCAAAACAACTGCAAAAAAAACCCCAAAAAACCACCACCATCGCCTCCAATTGATAAAAGTGTTCTGAACATACAATGGTGAATGGGAACTGTGGCTAAGAGTAAGCGCTGTCTGAAAAAAGTGGATAATATTTCAGTAGATCAATCTCCTCATTTCATGTTCTTCTTGACAATGAAAACAGATGAACAGAAATTTTATTCCTGGAAAAATTTGTTTCTCACCACTGTGGAAGTGCTGATGGAAAGGACAGCAGTTTATTCCTCCAGCACTTCACAGATTAATTCAGATTTTACACAATTACTTCTCATCCTTCTATCTATTCTATAAAGGCAATTAAAAATTTGTCAATGACTAAAAAACACCTCAGACCTTTCTCTCATCCTTGATAGTCACAAACACATCATCAGGCTTTTCTATGCAGTAGGAAGGTTGTGATCATACCCAGTAGGAATGGTAGGTAGGTGAATAGGCATAATGTCCTGGGAAGATTGTCACTCAACACAAAGGACCAAGTGACAAGTCACCAAGGGAATTCCAGCTAAAGTGCTCAGCTATCAATAATAGTACATAAGATTCTGAAAGAGCTGAGCACCGACACAATGAACACAGAAAGGGTTATATACAAGTGGATACATCTTCAGGTTAAGTTAGACAATAATCAGGGTTACAGGCTGCAGCTATGACAAAGTAAACAACTTGAAAGGCAGCCCAGTTACCCCATTCAAAACAACAACGTTGAGAGCATTTCCTGAAAGCTGGGGCATATTATCAGTTTTCATGGCAGTTACCTCAAACACCTCCACGTTATAAATTCACATCCCACCTTGATCATAGGGATTCATTTGTTCACACATGCTTAAGACACTGTCTTTCCTTTAAAACTCAAAGTCCAGATGAGAAACAAGAGACACAAGAGAAACTGAGAAAAACATCACTGACTAATCCAGAAGAGGTATGCCAATACACCAGGATTAAAATGTAAGAACTAAAATAAACTGTTATATTTTAAACACCACCAAAATCAGGAAGTCTGGATAGTACCAGCGTATTTGTTGGTAACTCCTGTTTAAAAAACATTCAAAGTATTCTAAGCATTCTTTATAATAGTTTATGACTGTTATAACTGTTTGTTTTAATTCAGACTTAGCAATTTCCCTTTGAAGCCAATCTGTGTTCATATAGTTCTACTCGTATCTGTTCCCTCTAAAGGAAGAAGTGTCTGTCTTTTGCTTCAGTCAAACTGAAGTGAAGGAAAAAGTGTCTCATTGTATAATTGTAAACTACTTGACTCAACATCTTTCTCCTACATTACAAAAAAAAATTTTTGTTTAGCATTTGCCTTGGAATTCTGGGCTGTTATGACACTCAAGTTTAAGAAGCAGGTGGTGTGTCAGAGGTCCCCTTGTACAGATTAAAGAACATCATAGAGGGATTTAGGACATACCTTCATTGCCCTGCACAGTGTAGTGACACATATACTGGTTCTAAATGGGTATGAGAAGCAACCTCATTCCAGAGTTCTACATGACAAGAATGAGGTTTTGATGAACAGAGTTTTTCATTAAAGCATTTACTAAATCAAACCTGAGAACCTTCCTTTCACAGCAAACTGTATCTGAGAAGTCCTCATAGCAGACCAGGTGACCACAGGAAGGATAAGGACAGCCATTTGTCTCATTCACACTCCCACATCTGCCTGTCCAGGTGGTTTCAGGAACCAACCGAGTCGATAACTCAGACTACTGCCCATGCTCCCTACGTTTTAATATCGTGCTCTGCAGAGCTTAGTTCATAAGCAAATGATATTGCTGTACCTCTAAATGAGCAGTAGGCACAAGAGCTGTCCTCTTTCCATTAAATTCAAGGCCATGTACATGCTTGCCCTTTTCCTCTCAGACAGGATTGCACAGCACAGAGTCTTAGGGCTGACTGAAAGCTTTACTCAGACACACCCGAGTGCTGGATGGGTTTTCATTGCCGAGCAGCACCAGCAGTTTCCCACGGCGAGCCAAGGGGCGTGCGGGGCCCGGCCGGGGCGGGGCCGGGCGCGCTGCGGCACAGCCACCACCAGGTGTCCCCCGAGCACCGCGGGGCGGCCGCGGGGGAAGCGCTGCGCTGGGAGTGTCTCCAGGGCCAGGAGCCGGGGGAAAGGTGTCTCCAGGGCTAGGAGCCGGGGGAAAGGTGTCTCCAGGGCCAGGAGCAGGGGGAAAGGTGTCTCCAGGGCCAGGAGCCGGGGGAAAGGTGTCTCCAGGGCCAGGAGCCGGGGGAAAGGTGTCTCCAGAGCCAGGAGCCGGGGGAAAGGTGCCTCCAGAGCCAGGAGCCGGGGTAAAGGTGTCTCCAGGGCCAGGAGCCAGGGGAAAGGTGTCTCCAGGGCCAGGAGCTGCAGTTAAAGGTGTCTCCAGAGCCAGGAGCCAGGGTAAAGGTGTCTCCAGAACTAGGAGCCAGGGTAAAGGTGTCTCCAGAACTAGGAGCCAGGGTAAAGGTGTCTCCAGAGCCAGGAGCCGGGGTAAAGGTGTCTCCAGGGCCAGGAGCCGGGGTAAAGGTGTCTCCAGGGCCAGGAGCTGCAGTTAAAGGTGTCTCCAGAACTAGGAGCCAGGGTAAAGGTGTCTCCAGAGCCAGGAGCCGGGGTAAAGGTGTCTCCAGAACTAGGAGCCAGGGTAAAGGTGTCTCCAGAGCCTGGAGCCAGGGTAAAGGTGTCTCCAGAACGAGGAGCCAGGGTAAAGGTGTCTCCAGAGCCAGGAGCTGCAGTTAAAGGTGTCTCCAGAGCCAGGAGCTGCAGTTAAAGGTGTCTCCAGAGCCAGGAGCCAGGGTAAAGGTGTCTCCAGAGCCTTGTGTCTTCATGCAGACAAACTTTACTATTGCAGCCTGGTACAGAAAGCCCACTGTAATGGACAAAATGTTTATGTATTTACAAAAATGATGCTTTCATTATTGTCATCAATTATTCTAAATTAAAGTAACAAACTGTTGTAACGTGTCGGCTTAATTAAAGACCAAAAGGAAAAGTCAGGGAAGACATAAATCAGTCTTATGTTAAGAAAAATATACCAAGCAACTGTGGTATTGCCTCTTGCTATTTAAATTCTGGAAACACAATTCACCCAAGAAAATCAGCATCAAAGCAATCCAAATTAAACAACTGACTAGCCATGACAATTTTAATTATAAAAATTATTTGTGAACAAAATTCCCTGTTAATGTTTGAAAAGTTAAGGTTTCTAATGTCTTAAACAACATGTAGTCTTTTAAATCTGTAAGAAGGGGAAACATGCTGATTTGGGAAACCTTCACTCTCTCTGTACATGTTATTGTCTACTGAAGGGAAAAAATAATAATGAATCAGGCCTGTAAAACTGAAATATGTAAATTGTACTAAAAATACCTTTATTTAGATAAATGCAGCCTTTCCTTTTTGCAGACTATTGCTCAATATACAGTACAAGTTCACACAAGAGTTGCAAGACAGTACAGCCATGCCTGATGTTTTCCTTCAGGGTCCTCACCAGGCAGGCAGGCACAGCAGATCATGTTACCAAAAGAAGAAAAAAGAATACTATGAAATAAGCTTAAGAAATTATTGCTATATGCTGTTTGATCATCTAAAATCTCTGCAAGGGCTGATAGGAACAGAATGGATTTGGAAAAAATCTGGAGCCATATTTTTCAAGTTTCTCAGTATCCATTCTGCAAGAAGTGCCCTCAAATGCATCCATACAAATGTCTTTGACTGTGCTCTTGTGCCCCTTGTGCCCCTGAGGTTACTCTGTATTATCTCTATCACTTCCAGTTACAATCACACTAAATGCTAGATTACTGTTAATTTTATGTGTTCATTATGTCAGTGCTTAGCAGTTTCCTCTCTCACAATATTGAAACATCCAATGTAAATAACATGTAAATATAACACATCCTGCATATTTCACAGAAACATATTTACATACAGTCTAAATATTGACACTTCTGTATTCAATTCAACATTGTTATTAGTGTTTCTGGAGTAAGTATGTGGTACAAGCTGCTGTTCATGAAGCTCTCCTTCAAGCTATACACTACATAAAGTGAATAATATATAAATACCACAGAATAAATTTGAAGCTCGTGGTTAAGGTGTGCTGTGTATCAGCCACTGATACTAATCACAATATGAAGAACCTTATGTTAAAGCCAACAAATAGATTTCACCACTTCTGACTACCAAAAGCAAAAAACATTCTTTAAAGGTGACTGGCTAAAATGAAGGAATTATTATATTAACAATGGATTCATTCACGCCAAGGTAAGTTAAGCAACTACTTACTCTATTTCATCCTGAGTTATCTATTACATTAAAGACTCACCTAAGTTACAAGATCTGACTGGCACTTTTAATTAATCACCTTAAAACACTCATTTTCCACATTTAAGTACTACCATGTGATCTATTTAATTAGTATATAAAGGGCTTTGACTGTCCCTGTCCGTTTACGTAAGTGTTATCATTAAAGTCAGTGCTAACAGAGCAAATCGGTGAGGCTACCAGAAAGAAAGCATGATAGACTCGTCCCTCTCTAACACCAGCTGCTACCCTGTGCCCTCTGAGCAGTCAGAAAGTTGAAACTGTACGAGGCAGGAGATGGATGATTCTGACAATATCCCCCACATTTTGGGTCCTGCTGAGCCTGCGCTGAGACAGAACTGGTTCCTAACTTGACATTTCCTGATAATTTCCTCTTTTCACAGAGGGTCTCGTGACAGTTGGAGGCAGGCTTCTGTGTACAAAGGGCACCCAAATGGAAGAATATAAGGAGATAACTTCAAAATTACAAAACAAGAAAGTTGCCAGGACTCTCAGGGGCTCTGAATTTCTAAAGGAATTTCAAAGCCTAGGGAATGACTAAGAAATAATAAAAGGTTTTTCCTTTCAAACGCTGGCACTGCTCCAAAGAAAAGCTTCTGCCAACAGGAAGTAGCCATCAAGTTTTCGTAAGCACGGCTGTTGACCTCATGGAGTATTTTCCAACTCCTGAACCAGGATGTGCAAACTGAAAAACTTACTGGAATGGGAGCTTTTAGGCAGTTACCTGTTTTCCTCAGAGAGCTTATTCAACATGTGAAACACTGACACAGAACTCAGAACAGTGCTGTTGGCTCCCTGGCACAGCACAGCAGCAAGCTCAGTCTCTCCTGTACTGCCCAAGCATATTCTACAGCATCACCCACAATGATGCACTCGCTGCATCATCTCAACCAAGTGTAGCACCTTTGCCTTTTGTCTTTTATTTGTCACTAACACCTCTAGTGTATCACCATGCATCAGTATATACAGGTGAGCACAACACCTCTCCGTGAACAACTCTTGTGGCACCTTCCAGAATCTTCAAATCTTGCATAATCTGCACAACCCTCTGGTCCACATTTTCCTGCCAGCATGATGAGAGAACTTTGCAGGGGAACACTGTGCTTGGGACTAAGCTAGGAAGAGAAGAACCAAAGAGCTAAAGTAGGACTACACACGCAAATTACAATCAGATAAACCACAGCCAAGCACCAGAGATGCCAACAGTTAGACCTTTTAAAGGGAAAGGGAATCCATGCAATGAAGTAGAGTCAAGGATAGAGGAACGGTGTGGGAAAAGGATGGGCTCAAACTTTAAGCAAGTTGATTGGAAGCAGAAGCCAGAACAACCAAGCAAAGCCTTAATGACAATGAACAACCACAACCTCCCCTCGGCCTCCAGGATTCCTCCAAAGACCAACTAGCTGTGGTGCCCACCAAACAGATTCCCTGACCCGAGCCCATTTCTCTGGCCAGCTGACCCAACGCTGTTTGATTCCCAGGTGGAGTCTCTCAGAGACTGACAGATGGTGTAAATCTTCCCAAGGACATCCAGTCACTACAGATAAAGATCTGTTTACAAGACTAATGTTTGCAGAGACTTCCAGTAACATTTCACTTTTACAGAACTGGCAGTGCAGGATTGCCAAGCCTTTCCGTTTGCTGTGATGTAGATATCTTGTCTTCCTTTAAATTCCCATGAGTGGTGTGCTCCAAGCTCTGAATGTGCAAGAGAAATTTGTTCTCTGCCTGGCAGAACAAATCAAATCAAGAGATCTTTACCTCAATTATGGCAATGTCCTTGTAAGCAGGTATACCTTCCCTTTATAATCAGCATTCTGTGACAGTGGGAGGGGGATTAGGAGGCTGCCTCTATACTGAGACCTCTGCTGTTTAATAAGCATGCCAGTTTTCTGGAAAAAGTAATACATTGGCAGAAAATTGCAACTGCTACAAAATTATACACGTTAGGTAACTTCTGGTCTTGCTTGAGACGAGTGAGTTCTTGAGTTTCAGAGAAGACTAACAAAATGAAGCAAACTGGAATTACAATGCAAGTGAAAATCAGGGAAGAAAAGATACCACAGAGATGCAAGGAACACTGAGCTCTTTATACAGGTTCTTGATCTTAAATTTACTGTTATCACTCCAAAAAGAGACAATGTATTATTAGGCTGTTTGAAGAAAAATCCACCATTTTGTACTCTGTAGCAATGAAAAAAGGAATTACAGACACAAAATATTATAAGCCACAAAACATGAGATGATTTTGTTGCCAAAAAATCTGTGATGCAGAGAGGTCCCTACAGAAGAGGGCCACGTTGCAAGTTCATATTTTCTAATAATTATGTTAATCAGTTCCTATACATGCATCTACAACTGGGCTTTGCAAAGTGTGCTTCCCACCCACCTTTTTATGAGGTACTGCATGAAGTTTATGACTACTAAGCTACCATTAGACCTGGAATAGGGCAAAACCTCTTTGAATGTAGGCAATGGTACTGAACTGCCCAGAGAAGCTCCAAGGTGAGCTTCAGTGCCTATGGCTGCTGGGTGGCAGTGAGGGGAGACCTCCTTTTCCTGAAAAAAAGACCTTACAAAAGGCCCAAGGTCTAGTCAACTTGATGAATATCTTTGCTCTAGAAACACTGCCAGCATTGTCTTAGTTAACTCGGACTTGTCTCGTGAATCAGAAGCAAGGTTTCATTGACTGTGGTGATGGGACAACTAATTCTATTGGCATGGAGAGACAGAACACCCTACAATGAGGGCATGTGAGCTCTGTCACAAGATACACACTGCCCGAGTCAACTGAAGCTGCCTGTAGTGGCTGGGACACTGCTGTGGGGAAAATACAGACAGAACTGCAGCATGAAGGTCTGAAGGTATTAGAAGAAGAGTTGTAACAGGAGACACCTGAGGTACAGGTGTGACAGGATCTCTCCCTCACCAAACAATCAGCTAGGTCAGAGGACTGAACCATAAAGATGACCAAAGTGAGAATCTCCAGCCTGTGCCTGTGGCCCACCACACAGATCTAAGATGGAACTCAGGCACATCCACCCACCATTCCTTGAAATTCTGGGTAGTAGCAGGTACCAGTAATGTATGTGGGTGGAACATGAGGACACGGAACTGGAATACAAGGTACACATATGTAAGACGTTTGCAGGAGAGTTGGGGTTTAAAGTTGGATTCACTGGGTCTTTGCCACACCATTCTAATGGAAACAATCACAGAGGCCAATGAGACAGAATCTCAATAACAAGTATTAATGGAGAAGGGATGATAGCTGAGCTGAGCAAAATATCACCTTCTGAAGGACCTGCTTGCAGCAGCGTTAAGAGAAGGCCCAGCCAACGTCGCTTCCAACTGCATGCAGACTGAGTGGCAGCTCCCATGCAGGAGGCGGAGGATACAGATTCTGCATATCCCCTGAAATAAGGAGCACTAAGACTTTGAAAGATGTACTCCTGAATCCCAATGTGTAACGATGAAATTTAAGAATAAGTAAAATGAATATAAGTTATTCCAAACCTCATTTTAGGCAGCAAAACAGTTCCCCTTCTCATTTAATCAGCTATTGATACAAATCTGGGAATATTCCAGCTGTTGTCACAAGCTTGGGGCCCCAGGCCACTTTCCAAGTATTTTCAGACACACATTCAGCAAACAAGCTCTTTCTCAGACTATGATTGTCAGTTAATCTTTTCTCTACACCCCCTTCTTCCATTTTATTTCCCTCTTCTATACCCCCTTTTTTCATACATAGATAACATTCAACACATGTTTTTTTCTCTGTATCTGATATTACACAAGGGCAAAGCCTCTCCACCTTTGTTAAACAAACCTATTTCCTCTGGTGGGTTGGCCACCTGGAACATACAACATAAAGCTATGTTAGCAGGAATTAATGTGGTTTCTGGCAGGACAGCCAACAGTATCCTTGTTGGCACATCCTTGGTGGTAGTGCTGAACCCCCAGTGGGGTGAAAGGCAGGGTGAGAAGCATTCATGTGGATCACAGGATTGAATCCAACAACTGAAAAAAAGAAAAATACAAAGACTGGAATGTGTAAAAAAAAAAAAAGTGGAAATTAGAATTAAACTTGAAGTCTTTTAAGTAAAATTCTCTGAGAGGGTGTCACAGTGCAAGACTAGATTTATTGAACTTCTTTTTGGCACTCTTTTCCCCAGTGACTTAACCATACATTTAAACAAAAGACTTTATGTCTCCTAATGATAGTAACATGGTATTCGTGAGCCTAAATGTATTCTCAGCAACTACACCACAGCTACTCTTAGCAGTGCTACTAAAACTGTTCAACAGGACTAGACTGCAGGGTGTCATGCCCTTGTTTTGTCAGCTATTACTGCCAACACCAGACATGCTAATGGATGCCATTATTATATTCAGTAAGAATGGACACCACCAGTACCAAGGGTAGCTTCCACTTTTGTGCCTGGTCACACATAACTGGAAAACATTTCAGGCACCACTACTGGCATATATGTCCCTGCACTTCTAGAGTTTATTCATGATCACAAGTGTTTGTTGCAAAGGGAAACAGATGCTTTTGCTCTGGTTCCCTATAAAATTAAATAGAAAAATTTAGACAGAAAGTTAGGATCTTTTTTCAGCCATAACACTAAGAAATCTGGATATCTGTCTGATAAATCATATCATGACAAGTCTCCCCAGTATAGATACCAGAAATCAGCAATGTGAGGCAGCCTGTTCAACACTTCTGTTGCAAAAAAGGGCAATTCAAAATGAATGTCTGAAATCTGAAAAAGTTATTAATACTGGACCTGCATTTTGATAGAAAGCAGTAAAGTTTTTAATTGAGAATTAGAATTACAGAAGAAACATGAGTCAAAACCCAGAAGAGACACACAAAAGAGAAGCAGATAGTTTTCAATGACCCGTATCTAAGGGGTTTAGCGGGACCTGAACAAACAACTTTTTTGCACTCAGACTAAAAGGCTTATCGAAAAGTTGCCGTATTTTTCACAAAGGTGTCAAAGTAGAAAGGTGAATTCTCAGCCTTAGCTCAATGTCATGCTGCAGTGAGTAAGGAAAGAACAAACACAAGCTTACAAATGCAGTTTGTTCACTGGATCATGAAAGCCTGGCAGAACTCCAATGCTGGAGTAATGCCCAACCAGCACACCAGTGCCTTTGAACTTCTAAAGCTCATGTTTTTCCTTTACTGTTTAACAACTAATTTAAATTCAATGTACAAATGGATTTCAAAAATAAACATAAGCATCCAAAGTCTCAACATTTCATAACTACTCAGGTCATTGGCAACTGTTGCAAGTGGAAACTTGGAAAGCTTTGGTCACTGAGCTAAGGTCAACACTTCCAACACCCTCGATGCCCTGCGAGCTTGTGTGTTGCTGTGGGCAGGTTGCTGAACACCTGCATTCCCACAGGCAGAGTATTTTGAGGCTTTCTACCTACAAAACTTTCACTTGTCTGGACCCAAGATCCTTCAGCTCTGACACCAGCCCGTCAGGGCAGGGTGATGACCTTCGTGGGACCCCACAGAAGTGTTCACTTCCCACGCAGCACTGCTGCTTCGCAGGACAAGCTGGGGGCAGCGCTGTCACACCCCTGGGGGGTTTCTGCACACTCTCCTGCAACTTCTACTCATCAATCACTAACCTCTCTGCTTTTTTGTTCTTTTTAGCCCATTTTTAGCCCATTCTCATGGCATCTGCTGAAGTTCCGTTTTTGGCGCTTGCGTTCCCCACGATTCTCCTTGTGACAAACCGGCCGCGGGGAGGGGACCACAAAGGGGCTTCAGCAGCACCGCCACGCCAGACCCCGCTCGCTGCCTCTCGGACTAACTGCCCACCCCACCGCGGCCATCGCGCCCGGCCCCTCACGGCCCGTCGCGGCCCCGCCCCTCGCCGCGCGCCGGCGCCCCCCGGCCGCAGACCCCGCGTCTGATGCAATTCGCTTCCCCCCTTGCTCTCGGCCGCCGGCCAATCACGAGCTCGTGTGGCCGTAGCGTCACGCCGTTCCGGCCAATGGGCGAGAGCCACGATAGTAGAAATCCGGGCGGGGCCGGGCGCGTCGCAGGGGGTTGTGCTGGCGGTGCCGGGCAGCGCGTCCGTTCCGCACCCACCGCGTCCCGCCATGGCAGCGCTGCCCGGTGCCGCGGCCCCCCGGCTGCTCCTTATCCCCAGCAAAGCGGCCGAGGCCCCTGGCGCCGCGGCCGGCCGGCATCTTTCCGTTGTCTTGCCGGCAGGAGCCGACCCCGGCCTCGCGGGGCTGGAGGGCCCGCAGCCGGCCCGCAAGCGGCAGCGGCTCACGCACCTGAGCCCGGAGGAGAAGGCGCTGCGCAGGTGAGTGGGGGCAGCGGCGGGGGGAGGCAGCGGCGCGGGGGGGGCCGCGGCTTCCCCGCTGACGGCCGCCCTGTCCCGCAGGAAGCTGAAGAACCGCGTGGCGGCCCAGAGCGCCCGGGACAGGAAGAAGGCGCGGATGACGGAGCTGGAGCAGCAAGTGGTGGAGCTGGAGGAGGAGGTGAGGGGCTGGAGGAGGCGGTGAGGGGCTGGAGGAGGAGGGGGTGAGAAGGTGAGGGGCGGCCTCCCTGCCTCATGGCTCTCTGCAGAACCAGAAGCTGCTGCTGGAAAACCAGCTCCTGCGGGAGAGGACGTGTAACCTTGTGCTGGAGAACCAGGAGCTCCGCTGCCGCCTGGGTTTAGATGCTTTGAAGACGGAGGAGGAGGGCGGCGAGTCGCAGGTGAGTCGCCCGCCGCGCTGCTGGTGTGTCCGCCCCTGCCCTGAGCAGAGCACACCGGGAGCTGCCCCGCTCCCGGGGTAACCCCAGTGCTGTGAACAGGGATGTGCCAGAAACACCCCTGTCCTCCAAATGGAAGTTCTCCTGAAACCGAACAGGTGCCAGGTGGGTAGTGTGGGAGATAACAAGGTGACTAGTTCCAAGCTGTTTTGAGACAATTTCATCTGCTCCTCTGCACTTTGTTATAGAAGTGAAGTAAAAGCTGTGACAGTCATGTAGGCCTGTCTCAAAAGAATGGTGTCTGGGGGAGGGTGTCAGGCTCTCATTTAAAAGCGGCAAACAAAATAAATCCACAAGTGTATGGAGGCTTCAGCTAACTTTGGAAGTCGTCTTACCTTCAGGTTGCTACAGCGTAAGCAAGTGGAGAATCTCATGTTAGAAGCCTTTGCAGGAAAAACGTGGTCTTCAGGATTATGTGCTGTACTGCCTGCCAGAACACTTGTGGTGACTGAATTTTTTCCTTGGCACAGGTTGTGAAGGAATCACAGGTGGATGAGATTAGATTGGTGACCGGGTCCGCTGAGTCCGCAGCACTCAGACTACGTGTTCCTCTGCAGCAGGTGCAGGCCCAGCAGTCACCATTTCTGATAGCTTCCACGTGGATTCTGATGGCAGTGACTATTCAGACTCTGAGGTGAGCATCCATTCCTATGCGGACTGCCCACGAACTTCAGAACTGCTGTGGATTTAAGACTAGTAGTTTAATTTCTTGATATTAAATAATTTTATGATTTTTTCCATAGTTTCTTTGTTCTTCCAAGTCTTGGAATGCCATATCTGTGGCTCAGAACAGCTGTGTTAGGCTGTATCTAGTGAGTACAGGTGTTAAACAAAACCCCCCCAAAAAAACCAACCCAGCCTTCTGAACTTTGGTCACAGGCAGGTCTGCCTAAGCTGGGTTCTGGTCCGTGCTCTGTGTAGCCAGCAGGTACTGTAGCAGTAGCAGTTGATGATGTGTCCAGGATCTCAAAGAGTTTCCAGTAGTGGCTGTGAATCTCAAATGCATGTAGAATTCTGTGGGGATTGCCAGTACCTTAACAAAAAAGTTAATGGACAAAGAACGACTGCACAGTGGAACACATTGCCCAGAGAGGTTTTGGAGTCTCCCTCACTGGAGATATTCAGGAACTGGCTGAATTCAATCCTGTGCAATGTGCTCTAGGCTGACCCCGCTTGAGCAGGGATGTTGGACCACTGTGGTCTGTTCCAACCTGATGGATTCTGTGAATTTCTGAAAGACAAGTAACTGCCTTAACTGTGTGTTTGGTGTTCTTGATAAAACAACTGTGATTGTGTTTAGTGTATTTTAACTTCCGCATGGGGGTTAATACGTGCCACAACTGGGGTTTTGCTGTAACAGAAATAGGCTGTCTTTCTAAAATAGTATTTCATTCTGCAGCCTGATCTCCTGTTGGGCTTTCTGGACAGTCTGGACCCAGAGATATTTCTCAGATGTGCTGATTCGGAGTCAATGTGCCTGGAAAAGCTGGAGGAAGAGATCTCTGGAGAAACAAATTCCATATCAACCTCCCTCTCTCCATCTTTGGGGTCCCCATCAGCTAAGCTGGAGGCCATTAATGAACTGATAAGGTTTGATCATGTGTATACAAAGCCCCTAATACTGGAGATTCCTGTTGAAGCAAGCAACCAAACCAATATGCTAGTGAAAATTGAGAAAGAATCTCTCTCTTCATCTGAAGACAAGGCTATCCCTGAGGTCCCAGTGTCTGTGAAGGAGGAACCTGTAGACAACTTCATGCCTGAACTGGGCATTTCTCATCTGCTTTCTTCTCATCATAGCCTTGAAGCTTCAAACTACTTGTTGGATGCCTGTAGTGACTCTGGGTATGAAGGATCCCTGTCGCCCTTCAGTGACATGTCCTCTCCACTTGGCACTGACCACGTGTGGGAGGACAGCTTTGCTAGTGAACTCTTTCCCCAGCTGATCAGTGTCTAACTTGGTAGTGTTAACTCCCCTTGGGTAACTGTCCTGGCAGATATCAGCATATGCCCCTTTGGGGTGTGTATGTGGGGGAAAATCAAGTGTATTCAGAAAAGTGTTGCTCTCTTCTACCCACGCTAGTAGATGGAGTGATGGTATGAAAAAAACACAGGGTGTCCTGCCCTGCCCCCCATCAGTATTTGCTTATGAGGGAGGAAACTTTGTTTCTCAATAACTTGCTAATTCTGTATGAACCTGAAAATGTTAATTTTGTTTTACATTTAAAATTTTAACACCAAAAACTGCAGTGGGATATTCACGTATAGACAACTGGGGTAAAACTTTAACAGTTTCTACATCTTACAGCTTTACTATGTAAATGCTTGTTTTCCATTTGCTATGTAGAGTTGCTTTCTCCATTTAATATTTAACTGTATTGGTGCAATTAAAATGCAGTGCAGCTCACTGACCCTTTTTTGCTTTAGATCTCAGTGGGGCGGGGGGAGTATCTGGGCCTCAAGTTTAGGTCCCTCAGTGTCTTATCCCACCACAATGCACTGAGGAGCAGCATTTGCACGGTGTCTGTAGTTGGTTGCTGTAGCAGTTTCTTCTGGATGTGGTAGAGGGGTTTGTGTGAGAGCCAGAGCTGCTACAGCAAAACCTTTGGCCTCAATAAGGAAAGTGGGTGGCAGGAGCTTGAAGTCTGATTAAAGTCATGGTGGTGTCACCCTGGTGTGGCCAGTAATGCCAACCAGAGTGCTCAGTCGGAGGGGAGCTGGGGGTGAGACAGACATGGGGTGAAAAAGGTGCAGATTCTGTGTTACCACAGGATATTCTGAAGCATCAAATGAACTTCACAGAGAGAATTTCAAATATCACGGTGGGGCTTTTCGTTGTCCATATGCATTTGTTCCAACATCACAATATTAAAAACACTTGGAGAGACAGAAGAAACTGAAATTTTATACTGAGAGAGCTGTTGCAGGTGTTTGCACAGCTGCTCTTGGTTTCAGTGCTATTTCATGTTTTGCATCCAATTTTGACAAAAATAACTTGGGGTGGGCAGGAAGGGAAATGGGGGATGGTCACTAACCAAGTGACCAAGGGAGGGTTTTGGTCACTAACATTCAAGGAGATAGCACTGCTTTGGATTACAAGTTTCTTGTAATAAAGCATTCCATCCGAATAGTGGATAGAAATAGAGACTACAGCTATGCAATGTAACAAATTTATATTAAATATGCAAGAAGTCAGAGAATAGCTTGCTTTACTTTCAATCTGGCAAATAGGGATGACTGCAACAGGACCTTTAGTATCAAATAAATTGTTGTGAGTCCAAAAAGCAAACAGAAGTGAGGATTTGATCTGTAGTTTTCTATTACTTTTGTTAGTATTATTGGAACTTCATATGACATTAAATTCATAACTAGTTCAATAGATGAGTAAGCATAGTAATTGATGGAACTGTCTCTGTTCAGTGCTGCAGTATGTGTAGGCAATGTGTATGTTCCTGTGAATTTGATATTTGGGACTGAGTCACTGCAGGCACAGCCCATTCCTGTACAAGGCTCTTGCTTGTTTTTGTGTCTTCGGGAACTGATCCCAGTTGTAGGGTGAAGTGGAAGTTTTAGTCATATGCACAATCTTCTCTGTCTCAGGTTATCAACGATGTTTCTCAGTCTGGTTTCACTCGTGATGGTTTAGCATTAGAGTTGTATTTTCTGTGCACCTTAAAGCTACAGTGACTAAACTGTAATAATGCAGCAAAAAATGGTGCCAGCAAAATGGCTTCACTGAGCTTTCAAGAACCTGCCTGGAAAACCTTAATATCCACCTGTGTGTATTTGCAAATAACGTGTCTCCAGCCTTTATGTTTAAAGGTGTAGAAATTCTGTCATGAAGAAATCTGAGGGGAACAAGAAGGCCAAAACTGAAGGAGTAAGAAGTAGCATAGGGCTCAAAGACACGTTTGCACCTGATGCTTTCAAAATTGTAGGTACTTTGCCAGCAATGCTTATGCAGTTGCTTTTGGTTTTTTTCATGCTAGCTCAGATCAAGATACAGCAACATTAACTGCCAGGATGAGGAAGAGTGGGGATGAAAAGTTAATGTGAACTCTTTTGGCAAACTGCTTAAGAGAGGAACTTGTGCTCATTGCACCATGTTTCATGAGGAAAATGTGACCTTTGTTTGCAATGAATAAGGAAGTTTATGGTTTTTACATTCAGCTTTTGATACACCATTACAAAGGCAGGGCCTGGTATCATATGCATTCTTCATAATTACTAAATCCAAGAACTCAGCAAGAGTAATTTGACTGGGACTGAAGACAAAAATAGGGCCACCTTTCACCAAATTATAGAGGCAGAGAAAAACAGTTGTCTTTAACACAAAAAAACCCAAACGCCTGAAACACCTGGAAAAGCTGTCTAGGCAGGAAATGGCTGAAGGCAATTTGTTAAGCTGAAGACAAAAGCTGGTGGAAGCACTGAGACCTGCTACCACCATGTCTGACAGACATTGAAGTCTAACAGCTGTATGTGAATGGTATGCTGAAAGAAATATGAATACATGCAAGACATGGCCACCTTAAGCAAAAAATCCTGTACCAATTATCAGCCTTGATAATTAAGCCTTAAGCCTTCAGCAAGAAAAACACCAGCAAATCCAGCTTTGTAAAGGACAAACAAACAAATGATACCTCTGCTGCATATGAGTTTCCTTTGTTCTTAAGCCAGCTAAACTGCAGTTCTCAGCTCCTGGGCAAGGTTCTGCTCCAGTAATTATTCTGAGTCAGTGGTTTAAGAAAGATCAGTGCTCACAATTTTGAGATTTTAAATTGCTTTGATTCATTTGAGTAGTTGGTGGTGGTTTGAACCAGCATTTTGAGTAAAGTGTAGTTTGATAGCTGCACACGTAAGCTTTTTTGAGTACTCTGAAAACTTAATTCAATTTACAAGCCTGGCCTAAAGCAGCCAAGTGCTTTGAAGCCAAGGCTGCACCCACAGCAGGGACAAGGAGCAGTGGGGGCATAGATTCCCTTTCCTCCTCTGTCACTGCAGCAGCTCCCTGTTGTCACTGACACAGAGCACCGTGATCCTCGGGACCGTCCGTGGGCACGAGGCAAAAGGCACGGGATGTGTGATATGGAGCAGAAAGCTGCTGCCTTCTGCTGGAGGAGTAACTCCTCTGCAGCACGTCCTACTTCTGCAGGCAGGGAAAGCATGTCTGTAGCTCAAAACACCTCGGGGTGGGGAGTAATCAGACACTGGAATGAGCTGCCCAGGGAGGTGGTGGATTCACCGTCCCTGGAGGGTTTTAAGATTGGATGTGGCACTTACTGCCATGGTCTAGTAACTACGGCAGTGCTGGATCAAGGGTTGGACTCGATGATCTCAGAGGTTGATTCTATGATTCTGCGATTGGTGTCCCTCGATTTTCTCCTCCAACAGGCTGCTCTGAAAGGCCGGCAGACCTGCCATTCTGTTACCCCGCTGCCTTCCTTCAAAACTGCTTGAGTGACTGTGGGTCTTCTCCCCAGGCAGCTCGTGTCGGTGCCCGTGGGTCTCTGCAGGGCTAGACCTGGGCCCATCGGTGTCCTAGCCGTGAAGGGGATGCCAGGGATGCCTGAGCCTGTCCTGGAGCGTGAGGGGGATGCCAGAGGCTTAACAGGCAATTCCCAGCGGGGCCTGTTCCCGGTGCCGGATCCCGAGGCCCGCCCTGGGGCGGGACCAGCGGGAGCGCAGCCCCAGCCCCGCCCGTCCCGCGGCGTTCAGCCCCTCGTGGCTCCACGAGGAACCGATTTTCAACGGCTCAAGGAATTCAAGGAAAACTGTGTGACCGTCACATTTCCATCGCGCTTGGAAGGGCCGTTTAACATCCAAACCCTGCAAAAATGCTCAGGGACACAGTATTTACGCTGTTTTGCTTCCCCTTTTTCAGCTTTACAGCTCTATCCTGGCATGCTTTATCCTGACTTACTGGGAGCACTGGGTTCAAGACAAACTTAATATTTTTTGAGATCTCTTCCACTGAAAACACACAACTAGTTCTTGTTGGGCATCTAGAAGCCTAAAAGCATTCAGAACTTCTATAAGCACTAGTATTTATTTTTTACTAGAATCAAGTCCACTTAAGTGCTACCGAGGCAGGATAAGGTTTTTTTTTTTTAATATATGTATTTATGTAGTACATGGAACTTCCACAGATGAAAGTGTGAGAATCTAAACTCTCAGCCAAGGATCTTTAATCTGAGATCTTCCTGTAGCTGAGAGATGCCAAATTAAACTGAACCCAGGCAAAGCTGGGGTAGCAAGGGAAGGGTAACACATGCAGGGAGCAGGAGCTCTCACCTTGCAGCATGCTTCCTTTGGGTGACTGCTTTCTGATTGCTCGGACTTCTGGAGTCCTACTTGCCTCACAAGCAAGGATCCAGACCCAGTGGTTCACATGGGTTACATCTGCATTTGATTAAATAAATGATCCATGACAGAAGCCACACATCTGCTCTAGCTGACTGCTGCAAGACATAGGCCCTTGGAATAATTACAAGCCCAGTTCCAAGCCTGTGCCAAAATAAGTTCTGTCCCTTGATACCCCCCTTTTGCTTTGTCAGAGGCTCCCAAGGTTTTCACTTTTATTGGGAATGAAACACAGTCATCTAAAAAATATTTTAGAAAATTTATTGAAAACTGACATACAAAGGGTGATTTGGTCCCAAGAGAAGACAGACCAGAATCGGATCTTCCATATTTCAAAATAAGTTTTTTTCTAATACTGCATCACATTTGCCATCCAGCTTGTGAACAGCATTAATAAAAGTCTTTTAAGGAAGCCAACAACAACAAAACTCACAAATAGAGAAGCCTGAAAATGCCCAGAGCTTGATCTCCCATACCCTCTCCAAGTGATCGCTATGGCAAGGATCTTGCTCGGTCCTCCTGACACTCAGTTCCCACTGTAGCTCACCTTCTCCTCCCCCATCAATTTAAGCAATTCAACCCCACTGTCTCCTATCACAAGGGCAGGAGTGAATTATTAAAAAATGAAAGTAAATGTTTTCTATCAAAGCAAAATTCTTGGAGAGTTTTTTCCCCATCTCATGGTCTTTGTCAATAGTCCACCACTATATTCTTGTTTCAGATGGCAGAATAATGGGTCAGTGAAGCCCTATTGGCATCAAACAATTAGAAGGAAAGACATCTCTGAAAGTCAACCTTTGGTACAAACCTAACAAGAAAAAAGTATGCTTAAAAGGCATCTACAAAACTTTCTTATTCTGCAAATCTGATATGCAATTTGTCACTTTTAAAAGGAAAACAACTGCATCTAGATTTGATGTATTTAGGCTTCTTAAAGTTTTTTTACTCCTCTGTTGCAATTTCAGTGTTGCTGAGATGGTTGCATCAAATTTTTGAAATTTTTATCCTTTCTTCTCAGTTTATTTAGGATGCAGAGCTTTCAGCTAAAATACTTCCAACCTTGAACTTTCACTATAATCCTGCAAGCTGAAAACCAGTTAATTAGTTGGAGGCATCACATTTTCTACCTGCAGTGACTACAGCCTTCTCCAAACTGCATCGCTTTACTTTATACTCAAGCAGTGGAGCACATCAAAGGCTGTAGATTTTAAGCACAGCTTAATAATACATGGGGAATTGTACACAGTTCATGCAAGAGATTTATAGCAGACCCTGAAATGAAATTAGACATAGCAAGATTGGAGAACGTGTGCAGCCTACGTAATAAACCCTCAGAATGGTACTGGTTTCCAGAGTAATACTATTCAAATGTTGAAATGTTTTTAGTGAAGCTCTGAAAGGTTTTATTGAGAGACAGAAAATTTCAACCAACCTTCAACAAAAGCTGAAAGAAACAGGACTTTAACAAATAGGGTTATCTTTTGAACAACCAAAAGGAAACAAAGGATTTATGCAAAAAGAGAAGCTTGATTTTAAACTATCAGCTATGTGTTAACAGTAAAGAATATCATCACAAAGATTATCAACCAGCTGTGCAATGGAAGAGTAGCTTTTCTTATGTGAGCAGCTGCATTACTGTATACTTGTGCCTTTATGTTAGCAAGATGTCAAAACTAGACTGGCTGTAGGACTTTGAACTGAACCTATTACTTGGAAAGGAATTTCTTATGTGAAGCCCCAATTCAGGTATCTCTGAGAAAGCTGAAGGACTAGGGAACAGAAGGTAAGATTCTCTGCCTTGTTTAAGGGTTTCAAGCAAAATGGAACTGCTGTGCATTGGGAAAAGGTACAATGGCTCATTGTGGATTCCTTTCCTTGGCATCCTAAGCAGGGTACAAAATTCTTTTGGCATACGTCTGTATAAACAATGTGACACTGTGTTAAATGGCACATGTTCTGGCTTAAATTTTAAGTTTAGATTCTCTTGGGAAAAAGACAAGCATCTTCTTCACCTCACCACTAATGCCAGCAGTCTCAAAGGCTGGGACTTGGCTACAGACAATAATAAGCATTTGACCCTCTTTATGCCAGAAAGCAGCTCCCTGTCATCTGATTTACTTACCACGTTTATCCAAATTAAAGGATGCCATTTATTTAATTATAAGTTAACAGTGTCTTCAATGGACTTTTCGACTTGATGCATACAAAGAATCTCAGCACAATGTAAAATGTGAATCTCTTGGCTCAGAACCATTTTTATCCTGACTTTGCATCATTTGGGGAGGGGGACATAAAACCCCAGAAACACAATTTAGAAGCCAATGCACCGAAGATGACTGAAGTTAGCAGGTATCCTGCAAGTTAGAAGCTGGCTTTACTTTCTACAAAGACTTTTGCTGTAACATTCCATCCCTACCACCCCACAGGATGTATAATTTCTACATTTGAGTTTACATCAAGTCCAAACCAGCCACAGATGAAATAGTGTGAAAAGCTGTATTACTATAGGGATTGCTTTTTTATCTGTGACTAGATTCAAAAGTATTTCTTCCTTTACATACCCTTTTGTAATTCAAATTAAACCAACTGGCCAAGCATAGTATGTGCACCAAAATCTTAATGGCTCAGTAAGTGAAAGACACGGCTTAAGCCACAGTTACATTCAATATTTAGATTTTATACTTTACCAAGGGCAATTAAGAGAATATTTCACCATTAAGCAAGATGGAAAGCTACTTCCTTGTTCCAAAGGCCTCTGGATTACCTTTTCAGTAAAAATAACAATATTTAACAGACTGGAGTACAGAAATCTTGGGGTGTTTCCTGGCCAAACCATGTCCTTACGATTGTTAATAAGAAAACAAAAAACAAATAATATAACTTCAGATTCACACATCAAACCAGAAAGAATAAAAAAACACCAACAAAAAGCATCAGAAGCTCACCACTTCCAATCTAAAATCTGGCATCTACAACTCCATTTCTTCTTCTGCACACCCAGATATTCCCAAACTAGCATACGGATCTGGAGACATGGCAGTCTGTTGTGATGCAGGGAACGTTTCAGTCTGTGGGTCAAAAGGAGCTCTTGGTGTTGGCTGCTTAGCTTGACACCCTTCTGTACTCTGCTGCTTGAAGTTCTTAACAGAAACAGACTTCAGTTTATCTGTCAGAGTTTCAGGAAGAGGTTTCCAAAGCACCAGCTCCATAGAAGGACGGCTCCTAGAAGGGGATGGAGTTTCAGTTAAATTAAAGTTCTCCAAGCACAGCTATTAAATGCAGAAGACCAGAGAGTATCTTCATCCTTTGAGCTAGCCTGGAACTATATTCCAGAAGCCATATGCCTTTTCCCCCTCCCCCATTAAGTTTCCTCTTCCTTAACTAGTTCCATTACTTCTAGTTCTAACCCTGTATTTTCTCTCTTTTCTTTAGCACAAAACTTGATGACTGTTGGTCACACTTCAGGATTTTCTCATTTTGAAAATTCATATACATAAAACTAAAGCTTATAATGGTTTAATCAACAAATTTCTCTCTGTAGTAATGAGGAGTACAAAACAGACACTTGGTGACCACTACAGTTATACTTATTTCTCTTTTACATTAGGACAGTTTTTCCTACTTTTGACAGATGAATGGTCTGTTATACAATGTTGGCTGCATCATGCAGTAAATTAAGGACATCTCCACAAATATGAGACGGGGTCTCTCTTTTCATTTGCATGTGTTAGCTACATAGCACCATTATTTCCTCCAGAACTTACATAGACTCTATTATTTTCTTTGTCAGGACTTCACCAAAATCCCTCTTCATCCCTTTTTTAAGGGTATCTGACAGGATAAGAGTGGGCAGATTGCTAACATTTCCATCAGCATGAACTTCCTCATCTTCATCAATTATCCTAGGAACGGAGGGGGAAGAGGGAGATAAACACTATTGAGCATACTGTTATCAGGCACATCCACTGCAGACTACAGTCACATCTACGTGCACTGCACTGGGCAGATCTCTGACCTAGGCTGGGTACCAGAAGCAGCGGGGCTGTGTTAACGTGAGTCTCTCTTGGGCCAAAATACCCTGAGAATAACTGTTACCACAGAAGCCACTCGAGCAGCTATGCCACTTCTGGTACCTGAGCTGGCTTTGTTATCCCTGTGTTACCTCAGCAGTGTCAGTGCAAACATACACTGAGAGAAAATAAATAAATTCCCTTCAGGGGAAACTGTACGATTCGGTCACGTTACATGAGTGAGTCTCAGCTATGCAGTAGCTTCACCTGCTCAATTCCCCATGTCTGAACTTTGAGAATTATTGCAGAGGTACTGAATACAGTGCTTTACTTTTCACAGCCTTGTGCCAGTTTCTGAGATTAAATCAGTACAAAACGTTGAAGCATTCAGAAAAAAATGGAGGCATCCTCTTTGGTTCTGGTAAACCTTTTATAGCAAATTTAGCAGAGTAGCTGGGAAGGATGGGGAACAACCCTCTGAGATGTCCAAAGCAGACATGGGCAGATAATAAAGACATACATCACTACTCTGATTTACCCATGAAAAAAACCTGTTCTAACAGTACCTCGTTTCCCCTCACACATCATCTATGGAGTAATAATCTAAAAAAGAAAAATCTTCTTTTAAAATTTCTATAACTTTTGGCTTTTCTAATCATTAGCAGTGGTCATTTTGGATATTCCAGAGTACTAGTTCAGCTGCAATCAACTGATACACACATATGCCATTCCCAGAAATCTTTTGAGGGCCAGAACACACAGTACATTTATTAAATGACCGCAGTAGTCTCTCTATAGCCACCCCATCACCCCACATCACACCATCAGCAAGGTGAACCTCAGCCTTACTGCATATGTGCAGAGAGACCTCTCTGGTTCATGCTACTCTCTACACTGACAAATTCAGATCTACCTTAAGTATTAATCACAGAATAAGCTGCAGTTGGTTGAAAAAAAGCTGAGCTCAAGTCTGACCAGATAACTGGTTAAAATTTGAGCTCTGGATACTCACAGAAGAGCATTACACCCCATTATAATATATTGATGCTGCATAATGACTGTGAACAGGGGTTATTTAGTCAGCATATTCTGCTCTAGCACCCTTGATTTCAAATCACAGTATCAGCCCCAAGACTCATAGGACCATATGTAGCTTAAAAAGAAATCAGTTGAACAGAAGGTTCACCTCAGAGTCACAGCAGTGTTATCACACTGCTAAGTGCTAGATTTACCCCTGAATTCCCACCAGAAAAGGGAAAGCTCAGCAAAGCCAGTCTACTCAATCCCTGCATTTACCTGTCCTCAATTTCCTGAAGTTTCCTGCGAGCAACCTCGCATTGCTGTTCCCCCATTGTCTGATCCATTTCTTCACAGGGAATTTCTAACATGGCAGTTTCAGGACCGCTGCCACCACACTGACTTGCTACCTCCCCAGCTGCCTGCTGACCTGCACAGAGAATCCATTCTTCAGTGTTGGGATTCAAAGGGCAATTTTTGGCTCCTGTCAGCCTCTTCTTCCGCACAGGACAACTAGGAAACAAAGTAAGTTTACAACTGTCAAAGAAGAAATCCTACAGAAAGTCATGTGCATTTCAACAGCTTTGACACACTACAGCAGCACAACCTCAACAAAGAAAATAAACCGTGTTGCTCTCAGTGAAACATGAGCACCCATGCAAGAAAATCAGTGCTACACAACTGATTAGGTAAATGGATTCAGGTTCATGTGCAGTTCAGGAGAAGAGTTCCAAATGGAAACTATGATAGAAGTTCCCTTCCTGTTTGCATTGTAGATGAGATGTGCTCAGATGTTTTAGAAAACAAAAAGCAAATTAAGATTTTTCAGGCTATAAAAGACAAATTAATTTACCCTTCTGCCTCTTCTTCTAGCTTATGCTTCTTTCCATAGCGCACAGAGACACTGCAAAAGAAAAACAAATAGTTATTTAGCTTCTAATCATATCTTCCAGTGACACTGACATTGTCAAACAATATCTTCCTCCCTTTTAAAATTTTACTTGCAACTAAGAGCAACAGTTGCAGTACATTACCAGCCATAAAGGGAATGGAAACTTTGGACAATAAAGGCCACTTTGTTCCAAAGGAAGTCAAAAGCAGCTGTAACTGCTCAGTTCTCGGAGCAGAATTCCATGCTAATTTCTCGTTCTTTACGTTACTTTTTTTTTTCCACGAGGGGCAAGATCCATTTTTGCTAAAATTCAACTGCTTCAAGAAGCAACACATGATCCAACTTGAATCTGTTAGTACAATGTATCACAGGGACATACTCAAATGTGACTACAACACAACATTTTATAGAATAATTTAAGGGTTTTGGGCTCACATATGAGAAAGAACAAGTTTAAAAATAAATAAATAAAAAACCACATGAGTTTAAAAGCATGTGAATATGCTGGTACAGTCGATCACCTTTCTTGCCTTTTAGAAGGCTCCTTCATCCTGCACTAGCCAGCTTCAGGGCCTTAAGACAAGCGCAATACAATTCTAATCGCCTACCAGTGAAATACTGCTAGAAGGAAACAAATTCCACCCCGCCTCGCAAAGCACCGCTGTTTGACACTGCCGGCCCTCCGGCCTCGGCCCTGAGGGAAAGGGTTTGGCACTCACTGGCTGCGGCTCTTGGTGAAGGATCCCACCGGGGCCGCCGTCAGCCCCTCGTTGTGGCTCCCGAGCGCGGCCAGGGAGGCCAGGTCGAAGCCGCTCTGCAGACAGAGGCCGGAGGATCCGTCGGCGCCGTCGTTTCCGATCCCTGCCATGACCATCCCGGGTGGCTGGAGGCGGCCGTGGCCGCCGGCTCCGGGCTGCGGCCCGTGGCGGTCCGGGGCAGCGGCCGGAGCCGGGGGGAGCTCCACGGCCGGGCCGGCCGGGATGCCCTGGAAGGATCTGCCGAGCGCTGCCATTTCCTGCTGCGGGGGAGAAAACGCATGTCAACGCCACGGGCCGCGCCGCGGGACCCTCCGGACCGGCCCGAGGCGCTCCCGCGCCGAACCGCCCCCGCCCGCAGCGCTCACCCGGCCCGGGCCGGGCCCGCAGCTGGAGCCGCCACCAGAGCCCGCGTCCTTTCCAGGCCTTTCGCCGCGATCGGAGAAGGATCCGCGAGCACTGTGGGAGTCGTAGTCCCGGGCGCTGTGGGAGTTGTAGTCCCGGGCGCTGTGGGAGTCGTAGTCCCGGGCGCTGTGGGAGTCGTAGTCCCGGGCGCTGTGGGAGTCGTAGTCCCGGGCGCTGTGGGAGTCGTAGTCCCGGGCGCTGTGGGAGTCGTAGTCCCGGGCGCTGTGGGAGTTGTAGTCCCGGGCGCTGTGGGAGTTGTAGTCCCGGGCGCTGCGGAGGCTGCGGGCGCTGTGGGAGCTGCAGTCCGGGGGGCGCAGTCCCGGCCGTGGCCATGCGGGCCGCGGGGTCCCCGCTGTGGCCGTGGGGGCCCTGTCGTGGCCGTGGGTCCCCTGCCACGACGGTGGAGACCCAACCCCCCCCTCCCCGAGGAGCTCCGAGACAGCCCCGCTCTTGTCCGCGGCCCGGCCTAATCCCCGCGGCGGGGCGGGCGCGGCCCCGCAGCCAAATCCTGGTCAGCTGAGGAGCTCAGGCGCTGTCGGGGAGGCGGCGAGAGCGAAGGATGGCCCCGAGGCACACGGTAAGCGCTCGTTCTTGTCTCTGGTGGCGGGAGGCTGCGGGTTCTGCGCGGAGTTGGAGGGGGACAGTGCGTGTGCAGCGGTGTTAGAGGTGGGAAAGCTCTCCCTGGCTGCTGTGAGGCTTTAGCAAAGTTGGACGTTCCTGTCACAGAAAAGTTCTGCACCGTGGAGGAGTGTCCCGATAGCAAAAAAAACCCCCAAAACTATACAACAAAACAAAAATAATAACAACACAACCAAAAGCCAACCAAAAACCCCCCAAAACCCCCAAACAAACAAAACCTAGCTATGTCCTAATATAATAGTAACCTGATTTCTCTGGCACCTTTTATTCCTGTAATGTAGTCTTACTAAATTTTGCAAAGGAAATCCAATTCAGCCCCCGCTCAGAATGGAGCACCAGCTGCTGCTCAGAGGGTCTAGCTCGCCCAGCAAGGTAAGCAGAACTGTCCTGGCCTCAGAATGTGGATCCTGCAGGGAGTCGGTAGTTCTAGCAGTGATGCACAAATGTGAAATGCGCTGATGTTTCATGTTAGCTTTTAATAGAAAAGCATTAGGGATTAGGCTTATAAAGTTCTGTGCTTTCCTTGGACACCTAGCTGTGTTATACAATGGAAGCTATAAAAGCACGTTTTCCGATTCTCGTGTTTTACGTTGAATGTAAATTGAATTTTGTTTGTGTTGTATTTCTGAGATGAGGTGAAAGTGCCTATAAATGGTCAGGAGTTCAGTAGCTTACAGAACAGATGAGGCTGTTGTCTGTGCTCTCTCCAAGAAATCAGGGTCCAAACTCTAATGTGAGACAACATGTCAGTGTAATGAGCTGGCTGATTTTGGGCAGGAAGAACAAAAGATCTGTCATATCAAAACTTATGTGATGTATATTAATGATTTTGGGTTGTTTGTTTATTTTCTGTCTTTTCTTGTACCCATGAGACACACAAAATACATTTACAGTACTTGGTTAACGGAAAAGTCTGAGCGTGCAGTGCCAGTATTTACCTCCTCTAGTTTTATTTTTTCTACCATACTCACTGCAGCCCTTATTTATTACTCTCGATTCATTGCTTTGCTTGTAATTTTGAGAAACACTTTTTACTGTTGGAAACTGTAAGAAAATTTTACTTTATTAAGATCAGTTTCAACTTCTGAGTTTTAGTCCTGAAGCAAGGAAGTTTTGGTGAATTATCTTTAGGAAAGACACAGCTCTTTCAGAATACACTATAGTATCTGGAATAACTCAGCATTTCTGGGAACTGGACCAAGAATGAGAATGATGAAGAGTTAGTCTACATACCTTACAATGAAAAATTCAGGGAGTTCAAATTTATAAAAATGAAGGAAGGGGAAATTTGATCACTGAAGTGCCTTTAGTATAGGAGATGACGTTGTGTCCAGCTGAAGTTAGACAATAAGATACTATGAGATGAAATTAGGACCTAATTTTAAATGAAAGGGTTGCTAGACATTTGAACTGGATGTTATTTTTAGTATGATCATATTCAGTAAAAAGTAGAGTCAGAAAGCACCACATGAGATAACCAAACGCTGTACAGAGATCTGGAGATCTCTGACCCAGAGGACGCATCCAAAGTATAATGTTTTATGACCAATTAGACTTTTGAGATTTAAACGTATCATAACAGCAATTTGTATTTACCTTAAAACTGATGAATCTGTGACTCTATTAATTTTAATTTATAAATACTGATTTAGGAATATAACTAGGTAATCAGTATTGAAAAATTAAAAAATACATGCCAATATACTTCAGATTGAATACTATTATCAGTGAACAATATGTTGTAATTTAAGATACTAAGGCTTAGCAACTGCCAATTTGCAGACACTGAGTAATCATTTTAGGGACTTGCAGTGGGAAATAAAATATTGTTATTTCTCACATCTTGGTCGAAACGTGTGTCAAAGAAATGGGGATTTGGTTAATTCTTATACTGAATCATTGTGCCTCTAACACCAAACATAAACAGTCCTTGCATTCTTTCATTAAAAACAGACACCATGAGATGTGTGGCTCATGCAAAAAGCATTTCCTCAGTTCCCAATAAAACCTGCAGTGGTTATGTTGCCTAGATTTAATCTGGAGACTTGTGATTGTGGCAACTCTAAAGGCTGTTAATGATCAAGGCTGAAGTCAGTGTGAAATGCTTCTCCTGCTGGAGGTATTTGGGAGTCCATGCAGTTTTCTAAACAAATATTTTCACTGTTCCAAAGTAAAAACATGATGTATTTCACCACGATTTTCTCCTAGATATTACATGCCTGTGTGTTCAAGGACCTCTCTTTTTTCATACCCATCACACTTTCTTTTGTTCTCTAGCTCCCCAGCTGGACGTTGTTCCTGGCTGTTTGTGCTGTTGGAATTGGAGGGACCTTTCAGTATGGGTATAATGTCTCCATTATCAATGCACCCACACAGGTAAAAGCTCATCTCTTGATCACAGGGCTGTTTCCTCTCTAGCTCAGCCAAGAGGCCAAATGTGCTTCTGCTGCGATCGCAGTGGGAACCAACACAGGCTTCCTCTCATGTGAAGGATACTTGTTGATTTCCCAAAGGGTTTCATGTGGATTTCTTTGTGAGTACCTCCTGTCAGAGGTATTCTGTGGCAGATAAAGGTGCCAAATAGGCCGCATAAATACCTCTGCTAAGTATGTTTTAGAAGGATTAACTGAATAAATATCTTTTTCAGTTACGCCTTTGACTAAAATAGCCCAGAACATTAAGAATAGAATAGAACAGAACATTTTCAGTTGGAAGGGACCTACGATGACAGCCTAGTCCAACTGCCTGACCACTTCAGGGCTGACCAAAAGTTAAAGGGTGTTACTAAGGGCATTGTCCAAATGCTCTTGGGGCATTGACCACTTCTCTAGGAAGACTGTTCCAGTGTTTCTGTAGGATGTCATCACTGTTTCTCCTAATATCAAGTTTAAGCCTCCCCTGACACAGCTTGGAACCATTCCCACACCTCTTGTCACTGGATAGAAGGGGAAAAAGATAGTTGTCCATTGTAAGGCAGCTTACTGAAAAAGATCATCTTAGGGAGTCAAAAAGTTGCATCTGTAGTGGCTGAGTAACTTGTAGGTATATTTTCATCTACTTGTTACATGTGATTCTTTGCCAGGGCCTCAAGGATTTTGCCTATTTTGTGGATGATTCAAGAGGATCTGAGCAAATGGTCTTGTGAAAGCAGTGGATATAATTTTCTACCATCAGCTGATTGATTTGCTTGTGACACTGTGAAGACTGAATTTGCTATAACACTGTATGCTTTTTACAAAGCTTAAAAGAAGCTGTTTGTGAAAGAACATGTAATATGCTGGAAACAGAGGGACAGTCCAGGAACTTTGTCCTTCTGTAAAGTCTTCGTTTGCTGGCAAAGAACAGGAGTCTCTTATTACAGATACATGTCAGTTCAGGAGTTTCTAAACACAGATTTTGGGAGACCAAGCATTTAGAATAACAGTTTCAAAGTTCTGACACATGAACACTCTTAAGAAAAGTGGAGTATTATTAGAGTTGCAAAAGGGATTTTATTATGACTTGTTGGATTACACAAAGGCAGGAAGATTTAGATCAAGTGTCAGAATGAGTCTCCTGGCTGTACAATGTTTTAGATTGTAAGGCCTCTGTGCTCTGAGATGTTCCTAAAATCAGTAGGACCAATCATCCACCGTCCCTTCCCTCGTGCAGGGTGGTGTTTCTCCTGTGGTGCAGCACAGCCAACCCGAGCCAGGGCACAAAGCAGAGCTGCTCAGTGGCCTTTGATGTGTGTGAGGAGTAGGAAACGGTGTTGCAGTCAAGGAAGATTCTGCTAAACACTGGTGTTTTTAATATAATACAAATAAGATGATACCTTCTGTTGGCTCCCAGAATTGGTTTTCAGGATTGGGGTGCAAGCTATTTGCGGGGTGCTGTAGGGCTTGCACATAATGCTACACATTCATCGTTCTTTTCTACTGCAGCATATACACAAGTTCTTAAACGAAACCTGGACCAGTCGTTATCACAAGGAACTAAATCCAGATTTGCTGACTTTTCTGTGGTCTGTCATTGCTTCTATCTTTTCCCTTGGAGGCCTGTGTGGAGCCCTGATGGGAGGCAGCATGGCAATTCGCCTGGGCAGGTCAGTGCAGCAGCAGGCATATAGCAGCATGTTTGCTTTTCCCACCTTCTTACGGGAATACAAAGAAAATAAACAGAAAAAGAGCGGGAGAAAAGAGCACCTTGAGTACCTATACATGTTTTTCACTTCAAAACAGTTTTCTAGCAGAGTTTTACAGTTTATTCCAATGTGACTTTAAAGGATGAGGCCTGAATTATATAACCTCCCAGTTTAGTCTTCCCATAACATTTACTGAAATCTGAGTAGGAGAACATGTTTGCAAACATGGGTGTGCCCCCCCATTTGCAGCCTTTGTGCCAGTAAGGACATGCTGCCTCATCTGTTGCACTTCATGTGTGTAAATGAACAAACCCTGCTCCTATCTTGTCAGGCATTCTGTCATATTTATGCCTTATTATTATGTTTAGACACTTTAAAAAACACAAGCATTTTATCAGATGTTTGGGTTTCCAGGAAATAGCACATATCTTCAGTATAAAGCCCATTTTTTCCCATATTACCAGAAAGGAAAACTTTTTAAGAAACATATTTTTGTAGATTTCCTTAATGTCTGGTTGATTTTTTTTAGTGTTTTTTTTTTTTTTTTTTTTTTTTTTTTTTAATTTTATTTTTTTTATTGTTTTCTTTTTGTTTGTTTGTTTCAAATGGTTTGGTTGTGGTGGTGTGTTTTTTGTTTGTTTCATTCTTGTTGTTTTTTGTTTTTTCCTCCTCTTTAGGAAAGGAGCTCTTTTGATGAATAATATTATAGCAATACTAGCTTCCATTTTAATGGGGCTCAGTTATCCTACAGGATTGTTTGAGTTACTGATTGCTGGAAGGTTTTTGATTGGCATAAATTCAGGTGAATGATTCCCTATTCCTACTCTCAATAAACTATGGTGAATGATAAATTATTGTTACTGCTGATTCTTTAGGTTTTATGATATGTGCTTATGACAAAAAATGTTCTGTAGTCTAATTTGGAATCTGAAGGCAGATAAATTAATAGGAAATTACCTAAGTCTGATTTCCTTCATGTTTTGGTTTAGTAACTCTTTGCAAAGCAATTTCTATTGATAGGAAAATGTTCTTCCATTTACTTGCAGGTATTGGGTTCTGTGTGCAGCCTTTGTATATTGGGGAGATTGCCCCAAAACATCTAAGAGGTGGCTTGGCCATGGGGACTTCCATCTTTCTGACTGGGGGGATTCTGACAGGACAAATAATTGGTTTGAGGTTAGAAATACTTTTTTTTCCCCTGTCTTGTGTTACTCCCATGTAAAGAATTCCAGTTTCCTGCAGCTCCTTGCAAAACATTCCTTGTGCCATTGTAGCATTAGAATTCACAGAGAGGGTCTCCCTGGAGGAAAAAAACCCTGCTTTGGTCACCTTATTCCTACAACTGCCAGCCATCAGCACTGTCTCCTTAGGGAAGTAGTCTCAGTTTAGATGAGTCAGCCAGAACAGCATCAATAAAACAGGTACACTTGTGCTGAGTTCATGTTTTCTGCCAGTTTCTTGCTGGAGACAGTGAATGTTCACAAATGGGAGCAAAGCACTTATCATTTCTGTGCCGTAGCACTACCTCTGGTTTTGTCCTTGGTGAAATCAGAGGAGGTTGCTGGGCCTTCATCCAGCTGGATCTTAAGTTCCAAGAGCAGAGACTGCATTAATAGTAACCAGTAGCTGATTATTATATTTCTTTACCTTCTTTATCCACACCTTCTTTTTCACACAGGGAATTATTGGGTGAAGAAAAGTACTGGCCTCTGTTGCTATCCAGCAGCTGTTTTCCAGCATTTGCCCAACTTTTATTCCTGCCGTGGTTTCCTGAAAGTCCCAGATACCTTCTTATTGACAGAGGTGATGAGCTGAGCTGTGCCAAAGGTAATATAGAGCATCTATACTTTCTGTGTCTTCAGAAGGGTACAATGAGTATATTGGGTTCCAGATTCTCCTTTTATCTTCATCTACACAGCACAGTTATATCACCTAGTGCTTTTTGGCCCATGTTTTTCCCCCAGTGAGCTTATGTGGAAAAAGGGATTATGGAACTCCGGAGCCTGTAATGGATTGTGAGCAAAACTTTATTATCCTGTTTCAAATGTAACTTCATGTTTTGTTACTCCTTAATGAAATTTCTAAAGGTTTCATACTTTTTCTCTTGGACAAAGTAACATCTGTGAATTACTGAACCTCTCACTGGATTGCTCATTTCTCAGGTCACGTCACAGATTAAGTATTAATTACATCAGATATTTTCTTCCCTTCAGTGGTAGTGTTGTACTTTTCCTGTAAGAAATAGTTGGAAAGAATCTAAAAAGGAGATGGCATAAGTAGCTGAAAAATTGGAGAGCTTTTTACTGAAAAAGGGTGCTCCATTGGTTATTTGAGCAGAAAACTCCTAAATCCTCCGTTTTCTGAACAGTTACCTCTTAAATACCTTTATTTTCCCTTTTTATATCATGTGAGAGAACTATGACAGCTTAAACTTTTCCCTTTACCTTTGAGAGATCTATGATTGCTCTCCTTTTATTCAAACCCTACTCAAGAAACAACTGTACTTTCATAGCTTTGAGTTCTGCAGAAAGGAGCAAATGAAGCCCACACACTACTAGAGTTTGAAAGATAGAAATTCAGATTAGTTGTGATTTTTTTTATCCTGAAATTACACAATTTTCTTTATACTGCAAGAAGAAACTAAATATCACAAGAGATTTGTTTTATTTCTGCCTAGAATATAAGCAAAACACTTCAAACTGGTAAGACTGTCCTTTAATGGAAAGACTGTTTGGGGATGAGATATAAAATATTTTGCTTGGTGAATATTTCAAGGTCAGATATTCCTCTTAAAAAAAAAAATAAAGGAACGCCACAGAATCCTCCAAATCCACCACAGCAAAAAATGTTGAAAAACCAGCAAGGAAAAAACAAGTCACAAACCAAAGTTTTCCTATCCTAGCAAAAGCCTGGTCACTGTGGGAAGAGATGATTTTCCAGGAGTTGTGGTTAATAGGTAAACATAAAGGAAGTTGTTTTTTTTTCTATTTTTAGCTTTGAAGCGATTTCATGGCTCTTCAGAGTATCGAAGGGAGATGGAAGACATCCAGCGGGAATCTTCTGCCTTAGATGGGGAGAAACCCAAGAAGCCCTGGCAGTTATTCACCGACCGTGGTGTGAGATGGCAGCTCATCACCGTGATTGTGATGACCATGGGCCAACAGCTCAGCGGGATAAATGCTGTAAGATTTCACATGAATTAACAGCTTAAAGAATGATTTGATTCCCATCTGTTTTTCAGCCATTTGTTAACACAAAGGATCCGCTTAGAGAAGCTCAGAGAAATGGGATAAGTGGGAAAGAATATCCGTGCATTATTTCAGTGTTTCTCTTTTTTTTTTTAATTTTTTTTTCTCATTTCTGTGTTTCTGGTATGCAAATTTCTTTAAAGAATGACTCAATAGTTGTGTTTACATTCTTCTGAAAAAGTAAATAAATGTGGATCAGCTTATGTCTTTGTGTCTGGTTTAGGAATATGAAGCATTATAAGTTGAATAATTTTACTTGCTTCTCTGATAGCAATATACTTACAGAGACATGAATTTAACACATTCCTTTTGGTGCTTATGTGGGATTAGTAACTCGCAATATAAAATACATTGGACTGTGTGCTTAGTATGAACTAGACTTTGTTTCCAGTCAGTGTTTTAACTACCAGGTAAGTCTCATTGTTTTTTTTTTTTTTCTGTTGTAGATTTATTTCTATGCAACTTACATTTTTGAAGCAGCTGGGATCTCAGCTGAGAAAATCCCGTATGTGACACTCGGCACTGGAGCTTGTGAATGCCTCACAGCCCTCTCCTGTGTAAGGAGCAATTTGTTCTACCTCCCAGCACAGAGAGTAATGATGCTTCTTGAAGAACATTGGTAAAAATGAGATCAGTATATTAACAGAAGATTATGTCTTATCCACAGGGTTTACTGATAGACTACGTGGGAAGAAGATACCTCATCATCGGGGGTTATCTCCTCATGACCCTCTGGTGCACTGTTCTAACCTTGTCTCTGACTTACCAGGTGCAAAGGACTCATTCCTATTACATGATGTGATTGTAGTGAGTGAAAAGTGACAGGATAAGGGGGAATGGGTTTAAACTGTAAGAGAGTAGGTTAGATTGGGTATTAGGAAGAAATTCTGCCCTGTGAGGGGGTGAGGCCCTGGCACAGGTTGCCCAGAGAAGCTGTGGCTGCCCCATCCCTGGAAGTGTTCAAGGCCAGGTTGGACGGGGCTTGGAGCAACCTGGGCTAGTGGGAGGTGTCCCTGCCCGTGGCAGGGGGGTGGGAACTAGATGATCTTTAAGGTCCCTTCCAACCCAAACCATAACTATGATTATGTGATTCTGTGATACAATTTAGTAAAAATTATTGAATGAACACTATTTAAATTCTCCAAAGCAGTACTGTTAAATGAATTAGCTGTAAACAGTCACGAGTGACTGCTGTCTTACTTTCAGTAACATACAAAAGGAAATGTAACTGTTAAGCTGAACTTTAAAACTGGCTTATCAGAATCTGAACTAAACCTTCTCATTCTTTTCTGTTCCAGGACCTATACTCCTGGGTGCCTTACGTGAGCATGATGTGTATATTTGCCTTCATCTTGAGCTTTGGGCTGGGACCAGGTACTGCACAGGAATGTGTGTCCAAGTGGTGGAAGGTTTGGGAGGGAAAGGGGGTGTTGGCAGTGCTGCTGTGCTCACCAGGCAGGACGTCTTCACGGTGCAGCTGCTGGTGCTCTGCCCAAGGAACCCAAGTGAGCCCATCCTGTAGCCCAAAACTGAGGCTTACCATGCACCCTTCTGGGGCAGCTATGTGGGAGGGAGGGCTTAGTTCTGGCCTTGAGAACACAGGAGTTATTCACAGAGCAAGAAACAAGCTGTGACCCCTCAGATGGGGCCCTGCTCCCTGAGCAGTGTTGCTGAAATGCAGCTGTTTTATTGGCTCCTTCCTGCCAGGGCAGTAGCCTCAGAAGTGCACTGTTAGGAATCATAATAGATCAGCTAGTGGCACGTTCAAAAGCAACTCATTTTTTTCTGGTATTAGACATACCACAGGTGGACATTTAGCACAATTTAGTTCTCTTTCTGACCCATTCCCAGGTGGCATAACCAACACCCTGATAGCTGAGTTATTTGTACAGTCCTCACGTCCTGCTGCTTACATGATTGGAGGGACTCTTAGCTGGATTAGTTTCTTCACAATTGGAATGCTCTTTCCCTTTATAGTGGTAAGTATGCACAGCACAATTTCCTGATGGTTGCACCGCCCACTTCATCTGCTCCCAGGTTCCATCCCAGTGCTTATATTGTATTATATGCACTTGTATATATTACTCAGTGACACTTGAACAGGATGCACACTGCCCCTCAAATGAGTTTGACTAGATTCATTCAGTCTTAAAATATTTTTTAGATCTCACAGAAACAATAAAACATGATAAATGAAAATTAAAAGGAATGCATGGGGGGTAATTCTCATGTTCAGATTAAAAAAATGAAAAAAGTATCAAAAAAAGAAAAAATCAGATATTGAGATTCAGATAAGACATTTCTTAACAGTGCCTTGTGCTTTTATGGCAGAGTAAAATCAAGGTAGTACCTCTGGTGGCCACCTCTGAGAGCTCACTGAACTGACAGGGTTTTGTGATCAGATTATTAGGAAAGGCAACAGAGGGTTTCATGTCCAGTTTTGTATCTTTTAGCACTTGCTCTTGAGAACAAAACCTGCAGGAACATCATGCAGCAGGGTATTTGGGTCTGCCTGTTCTTTCTTTGTGGTTGAGCTCTGTTTCTCAGTAAGACAGTTGTTTTTTTTTAATTTATAGCACTGAAAAATGTTAATATTCCAGAAAAAGGTAAATCATATAATCTTAAAATATGTGACAGCTAAAAAGCAAATGTTGAGTTTTTCCCTAGACTGTGAATTGTTTAGTGTTCAAATGGCTTATCTTATTTTTTTCAAATAAAAGACTACCCAGTCTATTGCACAGCACTTGATAGTCTTTTATCTAAAAAAAATAAAATTTTAAAAAGTTACATGTAAAGGATAGATTGCATGACTTTATTAAAAATATCTGAGCAGCACTGTTAGGTGTGAATGGAAATAAAAAGCTGCTTGTTTCTCAAACCTGCTGTTACACTTGAAATATGTTGCAATCAATTCATTTTCAGAATGGACTGAAGCAGTATTGTTTTCTGGTGTTCTTACTGGAGTGCTCCTTTGTTGCTGCTTTCATCTTCCTTGTAATTCCTGAGACAAAAAACAAATCTTTTCTGGAAATCAAAAAGGAATTTCACAAGCTTAATTTTGGAAGAAATACCAGAAAAAAGGAGACAGAGCTTTATGAAAGAACACAACTTCAAGATGAATTTTTAAAAAGTCCTTCATAATTTTATGGCTGTAACAGAACTTCAGTGAGAATTATGAACTAAATTAGGAGTGTAATACATGATCAAATGCCTTATTAAATTCTCCCGTATATTTAGGGGAAGTGTAACTAAAGGCAACTTAATATTGCTGAAATGCTGTTAAAACATGTATTGCTGAAATACTATTAGCAACATATTATATGTTATCCATAGAAGACTTGACATTTAACTGTAACCTGATGCTGTAGGGACGCAGAAATGCCAGGGAGGATGTTCAGTGAATGCCCCTGGCAGATTTCTGTGGATAATTCAGTGGCTCTTCTTGCATTTCAAAGCCCCATCTTCAGTTCGGGTCATCGGGCGCATCCAGATGGTTCACTGAGTAAAACACTGAGTTCTTGTTAAAACCCAAACAAGAATTGACCTGCTGAAAACTGGTATTTGAAATATTCCAGTTTATGTAGAAATGGGGGTATTTAGTTGCCATTTTTCACTCTTTACCCAGTCCTACTACTGTAACTGTACAACAATGGTATAGCACCTCTCTGAATTACTAGTATTTGTAATAAAGACTTGTATCCTAATAAAACAGTTTCTGGGGTTTGAATTTGGGTTTATTTTTTTCCCCTAACCTAGCATCTTAACATAGCATTTTAAACTATGCAACAGGGTAAAACCTCTTCTAGTTTTAAAGGTCAGTTCTCGTCAGACTGAGATCAACATACCAAAAGCATTCAGTAATGGAAAGCACAGATGACAGGAACTAAATACTTTTTACCTCATAAGAATTTTCAAGATGGTGTGAGAGAACACACACAAGGGGACTACAGAAAGCCTGCAGGACATACTGAATGAGCTTTCTGCTTATCTCTAGCATTTTTGTCCAGGACTCTTTCTCAACTTAAAATACATTCTCCATATTTCAGTAAGTAAAAAATCTCACTTATATACGATGTTTGTGTGCCTTTCTGACCCTTGTTTCCATACCTGTAGCTGCCAGGACAGTGGCCCACCTTACCCAGTACAACTTCTCCTGGTTGTAAGCATTTTCAAATGCCATCTCTTACTGAAGTGCTGCAGCAAGCACTGCATTTTACATTTATTTTCCTCCTCTCAGAATTAAAGCTTCTAATGGAAACACAGGAAACAAACACCATTTGTCTGATTTTGATAACTGTTTAATTGAAAATAACATTAACTATTAATCCCAAAGGAGGCAGCATCAGGAAGGGATCTTCTTGGTCTTTAGTTTATCCTCTAAGTTTGCAAAATATTTCATTTTTCCTAGAAGCTTCTTAGCTTCTTGAAGATCATCTGAAATGAAATAAACATTTAACAGAGGGAGAGCTGGATTTGCATTTTCAAAATGACTCTCAAGATTTCAATGACAGTAGCTGTTTCACTACTAAGAGCTGTGAGCTGCAAGGGCCCAGACACTATTAAAACCCCATTGCCTATTATTTTAATCTGGGATGGTTTGGGAGCAAAACTCAGATGTTCCAAGACACGTGTAACAATATAAAATTTGTAAAAGAAATGTGAACGAATACCCTTTAATGACTTCTGTAAAGTGGCTGCAGTACTGATGTAGCCACTGGGCAAGACAAACATTTTTGTTTTAAATGTGTGCAATTTAGACCAACTGACATAACTGAAAAATGCAAAAGAGTAGCGGTTCAGTCTGGACAGTGCCAATTCCAAACCCGATATTGAAACAATTTCTCCTCAATTAAACAATTGGAGGGGAAAGATATTTTATTACCTATTGACAAGGACAGATGCAACACAGTCCTCCTCATAGCACAGAGTAACAGATTATAACGGGCTGTAACTCCTCACAGGCAGGCCCAGCCAGCACCACTTTGTGTTTGATGTTTACAGTTACAACACCCCACCCCTCACAGCTGCAGCTTTCTGAGACCTGGCAAAGAAATACAAAGGTTTCTTCTTCCCAGATTCAGAACAGTTCATTGGTTGTGGAATAAAGTTATGTTGGTTTTTGCACAGGAAACCCCCAAAACCTTAGGCTGAACAGGCATCAGGACTTTCTTTCCAGCTGCACAGCTTCCATGGTAATGGAATCGTTCCCGAACAGCACCCACTGCTCTGCTGCAGCTCCAAGGCTGCAGGACAACATCTCCCAAATTCCAGTGTAAAATCTCAGAATAGGTCTAAGTTTGATTAAGAGTGTGTTCTTCACAGTATTCTGGGAAAGACACAATTTCTTACCATCTGCATTCCCACTTAAAGTGATTATTTTGATGCAAAATTAATTAAATGGAACTTTTGTACTGGATTTTGTTTTTAATGTGAGGTCCTGAATTCCTGAATCAGCAGAAAGATCAGTTTAGAAGTTCTTATTCTAAATACCACACAAAGAACCCTTGTTGATGTAGTATTTCTGTTCTATAGTTCAGGAAATATTTGCCAGTGAGAGAACGTGGGGTTTTGAGCATTTGACGGGAGCTAAATACTTCATAAAAACAGGTACCTCTTTCGAAAGCTGCAGTCAGCTCTCTGGTCAGTTCTTCCTGTTTAACTGCAAAACAAATTATTTAGTTCACTTTTTGTTACATACTTAGTATATTTTATACCACTGCATTCCAACTGCCTGCGGTGGGAAATTTCATTACTGGTCTCAGTCTTTGGGAGCTAAGAGAGTTTTTCATAATACTGCTGTCAATGTTTTAATTATAATTTCAAATTAAAGAGGTTTACAGACAGGAATTCCAATGCCCGTCAATGGTCAGTAACTTCCCAGCAATCTAACTTATTTTTGGTCTATCAGTTTACCCTGCTACAGTTGATTTTCTCCTGCTCTACTCAGTTTTTATTCTAATTATTCTAATTGCTTTTGGCACACTACACTTTGTTATTGTCAACAATTAAATATATCAGTAAACCAAATATTCTGGTATCACTGACAACATAAAAAGAAAGTTGCTTGTGTAAGGACAATAACCCTTAATATAATGGTTGGTAAGTTAAAGAAGGTGAAAGAAATACAATGTCTGTGTAAATGACATTATTTAATATCATCAGACAAGCATTTTATTCAACTTCATTTTGAGAGATTCTTTCTTTGGAACAGCTGACTTGCCCTGATCTGCCAAAGATTGAGTAAATTCCTTTTTATAGTCTATATATACTTATTTTGCCATCAGAATAGGTTCTATTATACAGATGTTCTCAAGCCAGATGTGATGTTTAGGTGCATAAATAGGTAAAGACAATACTGGGGAAGGGGACCAGGGCAGAAGCACCTACAGTGAATCGATTGCAGACTTACACAAGTTGAAGAGACACTACAAGAAACACACCAAAACAGACAGAAGCTTTCAAAAAGACTCTTGTGTTACAGAAGATATAAATTAGTCCTGTACAAATCCCTCAAATAATAACCTACCTTTAATTAAAGTTTCAATTTCTTCAAGGATATCCTCATTTTTGGACTCTGCTAATTTCTCATTAATTTCCATGATTTCCATGAGGAACGCCGAGTCTGCATCACAGTCTGTCTCTTGTGCTGGCTCCACTCCACTCAGCTCCAGCTGGCAGAGAAAATGGAAATTTGAAAATAAGCACTATTACATCTAATTCAACGGGAATTATTAAGTTTTTTAGAGGGGCACACTCAGATTCTTATCTGATAAACGTGTATTACATGAAAGGTGCATAAACAGAATCAGTCTGAAAATTAACTCCATACACAGGCTGACCATAAAAATCAGCAAGTCAAAAAATATAACAAAGGCTGCCAGACTGAAATTCCATATGAGCAGCCCTGGCCAAACACATGTGACGTGGGAAAAAAAAAGTGTAATGTGAGCAGCAAATGTGATGATAAGCTGATTAATTTTTGGACAAGCTTGTTTTTGGTCTCCCTTCAGTCCCTGGTCATCCTTTGCTTCAGAGGAATGTGAATCAGCACGTTAAGGATGGAGTGGAAGGTCCGGTCCCTCACAGCACCCCCAGCCCCTCTGGTTAGTTACAGGGACACTGATAACACCTAATGGAGACCTTACTAGATAGAGGCCCCGGCTCAGAGGGTTCAGCAGGGTCTGGTAGGCCTTGTTGATCAGGGAAGAGTGTTGCTCAGAGTAATACTGCTCTTTCTGCAAGTGGATGACAAAGAATTTGAAGTTAATAACAAGTGGCAGAATACACTTTGTTACATGCGGAAAACCAGCGTCCCTACACCAGTCCGTGTGTGACACTGAGGGCTCTGTGGACCTGGGAACAGCGTCACTGCACTCAGCTAAGACCTGACGAGCCGCAGCGGCCCCTCATCATCCTCCTCCACCGCAAATCCATGACAGAGTCTCTTCTAAGCGCCGGGAGACAAATACAGGCGAGTCCCTGCACTCCCCGAGCGGGAGAGAGGCAGGGGCTCAGCGCTGGGACCGAAGGCGAAGGGCGGGTTCCCCCGGCGATCACCGAGCCCCGCGGGCCCCGCCCGGCCCGGCCCCCCCGCCCGGGACCCCCGCCCGGCCCGGCGCTCACCGGCGGCCTCTGGCCGAAGCGGTCGGGGTGGACGGCGCGCTGCAGGCTCCGGAACCGCCGCTGCAGCTGCCGCACGTCGATGCGGAAGGAGCGGTCACTGCGAGACACAAGGCGGGTGAGCCCCGCGGCCGGCCGGGCCCGCGGCCGCCCCGCCCGCACTCACCAGTCCATCAGACGGAAGAGGTCGGGCCGCGGGGCCGGCGGCTGCAGGGCCTGGCAGGCGGGGCAGAAGCGCGGGGTGCCATCGGTGCCGGCGAGCGCGGTGCCGCAGCTCCAGCACGGCGGCCCCGGGGCGCGGCCCGGCGCGGCCTCGCGCAGCGCCCGCCGCGCCCACCCGAGCCGGGCCCGCAGCGCCGCCCGCATCGCGCCCCGCTCCCGGCGGCCCCCGCGCCGCGGCCCCTTATTGGCTCCGCCCGGGGCGCGCGCGTACCGCGGCACTGGCGCGAGCGGCGCGAACCCCGTGAGCCGTGAGTTCGGGGCCCGCTCCGGCCGTCCGGCCCCGCGCTCCGCTCTTGCCTTGCCCTGCCCTGACCTGCTCTCCCCTCCCCTGCCCTCCTCTTCCGCCGCGGGCCGCTCCCTGCTCGCTCCTCGCTGGTTCTCCTGGGAAGGTCGCGCGGCGCCGCTGGGTCCCGGGGCCGCGGTGCTCGGGCGGGCAGGGCACGGCAGGGCGGGCCGGGCCGGGCCGGGCGCTGAGTGAACGGGAGCTCGGCGGTGCCGCCCCGGGGTCCCGTCCGCGCCGGCCCGGCTCCGCCGTCCGAGCGTCCGGGAGCTGTTCAGAAGGAGGTGGAGGTTCGATATGAGGGAAAATTCCCTTGTGGGAAGGGCTGCCCAGCCTTGGCACAGGCTGCCCAGGGCACGGGTGAAGTCACCATCCCTGGAGGGCTTTTAACAGCCGTGTGGATGTGGCACCTGGGGACGGGGTCAGTGGTGGCCCTGGCGGTGCTGGGGATGAGCGCTTGGAGTCGATGGCCTCTGTCTTTTCCAACCCAAAGGATTCCATGGTTCTGCTCCCTCCGCGGGTGGCCGCGCCAGCACCGCTGCAAAGGGCCGCGGTCCGAGCCCGAGGGCCTCGCCTGTGTCTGTGAGCACGTGTAGAAAATGGGACGTGGGAAGTAACTTAGGAGCTGTTGTGGGTTTTTTGGCTCGTAATGAAATGTAGCAAATCGATAAGGAGATTTAAATTAGCCTGCGTTATACGTCGAACGGTATGGCAACCAGCTAAAACCCCAGTAACACAGATGGTGAGCCGAGAAAGGAAGCAGAGGGATGAGTGCCAGCGATCCCAGAGGCTGGAAGGCTCATGGACGTTCCAGCAGCCCCGGTGAACGCGGATGTGTTTGAGGACGCCGACTGTAGGGCTGGGCTGGCTGGTGGAGCGTTTGTTAAGTGGGGAGGGAGGAAAGACGCGCTGATAATTCCCGAGCTGTAACGGGGCAGGGAGGCGATTGCCGTTTCTTGCCGCCAGCAGCTGCCGGGGGCTGTGGTGGGTGTCTGTCAAGCTTTTGTACTTTCATTGTGTGTAGGTGTGGCAAATCTGTTGGGCGCCTTCAAGAAAATGCACGTCATTTTCTTATATACATCATAGTTCTTATTTTTCCCTTTGTGTTTGGGACCGGCCGTGATCCCTGCTCCATGCGGGCATGCTCTGTCGTAGCGCAGCCCCTGCCTGTGTGACCCAGTGCGAGCCCTGAAGTCCTCGGGAGCAATCTGGGAATAAGGGTTGTTTCTGTTTTAGAACCAGCAGAGGCCGCCCCACATTCCCTTTTAGAAAGAAAACCATCCTGGTTTGCAAAATTCCTGGGGATTTACGTATAACCCACACATGCACTCTTTGGTTGGAAGTTTTACTTTGAAGCCTGCGAATGGACTTGAGTGTGAATGCTTGCCACTTTTACTTTGCTGTAGTAACAGTTATTTTTAACATCCTCTTTGAAGCCAACATGTCCCGAGAGACTGAAAGTGAAGTGCAGCAGACTCAAGGTGGCCAGTCGTCACAGAGTTCCTCTTCCAGTGGGTCACAGAGTACTAGTCAGTCTTCCTCAAGTTCTGGGACCCTCAGTTCTTTGGACACCGTTCCGACTCAGGAGCTTCCGTCCATCCCTGAGGAACCTGAAGAGCTGGATCCTCAGCCGTGGGGTCGACTCTTTGCACTTGCAAAAGGTTTCAGCAACTGTGGTATGTGCATACTGTAACAAACCTCTTGGTTTGTTTGTAGGACCTCAGAAAAGTTCTGAGCATCTTGCTAGAGAGCAGTGTCTTCTCATTTTTAAATTAAGTACAAGCAAATTTAGGTATGCAACTTTTGCAATAATGTTTTGTTCTATACATCCCAGTGTTTATATTGAGTATTTCGATACACAGATTCCCTAGACTTAGAGAAATTATAGGGTGTTCATGTTTGTTGTTACATGCTTCATTTTTCCATTTTATAACTTACTTTATTATCATATGGGTCTATGAGTCTATGCTGAAGGTGAACTGAAAACTACTACTGCTAAGGAGGGCAAAATTATTAAGAGCATAAAGAGGGTAAAATTATTAAGGAATTTCCCAAGCTGTCAATACTGCTTTGTCTGAATTAAGACAAATAAACTTGATTGTAGGGGAAGAACCTTGTCTCTGGTATCCTGCTCTACCATCTGGCATCATTCTATAGTGCCATAGTTATTAACTTCCTGCAATGTTGTGTTCTCTCTCTGCTGTACCTTCCCCTCCTTTCCAGACTGTGTGAATGAGGAATACTGGTTTGGGAGAGACAAAAGCTGTGATTACAGTTTTTCTAAGCTAGGACTGTATGAGACTGGCTTCTACGAAAACTATAGCAAGAAGCACTTCCGAATTTTCAGGGTAAGTGCTGAAAAGGTTAACTGTCTCTCTGTCTTGGCATAATTCAACAAGTGACTTGGGAGCAGAAATCCTAAAGATATCAAAGCATCTTCAGTGTTGACTCCTTTAACACTACTCTTGGCAATGCCCCACTCACCTGGTTTATGAAATAACCTCAGTAGTCTCATTTCTTGAGCCAACAATAGTAAATTTCTAGTCTGTCATGTCTTTACTGTGAAGTCATTTCTTCTTTACTTTCATCTTTATTATTTTCTTTCTCTTTGAGGAAATGGGTCCAAAAAATTCCTATGTTGCCTACATTGAAGACCATAGTGCAAATGGAACATTTGTGAATAAAGAGCTTGTTGGAAAAGGGAAGAGGCTTCCACTGATTCACAACGCTGAAATCGCACTGTCTCTACAGACCAATAAGGGTAAAATGTACTTTTACTTAAGTAGGTTCTTCACATGTTGACCAGGAGGTTGTTTCTGTGTTGATTTGAGTGTGTTTCTTGGGAGCTGAGCTGCTTCATGAGGACTGTTAAAACACAGCTATGAATAGATGTTTTAGTACTTGCATAAAAATTACCCATATCCACATCAACCCTAGAAAAAAACTAAAAAAGAAAGCTGAGAGGAATCTGCATCAGATACCACCTTACTAGAGTACAAACTTCTGTAGTTGCTTTCCTATTTTAAAAATGCTTTTGGGCTTCAGTAGCTATGCATGTGATGGTGGGAACAGGGGAGACAGACTATTGAAGAGAAGTTCAAAATCCCCCCAGATACCTAACGGGATGCTGCATAACAAATAGAAAATCATCTTAAAAATTAGCAGACCTGGGCATTTGTTTCTTTGTCTTTGCTTTTCCACTAAGATGCTGTCTTCTTGATTGTTAATTCTTTTTGATCCCTGCTGGGACATTGAAATTTTTGCCCATTTTATCTAAGTGTGGTGGTAATTGGTTAAGGATTGTTATGAATGTAATACCAAAATGTAATTTTTCAGTAATAAGATCACGTTGCTACCCCATAGCTGATGTAATTTATAGCATATGTTTAGTTTTTCCTCAAGCAGGCATTTTTTCAGTCATGTTGTTGACTATAAAAGCTCGGGAAAATAGCTTTGTTTCTTACAACAAAATTTTAAAATTAATAACAGAAAAATGATTTCCACTTGTCTTCCCAGTGTTTGTATTTTCTGATCTTACGGTGGATGATCAGATGACGTTTCCTAGAGAACTGAGAGAGAAATATATCATTTCAAAGACTTTGGGAAGGTAAGCATCCTTTTTCCCTCAGTATTAAGGTTTGACTTTGTTACCATTGTCAGTGCCTTGTTCTGCAATTGTTACCAGTTCTAATTGAGCTGCTGTTTTAGAAGAAAAAAGAAGAAAAATTAATGCTAACACCTCAGTAAACCTGTTCTTTGCAACAACTTTAAACAGGAATTTTGGCTTCATCCCCGTAATTGCCTTGGGGTTTGTAACCTGCCATCAGTGGTGAAAACCAGTTTTTGTTTTGTTTTGTAGAAGATAATAAAGTTTGTAAATTCTTAGAAAGTTTTTAAAGTTTGTATATTAATTTACTCGGTTACTGGAAGTAGAAGGAAGAGCTTTATCTCGGAATACAGATTTCTACAGCATCACTGTTGAGGCCTTCAGGCAGAAGGGGAAAGAACTGTCCAGGAAAAAGGAGAGAGAGGCTATTTTAAGAGGAGGCTATTTTTTTCTCTTTTGGAGACAGTTGGTCAGTGAAGAATTTGGAGGTGAACGGTTGAGCAGAGACAAATCCGAGTGGGAAATACAAGAATTTCTTTCTGCAATGTAATTGCTATTTAGTAAAAACACAAGTGCTGTCGTATCTGTTCTTCAGATTTGTGCAATCTGATGTTGAGAGAACCCTTCCTAGGTTCTCTTCCCCTAAATGCTTTTGGGTGAGGGAAATGCTGACAGAGCCTGTCTGTCATATTTGCCCCTACCCTTGGTGCCAACAGACCTGTCGCTTTGCATATTTACTCCTGCAGTTCTGAATGAGTGGCCCTTGACAACACTTGCTATTTAAACAGACTTCCTAACTGCTGAACGCTTCCTGAAAGAGGCATATTTTAGAAAGCTAGAAAGCAGCAGCTCCAGACTGTGTGTAATACAATGCTTTCATTTGTCTGTACTTGTTACACAGATCTTTGACGAGTATTTGTAAGCACTGACATAGCTGTGCTCTCGTGTTAGTGGTGCCTGCGGAGAAGTCAAACTGGCCTTTGAGAAGAGCACTTGTAACAAAGTCGCAGTGAAGATCATCAATAAGCGCAAGTTTGCGGCGAGCGGCCCGAGAGAGGCAGTGAGTGTTTCTGTTTGTCTGTCCGTCCGTCTGTCTTGGCCGTCTTGCAGTGGCCCTGGAATATTTGCTGACTTCTCTGACTCCCTGGCCATCTTCAACTAAAGAGGATTTTCTCACTTAATGTAGGAAATTTAATTTAAATGCCTTTTGATCTTGTAGCATCTACGGAATTCTGTAGGAAATGGTTACTTTCATTCTTTGACCACGTTCTGTTGGGTTCATAATTTAGGACTAGTAGTGGGGTGTATACAGAGGGTGGTGTGGAGTCTTGTGGGGCTTGGTTTAAAGGACAATACAGGTATATACATGACAGTATTTTTCCGTTTTTGTCATTTGGAAATTAGTTGGGGATTTCTAACCCGCAGTGAAATGACATGTGTGGAGCAATATCTTGCTCCTGATAGTGACAGCAGATTGTTTATTTAATTCACTGAAGGCACCTGATCAGTTTATGGAAAAAGATTGTATGTTATGATCACTTAGAGTAGCAAGGGGCATGATGGCTTTTCTGGTACTGTCTTTAATTTCTGATGTGTCTTATTTCAGAACAGCACTGTCTTACCCAATATACTTGATTATTTTAACAGAACCCAGCTTTTAATATCGATACAGAAATTGAAATTCTGAAGAAAATAGATCACGTGAGTGTTTCTGTACATTTTTATTCCTTGCTGCTTCCTACTGTATGTACTTGTGTAGTTCACTGACCTTAGTGTGGTAACTAAAGATCAATTTTATCTGTTTAAGAATGTGTTAAAGGAGGCATATGCTTTTTCTTGTAAATTACTGAATGGGTCTTTTTTCCTCTTTTAATTATATTGTCTCTTTGCAGATTTGAGATTTTAAAAGTTTGTATAAATGAGATGTAAATTTGAGAAGAAACTTCACAGGAGAAATTTCAACCTGAACCACTGTTGTAGGAATCTTTCCTCGATGCATGTTTTTGTAAATGCCATGAGATAACCAAATATAAAGATTAGTTTTGACTGGCAGAATTTGTATCCCCTCTTTTCTCTGCACGTAAAATACACAAAATGTTGAGGGGATGGTAACTCACAACTGGAAAAATAAGGATTGTGTTTACCAAAGTCTGGGGTGCTTGCTAGCCACTTGTGTTAAGTGTTAAAGTGACATGGTTGAAATACTGAAGTAGGAACTTTAGGATTAATTTTTACAAATTATTCTACTTTTTTGTGTGTCTCTATTTGTGTTCCCTTTTCTGTTAGCCTTGCTTAATCAAGATCAAAAACTTTTTTGAAGCAGAGGATTACTACATTGTTTTGGAACTGTAAGTAAATTGTTTGAAAGTACATACATAAAATGAAATGTTTTTCATAACTACAAAGAATGTGTGTAGTTCTGAACTGTGGGGGGTGTGTTTGTTTTATTTTTTTTTTTATTTTGCTGGCCTCCACTGTTCTCTGAAACCTCTCTAAAATTAGGAGCTAGGATAACCAGGAGAAGAGTCATCCTTCTAAGCTTTGTAGGCACTTGGTGCCTGGATATTGTTTGCTGTGCTGCTGTTATGGATGGCTGCTACTTTTTTGATTTTGGAGCTCGTAAGAGGTGACTGATCAAAAATCATGTAACAAGTCCCAGTGAGGACTTAGGAGACTGACCCAAACTCAGCAGTGCAGGTGCTGTGTTTAGGATGTTGCTCGCTCGTTTTCAGAAACATACTCTGTCTCTGTAGACAAATGTTTTGGTCTTAGTCCTGTCTAATGAGAGGACTCTTTTGGAAGTCATGTGTTGACTTCTTACCTGCATTTGTTTTAGGATGGAAGGAGGAGAATTGTATGACAGAGTGTCAAGGCCAATCAAGATGAAAGAATCTACCTGCAAGTTGTATTTTTATCAGATGCTGCTGGCAGTAAAGGTACATAATGGTGAATTCTACCAAGAAAAAAAATATGGTTATGCATATGAATGTCGGTAAGATGAATTTTTCTGTCACTTGTCATTTCTGAAACCCATTCAAGCAATCAGGACAGCATTCTTAACAATTTGGTTTAACGAGAGAGAAATGGAAAACCAGAATTCCTACAAAGGCAACACAGAACTTGGGTCTTCCTTAGTTCTGTGCTTTTACTGAGATGAAGAAGTGTAACTTCCCAGAGAATGGGAAGTATGTAACACCAGGGCAGGTCTGCACACTGAGCTTGCAGTGAGATTTGTCATTTGGAGCATAATGATTTCTAAGGTGTTTGTTTCTTTGGGGTTTTTTGTTTTGGTTTTTTTTAAGGGAGAGTCATAAGCTGGGGAGCTTTAAATGCCTCTTACACAGCTATTTCTGTTATCCTGCCATTGCCATGGGAAAAATTGGAAAGCTTACATTTTAAAACAGGTTAACAGTCTGTGTTCCCTTAATTGTCTATCTGTATATATCCAGTATCTTCATGACAATGGAATTATACACCGAGATCTAAAGCCAGAAAATGTCCTACTTTCGTCTTCTGAAGAAACATGTCTTATAAAGGTAAGAAAACTTACATTTCGTGTTAATGGAGAAATTTGGGGATATTCCTTCTCATTCTTCTTGATATTTTGTTAAACATATCCAAAAAGATATTATGGAAGTAGTCATACAAACTGTGAAATAACTTAAAACATCGAGGGTTTTTTTTTTTTTCATAATTTTATTTTTACTTTTGTGGGTATTTCAACCCATACACTGCATAACTAACTTCAAATGTCAATGCTTTTTTTTTTTTTCCTCCCAATAAAATGTAATTCTTGAATTACAGGCAGCATTCCCACAAGTTGTATGTGACAGGGCTTTTTTTGGTGTTTTTGTTCTTTTATGGGGAGGGGAGGGTTTTGGTTTTCTTTTGTGTTGGTTTTTTTTTTTTCCACAGAGAAAGCACTGAATAGCTTTGCATGGTAAAGTGCTTATTTTTTAAGTCATCTCTTCTCATAAGCTACAATACCTTTATTCTCTGGTTGTCCATTTACATCTAAATTTGAGAGTACTTTTTGCTAGTGTAAAAGTGTGATCCTCTGTCATATATTTCTCTCTCTTCCTCCTCTCCCATTCTCACTTAAAACTCACAGAAGTTTGGGTAACTTTTGTTCATAGTCATGTACTGGAGCTGGCTTGGAAGGAAGAAACTTGATGTTACTTCCTGATTTATGAGGACAATGTGATGTGTTCTAGTACAGTCCATCCTAATATGTAATGTGGTGTTACCGTTTTTAAATACAAGATTACAGATTTTGGACAATCCAAGATTCTTGGAGAAGCTTCTCTTATGAAAACATTATGTGGTACCCCCATGTATCTTGCTCCTGAGGTTCTAAATTCACTTGGGACTGCTGGATACAGCCGAGCTGTGGACTGCTGGAGTTTAGGAGTTATTCTTTTTGTATGGTAAGATACTGTGTAGATGTACCTTCACTGGGCAGTCTTTGACATATGTGGCTTGAGACATGGCAACTTCAGTATCTATATTAGGAAGTGAAAGTGTATTTAAAACTTCACATGTGTAAAATCACTGTGATAGGAGGTGCTTTAAAATGTGTGATTTCAGTGTTTCATTTGCTGTGACGAAATCTGTGTTATTTAACTTGTTTTCTTTTATGTAGCTTGTGTGGATATCCACCATTCAGTGAGCAAAATAGTAAACTCTCTCTGGAAGATCAAATCACTCGTGGAGAATACAGGTTCATTGCAAGAGAATGGAAGCATGTGTCAGACATGGGTATGACTCCAGCACAGGGGGTAGCAGAATATCAACCTCCTTTCTTGTAGTTTGTGTTTTCCCTTATCTTCCTTTCCAGCTGTATGGCAAATTGCATGTTAATATGTTTAGTTTTTAAAGTAGTGTCTTAATTTTTTTTAAAGTTTGTAGTTAAAGCATTAGAAAGAGGAGATACATTTCCATTGAAGAGATTTCTTAGTAATATTTAATGTAATTAACCACAGAAGTATAGAGTTTGTGGGCACATATGTCTGTTTTTCCTCTTTCCACTTTTTGTTCTGACTTTATCAAGCTGGTCTACAGACTTTGCCTTACCTAAAGATTCTTCAAGTGTTGAGCCAAAAATGCCAGGAATTTAAGGAATATGAACTAGAACTCCAAAAGACAAATGTTCCAAGAGAGTCATTTCATGGTGCTAGACTTCCAGCTGAAAGTGTCAGTCACATTTGTGGAATCAGCTATTATGTTTGGCCCACTACAAGCTAAGTAGTCTGCGAAATGGAGTTTCTGCATAGTAAACTGCAATGATAGCTACTGTTTGCATGCTTTTATTTTTTTCAGGACATTTTATATGCACAAAATAATTGTAGTATTTGCCTTGGATACTCCTTTGTATGTGCAGAGAAGTTTCTAATAAATGATGCTGTCATTCTTTGCCTAATAAACTTACCAAGTATAACTCCTTCCTGAATAATTTGCAGCTTATTCAAAAATAAGTCAGACATGTATGAGAACAGAAATTATGTTAAGGTTGTACGTAGTCCTACCGGTATGTATTTAGAATAATCAGATACAATGAAAAGTAAATCTTGCCGAAATTCCCTTATGGGAGACTTGGAATAATAAAATATGACATAAATGTCGTATTTTCAATGTGTCTAGTAAGCAGCTTCCTAAGAAAATGAAAGTTTGAGCTTATGTTGAGCATACATGTGTCTGTCTCTTCTTTCTCACCTTCCCAGATGGACAATCTGCTTTCCAAGACACAGTAAACCAGGAAATTAAATTAAGCTGTCTTTGCTTTTCCACAGTAATACTGAAGCTTTTAGGAAAGTGCTCAGTCTCCTATGCATGCTCAGAACATAAATTGTGAACATGCTCAGTATATCTACTGGTAATTTTGATATATTGAAAAGTGTTGTGTCATGTGCATGTGAAGGAAAGATGGTTGCAGTCTGCAGCCCTCCCTGTGCATAGAAAAAAGAAAAGTGATCTGCCCAGCCTGTATTTTTGGGCATTGTTCTGAAGGGGTATCAGACACATTCTTGCACATAGCTTTTTGTAGGCATATTTCAGGTAATGAATGTATTGATCCTATGTCAACCAGATCTCTTAATTGTTCTAGCTCTGGATCTTGTGAAGAAGCTGTTAGTAGTGGATCCAAGCAGACGTCTTACCACAGAGGAAGCCTTAAAGCATCCTTGGCTTCAGGTAGGAATTGAGTTTTAACTGAAATACAGCAAAGCTGGGTTGCTGGGGGGATAATTTGTTGATGTGAACTCAAAGGCAGTTCAGCAGCCTGAACATTGTGAAGTTTTGTTGATGCAGTGTAATTTGCTTCCACACGGAAGCTGGGGAGCCCTGACCACTGTTCACCAGAGGTGTGATGTGTGCCTGACCCTGCTTCTGGGGAGAATGCCACAGGAGGGGTACAGTGATGGGCAAGGAGAGCTTCAGTTCTTTGGCTTCTTGGCAATAACAACTGTGATCTTAAGTCAGAGCTTAAGCCTGCCTGTCCATAGGTTGTCTCTGACAGGAGTCAGCAGGAGAACAGCTGTCATTTGGTGCCTCCCATGGGCATGCACTGCCTCTCTGCCAGCTGGTTGTACAGACTCTGCTGGTTTTAAGACTGGATATTTTCACAGAAAATTAAGCCCATTCTGCACCTGTAGCTGGTCTGTGCTTTCAAAGAATTAGTCCCTGTGGAAAGACTGCAAAAGTAGCATGGAGTAGTCTGCTGAATTCCTTCTTTCAATACAATCAGCAGCTACTGCATCCTTTCTGAGACACCTGTTCCCAGAACTCTTTCACATCTGAAGATCAAGATGTATTTTTTTAGAGACCAAGTCTGACTGTGGTCTGATAAGGATGGACTTCTTCCTTTGAGCATTGTAACGAAGTCCCACTTCCTCAGCTTGTTTGTGTGGGCAGGCAGTGCAGAGTTTATTTCTGGCAGGTGTCCAGTACTACTGTGTTCTTACTCTGCTGAATGTGAATAAATGTCGCTGGTTTGGGTACCCTCTGAGTAGGAACTGATGGTTTCCCTGCCTCCTGTCACAGTCTAGCTTTTGTGAGGGGTAGTCTTTGGGTGGTCTTTCCTTAATTTTGGCACTCCAGAGGTGACCACTGGACTTAACGAGCTTTCCTGGATATTCTTGCTTGAGGAGGCTGAAAAAAGTCACCCAGCCTACCCCTGAGCCACACAACAGGCTCTACTTACTCATGCCGAGCACACTGCTATTCCTGTCCCCCCCTGTGAACAGGGTGGTTTACATGCTTTGGTGAAGAACATAAGAAACGAGGTGGAAGAAACGGAATATCCCTCAGTGCTTAAGAGCTGACAGTGTCCCGAGACAAAAATTGCATATGGATGACTCTTTTTAAGTGATTAACTTGACTTAATTATGCTGCTGTGCATCAGAAAAGTTTTCTTGGCATTCCTGGCTTTTACTACTGTAGTTTTGTGTGTAACTTCTACAGTGAGTTAATCAGATATACATTCTTACATTTAAATTATAATTCTGAGCAGAAAATGTTATTTAGAAACCATGCTACACTTATTTTAAGAGTTGCTGGTATGCATAATGGGGAAGGGGAAATAGATAAGTGATTTAGACTAAGAATTTGAGACATTTCAGTATTTAAACCCAAGTTGTTATTAACTTGGTTATATATTCCATTTAGGGACACCTCTTACTGTTAAATTTAATTTCGAAGTCAGGGCAAAAAGTTTGAGAAATCATAATAGCCACAAATCCAGGTGTCAGCTAGCACACAGCTGCTGTTCTTTGAACTGTTTCCCTTCAGGGGCTGTTACTAAGAGTATCAGATGTTCATAGGTGATTGTACACTGCCTGCTTGGAAGGCCAACATCCAGCATGCTCAGTTCTAGATATCACACACGTTGATTACTACCACCAAAAGAGCTCCTGAGTCCTGTTACTGAGAGTAGTGAGGAGTTACTGGCTCCTCTCTCCCTCTTGTGTTGTCTGGAAGTATTGACTTTACAAGTCAGCACGAAAAACCACACTCTCCATGCGACCAGCTAATGCCTGATAGCCCTCTGATGATTTTGGGTACACTAGGGAATTTTTCAGATATTAAAAGTAGCGTGTTCTCCAAACAATATTTAATTTCTACAGATTTGTTTAAACCAGTAGTGCTTTCAAAGTAGTGTTTTCAATACATGTGCTGTTCACTCCGTTCTTTGCTTGAATCTACAGCTTTAAAACTTAGTGAGCTGCTTAAACCTAAGTACTACTCAGTGGAAATGTCCTACCTGTATTTAATAAAACAGGTATTTAAGAAAACGTTTCTCAAAGGCATGTAAATAATTGCTGTTTCTGCCTCTGAAAACTTCACTGAGGTCTTATGAGTAGGACTTAGTTTGGTTGCATGCTAAAGAAAACACTCAGGTGTTTGTTAAATAAATGGAAAAATATTTATCTTACCTTACCCATTAACTCAAAGGTACCCACAGTCAAATCAAGTGATGCTGGAAAAGAAAAACAAGTCAAAATGCTGTATAAAATAAAATGGATGTTCACAACAAAGCCTTTTTGTAGCGCTTAAGAACATAGTTAAACAAAAAAGGATATACTGCAAGACTCCATTGCTTAGAAAAACGACCCCCTCCCCTGCCTTCCCCCAAGAAACTTAGTTAAAACAGCTGAAATCCTTAGGAGCTCAATGATTGTTATTTCTAATTGTCTCTAGCAGTGAGTGTCCCATTTGCTTCTCTTGGAGTTTCCCAATCTTTGCTTTTCCCTTAAATATTCTATCTACCACTTAGCTACTGTTTTTTCCCCAGGATGAGGATATGAAGAGTACATTTCGACAGCTACTTGCTCAGACACGTACCAATATGGATCCACCACAAACATCAAAAATGGTATGTGTAACAGATATTTGAAGATTAATATTTGATGCGCAGAGAAATTAGATTTTGAAGTAACTCGTAATAAGAAAATCAGTTAATTTTGAGACTTGAAAGAAACGTGCCCTTGGGCAGTATGTGGCAGCCTGCTGGTTATCTCTGCTTCCTGAGGAGCAGCAATGGACTTCCGTGCTTTGTCAACACTTGTTTCAATGTATAGAAACAGTCTCCTAGGCTTTAAAGAATTAACCATATATTTAGAATAAAATTTTTGAACTTTTTTTTTTTTTTAATGGATACAAGTCACTAATGTTTAGTATTCAAGGAAAAATTCTCATGTTAGTGCAAATTTAGGATGGCATTGTGCCATTCATTACCAGATGCTAATTAGGTGAATTGTAAACAGTAGCTGTTTCAAGCTGGGAGCAATGTCTTATATGAGAAGGCTCAAATATAATTAGATGGATCTTGGTAGAGAAACATGGACTAGTCACGCTGCTTTTTTGGTCACAGAAAGGAGACACTGCCAGCACCTGTAATTCTGGAGCAAGCAGAACAGTCAGGCTCTGTCTTGCTTGGTTTCTGTAGCCATCCTGCTGTATCTTTCTTTTAGCCAACCACAATGAGAAAGCGTCACCGTGAAAATGAGGAAGAATCTGGCCCTTCTAAGCGAACTGCTCCTTCTACATCGTCTCAGAAAATGAGGTGAAAAAGAAGAGAAAGTGACTTTTGCAAATGACAGCTTTTTGTATGGAAAGCAGACTTTTTTTTAATAAAAATTTAATAATGGAATGACATGCTTCAACATTGTTGAAGATGCAATTTTGAAATAAAAATTACTTTGTAAGACTGAAGTGACTGCTGTGCATGCATGATACTCTGCACAAATAGTCATGTTCTGGTCTATCCAGCTGTCTGACTCAAGGAAAATACCAAAATAACCTCCTGAACTGAGTTATTAACCATTTTTAGGCTAGCTTCATCCTCATCTGTATTCTTTGTTTCTTCTCTTCCAGTTTCTAGGTTAGGCATGGAAATAATGCTTGGTCCTCACAGATGAGAAAGGAATACTAGGTTTGTTGAGCTTCTGCCTGAGGCATGGCATTACCTGACACAATGCTGCCCACAGACTTCTGAGGACACTTAGACTATTCAGTTGGGATGTAAAACTACCCATGGAGCTTGAGGTGCTCTGGGCTTCAGGTAAAGCTCCCATGCTGGGCTGGGCAGACTCGCAGCATCCTGCTCTGGGAAGGGGCTGATTGGCTTCTAAAGCAAGAGTTACCATCTGCATGGTGTTTCTAACATGTGTGTACTATGTTTATTTCCCAGAGGAGGGACGAGTAAGAGGAAATATGATAACAAGTGATGAAAGGAAGATGTATAAGTTCCTGCCAGGGAAGAACCAGGAATTAAAATGAGAGAGAAACAGTTTTTAGTTTGCTTGCCTAAGTGAAAATTTTCAATTGTGTAGCTTTTACTAAAGGATATTAATTTTATTATTGGCTGAGAGAAGTTTAGTAACTCTGTTCTCAAATATGCACCTTCTAGTTAAAGGCATCTACTGTAAGTTCATTTGGAAAGAAAAAACATAATGGGTTATGGAATAAACCCATGTCAGGTAGGAATATGACATCCATGATTCAGGTTTTCCCATATGTGCCCATTGCAGAGGTCTTG